>NC_071388.1:127965763-129165763 GCF_022682495.2 Desmodus rotundus
CGGAGTGTGACAGGTAGATCGTTAGGGAACCTGGTATGCATGCTGGATTGATTTTAGAAGTAGCATCGGCTAGTGTGCAACAGACACTTCACTTTTGTTTTCCTATGATTCTAGTAGTTTCTTCCTGGAAAGTTTTGTGAATTTTTGACATGGCATATATTCCTGTTGGGAACTGTGGAAGTTCAACAGTGGGCTATATGGTTATCTCATTCATACCACCTGAGAATGAGAAACTCCTTTGGAAACTCCTCTAGTTGTACCAAGGTCCTATTGAAGTCTTTTGAGTGGAATATGAGTTGGGGACTACCCATAGGTGGCAGTAGGGAGGCTTTTAGTTATAAAATCTAATTTAAGGTATTTGGTGATTAATTACTAAATTATAAAATTGAAATATTCCCCAATATTTTGACCTTAATGCTTCTAAACAATTCTGAGATTTTTGAGTTTCTCTAAAGTCAATATTTGTTTAGATTTGGAAAGAGACTCTGAAGTCACAGGTGTGCCAAAATATATAAATTCTATCAAGACCAAGGTTATGAACTTGTCTTTGCCTTTAAACAGCTTCTATTTTTAATGTTAGTGTTTTTGATAGTAGTTTAAAATCATAAACAGAATTTTCTCTACTTTTATATCTGGGATATTTACAAAGAAACCCTAGTTAAATTTTTGGAAGTGGTTGGCAAAATATAACATCATCAATTTTACTGGTCAAAATATTAAGATACCATATTTGGTGACCTACAAAAAAAGAGAAGTGAAGATTCATTTGTTTCTGTCAGAAAGGAGAGAAAGAATGTCAGTAATAAGTGATGTGCCTGGGACATTTTTTGTAGAAATCAAATTTTGTTCGTTCAAGAGCCTTTGAAGAACAATAGAGTAATACTCCCCTGTATCACTAACCTTCAGACACTGGAACAAATTGTTGAGAGAGGATGAGAAATTTTCTTTCTGGGAAATTATTCCAGTCTTCACTGGCTGGTTTATATGCTCATCACCCCCCTTCACTCCCAAGCCAAGGGAAAGATTTAAACAACCACTTTCTCTGGCTCTCTCAAGGCCATGAATCACTAAAATGCACAAATTAATTATATAACCTCTCTGCATTTTGGATTAATGGACTTAGAAACAATTGAAGAGCACATAAGTCTTTCCATAGGCAACTTCTTGATGAATAATCTCAGAGCAGACATCATTCTGGTGAAGTCTCACTAGTGCAGATGAAACATCAGACCATGGAATAGGGCTTATTTGAAATGAGCTTGTTCATGGATGCTTATGATCTTTTTGAGACTGGTCAGAGGGAATGCAGTATAATTCTACACACATTTTAATCAGTTTTATTGATGGTGGCACTTCTATTTTTCTGAACCTTTAGGGAAACATTTCATGGATTTTTTAGTCAGCCTTTTCTTTCAGTCTTATCATGTAAACAAAGCATTTAGCCTGACAACAAGTTACGCTGGTTTGAAACCTTCTTCTAAAGAAAATGATAGTTCTAAGTAGTCTCCATCATATGCAAACACTTACAGTTATTTAAAATTAGAACTTTGTTTTTCTTTTTACTTACATATACCATAGGGGCTGGTGAATTTCCTATCTTGCCATTTAATGTGTCTGACTTTTGCTGGGATGGGATTATACACAAGATAAGCCACATTCTCACAAAAACTGGTATGTAGGACAATTTTCATAGAACTTTAAGGACTATCACTGCTAAAATTATAAGCAAAGGATCTAGAAAATTGTGCATTCCATTAAGTTTAATTTCTCTCTCTCCCACGCTGTCATTTATGACCATGCCCCACTTGGAATGTCATTTCTTGAGCCCCTACCTGAGACTCAAAGATGCCTGTTGGTTGACAACACTACACTGAGCTCTAAAATTATACATTCTATCTGCATCAACTTCTGCAGTTTGACCCTCTTCCCTCCCCTATTAGAAGAACAACATTCAGAGGCTGCATTCCTCAAATCTTGCATGTTAGCAACTCCCATTTTACACATTAAGATATTCTTGACTTTCGCTTGATTGTAGACTAGTCTAACTGACTACTAACCAATTGGGAACAGATCCTTGAAAAGTTTGTGTTCAGGTTTTGCATTTCTTTGCAAAGGTGTAAAGTTATGAGGAATGCTTTAGACTCCTATCACTTGGATTTTGAAGTGGGGGTAGGTAGGGAAGTATTCCAGTATTCTTTAATGGGGTCACTAAAGGCATTTTGGGCAGAGCCGTTCTTCACTGGGTAGGACTATCCCGCATGCTGCAGGATGCCGAGCATCCTTTCCTCCTTCCCAGTCTTCTAAGTGCTAGTTTCTACCTCAAGTCAACCGAAAAGGTCTACACACACATTTCCAAAAGACACTGTGGAGAGGGGGTACAGTTCCAGGTTGAGAACCAATGACCTATCAACACTATACCAAAAATGAAACAAACCAACAACAAACAAACTGGCCAGTAAACATTTTTACTCTGTTGCATAATCAACATTGGCCAAAGTCACACTGACTGACCACTCTCTGCTGAACTTGTGTGAAACAATAACCATTTGTTTGCTGTTTACCTAGTCAATTTTCTTTGAAAACTCAAATGCCCATAAACTTTCATTCAATAGGCAATGGAAGTAGTTTATAAGGTAGTTTATAAGTAGTTTATAATCTTGGATTTTTGGTCTACACTCATTTCCTAACTTTCTTTAGGCCTTAACTAGATGCCAGTTATTGGCATCTTGCCCTACTAGACTTTCATATACTGCTTTCCATCTGAGACTTTTGGGATTTGCCCCCCTTTGTAAGCTCTCCTGATGAAGGAACTCTTCTATCTACTTTTATTTACTAAACAAAAGAATCTCTTCCATCTAAATTTGGCCATGTAGGATAGTGCTTAACACTTACCTGTCAGCTGAATGAGAAGAAAAATGATTTATTTACACGTAGCAAGAAAACATGCACTGGCTCTGGGATTTTACTATGATTTCATCACTGACCTACACTGTAATAGCCCGATTTCTTAGTACGAAATGTATTTTGGAAATGTTTTAGGAGATTGAAAAAATAATTTTAACATTTAAATTTCATAAATGTTACAAATGTTTCTTTTTGAACATTTGGAACCATTAACTGGAGCCTATTTATTTTAGTGCAGTGACAAAAAAAAGATTCCCTTCCTTATTCATCAATAGTTTCCATAGATTGCTTCTTTTTTTTTTTTTGCAGCCTGATTTCACCTTCAAATTCACTGACCCATGTTCCAAGCGTTTCTGTTATTTAATTCAGGTCAGTTCAGATATATTGTAAGTCATTGCCTCTTTTCCAGCCAATCAGCATTTGATTTTTTCAAAGTCACTTTTTTATTTCTGAGTGTACACATACCACACACAAATGCAAAGATACACAAGCACATCTTTCCTTGTATATTATACATACCCTTTTTTTCACTGTAGAGTACTTCTCCTGGATTGGTGTTACTTTGAAAGAAATACAGAACTTTCATATATTGGAATACTGCCTTTTAATGGCATCTGCAGAAATTTCTACATCCCCTAGTAAGTTATTCTTGAGAGGCCCTTTCTATTTCATTTATCTCTGTACATACAAGGGCATCTCTGCTGTTCCAGATTCCAAGTTGGGTCGCTTCGGTTTCACTTCTGCCTTGAATAACATGGACACAATTGAGTCATGCACAAATAAAATAATTGTGTTTTACTTTTAAAAGGTATTTAAAAGAAGGAAGCTTTGTAAAACATATAGAGTTTCCTTGAAGATATATATGTGTGTGTGTGTATACATACATATACACACATACACAGTGTGTGTATATATACACAGTGTGTATATATATATATACACACACACACAGATATATAGATATAGGTATATAGCTATATATCTACTCTTGATGGAATAAAAATATTCTGATAATTTATGATATACAGAAATTTGATTTCACCTGAAAAACAGTTTTATATACCATGATTTAAGAAAACCCTAACCTGTTTTGACCTAAACTTACACACAATTTCTCCTTTTAAATTAGGTTCTATAATCTTGTATAGTATATTCTTAAAAATATTTTTCACCTCTAAAATTTTGACCAGCCATTATACTTGCATCAGTTTCATTTTTTTTACAGTAACTATTTTTGTGACTACCCCCTGTAAATGTTACAGATGTAGATTTTTGGCTTCGAGTGGATTTAAAACCTGTCTCCACTATGGCATGGTTTATTTTATCTCTCTGTGCCTTATATTCAGTATCTACCAGTAGGTGATTACTTTGTGGTATATTCCCCATACAGTGGGTTTTAATATTGTATGACTTATTGCTGCCAAATCAGAGTAGAAAATTTTAACCTGTAATCAAGAGAAAAACTGGGGTGTTTCTCTCTGTTAATTACATAGCTAAGTGACTCTATTTAGAGTGTGATTTGTTCAACTTGTATCAAACCTGCTGAAATTGTATTTTAGAAATAAAATGTTTTCAAGATGAGCTATTTTACAAGTAGATGTATATTTGTATGGTCTTCCATAATTTTCTTGTGTTTTTCATCTTAACATTTGGGATGATGGGCTAAGCCTCTATAGGATTTCACTGAGAGAAAGAGGTAAGACAGAGAGAGGGAGGGAAGGAGAAAGATAGAAAGATAGAGATAGATGATCAACTTTCTAGATTTTCTTATGCTTAACTTTCTAGCATCTCAGATTACAAACAACTTATGCAGCTCCGTGAATATGCTAGGGTCTTGGGACTTTAATATTTTGGCTAATGCAGTTCGCTGGGTTTATCATAAGCTCACCCTGTTGGTCTGCCAGGTAAACTTCCTGTCAGCCTTGAAGACTCATCTAGAGCCACCTCATTCATGAAGGCTTTCCTGACTTTCCCAGGAGGACCTGAAGTTTTTTCTCCTAGTGCTCCCTCATCTTCTGTACACATGTTCCTTCTAGGAATGGTTCTAAATCGTTATGGTTTACATATCTCTACCCCTCCCCCCAGTATAAGTTATCATATCTCTACCCTTCCCCCCAGTATAAGTTATCACTTGGAAGGCGAGAAGTTTATTTTGACAAATGATGTATTTTATGTTTTATAGCACAGTCTGTCCTGACTGCTGTAGAAACAGGCACAGATAACTTTTCAGTTCAGATTTCTCATTTTACAGATAAAGAAAATGAGGGCTTCCAAAGTCCTGTTCCTACTCAGTAGACTTGGTTGTATCTAGAATTATTTGATTACACTGGATGAACACATTTGGAGTAGAACCTATTTTGAGAAAGAGTTGGGGGTGCTGGTCAGCCTGGTTCTTCTCCAGCTTTTTAGAAAGCTGTTCTCAGCCTGATCACCTCTTCAGGTAAGGTTCATACAGTTTGCTCCTTCTCCTTCTGCTCTCTGTGTCAGTATTCTTTGGTGTGCACATACATTAGGAGACTAAAAATGGCAGTTAAGCAAAGGAAGGGCCCATTAAGAAGGCTCTAACAAGTGTAGGGGAACATTTTGAAAGTAAGGAGGATGGTTTGAATGGTATTGTAATGCGATTGGTAAAAGCAATGAGTGGAAGTGTGATTGTGTAGCTCTGGCTGAAAGAGAGGCAATAATTTTCAGCACATGCTGTGATCTGGAGGGTTAGAACTAGAAGGAGATTTCAGAGAAGGAAATGATAGTACCTTAAACCAGAGCATTATTTTATTCTGGTTGCATAATGTAGACACAGTAGTTAAATTGTTATTGTAGAGAAATGGCTTATGCATGTTTAGTGAGCTGCTTATATCAATATCAGGGGCTGTTACAGTAACACAAATGCATGTGTGGTTGTCCAAACAGTTACTAATTATTTAATAAGCAATTCCTTGTAAACTTCCCTGAGTCATTATAACTTGGGTAGAGATGGATTATTCTTCTCCATGATTAGGGACAGGAAAAAAAACATAGCTGGTAATGAGGAAAACACTTTAAATATAAGGGGAGCATTAATGGGGTAAACTGCCAATTACCATCAGGAGAAATTTCCAAAGCTGATAGAAATGTACCATGTGGGAAAGGAAGTGAGACTAGCCAGAGGCAATATGAACTCATGAATTCTTGGAGAATTAACTTCCTTTCATTTCAAAATAGATTTAGCAGTATATGTATGGTGAAGGCAAATGGGAAAGCGATGCAGTAGTGAGACAGCCAAAGTATTTTGGCTGAAGTACTGACTTCCTTTGCAACAGGCACAGTGGGCACAGTTTCTCTTGATTTCAGTAATGTGCAGAGCAGGCGTAAAGGGTACCTGTCCTCAGGTCATTTCTCCTGAGAGGATAACACAGTAGTCCCCAAACAAAGCTCTGTAATTGCTTTAGGATAACCCAGTGTTGTGGTCCTTCAAGCACTGCTACATGTGTACTGTTGACTGTAATGCCTTTTAAAATGATTTATGAATTAAATTTTTATATACATGTGGTATTTGATCGCTGTTTTTGTACCCAAGAGTGGGTACAACCCACTATGATTTGTCTACAATGAAATATTAAGCAGCCCACTAAATATTTAATTCACCAGCTGAACTGCAACAGAGTGATTTAGAAATGTGAGACCTTCTTCACTTAGAGGGACACTTGCTGTATAAGCAAATACATTATTAATACTATTATTATTATTTAGATCTTTATTATTGCCTAATAATGGCCACACTAGGAAACATTTCTTCTGCACCAAGTGGAGCTAATATCTAACAAGAGATTCAGTGCTATTGTTTTTCAAGGAGTAAATCTAAGCTCTTAACTTTTATGACCCATAGGAAAATAAGGAAAAAGATGCTTATTTATAAAAAGAACATTTGATCAGCTATCCGGCAATGTTCTCAATGTTATGGATTCCTACTTCACGGATTTAGATATATCATGGATCAAATCATATTTTCTGAAATATATAAACATATATAAAAGGACTTAATTAGTTCTGCCTAAATTTTTAGTAAGCATATAATAAATTGATATAATAAACATTTGAGACCATAAAAAGAAAGAAAAAGCAAATTCTCTACCAAAACCTTAATTGTGCTTTTGTGATTGAGTTTTAAATTTGATGCTGGCCTTCCTGGCAGGCAAGCCTAGGAGACCTGCTATGGTGGGTGCAAAATTCTCATTGTCAGGAAAGAGGGACCATGTCAATTTTTAAAGGTAACCTTACATCCATATGCAATTCTAAAGGAAGTATTTTCCACAGGACCATGTGTACAACACTTTGGGTATGGTGAAATTTAAAGGCCAACAGTGGCTGTTTGATAGAAAAATGCAGATGAAACTTTTTACCTGGCTGTTTAATATAGAATAAAAATAAGATTATATGCTCCTTTACAAAGCTCGGTAGGATATAGTGTCTGTGACTACTAATTACCCATTTATAACTGTGTGATCTTGAGTAATTCAATTCCTCTTTCCTTAGTGCCCTTATCTGCAAAGATCTTCCTTGTAGAGTTGTTCCAAGGCCATAATGAATTAATGTGTATATGTAGAGGTTGAAGTTCATTGTTAGTTCATTTTTTTTAACCCTTAGCCCCTTAGCATCACTCTTATGAATGGTTGTACCACTACTACACTCTCTCTCTTTTTCATTTGAGATTTATCCTTAAATATGTTATTGCTGGGGAAAATAGACCTGATTCCTTATTAAAGTTAAAGAGATGAGTATTAATATGAATATCAAAGTTTAGCTTGAGGTGTTTCAATAATGTTACAGTGCAGAGTGTTAAGATCTTGGGTATTGTTCTTTGAAAGCTTCAGCTTGTGAAGAGGAGGCTATGAATCATCTTTCCTGCAGACAACCTGGAGCTCTGCAGTAATCCGTACTCCTTTTCTTGAAGTCACTTTTTCTGTTTGGGTACTTACTTTTAAAAAAGTACTTTCTGTTTTGATACTTTTAAAAAGAAATAAAAGTTGCTTAATTATTAAGACTGATGGTCATGGCGCTGTCAGAGCGGTGAGTATGATTTCCTTGGGCCCTAGAGTCAGGGCCAGTACTTTAGACTACTCCAGATTGACTTTTTCTTCTAGGGCAATGGTGCCCCCTACAGTCATTTGATGAAAATGGTGGTCCAGGAAGTGGGCTTCACAGGGCCCTTTCCTGGCTGGTGGCTGAACAAACAAGTTAAGATTGCATGTTATCTTTTGTTGATTATGTTCTAGTTAAAGAAGAAAGCAAACAAAATATAACCAGAGACATTGAAATTAAGAACAATGTAACAATAGCTGGAGGGGAGTGGGGAGGGGATAGTGGGGAGAGGGGTCTATAGGAGCTACTATAAAGGACACCAGGACAAAATCAAGGGGGAGGGTAGAGGTGGGGGAGGGAGGTGGGACTGGCTGGGGTGGGGTGGAGGGAAGGGGAGAAAATGCAGACAATTGTAACTGAATAAAAAAAATTAAAAAAAAAAAGATTGCATGTTATCCACATAACAAACTTGCAGGCTGAGCTAAACCTTCAAGGACTTGGGCCGTGACTACTCTTCTTTTTCTTTCCTGAGAAAAATATTGAAAGTGCAAGTGATTCCATACAGTCCTTATCTTAGGGGAAAATGATCAATTAACAAGCAGTGTCTCTTATCAGCTCCCTTCAAATGGAATAGACTCATATATGTGACAGTTTATCAATCCAGTGATCAAACTTGCATATTTTTAGGTTTCTTTGAAATATAAACAGAGGGGAAAATATAGTACATTAAAATGACACTTTTGTGACTTAACCACTGGGATGGGACAGGTTATCTGTTTTGTGAGTTTGAATAGAGACAGCTCTAACTCTGAAATGGTGGCAGAGTGAACGAGCCTTCCTAAGGCAAGCAGAGAGTCAGTTGTAGTGTTTGTAGGTAGAGCAACTAACCAATTTCCCATGTGTGTGGAAAAGCTGTTGTTGGCCCCTCCAGATCCATCCCTCTCCTCCTTTGTTTATCCTGCCGTGAACTTAAGGAGACAAAACCATACTGGTTGCTTCTTCAATCTCCTTTACAATTGGTTTCTGACTGACTTTGGCCAGTGGGGGGACCTGGGATGGGAGAAAAGTAAGGTTGGAGCCTTTATTCCCCTGGCTGCCTCCCTGCGGGATCTAGAGTTCTTATCAGGTAGCCTTCTTCGCCTGGCTCTTTCTCTTGGGCTTTGGTAACTGCTCTCTCCTCTGGTTCTTCAGGTTGTGGTTGGGGATAACTTAGCTGTTGCTAGCTCCAGGTTACTGCACTACTTCCTGTGGCTTCCCCAGACCCAGACAACCTTTGTACATAATACCTTTATTGAACTCTCCTCATATCCCCAATTTGATTGTGCTGTCTGTGTGTGCCAGGACCTTGGGCTGCTTCTGTCATTTCCTGCTGGTGCCACTTAGAGGGTGGGCGTCCCCAAGGAGATTCAGGCTAAGGATGACTCTGGTTCCTGCTAAATATGGCCAAAGATAAGCTGGCCAAGGTGTTGCCAGAGTTGACTCTTATTCTCGTGCAGGTTATAATCTTGGAGCTATTTCTTTAGAATTATGGAGTCGAAAACTTTTTTGTTTGACTTTTTCAGTCCATGGTATTTAAGAATTTTTAGGATTAGACTATAGAGTCAGAATGGGATACTGGATAGCGTGTGGGTTTTAGAATCAGGAAAACAACAGGTTTGAATTTCACCTCCCCTACTTCCCAGTTGCATGGCTCCAGACACATTGTATAATTGTTACGTTTTTCATCTGTAAAACTGTGAGAATAATACTTGGTTCCTAGGACATTTGTGTTTAATCAGTTGGGTAAATACCTACATGTGTGAGCTCCAGAGTAGCTGTACCATTTTGCATACACACCAGTAATGAATGAGTATTCCTACTGCTTTACATCCTCAATAGCACCAATGAAAAAAATTATTTTTATTCATAGAAATACTTAAATTCAAACACATGCATTTCCTATTTTTAATTATTCTATACCTTCTGGCCATGGTTGAAACTACCTAGGGTCACGTGGTCTTTCTGAGATCTGTGTCCCTGTGCTGAAGGTTTGACCATGTTACCTATCAATGATATCTAATTTTCTTTCAGAGGTCAAAATTGCCTACATTACCTTTTAAACATTGGTAAAAACTAGTTTGGATACTTGACTAGGCCAGTGTTCATTAGAAACACTGGTTTCATATAGTCACTGATTCATCAAATATGTATTGCACACCTACTGTATGTCGGGACTTGGGGATAGAGCAGTGAAAAAAATGAGAAGATCCTTGTAGTTATGGAGATTCCATTTGTGGGGGAGAGGGAGAGCAATTTTTATACAATATATAACACAGTGTAATATGTAATGCAACATAATACAATATAAGTCAGTGATGGATGTCATGATGAAAACAGAGTCTAGGGATTTGGAGAACACTGAAGTTTTGAGGGGAGAGTGGGTTTTCAGGGAAAGGCTCACTCAGAAGATGACTGTGAGCAGGTATCAGGAAGTGGTGAGGGAATGAGTTAGACGATGTCCAGAGTGTTGAGGATCCCAGGCAGAGGGAAGAGTAAGAACAGAAGCCCTGAAGAGGCAAGGTGTTTGCCATGTTTGAGGAGCAATGAGAAATCCAGTGTGGCTGGAGCTGAGTAAGCAACTGTGGGAGGACATGGCGTTGGAGAAGGTTGAGCTGGGTCTTGTTGGTTTCTAGAGATCAGTGTCTTTTAAACTTGAATGTGCCTTGGCATCATCTGGAAGTCTTGTTGAAATGTAGATTCTGATTCAGTAGGTCTGGGGTGGGACATGAGATTATTTGTTTCTAATAAGAACCTGGGTGGAGAATGGCCATCATAAACAAATCAACAGTGAGTGTTGTAGAGGATGAGGAGAAAAGGGAACCCTAGTGCAGTGTTGGTGGGAATGTAGACTGGTGCAGCCACTGTGGAAAACAGTATGGAATTTCCTCAGAAAACTAACAATGGAGCTGCCTTTTTCACCCAGCAATTCCACTGCTGGGATTATACCCTAAGAACCCTGAAACACCAATCCAAAAGAACCTATGCACCCCAATGTTTATAACAGCACAATTTACCATAGCCAAGTGCTGGAAGCAACCTAAGTGCCCATCAATAAATGAGTGGATCAAAAAACTATGGTACATTTACACAATGGAATTCTACACAGCAGAAAGAAAGAAGGAGCTCCTATCCTTTGCGACAGCATGGATGGAACTGGAGAGCATTATGCTAAGTGAAATAAGCCAGGCTGTGAAACAGAAATACCATATGATCTCATCTATAAGTGGAACCTAATCAACAAAACAAACATGCAAGGAAAATATAACCAGAGACATTGAAATTAAGAACAAACTGACAGTGATCAGAGGGGAGAGGGAGGGGATAGTGGGGGGGGGGGGGAAATGGGACAGGGTTTTCCGAAACACGTACAAAGGACACATGGACAAAACCAAGGGGGGTGGGAGGTGGTGATGGCTGGGGTTGGGGGGGAATAGTGGGGGAGAAAATGGAGACAACTGTACATAAACAACAATAAAAAAAGTTAAAAGAAAAAAGCCTGGATGGTATTGTTGCTGGTCTGTGGACTACACAAAGAATAGCAAAGTTGGAGATTCTCATCACAGTTTTATTTGATTTACAATTTTTGTCTCCTCTGCCTGTTGTGTGTGGAGAAATCTCTGAGTTAGTGAGGGCCAAAGGCACGAGACCAGCTAGGAGGCAACTGCTGTAGTGTGATAAAAGATTTCGGTGCTTTGTCTTGGGTGGTGGTGGCGGCAGTAATGCGGAAAATGCCAGCTAGCACAGTTGTGTGGTTTGTGCACTGCCCAAGGTACTAGAAGAGTAGGGAGGTTAGGATGGTAGTCCAGTCACATCCCACATGCTAAGCTTTTTTGTGACTCATCAGCTGCAAGGGAGACACCCTTTTTGCAAGTCCTCCTAGAAGATAGCGGGTGGCTTTTGTGACTCTTGCAAAGGCAGGGTGTGTGCTACCTGTGCTTGGATTTCGTTCAGAAGACTCCGGGTAGTTAATACGCAGAGAAGAGTGTGACAAGAGCCTTTCTCTTTTAGTTTTCACTTGTACTGTCATGTGCTGCTGCCTGAGTTCATGGCCCATGAAAGCTTTTCCTGGAAAGCAGAGCAGCCACGGAGGAGCTATGCTGAACTCTGAATTTTCCAGAGAGTAGTCTTTCAAAGAAATTGCTCCTGTCAGAGAAGAAGGAAAACAGACCTAGTCATTTGTTTCAGGCTTCTCTCCATGAGCACATAGGAGTGAAATCTCTTTAAAAACATCTCTATATGACTGTGAAGGCGGCCACTAAGTATAAAAGGAGAGAGCCAGACACCTATGCCAGTTTTCAAGCTGTGTGTGATACTTAATCTCCCGCTCCCTACTGCAGAAGTGGATGGTAGATATGTCTTGTCCAAAAATGAAACCATAAAAAGATGCATCATATGTTCTGTTGCTGCCGAAATGGTGTGGTTTCTCTGAGAATGTCTTAATCAAGCTTGTTGGATAGTGTTTATGTTGGGCTCCTTCAGAAAAGGCAGCTTTGCCCTGACAGGTTTGCTGGCAGTGTGGTGGGCCCTGCCGTGGATGTTTCACCGTTGTGTCCTTTGGCACTATGCACTCTAATTGGTTCGTATGCCATTTCTACTAAGATCAGCGTGGCCTGATCCTTCAGGCATGTTCCTGCAGATCATGCTTTGGCACTGTGCCAAACCTGTTTGAAAAATACAGAAATAAAATGTGATAATATTGTTGTAATCCTTGGGTTGGCAATGGTCCTGGCATGGATTGAGTTTCTTCATGGGGGTATCATGCTTGACTTGTCCCCTGCCCTGAACATGAGGTGATAGGAACCATGGCAACAGAAGTTGGACAGGCAGCAGGTCCTGAGGAGTCTCATTTGCTCTTCAGGTCTCCTCTGTTGAGCTGAATCCTACCCATCAACTTGTTTCTAAAACATTGGATGCTGGTAAATGTGGCAGGTGAGTCTGCCAGCACAATTTATCCATAATTTATCTTATGTTCATTTGGATAGGAGTTGGGACTAAATTCTCAGCTGCAAAACAGTCTTGAAGGAATTTATGCTCGAGAGTAGAAGACCCAAACCCCCATACCTACTAAGATCAGACATGCAACAATAATGAGTTCAGAGGCCTGTGGGAACCTGGAAAGCACACAGCCTTCAAAAGAGGACAGCCACTGCTGAGCATACGTGGCGGTCACCATGTATAAATGCAATCCCTGCGTTGCCATGTGGAAACGTTTCAACTGAAGCCAGTAATTACAAATCTCCTCCCAGTTTTTAAATGACAGAAATGAACTTTAATAGATTCTACATGTTGTTCAGACCAATTGCTTTAGACCAAGGAAACCATGTCTAAAGGCTAGATTCAGCCATGGGAATGCTATTCTTTTTACAATATATATATGTATTTTATTGATTATGCAATTACAGTTGTCCCATTGTTTTCTCCCCTTTATTATTCTCTGCCCTGTGCCCCCCTTCCACCATCATCCTCCCACCTTAGTTCATGTCCATGGCTCATACATATCAGTTCTTCAGTTTCTCCATTTCCCAAGCTATTGTTAACCTCCCCCTGTCTATTTTGTACCTACTGATTATGCTTCTTATTCCCTGTACCTTTCCCCCCATTCTTCCCCCTCCCCCTCCCCACTGATAACCCTTCATGTGATCTCCAATTCTGTGATTCTGTTCCTGTTCTACTTGTTTGCTCAGTTTGTTTTTGTTTTTTTAGGCTCAGTTGGTGATAGTTGTGAGTTTTTTGTCATTTTACTGTTCATATTTTTGGTCTTCTTTTTCTTAGATAAGTCCTTTTAACATTTCATATAATAAGGGCATGGTGATGATGAACTCCTTGAACTTGACCTTATCTGGGAAGCACTTTATCTGCCCTTCCATTCTAAATGATAGCTTTGCTGGATACAGTAATCTTGGATATAGGTCCTTGCCTTTCATGACTTGGAATACTTCTTGCCAGCCCCTTCTTGCCTGCAAGGTTTCTTTTGAGAAATGTACATAATCTAAAGAAGTAACCCAATGGTAATTGCTAAGCATTCTCTAATCTAGATAATAAATTATCTGAAGAAATCAGAGGGCAAATCTCCAAAATAAGAAAGATGCAAGTCCTCACTCTCATTCCTCCACAATCTCATTTGGCAATTATTTATCTATCATGTACTGTGCATTTATTCTAAGGCCTGAGGATCTATAAATGGGAAAAGTACTACTCCCTAGCTCTGCTTAGGAAGTTTGTAAAATGGAATCTGAATTCTTAACCAAAAGAAGATAAATGTGTAGTCCAGACCATGTCAGGGATTTCCAGTAGTAGGGAGCACAGTGGAGGAGGAAATCAGATCCCCCCTCTGTGCAGAACAAAGACTTCACTTTGCAGTTGAGGGTTTACTTTTTACTCCTATCTACACTAACATGAAATGAATTATTAAGGGCCGTGTGAAGGAAATTACTTCATTATAGCAATGTTTTTTGAACATTTTAGCACCATATGAATCATGTATAAGTGATTAATTCATTCTCAACAAAGTATAGCTTTGTTTAAAAACATCAATGACTTGAGATATCATTCTAAAGCCCTTCAAAAGTTGCTGGAGCACATTTTGAGCACAGTTTGTATTTCAGCCCAGAAATGGTAATTTTTCTTTCTTGTTTAATTGGGCAATATCTTATCATGTTACTTGCATAATGTTGGTAATTAAAAATTTTAATGGCACATCAGTGAATTATCTGAAAAGAATATAAAAAATTTATAACACTAAGTTGACCTGAAGCTTAATACTTGACCATAATATATTATATTTGTTTGGTTCTTTGTAATATAGAAAGCACATTTTTTGTGCTGTAGCTTACATGATTCCAGTAAGATGTTGATGAAAGAACTGTAAACTAAAATTCAGAAGTTCAGCATAATGATAATGATATTAATAATAATAATAATAACAGCTCCTATTGATTAAGAAGTTTTCATCTGACAGGCACAGTGCTACATACATACAATATCCTATTTATTAATCAGAACAACTGAAAGAAGTGGGAATTGATATCTTCATTTCTAGGTGAAGACACTGAAGCTTAGAAACCTTAAGCAATTTGCTGTAGGTCACCCACAAATAGGCAGTATAGTGGAATTCAGCCTTGGGCCTGTTTAACTTTAATGTCACCACCATGCACTCTCTAAGTTATACTATTAATAAATAACAGCATTGGTATTCACCTCAAATCTTCTAATTTGGAATACCATTGTTTTTTGGACTATGGTAAGTTTTTCTCTGAAAGTACATTATTTCTGAAAGCTCACACAAGCAGTCTCTATTGGATGAATACGAACCTGCTCACGTATATCTGATGCAAATGAGCAACACCAGTGGGTAAGTTAAATTCCCCAGCTATTATTAAATCAGTTGGTTTTCAAGATAAAATCATACTATGATTGGATAAAAATGTGTCCTGTGTACCACATTTTTTTCTGCTTAATTACTTTTCCTTTCTTTAATTAATACCCTTTCAGAAGCCTCATACTTACTTCTTTTTGATGAATATGCAATGACTTTTTTCCCCAGTATGCCTGCATTGGGTTTGAAGGAAAATATTGACCTATGTGTCAAAAATGATTTTCTTTTTTTATTATTGTTCTTAATTAAAGCCATTTAACCTTCCCTCAGACCTGCTGTGGTTCACTGGAGACTGCTGTGCAGTCAAACCCTTGGATCAGCCCCACAGTGTGACTACAAAGCTCACATTGGTTGAAAAATTAATGATGGATACCTCTCATTTCCCAAGAGAAGGAAAAATAAATCGACTGCTTTTCGAGACGACTTAAACACACAGACAGAATTGACAAACGGCTTGACTGTATTTACACTGGCATTAGTTTGGAGACAGTTGAAGGTTTTTAAATCCTGCTTTCAAGTTCGCACTCACACAACTTGGAACGTGAACTACAAAATTAAGAATAATATTTAGGAAAATGCCATGATTTAACGTAAGTGCTATTCTGTCATTGTTCAGCAAGCTTCACAGAATCACATTTTTGTTGTTTGCAGACATGGAGAGTGAGAGGATGGCTGTATTCTTCATAGCGAGATTGCTTGTTATGTTACGTAATGAGTATGGTCAGCTTATTTCTATGCTTCTGACTCTACCATATTTCTGTTTTGGATTTTATTAATTTTTACACTGATCTCCTTAGTTTGCAGAGGATTTCTCTCCTTTGATTGTCAGAAAAGTTAGTGGGTCATGCGATCTCCATTTTACATAAAAAGATCTGTGGCTCAACAATGTACCAGAGCGACTAGCTTTCTGAGCTGGGTATGTGGCCGTGGGGACTGGCGACCTCAGGTTTTCTCACTTGGGTGGTTGCAGGCCCTTGAAATTCTCCGTATCTCCCAGCATTCTGCTGCACGTTCTCTCCAGAACTACCAGTCAGGAACTTGGACTTCTATCTTTCTTTGATCTTTGAACTGAATTAGAATTTCCTTAGAGTAATTATTGAATAACAATTACATGAACCGCATACTACTGCATTAATTTACTACTGGATGAAGATGCCCAAGTTCCCAAATAAAATGAAAACAGGCCTTTAATGGGAAGAAGTGGAAATGTTAAAGCTCTATTGTTAAAGTACACTTACTTAGTTTCAGAATGGCCTTGCTGGTAATTATGTATGTGTAATTAAATGACATCAATTGTACAATAGTCCTTCTTATACGTCTTTTCCAAAAAATATGTTTTTGGATAAAATACATGTTGTTTTTGCCCCGATAAATAATATTTTGTAGATTGAAAGAAACCTTCGGGAACAATTATTATGGACACGCGGACTCAGACTTCCATCCAATGAGCCATGAGGTTGCCGACCCTGGCAGTCTGAAGCCGGGATGGCAGACGGTGCCTGTGCCCAAATCTAGCCTTCCATCTTGATACGTATGGTTCTTGAGTTAAGGAAGTTTTTTTTATAGTTGAAAATAAATCAAAAGAAGAATGATACTTCCTGGTGAAATTATGTAGTATAATTTGTGAAATTATATAGTATTCAAACTTCGGTATCTAGGAGTAAAGTTTTACGGGGACACAGCCATGTGCCGATCGTTTGTCTGTGTACCTCCCGTGGCTGCTTATGCAAAGACAGGGTTGTGTCGTTGTGATGGACTGCGTGGCCTACAAACTCAAAAATGCTTACTATTTTGCACTTTACAGAAAAAGTTTGTCAACTGTTGATCTAAAGGAAAGTTACAGGAAAGTATATCTATATTGCTTTAAGAACATATTTTATTTCATAAATAAAAGGTATTGTCTCTTGGATTTTGGAATGAAGAAACATAGTATTCATTAATCTACAGCAAGAATTGACTTAAGTCAGCCTCTGAAGCAGAAGGATGTTAAATTTTGGCCTGTTACAAAAGCTTCCCCCTTCTAGCTTCACAGGAGTGTAAGGGACACTAATTTGGATTAAGACATTATTTCTCCTGATAAACTGTGTTAAACTACATCCACGTCCCCTATCAGCATTCATTACACTGGGGTTTCCATTGGAATCAATAGCAATGATGGACACACATTGAGATAGTTTATTAGATGCTTATTTTTCTTTGATCAAAGTATTTATTTTACGATACATTAGAAAAATAATTACAACATCAAACTCTTGATTTCAGAGATTAAAGTATTTATGTTAAATTGTGAGCTGATATAAAGAACAGATAATATGTAAGTTTGGTAAATATTGTGAACTTAGTAAGCAAATGTCCAAAGTTTGGAAAATTGTACTTAAAGAAAGCCAAATTAGGTTATTAGTGTAGCTGGAAGATATTGGGCATGCCAGAAACACACAGAGGCAAATTTCAGATGAAGAGATGAGATGAGGGGATGCTCAGCGGAAAGTGAGGCTTGTCTCCTATTGAGGAGGGATGGGCAGGGGAGGGAGATCAGAATTTGGTCGGGATTACCTGGAACAGTAAAAAGGCATTTCTCTGCACCATGCTCTTTAGAGTTCATTCAGGTACTGAGTGAAGAGGTTCCTAACATTATTTCATTATATCTGATTGTATCTTATGGGATTTTGGGACTGGAAAGCTTTATTGTTCCACTCATTTGCTGAGTGGAACAATAAATTATTAAAGCAAGGTACCCAGAGGGGAATGGGGAGGGGATAGTGGGGAGAGGGGTCTATAGGAGCTACTATAAAGGACACAAGGACAAAATCAAGGGGGAGGGTAGAGGTGGGGGAGGGAGGTGGGACTGGCTGGGGTGGGGTGGAGGGAAGGGGAGAAAATGCAGACAATTGTAACTGAATAAAAATAAATTAATTAATTAAAAAATAAATAAAGTCACAATTTGAAACACCAAAAAAAAATTTATTGTTTAAGGCTATTTCATATGGTTGACAAAAAGGGTTTTAATAGCTGCATAGGGTTCCATTGCATGAATGAAACATGGTTTAATCAATTCTCTTTAAAATTTTAGATTTTTTGTTTTGTTTTGCTATTATAAGTAATAATGTGATAACCTTCATCTTTAGTTACATTTCTTTTTTTTATTGTTGACACTATTAGAGATGTCCGTCACTGCCCCCCTTGCCCACCTCCACCAATCCACCCCCATCCTTTACCACACTACTGTCTGTGTCCATAGGCTATGCATACATGTTCTTTGGCTAATCTCTTCACCTTCTTTTTTCCAGTCCTCTGCTCCCCACCCCCGCTTACTTTCCTCATGAGATCTGTTAGTTTGTTTCATATATCCATGTCTCTGATTCTATGTTGTTTGTCAGTTTATTTTATTTATTAGATTCCACATATAAGTAAGATCATACGGTTTTTGTCTTTTTCTGACTGGTTTATTTTGCTTAACATAACCTCCAGGTCCATCCATGCTATCGCAAAGGGTAAGAAGAGTTCCTTCTTTTTTTGTAGCTGCACAGTATTCCATTGTGTAAATGTACCACAGCTTCTACTTGTCTACAGATAGGCACTTGGGCTGATTCCACATCTTGTCTATTGTAAACAACGCTGCTATGAACATAGGGGTACATTGTTTCTTTCTGATAGGTGTTTTAGGATTCTCAGGGTATATTCCCAGAAGTGGGATTGCTGAGTCAAAGGGAAGTTCTGTTTTTAATTTTATGAGAAAACTCCATACTGTTTTCCATAGTGGCTGCCCCATTCTGCATTCTTACCAACGGTGTGCTGGTGTTCCCTTTTCTTTACATCTTCGTCAGCACTTGTTGCTTGTTGATTTATTCTGGCAGGTGTGAGGTGATACCTCATTGCACATTTCTGATAATTTCCTTTTTTATACAGGATTCCTTGGGTTAAAGAATATACACATTTGTGGATTTAATATGTAGTGCCAATTATCCTCCAGAATGGTTGCACAATTTACATTTCCCCTGGGAATGTGCATGAATGCAAAGTTTGTCTATATATCTATATCCCTAGATCTGAGAAGAGTTTTACAGTTCTTTAAATAGAGGACTGGCACATTTTGAATATTATATCCAAAGATTTATTTATCTGTTGTTATAATGAATGAGGATTTTTGTTTCATTATTTTTCATAGACTTACTGTTACAGAACAGACAGGGGGTGATCTGTGAATGATATAATATTACCGAAAGGACCCCCCCCCCTTTACTCTGGAGGTCCCCCCACCAGGTTCGCCTTTCCCAGTGCCAGGGAGAGACGTCTCTCAATGCCTGAGATTGGTGAAAGGAAAAGATTTATTTATTTAAAAGTTATACAGACTTAGAATAATTACTTAATATCTTCATTAAAATACTAAAGCCCTTTAGAATACCCACAGATGCACACAGTCCTTGCTTCTCCCTCTGCCCAGTCCGGGGTACCGTATCTCAGGAAAGAAGGTGAAGTCTGTTATTCAGGCTCCCGGCACCATCTGCTGTGTTGCCACCACGATCTTCAGTTAATCCAAAGCCATGTGGCACCTTCTCATGGCCCACCAGCAAGAGTCCTTTCACCCCTTTTCTTCTAGGCAAAGTCTCTCCTGCTTCCTAAGCCATGTGGCAAAAGGGAGCAACCCAAAGCTTCATGGTCCTGACACTTGCCCAAGCCATGGGGTCCCCACCTAGGCATGGCTGCCACGCCTGGGTTTAAATCCCAGCGCCAATCTTCCTCTGCAGCACCATTTCTGACCCTTCCCACAATCAGTTACACCTACCAGCATTCCCGTATTCATCCACCTTTACTGGGCTGCCATAGTAAGTCCTGGCAGGCATGGCCCCATGGTGTGGAGCCAATCATCTCCAAGCTCTCATGCAGGTGCTATAATCAGGGGGAGATGCCTCCCAGTTACATCTTGGGTGGAAGTCACTTCCATCCCGCTGGCTGAAAACATGGCCACAGCCATTTAACATATCTATGAAACTAGTTAAAGGTTATAGATATGCTAAATGACTATGCCAGAGGTTAGCTGCAAAGCTGTTGCTATTCAAAACAACTCTCAATGGCCCTGCTCCATGCGTCCCATCCCCCAGCTCAGACTTGTGGGGGTGAAGACATCATATATATATATATATTTTTTTTTCCTAATATTTCTTGGACACTCTGAGTTCTGGACCCCATTACAAATCCCTATTTGGGGACCCCCTTGTCTGCACCCTGTTACATTATTGCTGGTACAATGGAAAAGAATTATTTTTGGTGTATTTTGTATGTGGTTGTATTGTTGAACTCTCCCATTCATTCTAAAAGTTTTTAATATTGTTACAGAATTAACCCCTTGGGGGGCCCAGATACTGTACCAAAACAAGCCCCCTCCCCTGGGGCCTGTACTATGGTCTGTCTTGCCTGCTGCCAGGTGTTAGGAATTGTGGCTCTCAATGCCAGAGTTTGGTGAAAATGAAAGGAACTATTTATTCAAAAGATATACAGGTTTAGAGTAATGGCAAAATGTCACTGTTAAATCTCAAAGTCTGTTTAAAACACCCACAAACACATACACAGTCCTGTCTCCCTTTGCTAAACCAGGCCAGTCAGGGATACTGTATCTCAGGAAACGAAATAGAAGTCCATAGCTGAGCCAGACTCCCAGTTCTTCCCAGTAATCTGTGCTCAGTTGGGCAGGTCTCCCGCAGTCCCCAGCACCATCAACAGTGAGCTGAGATCTCCAGTTCTTAATCCAAAACCATGTGCACCTCCTCATGCCCCACTAGCAAAAGTCCTTTCACCCCTTTTCTTGCCATATGGTCTCAAATTGTCCCCCTCCCCATCCCATCCTTTGTGACAGCGTGCCTTTAGTTTAAATCCCAGCCTGGACCCTCCTCCATGACCCCATTTCTGACTCCTTCCAAAATTGGCTATACCTGCCAGTGCTCCCCGTATTCTCTGCCTTTCTTGGCTGCCATAGTTAATCCAGGCAGCTGTGGCCCCAAGGCATAGAGTGAACCATCTCCAAGCTCTCCCCAGGCATAGTAACCCGGGGAACTGGCTCCCAGTTATGTCATGGGTTAAAATCATGCACACCGTCTGGTTCCACTTTGGCTTGAAGACTAGTCTGCTATTATTGATATGCAAAATAACCCTCAAACCTTGTGTTGGTGCTCTTCCGAGCCTCCAGGCTACTTGTGGGGGGGCTCTGTGGCCCTTAGCCTAGCCCCCATTACAAGATGATTCTCTCCATTTGCATTTAGGCAAGAGAAGTTAGAGTAGATGCCAGGAATGAAAACCTTTTAAACTTTCTTCTCTGTGAAGAGATGCACATAAAAGCTTCTATTGTTGGTTCATTCTTACCCAAGTCCCAAAACTATGCTCATAAGTAAAATGCTGATCTAATGATCTAATTTGGCTGAATCCATCTGGATTAATGTATAATTTTGGATGCTTCCCTTTAAGGGTAGAACTTTTAGAAATATTAAGGTCTTGTCTGGTGTTACTTGTCAAATTTGTTTTAAAAAGAAGAGAGACTATGAATATTTTTAGAAAACAGTTAAGTTATGTTTAGCATTACAAAGAACCCAGAATGGATTTGGAAATGGCTATAGTTCCTTGCTTCTTTTAGCTTAAAAGAGAATTTATGTTTTAATTTAGTTTTTCAGCCTTTATGTGAAATTTTTTAAAAAGAGTGTTAAGGACAATCATAGAATAAAATGCCACTGATTCCTCATTTCTAATTTTTTTTTTCATTTAGTGATGTCCATTGGTTTTCAAATAAGTTGATTTTTAGACTGGATTTGGCTGATTATAGCTCTGATAAAATAATGCTGTTATAAAGGAGAATTGTCATTTTAGGTGCTATCAGGCTTTTACGCTCTTGATATCCTGGCATCTCAGTGAAGAATTAGGTATTTATGCAGGCGGGAAAGCAGATTTAATGAACATGAAAAGCACTGTGAAGATGTGTGCTTAATACTGTGCTTTGCTTTTGCTTATTTCTTCCCAGTTATTCAGTGTCAACACTGAGAACCAAAGAGTCCAAGCTGTTGGTCTTAAAAAAAAATAATGGGCAAAATAATTTCAGTCAAATTGTCATTTATTAGGGGCTTTGAAAGTCAAGATTATTATTATTTTTTTAAGAAGACAATGTCCAATTATGTTAATGTACTAATGATGTATATACAGGGTGGGGCAAAAGTAGGTTTGCAGTAGTTTGTATGGAAAGTAATACAATGATTAACAAATAATAATAATATAAGAATAAACTCTGTTTCAGGTACTCACAACTGTAAATCTACTTTTGCCTCACCCTGTATGTTGTTTTTTTATGCTCAGTACACCTTCTTCCTTTTCTTAGAATTAGGACATTAACCTACCTGTAGAGAGCATCATCACTCATTTATTCACCCTCTGTGTCCTAGGGTGGGATTGGTCTCACCCTTGTGAGTGGATTTGTGATCCAGGCCTTGTCTGTGTCCACACACTCTTCCCGTCCTCCTCCTCCTCCTCTCACCTGTTAGGGATTTACTCGGGATTGGGCCTGAGCCAAGCAAGGCAAATAAATGTGGTTCTCAGGATTTGTCCTCAATCTGTGGGGGAGAGAGGCTGCACTTTCCCCAGGGATGACTAAGTAAATACAATGAAAGTCTGGATGTGGGATGGCTATCTGAACCACGTGTTGGGGAGAAGAAATGAGAGACAATAGCTAGAGAGAGACAGGCTCCTGAGGCCCTTGTTTAGTCCCTCAGTCAGCTTTGGCTGAAATGAGCTCTACCAGGGATGTCAAAATTATGTTGGTTAATACATTTTCTCCCCCAACCTTAATTCAGTGCAGGAGTTTAGGAAATGTTTGGCCAAATGTAAAAGGAAGCATCCCAAGAAATCTATTATTCCTCTCTGGCGACACTGGCTCTTAATTGTTCCTGAGACATGAGGCAGCTCAGGCCATTTGCATTGGCTGGTCCTTCTGTCTGGAAAGCTCTCCCTTTCCACATGGCCCTGGTCTTCACCTTCACATTAGTGCTGGGATGTCAACTCCTCAGGGACGCCTTCCCTGACTTCCTATTTAACATGGAAGCATGCATATCCTCCCTTGTCCCCCTTGAAATGCTTTTTTAGCGTGCAAAATCTCTAATTGTATGCACACCATCAGGATCCCCCCATTTCCAATGAAAGATGAGACTCTTGAAGGAAGAGGTTTGTGTCTTTTATTTTCTGTGGCATTCCTAGCACCTCAAATGGTTCTGGATAGAGGGTTGCTCATAAATATTTGTTGAACTGTATATATTGGGTTGGCCAAAAAGTTCATTTGTTTTTTCTGGAAGATGGCTCCAGTAGTGCCGAGTTGTCTTTAACTTCAAATTGAAACAATTTCTGTCAGATAGTATTGTGACAGCTGTCATATCAGTGTGCATTTAAAAAAAACTTGTCAAAATTGGTGAATTTTTGTAGCCATTTTAATATTGAAGATGTAGGAAATTATACAACATTTTTTAGCATATTATGGTTTATTATTTCAAGAAAGGTAAAAATGCCATTGAAGTGCAAAGAAAAGAGTTGTGCAGTGTATGGAGAAGGTGCTGTAACCGATGGAATGTGTCAACAGTGGCTTGTGAAGCTGCGTGCTGGAGATTTCTCACCGGACGATGCTCCACAGTTGGGTAGAGACCAGTTGAAGTTGATGGTGATCAAATCAAGACATTAATTGAGAACGATCAGTGTTATACCAGGTGGGAGATGGCCGTACTCAAAATATCCAAATCAATAAAGTTATTGGTAAAAATGAAAAAATGTATCTTTTATTATATGGAAAAAACTAAATGGACTTTTTGGCCATCCCAATAAAAATGGTAGCTAATTACTCCAGAGATAACTTATTAATTACAAAGGGAAAATGTGGAATAACCTGGAGGATACTATGTTAACCGAGTGATCAAAGTCAGTGTCACCAACAATGGGATGAATGACAGCACATGCCTCCGGCTGTGATGTACTGAGGGGAACATGCATCATTTCTGTGTTATCTTGCCGCAATGCAAGGAAACGTAAGAAAACATCATATAAATCCAATATACAGAGCATTCTACAAAACAGCTGGCTGTTATTTTTTAAAAGTACCGATATGATAAATGAAAAAGAAAGGCTGAAGAGCTTTCTGGATTGAAGGAATCTAAAGAGGCATGGTGATCAAAGGCACGTTAGATCCTGGATTAGCAGGCGTTGCTATAAAGGTCATTACTGGGACGGTTGAAAGAATTTGAATATGGGCTGAATATTTGATAACAGTAGCCCATCAATGTCATATTCCCGAATTTGATAATTATACTGTAATTATATATTTCTTCATTCTTACAAAATACACACTGAAGTATTTAAGGGTAAATTATCACAGTGTTTGGGTAATATTCCAAATATTTTAGCACTAGCTATATCTGTATCTGTATTCTATATGAAAAAGACAGGCAAATTGTAGGAATAATATTAGGTAGGGTGATATAAAATGACCAATTCTTGCCATTTTTTTAATCCTCACTTGAGGGTATGTTTATTGATGAGAGAGAGAGAGAGAGACAGAGAGAGAGAGAGAGAGAGACAGAGAGAGAGACAGACAGAGAGAGACAGAGAAACATTATGTGAGGAAGAAACATTGATGGGCTGCCTCTTGTAAGCCCTAGTTGGGGATCAAACCCTCAGCCTAGGTACGTGCCCTGACTGGGAATCAAACCTGCAACCTTTTTGTGTAGGGGATGATATTCCAACTAACTAAGCCACCTGGCCATGGCTGGCCCTTTTCGACTTAAAATTTATCTAATATTCTTACAACTTTTCTGTTTGATTTTTTAAATGCAAATTAAAGAAAAGAGAGAAAATGTTGTGGGTGTGACTGGACAATCTTTACTGAATAATGTACTTACGTGGACCATTTTTCCCCAGTAATTTTTATCAGCTTGACTTTTTAAGATCCCATAGTCCATGAACTTGCTGAGGGAAAGAAAGGAAATGTAGTTTCCAATTAGTGGCTTCTCGGTCCCTACTAATAATTTTGTCATACTTGATATCCATTTATAATCAGTTGGACACTTTAAACTCCTTCCTGTATAAATAGTTCAGAGCCCCCTGGCCCTGGCTCACCTAGAACGTGTCTGTTGGGACTGGCTCACAGGGACTGTATACTCTCTCCTCCCTCCCTCTCTCCTCCCAGTCCCCATCTCCAAAGCAGCTGGTAGCTGGGTAGGTGTGGGGTAGGGATAAGTAACGTGGCCTCTTCTGTGAGTGACAAGCACAGCAGCTGGACTAACTGGAGGAGGTTCTTTTTCTCCCCTATCACGTGCCTCTCTGGCTGGTGTTGATGACACATGGCCATGACTTCTGTGGGGTCTCCTTCCTCTTTTTGATTGTGGTCTACTGTGAGTTTCTCCTGCCTTGGTGTTTTCATCCAGACATGCAGGTGCTGTGCCCTGGCTCCAAGTTCAGTGACCTCTAGGAGAGCCTTTATGTCTTTTTATAAAATTCGCCCTGTGTTACCCGCCAGAGCCCACCTTTGACTGTGAATCTCCTTGCTCTGTTGAAACCTTAGCAGGGCACAGCCTTGCAGTGTGCATGGGACCAGATAAGAGTTCAATAACTGTGTGCTGTCTGCAGAGACCACAACAAGTTATATAAAGATGTGAGTGACCAGCAACAAAATGAGATGGCTTGGCCCTGGATCATGGATCAAGGTACATTGTTTAATTTCAAGTTCCTCTGAAGAGGGAGAGTGAGCCATGTTCGCACTGGACAGGACGAGGAAACTAGGGCATAACTGGAGGATGGATTGGGAGTTACAGAGAGGCTGCTTAATCCTCTTTCCTCCTGTGTTTCTCGGAATGATATAGGGACCAGTCTACTGCCATTCTTGATGAGTTCATTGGCCAGTTAGAAGGACCGTAGTGCTGAAATCCTATTTAGGCCTGCCTCCACTGAACCCACTTTAGGATAACTTAACTTCACAAAGAATTCCTTCGGCTCTTTGTGTAGGTGCTTGTGCTGACATACAAAACCAGGGGCATTCTGTCCTCCTAGGAGTTACTACCCAGCCTCAGGTGGGCTTCTGGTGCTGCTGTCACCTGGAGGGCTACTAATGGTCCTTCACTAAAGGATACATGAGTGTCAGGCACTCCTTAAGCAACTTAAACACTTGGAGTCATTTAGTCCTCAGATCAACAGAGCAAATTTGTGAATTAAGCATTGTTGTTCCCATTTTACAGAGGAAGAACCTGAGCCATAGGGAGGTGAGTTGGCTATTACAATGTATAGTGAGATTTTGACCCCAGCTCTGACTGACTCAAAGTCCGTTGCTGTTAAGCCCTGTCTTTTTTTTTTTTTAATTTTTTATTGTTATTCAATTACAGATGTATGCCTTTTCTCCCCATCCCTCCACCCCACCCCAGGTGAACCCACCTCCCTCCCCCACCTCCACCCTCCCCCTTGGTTTTGTCCATGTGTCCTTTATAGTAGTTCCTGTAATCCCCTCTTCCCACTGTCCCCCCCCCTGCCGCCCTGGCTATTCTTAGATTGTTCTTAACTTCAATGTCCCTGGTTATATTTTGTTTGTTTTTTTCTTCTATTGATTATGTTCCAGTTAAAGGTGAGATCATATGGTATTTGTCCCTCACCGCCTGGCTTATTTCACTTAGCATAATGCTCTCCAGTTTCATCCATGCTGTTGCAAAGGGTATAAGCTCCTTCTTTCTCTCTGCTGCATAGAATTCCATTGTGTAAATATACCATAGTTTTTGGATCCACTCGTTTGCTGATGGGCACTTAGGTTGCTTCCAGTACTTGGCTATTGTAAATTGTGCTGCTATGAACATTGGGGTGCACAGATTCTTTTGGATTGGTGTTTCAGTGTTCTTAGGGTTTAATCCCAGCAGTGGAATTGCTGGGTCAAAGGGCAGTTCCATTTTTAGTTTTGTGAGGAAATTCCATACTGTTTTCCACAGTGGCCTCACCAGTCTGCATTCCCACCAACAGTGCACTAGGTTTCCCTTTTCTCCGCATCCTCTCCAACATTTGTTTGTGGATTTGTTTATGTTGGCCACTCTGACTGGTGTGAGATGATATCTCATTGTGGTTTTAATTTGCATCTCTCTGATGTAAGCCCTGTCTTAAGATATGCATAGTTATGTCTAATAAGAGAAAGAAGCGTTCTGAAGAAGGAGCCAGTGGAAGAAGGCCCAGGCATATGTTTAGTGTGCCTAAACATCACCTCGGAAAGTGTTTAAAAGGGAGATGCCTGTTTCAGGCATCGTGATGCAGTGGGTGGAATGGGGAGTGTAATCATTTAAAAACACTCCAGGTGATTCTCATGTCCTTACTGCTCTAGCAAGTTACCTAGATTTAGCACTGGACATTCATTGAATTGTTTATTCTATGCAAACATGTAAATTCTAATTCCTTTTGTCTAATACTGCTTGGGATCTTACCTTGAAGAAGTTTCAGCTCTAATTATAAGGCAGTACGATCAATAAGCACCTTCTTTTATGATTTGGGTATTTGGAATAATGATAGGCATAGCACATGCTTTCTGTTAGTTGGTAGGTTATTTAATGTACAAGAGGTGTGTATCATCTGGAATACATGCATTACCACGTAGGGTATCTTAATATAAGATGATTTTTTAAAGATAAAGGCAAAGATAATGGATAGCCAAGGAGAATGTGGCTGTTAGCAATAACATTTAGGAATTCTGCAATTGTCCTCCAAAGCGGGCCATTAAGACTCTGCTCATTTGAAGGTATCCAGCAGCTAAAGTACATTTTAGTACATTCTCTCTGAGTTCTGGTTCCATGATCTTTTTTCCTTTGACAGATGGTACTTGCTTTGGTTAGGAGAAAGCAAACTTATTTTTAAAGGTATAGATGAAACTACAAGCACCTCCTTACAATTATCAGTTAACCTTTCTTTGCCATGTTTTTCTGCTTTTTGCCAGTAATATTTTTTTAATTTTTGAAACTTAAATTTTCATACATTTACTTTTTATGTTAAACCTAGACTAGCTTTTACTTTTCATATCATTTCCATTTGCTTTTTATTCCCCACAAAGCTTTTTATTAAAAGCTTATAAAAAGCTGCTTTTTATTAACCCATTCTTTGTGGATTTTGACACCACAATATAAATGAGAAAATTTCACATAGAAGTGATCTGGGGTTGTCTTTATGACCAAAGGGCTAGGCTTCTGGTGGGGAGGGATGGCAAAAGGAAAAGCAGTGGGGAGAGCAGTGGAGAGCAGACCCCAACCTTTCAAGGCTATATTAAATGTAAAATGTGAAAATGTTGTTACATATAAGGAAACTGATTTGAAAAGTGTTAACCTAAAAATGAAGGCCAGTAAGAGACAATATGCATTTATTTGAGATCTAAAGCAATAGCTATTCAGGAGGCACTGATTCAGGCAGAACCCAAATAGTGTTCCTTAGGGGACAAAGGTGGGGGTATTTACAGGAGAGACAAGAACAATTACATCAGAAGAAGAAGGACATGCTATTGCTGCAGAAAAGCTAACACAGTGACACTAGTTCTAAAGCGTCTTTAATTTTCAGTCCAGTAGCCATCAGTGGGTACTCATAATACCTGCTTTCTAGTTTTCTCTGTAAAAGTTGTTTGGGATATGATGTTGCTTTATGCCCAGTCCAAAGGTTAATTTGCTCTGTTTCACCATTCCAAAGGTTTGAGGCATTAGACCTGCAAGGCAGTCCTCTGGGTTCACAGCTCTGACTCCATTTTAAAGTGGCTCCTTTTATATCATGTTTTTACAGAAGAAGTTAAGGAACTTTCCCAAATTACAAAGTAGTAGGTAGTGTAGCCAAGATTTGAATGGAGAGAGTTGCTTTGGACATGTTTTGTTCCGTTTCTGCTTTTCTTTTAAAAAATGATATAAATATTAATTTTGGAATTTTTATTATTTGTTACATATAAGTGCTTTCTCATTATTTAACATTATAGGACGCTAAAATTCATTTTATGTCCATGTCCACAGGATGATTTTCTGTTGTGTTAACTGGGAAGCTCATTTTTGGGACCTATCCAATATATAAACCTCCAAGTTATTTCTTTTAAAGGGCTAATCCTAGAGTGTTGACAAATCATTTTGTGCGGCTGCGTTTCACTGTTTTGAATGTAGCAAATATAATCAGTGCTTGACTGATTAAATATGTTACTTGAAAAATATTTTATAAGGTTTGCAAACTCAAATACATGGCCTGCTGTCCTGTTTCTGATAGCTAAGTGTGGATATGGGAACTTTTAATACATGGAGCATCTTCTTTTTGCTGATAGATGTTTCTGTGAAAAATGGATAAGGTGATGAGATCAGAATCAACTGTGTTTCTGATGCAGAACCAGTACTTGAGATGCATGTTAAGTCCCTAGCTATGCATCTCGTTAACTTGCCTGGCACTCGGAGATCTGAATACTGACTTTGAGAATATTTTAGTACTGTATTTCTCTAAGGGAGGTTTTACATTTGCCAAAGAACTGAAAAAAATCTGTGTCTCTGTAACTCAACTAGTTGTAGATTGTGATCAATATGAAAGATTGCCTCTGATTGCCTGGGGATGGCAGGCAACTGTTAAGCTATATTAAGGTGTCTGGTTTATTTTCTGATTGACTGGATCCTGTAAGATTAGGAAAAAGAAGTGCATTGAAGAAAATTTAAAAATGTTATTTTTTCCTACTCAGCTCTTTTCTTTAAAAATCTTTGTCTACTATTTGTCCTTTAATTTTTGCAACAATGTAAGAGAAAAATGAAAAGATAGTTCTGGCCATTTTACAGTTGACAAACTAGAAAGGAAAACAAGTTATTATTTCTATTGGTGCTATAACAAATTATCCTAAACTTGATGGCTTAAAACAAGTTTATTTATATCTTATTGACCTTTAGGTCAGAAGTCTGACATGGGTCTCACTGGGCCAAAATCAAGGTGTCAGGCTGACTGTGCTTCTTTCTAGAGGCACCAGGGGTCTTCCAACTTGCAGGGGGTGCCTGCCTCCTTTGGCTCATGGCCCTTCCTCTATCTTCAAATCCAGAAACAAAAGTCCAGCACCTGTAAGAGTTCCAATCTCTTTCCCTTCTTCCATCTCATCTCTTTAAATCATCCAGCAAAGAGTCTCTGCTTTTAAGGGCTTATGCTTAGATTGAGTTTACCTTGATGATTCAGGAGAATCTCCCCATCTCAAGACCATGCAGCTGCAGCATCCTTTTGGCAATGTAAGGTAATATTCACAGACTCTGGGATTAGGACATGGACACCTTTGGGGGTGGGGGCATTCTTTTGCCTCCCTCAGGTTCTCCAGTATCAGGACATAGATTGCAAAAGGATTTATTATAAATAAATGTCACTGTCATCCTTTCAGTTACGGAATTAAATACTCTGAAGTAGACTTTCTGAAATGTAGTATAGTTCATAGTAATTTCAGTGAACTCTAATGTAGTAGATTTCAGGAAATTGCAGATATGAAAGAGGGAGTCTCTATTTACTAAATTTCCCCAGGTTAGGCCAGATACCTAGGATTACAATTGAGAAAATTTGTTATGGTCATTTGTGGTTTAAAGTGGTTTTGTGTGTTTGTTATAGCTCCCACATAAACTGTAGCTCCCAAGTCAACTGAAGGAGGTGAAGTTGACCCATCCTCTCTTCTCCAGAGGATCATGCTCTGTGCTGAGCTCATGGTTTCTTGTTCTCTCTTGATTGCTGCTAAAGAGCTGTTTGATTGCCAAGTAACCTCAGTAGGGCTGGTCAGTTGGGCAAGGCTCAGACTGTTCTACAGTTTCAGCCTCCTCCTTCTTCTTTTCTCCTCTATTATAGACTGTTCCATCTTGCTTCCTCTGGAAGGTAAGAGGAGCCTTTTGTCCTGGCAAAATCTGCTGTTAAATTCTTTATTCCTGATACCTGGCAAAATGTTTGTTTACATTGTAATAGTGATAAACTCTTCCAAAGAGAGAGGTGATGAAAAATGACAAATGCAACCAATAAATAGAAGAGAAATGTTTTTAGCAATAAGACTTTCTTGGTAGTCCTCAAATCACACTGTGCTCCTATTTTCTCTGTACTGGATGATGTCTCCGTTGGTACAGGATCAGTGATGGAAAAAGAGTGATCTGATCTGTATTTTAGTACCTGCCTTGAGCCTAGTATCTACCTCTGGGTAGACTTATTGATTCATTAGTTAATTTGTATATTTATATCCTCATCTCTTTGAGGACAGAGTTTCTGACTTTTATCAAAGGGTAACTGCTGATAAATAGAGACCTAGAATTTAGGAAAGCAGCACAAGAACATGCTGAATATTAATGTAGTTAATGTAGTTTCTGTGATTAACAAGCAGATTCGACCTTCTAAAAACTATACCTGAGAGAATCATGAGAAGTCATGAATCCCTCTGGCAATATTAGGTCATCTCCAGATTTACCAGGATTTCGAGCCAATTTTTTAGGGGGAGTATCTATTTGTCTCTCCCTGACACATACAAGTGGAATACACAGCATAAGAAGGAGTGTCACAGTATGCCAGATATTTAAGAAATTCATATTTATGGTATTCTGATATCCAGACCTATATGGGTCAACATCCTGAAAAGAGGGTTAGTAGACATTCCTGGAGTTCCAGCCAAGATGGAGGCATAGGTAGAAACACTTTGCTTCCTCACACAACTAAAAGGAGGATAACAACCAACGTAAAAACTAAAAACAACCAGAACTGCCAGAAAATCAAACTCCACGGAAGTCCAACAACCAAGGAGTTAAAGAAGCATTTATCCAGACTGATAGCACCACAACTCAGTGAAGAGGGTAGCCCTGCCCTGGCTAATACCTAAGGCTCAGCCCCTTACAATGTAACAGGTGCACCAAGACAAAGAAATATGGTTGAAATGAAAGAACAGATAAAACTCTAGAAAAAGAGCTAAGTGATGAGGAGATAGACAACCTATTAGATACACAGTTCAAAACACTGGTAATCAGGATGCTCACAAAAATGATTGAGTTCGGTCACAAAATGAAGAAATCAAGCCTATACAAAGTGAAATAAAACAAAATATACAGGGAACTGACAATGAAGGGAAGGAAACCCAATTAAAATACATGATTTGGAACAAAGGAAGAAATAAATATCCAGCAGGAACAGAACAAAGAAACAAGAATTCAAAACAATGACAAGAGGCTTAGGAATCTCCAGGACAACTTTAAACATTAAAACATCTCAATAATAGGGGTGCCAGAAGGAGAAGAGAAGAGCAAGAAATTGAAAACTTATTTGAACAAATAAGGAAGGAAAACTTCTGCAGCCTGGTGAAGGATAGACTTCCAGGAAGTCCAGGACACTCAGAGAGTCCCACAGAAATTGGATCCAAGAAGAAACACACCAATACACATCATAATTAAGTTATCCAAGATTAAAGAGAAGGAGAGAATCTTAAAAGCAGCAAGAGAAAAGGTGACAGTTACCAACAAAGGAGTTCCCTTAAGGCTATCAGCTGATTTCTCAAAAGAAAACTTGCAGGCAAGAAGGGGCTGGAAAGAAGTATTCAAAATCATGAAAGGCAAGGACCTACATCCAAGATTACTCTCTCCAGCAAAGCTGTCATTTAATAGAAGGGCAGATAAAATGCTTCTCTGATAAGGTCAAGTTAAAGTTCATCATCACCAAGCCCTTATTAAATGAAATGTTAAAGGGATTTATCTAAGAAAAAGAGGAAGATCAAAAACTATGAACAGTAAAATGACAACAAACCCACAACTATTAACACCTGAACCTAAAAAACAAAAACAAAAACTAAGCAAACAACTTGAACAGGAATGAATCACAGAAAAAGAAATCACATGAAGGGTTATTAGTGGGGAAGGGGAGAGGGAAGAGAATGGGGGAAAAGGTACAGGGAATAATAAGCATAAATGGTAGGTACAAAATAGACAGGGGGAGGTTAAGAATAGTATAGGAAATGGAGAAGCCAAAGACCTTATATGTATAACCCATGGGCATAAACTAAGGTGGGGGGAATGTAGGAGGGTGGGGTGGTGTGGGGCAGAGGAGGATAAAGGGGAGAAAAAAATTGGGGTAATTGTAATAGCATAATCAATAAAATATACTTAAAAAAAGATATTCCTAAAGTGTTTGGGACAAACAGAACAAGAATCATGTGTGGCTTTAGGGAGCAAGGAGAGAGAAATAAAAGTTTAGTTATCCAGGTCAGGCAAACTGCAACAATTCATCTATACACTAAGGGATGAAGGGGAAGTCTTATTTGACCAAAGAATATTCCTTAAATGGCCAGCCTTGGTTGCTGATGTATTGCTGCCATTTAGTGGAGGTTGACAGGTGGGTGAGGAGTACCTGAGAGCACCTCACAGCCTCAGATGCTGGACTGAAAACCAAGCAGGAAGCAGTGTGTCATTGACTATTTTTTTGGTAGAAGAATCAGGAAGATTTCTTGAGTTGACACTTAACAAAGATATATTAGTTGCCAATGGAAATAAGATATTTAGGGACAGTTACATGGAAAGGAAGAAGAGAGGGAGAGGGAAAGAGAGAAGGAGCACACGAGTGGATAAAAGAAGCAACTCCTTTCATGCTTTGTTTTATTTCAGATTACAAGAATAGAATTTAGCCCATTTTTTACCTTTTTAATTATTCAGGGGAGGGAGTATCAATGCCTAGTAAGTGATCTGAGGGGTGTGTGTGTGTGTGTGTGTGGTGTGTGAGCGTGTGGTTCTTAGGTGTCCTACTAGTGGACATAACATAGGAGCCGTGAAGATGCTAACAGGTGAGTGAAGGCTGACATACAATTTTACTCTTGTCTGCACTACTTGATCCTCAGTTCCTTTCTCAGTGCACACTTATCTGTCACTTGACCTCTCACACCACCTAAAATTGCTAAGGTCTCTGGTAACCTTTATGTCTTTAAGCTCAAAGTTTTTAACTCTGAAGAGCATTTGGCACTTAACATCCTCTCCTTCAAAATACCCCTTTCTCTGTTTCCTTCTCAGTTAAGGGCACTATCATTCATTCTGTTATGCAAATCAGAAAAATAGACCTATCCTTGATCACTCCTTTATAATACCCATACCCACTCCATCAGCAAATTTGGTCATCTTTACCTCCTCCATCTCCACCACCACCACCCCAGTCCAACATGTCATTTCTCAAGTGGTCTGTTGAAGTTCTGCTAACATTGCCTGCAGAGCCCAGCATGCCTGGTCTTGAGTTTCCCTGAAGCATCCATCTTGCACTCCTTGCTCTTTGCACACGAGCCACATAGCTTTCCTAGGACCTGTCAAGCATCTACTTGCCACAGGGCCTTTGCACACGGGATCCTCAGCTTGCAATATCCCTTGCCTATTCTGTTCACCTGGTTAAGGCCTTTTTGTCCTTAGACTTTGGCATGAATTCTGCTGAATTTCCTTACTAGATTCCTTCCCCCTTTTCTCTCTCACACAGCAGCATGAGCCTCTCCTATTAATGACTATTTCCTACTAGGTTGTAAGCTCCACGAGAGCAGGAAATATGCCTGTTTCTTTTTGCACCTGACCCAGAGTGTGCACTAAGTAAATATTGGTCAAATGAGTGGAATCTTACTTCCTCTATGAAATGTTAATTGGCTCTTCATATCACAAAGTTCTCTGGTTTCTAGGTTACTCTAATGTTTATCACTTAAGTATGTTTTTCTTGTTCTCTTTTTCATATATATTGGGGTGTTCTAACTAGATAGTAAGTCTTTTAAGGGCATAGTGTAAGTTCTCTGAGAACAAGAGCCATATCTTAAGCTTTAAAAAGTCCTCTACAGTGCCCCAAATGATTCTGAGTACAAAGCAGGTTTTGAACCAAGACTTGGGGATTGACTTACCTGTGTTCACATATGTGTGGAAGTTCAGCCATAATCTTTTACACATGGCATCTCTCTTTCTTGGCTTCCTCCTCCAGCGTCTTTAGACATGGAGTTCATGGGGATAGATGAGAAGTGGAAGTAGTATAATTGATTTACACTCACTTCTCTGTGGGAGCTTTGTAGAACCTTAGGGAGAGCAGTCTTCAATTCTTTACCCTTCAGGTCAGGAGAGTGAGACCCGGGGAGGAGAAGCTCTTGCCTTAGACGAGGCAGGTGCACAGTAAATTGGACCAGCTTGCATAACTAATTAGAAGGAAAGCTGTGGCCATAACTTGGGTCCCCTGATTCCAAGCTCATTGTTCTCTGCTGAGTCGTCTCATTTAAATTTAGAGAAGAAAGATTAAGCTCTCATTAACAGGATGAGGCACACGTGCTGGGAATTGAAATTAATAGGAACAGGGAAAGCCAGGAAGCTCCTCGGGGAACATCTGGGTGTGTAGGTGAAGTTAGGTGAAGGAGGGATGGGTTATATATTTGGTGAAAACCATTATCTAGAATTTATTATTGTTTGAAGCATACACATTTTATCTATTTTCCTTATGCCTTGCTACTTTAATTTTTATTTATAGAATAATTACACAATAAAAATCCCCTTAAAATCTTTTTTCTCTTGCTTCCTTTTATTTTTATATGTTTAATAGGTATTTTTATATATTTATTATTATATGTACTTTTATAGATATTATGCAAAACACACTGTGACCTCACAGGGCACATACTCTGTAGCTGAGAGTGGTTGTGTGTGTGGATTAGTTTACGTTCACACCTATCTCATTGACTTTCCTCCTAGTCCTTTACTCCATTTCTTTTCCTCAGTACCAGATGTCATGTCTTTCCTGTGCGCCCATGTGTGAGGGCACACGTGTACACACACATACACCCCCCTGAATGTGCATAAACGAAGGTTGTAGAGAGGGGAGATAATGTGACATATGGTACCTGAAACACCAGGATGTCCATAGCAGGTCTGCAGTCAAGGGTGCAGATGTCTGGCATTTGACAAGTGAAAATTTTTATGTAAAACTGTTATAGTACGTCAAGTTAAAATTGGAGAACTAGCTGCATATTGTAATGAACATGTCTGTCCATTGAAAAGGGATAAAATGGGAAACTCCATCAGACAAGTGAGTTAGGCCCCCACTGACCTCCAGAATATCTTTTTTCCAGGTTCTCAGGTTTCATTTTTATTTCCTGTTGGGAGTTCTTTGTTTCTTACTCTATTATTTAGCTTACACAGATAGTATGGTAAGGTGTTTTGATTGTCACTAACCTGAAAGTCCTTGGAAATAGAGTTTCAATAAGATACTTTAATGTTTTCTTTCTTCAATATCAAGTTTTACTATAAATGAAAATGTTTCTTCTCTTTAGTCTTCCAGACTTTCAGTTCCTCATTTTCTCCCAGTTTCTAAAACTCCTTTTCCCTCCTAACCACCTTCACTTAGGTATTTGAAATGGTCAATGGATATTTTTTCCAAATATATTTCCTTGGCTATATTATTGTTATTGAATTTAGCTCGATATATAATTTATCACTTATTTTTTTTCTGTCCAGAGTTGCTCCTTGTTTATTGTTTGCTAATTTTTCCTCCCTCTTGATTGTAGATCTCTTGAAATTAGAGTTAGATCTTGTGGTGATACTTAAATACCCGTTGACTCATTTTAGATTGTTTTTAGTAAAGGAAGGAGTCACATTGCTTAGCAGAAAATGACATATGTGGATCAATTATAAATGCATAAAACACTCAACTGGTAATTGCTATAAGTAAAACTATTTAGCATTTCTTCTGTCAATCTTTTGGAACAGTACCCCTTATCTTCTGGTTTGCCTTATTTGGATGGTGCTTCAAGTTCTAGGCCTGCAGGATAACTCTTTTTAGGGGTGTTCTCTTTGCCAGTGGAGTTTTAAAAATCCTCTTTTTATGAGAGCCAACTCAAAATGAGATTTCCTAATAGTATCTTTTAAGAAGAAATAAATATCTTAACTAACAATGAAAAATATACATATTTAGTAACTAATATTTTAATATTTTCATTCATCTTTACATTTGACCCTGAGAACACACAATTCTATAGATAGGTACATATTTATTTTCTCTTTATGAATGATGAAACTGAAGTATAAAATGATCAGGTAAAGGCCATTTAGCTGTTAAATGGCAGAGCTTGAGCTTCAACCTAGTCAACTGGCTTCAGATCCTTCGGGCTTTCCTCTGCACATCTCCACTATATTTTTGGGAGAATAGCTAGTTCAAGAGTGGACACTGACATGCTTAAAGTTCCATACAAAGAGGAGTTCCCAAAATATATAACAAAGACATTTCTCTATGGTAAAGACATATCTGTTCCACTATTTTGTCTAGTAGTACAGACTTGATCAGTAATCCCTGGACATCAGCTGTTGGTGGACTTATGACAGGTTCATGTACCAAAGACAAAAGTTGGGAAGTGAAGAGTCAAATGCTTTGGATGCTTTAGAATTTCAGGCTCTACCAAATATCGCCCTTTGGAAATATACTCCTTAGTTTTGGCAGATGACCCTTGATACACTGTCTCCCTCTTCTGCCCTGGCTCTCTTGAATAAAGGCTTTTCCTGCCTTAAAGTTTGGCACAGCCCTCCTTGCAGGCCTTCTCCAGATTTCCCAGGACACTCCTGAAATAGTTGTCTGCTGTGCTCATTTAGCACTTAGCAAATGTACTAGCTTACTGTTTTTGTAAATGCTAGAGTTCCTCAACAGGATTTAAGGTCTTTTGAGGAAGGAACCCTGCTTATACTGTTTTGTATTTCCAGTTTGGCCACAGTGGGTGGAATGGTACTGTCCCCAGTGGACAAACTTCTTTGTCACTGGATGTCCCAGTCTCCAGTCTTTCATATACTGTTTAGAAAATATAGCTATCAGCCCTGACTGGTGTGGCTCAGTGGATTGAGTGCTAGCCTGTAAACCAAAGGGTCGCCAGTTCGATCCCCAGTCTAGGGCACATGCCTGGGTTGCAGGACAGGTCCCCAGTTGCAGGCCAAGGGGAGCACGAGAGGCGACCACACGTTGATGTTTCTCTCCCTCCTTTCCTCCCTCCCTTCCCCTCTCTAAAAATAAATAAATAAAATCTTTAAAAAAGAAGAAAATGCAGCTATCAATTGTCTTGCATCTAGCATATAGCACACACTATGCTAGCTAGATCCATATGGTATCACTCTCCCCATTTTATAGTTGAGACACACAGCTCAGGAAGCTAAGCAACTTGCTCAAGGTTACCCAGTAAGTAGCAGATTTGGGATGCACTCTTTCTTCCACCATGCTGTCTCCTGAAGTCAGCCCAGTGTTCATCCTCTAGATAAAACTTTAGTCTTGCTTTTGTCTTTGCCTTCTGTCTGGGAATATTGGTAGCTTGATAACAGTTTGGATTTTCCAGATAAAACCATCACTCTTTTAATAGTCTCTTAGAGGGTTGTGTGATGGGTGATTATCATACTGATAGAAATTAATTCTCTAAGTTTAAAAACAAAGGATAATTAGGTGCACAGATCTTGATTATTTTCTAGAAATTTGCTCTTATTCTATATTTTTGTTATAACTAGGTCTTTGGTACTTTTAATAGCCCATCTTTCTCTTTTTAGATTTAAAACAATAATTGGAGTTAATCTGGCTGGATAATCATGAAGGGTCAAGTGCGGGTCTCATATTTAAAAGGTCTTTGTAGTGCATATTGTTAGAAATACCCGATGTTGTAATTTTAGTTTCGTGTGTCCAAGTCACATTTCTAAAAATTTCAGATTCACATCCTGGCTCATAAAAGGCAGTGTTTTCACTCAAGCAAAGTGCAAAAGGTGAAGTAGAAAAACTTAGACCATTATGAAGCATCTGTTTTTCCCTCATGTGTAATAGGTCCACTTGTTTAGTGTTTGATGAGGACAGGAACGAAAAGAATTTAGAATCAGATAGAAGGAAAGTTTGTTGAGACTTGGAAAATCACTTTAACTCATAAAAATTATAAAATTCACTAACATTAAAATAAAACAAAATTAACTGTATTTTTACTTTTTATCTAAAAGGTGTGGCATACCTTCCAAATTGCTATAGGTTTTTCAGAGGTTTATTCCTGGAATTTTGGATTTCACTAGTATAGCCAGCACTTTTCACTGCTGAGTTGTTCCATGACTAATGTGTAGCTAGTACATAGCAGTATGACCACATTGCTTGTCAAAATATTGAAGTATTTTCTTGCTGGTTCCTAAAAGTCCCTGCCCCAACCTGCTTGAATGTCTCATAATCCAAGAGCTAGAGAGTTCATGTCTGGTACATTGGAAGCTGCTGAGGACTCTGCTCCTTTCCAGCATCCATCCTGTTATTGGCTGAGTGATTTGAATGTCTGCCTTGACTGTTGTTATACAGGCTCTTTGTTGTAACATAAGAAACACCAACTCAAAAGAATATATATACACACACCTATGTTCATTTTTTTACAATAGCCAAGGAAACAGCCTAAGTGCCCATCAATAGGTGAGTGGATAAAAAATAAATAAAACTGGTACATTTACACAATGGAATACTACACAGAAGTAAAAAGAAGGAAATTTTACCTTTTGTGACAGCGTGGATGGAACTGGAGAGTATCATGCTAAGTGAAATAAGTCACTTGGTAAAAGACAAATACCATATGATCTCACCTATAAGTGGAATCTCATAAACAAAATAAACTAATGAGAGAACCAAGATGGAGGTGTAGGTAGACACACTGGGCCTCCTCGCACAACCAGAACTGACAGAAAATCGAACGGCAAGGACGTCCCACACCAAGGAGATAAAAATAAACATTCATCCAGACCGGTAGGATGGGCGGAGACAGGCAGGGGGCGGGGGGGGGGGAGGTGGGGGGGGTGGAGAGGACTGTCGTTGCAGTGGCGGGAGGAGACTGGTGGAGTGTGGGACGAATGGGGCAGGCAGTCTGACCACTAGCAGACCCTGCGGCCCTACATCCTCACATAGATAAACTGGGACGAACGACGGGGAGTGAAGCAGACCGCACAACCCTGGGCTCCAGCGCGGGGAAATAAAGCCTCAAACCTCTGGTTGAAAACACCCATGGGGGTTGGGGCGGCAGCAGGAGAAACTCCCAGCCTTACAGGAGAGGTTGTTGGAGAGACCCACAGGGGCTTAGAGCATTCACAAGCCCACCCACTCGTGAACCAGCATCAGAGGGGCCCAGTTTGATTGTGGGTAGCAGAGGGAGTGGCTGAAATCCGGCAGAGAGTGGAGCAAGTGCCATTGCTCCCTCTCAGCCCCTCCCCCACGTACAGCATCACAGCACAGTGACCAGCGTTACCCCGCCCCGGTGAACACCTAAGGCTCTGCCCCTTTAAGTAACAGGCATGCCAAGAAAAAAAAAAAAATGGCCCAAATGACAGAACACTTCAAAGCTCCAGAAAAAATACAACTAAGCAAGGAAGAGAGAGCCAACCTATCAGATGCACAGTTCAAAACACTGGTTATTAAGATGCTCACAGAATTGGTTGAATTTGGTCAAAAACTAGATGAAAAAATGAAAGCTATGCTAAGAGAGACAAAGGAAAATGTACAGGGAACCAATAATGATGTGAAGGAAACTGGGACTCAAATCAACGGTGTGGACCAGAAGGAAGAAAGAAACATCCAACCAGAAAAGAATGAGGCAACAAGAATTCAGAAAAATGAGGAGAGGCTTAGGAACCTCCAGGACATCTTGAAATGTTCCAACATCCGAATTATAGGGGTGCCAGAAGGAGAAGAGGAAGAACAAAAAATTGAAAACTTATTTGAACAAATAATGAAGGAGAACTTCCCTACTCTGGCAAAGGAAATGGACTTCCAGGAAGTCCAGGAAGCTCAGAGAGTCCCAAAGAAGCTGGACCCAAGGAGGAACACACCAAGGCACATCATAATTACATTAGCCAAGATGAAACAGAAGGAGAGAATCTTAGAAGCAGCAAGAGAAAAGGACACAGTTACCTACAAAGGGGTTCTCATAAGACTGTCAGCTGATTTCTCAAAAGAGACCTTACAGGCAAGAAGGGACTGGCAAGAAGTATTCAAAGTCATGAAAGGCAAGGGCCTACATCCAAGACTGCTGTATCCAGCAAAGCTATCATTTAGAATGGAAGGGCAGATAAAGTGCTTCTCAGATAAGGTCAAGTTCAAGGAGTTCATCATCACCAAGCCCTTATTATATGAAATGTTAAAGGGACTTATCTAAGAAAAAGAAGATCAAAAATAGGAACAGTAAAAATGACAGCAAAATCACAGTTATTAACGACCACACCTAAAACAAAAACAAAAGCAAACTAAGCAAACAACTAGAACAGGAACAGAACCATAGAGATGGAGATCACATGGAGGGTTGTCAATACGGGAGTGGGAGGGGGAGAGGAAGGTACAGAGAATAAGTAGCATAGGTGATAGGTGGAAAATAGACAGGGGGATGGTAAAAATAGTGTAGGAAATATAGAAACCAAAGAACTTATAAGTATGACCTATGGACATGAACTATAGGGGGGGAATGTGGGAGGGAGGGGGTGGGCAGGATGGAGTGGAGTGAGGGGGGGGGAATGGGACAACTGTAATAGCATAATCAATAAATATATTTAAAAAAAGAGAGAGAGAAGCAAAACAAAACAAAACAAAACAAAAAAACAAAAAAAAAAACCCTAATGAGCAAAATAGAACCAGAGGCATGAAAACATGGAACAGACTGATGGCTGTAAGAAGGCGGGGGGAGGGTGGGTGCTGGGTGAAAGAAGGTGAAGCGATTAGTCAAAGACCAGGTCAGAAAGACCTATGAACGTGGACAACGGTTTGGGGATTGACTATGGGAGTGGGGGGTGGGCTGGGTGGCAGAGGGGCTAAGACGGAAAATTGGGACAACTGTAGTAGCATAAACAATAAAATATTTTTAAAAACATGCAGAGAAATGTAGCTCAGTGACCATGACTCTTTCCTGAATCTTTCCAACTTAAGAGTTGCTTTTTATTTCTTGGAGCCTTTATTTAAAAAAAAAAATATTGTATTTTTTTCCATTACCATTTAGTTCCCTTACACCCCCCACAATCACCACACTGTTGTCCATGTCCATGAGGCCTTTTTCCATTTTATTAAATCTCTCTACCCCTAACCTCCCCACTCCTTAACTCTCATCCTGTTCTCTATCTATGAATCTTTCTCTATTTTGCTTGTTAGTTCAGTTTGTTCATTGGATTGCACATATGAATGAAATAATATGGTATATGCCTTTCTCTGACTGGCATATTGGTACTGGCATAAAAACAGATACATAGACTAATGGAACAGAATAGAGAGCTCAGAAATAAACCCATACCTTTGTAGTCAATTAATATTTGACAGAGGAAGCAAGCATATACAATGGGCTAAAGCACAGTGGCAAACATAAGGCTCTAGGGACGAATCCAGCTCTCCACCTTGTTTTATCCGGCCGGCACCTTGTTTCTACCAGGCAACAGTGCCGAGCTCCTTGCCCCTCGTTAAGGAGTAGTTACATTTATACAGTCCTAACATTACATTCAGCCCTTTGAAGGCAACTGTGAGGCTGATGTGGCCCCCAGTGAAAATGAGTTTGACACCCCTGGGCTAAAGATAGTTTTTTCAATTAATGGTGTTGGGAAAATTGGACAGATACATGCAGAAAAATGGAATTAAACCACCTTCTTGTGCCACACATAAGGATAAATTCAAAATGGATTAAAGACTTACATGTTAGACCTAAAACCACAAAAACCCTAGAAGAAAACTTGGGCAGCAAAATCTCAGACATTGCTTGTAGCAATATTTTATTGGATATATCTTCCCAAGGGAAACAAAAGAAAAATAAACAAATGGGGCTTCATCAAACTCAAAAATTTTTGCACAGGAAAGGAAAACATCCAAGAAAATAAAAAGGCATTCTTTTGTTCGCCCAAAGAATGGGAGAACATATTTGTGGATGCATCCGATAAGGGGTTAATACCCAAAATTAATAAAGAACTTATAAAACCTAATACCCAAAAAACTAACAACCCAATTTAAAAAATGGGCAAAAGACCTGAATAGACAATTCTCCAAAGGGGACATACCGATGGCCAATAAACACATAAAAAGATGCTCAACATCACTAATCATCAGAGAAGTGCAAATTAAAACCACAGTGAGAGAACACCTCACACCCGTGAGGATCAATAAACAACAAATGCTGGTGAGGATGTGGAGAAGGGGAACCCTTTTGCACTGTTGGTGGGAATGCAGACTGGTGCAGCCACTGTGGAAAGCAGTTTGGAGATACCTAAAAAAATTAAAGATGGATCTGTTTTTTGACCCAGCAATCCCACTTCTGGGATTATATCCAAAGGAACCCAGAACGCTAATTTGAAAGAACATAAGCACCATGTTCATTTCATTGTTTTTTACAATTGCCAAGGTATGGAAGCAGCCCAAGTGTCCATCAGTAGATGAGTGGGTAAAACAGCTGTGGGGCATTTACACAGTGAAATATTACTTGGTTCTAAAAGAGAAGAAAATTGTACCCTTTGCGACAATATGGATGGGCCCGGAGAGTTGCTTTTTAAATGTTGTTTTCATAGACATTGTTCCAATTTAAAATTAGTAGTGAAATCTTCCAATTAATAGGTATCATGCCTTACAAAATTCCCAGATATCTAGGCAAAAGTGAGTGGAACAATGCCCGTGTCTGCTTTCTTGTTTTGTCACTAGCATTATTTCCTGAAGGAACGCATGTAGGTTGACTGTATGAATTATCTGTGGAGTTCTTAGAGTTTTATGCTGCAGGTGTTTAGGATTGGGGATTATAGTTTGGTGCTATATGAGCATAGATGCAAGTACATTCTATATGTAGGTTGTTGAATTGCTTTTGACTATAGGATTAATTAAGAGAAGGCCAAATTGGTGGCTTCTGACAAATTTGTGTTACCTTCTATATTTTGTGTAGTAATAAAATGTTTTAAATCATTAATGAAACAAGATTTAATATAAATAGATACTCAAATATACCTATTGTCTTATGAAATCAATTAGAATTTGCTACTATGTATAGTTTTTAGATTAAGTGACTTGATTGGAGCCAGATGCTTCTGAATGATAAAACTAAAGCCAAACCTCGGGTCTGGCCCTGGAGCCCACAGAGAACCACTCCCCACACTGTGATATGGGGGCATCTCCCAGTTATCAGGACACTGTCTCCATACAAAGGCTAACATTTCAAATGAGGTACCTTTAAAGTTAGGAAACAGAACAGAATGAAACAGAAACTCCTGTTCAAATGTGAAAAGGGGATGCTGTGCTTGTGTTTCTGCATCATGCATGGAGAGAGGGAGCAGGGTAGTATTTTGAGCTTTTAATTGAGTTGAGGTTTAATTCTCTAGTGACTGCTAAAGCATAGTTTCTTCAGTTATTGAAATAGGATTATTAATGCTAACTTGCTTCTTAGGAGATGTTATCGAGTGTTGGGAAACTTTTAACTTAGGAATATTGATGATGTAAATTACATAATGTAGAATGTGAATTCATTAAGTTTCATCACTGTGAAGAGGCTCTGGCTGCCATATTGTCCCTCCACTGATGTCAGCAGTGGGTTAGACCCTTTGGCAAGATGACTTGTGTACCCTTTCCCCTCTTCACTCTGTGGACAACCCTTTAAATTACATCCTTGTTTTTCTTGGAGAGGTAACCCTGTTATCAGTATTTTGCTTTAATATTTTTATGCTTAAGAAGGAAGAGTATCTAAAGTATTGTCTATTAGAATTTTTCCCCACAAACAATGGTGAAATAAAAGACTTAGGTACGTTTTTTTCCCTGAAAACCCTGCTATATTTTCTGAATCTTCCATGCTTAAAAATAAAAGAGACTGGCACGCATTTGAGATGTTAGATAAAGGGCTGTGTCTCTTCTTGATATTGATAAAAGAACAGAGAAGTTTGAGACTCATAAGGACAGAAAATGACTGAGAATTAATGGCTGTTTATCTTTGCTTTTGGGGAAGAAATTAAAACTAATCTCATCGAAGTTATTTAGGAAATTTCTGACTGTACTCTTTAATCTTTGTTTCAGAAAACAGCAGCCTGCATTATTAAAAAGGAGATCACTGCATGTGGGAAGAGCATTCAGCTGGTGTCTGTTTCCAAATATGAAATTAAAGAATTTGAAGTTAATTTTAGAGATAAGGAAACTGCTAGTCAAAACAGTATAGGCCATTTTGAAATGTTATTACATTATTTAAAACATTTATTAAAAAATGTGTATGTGAGTTGCTGTACAAACATCCTATGGGTATAATCACAAACCAAATTTCACTGATGCTGAGCTTCAGCTACAAATAGGATATTAATTTGATCTGTTTTTTTTTTTGAGTTGCTACATGCTCAACTTTTGCCAGAGTTAAGAAGATAGAATCAAGAAGCCTTTTTCTATCTTCATTGTCAGAAGGTTTGTGCACACACTCCCCGCCCCACACACAGTATTTTAATCCTGCATGGCCCAGTTCTCTGATCAGTAGGAATGAGATTCATTAGTTTTTGTGCACCAGCATTTTATATACAGTATAATAATTGGGAAAACCACTTTACAACCTATTATTCTCCAAGGGAGTTCAGCGCCTCACTGATTGTCCTTTCTCCATCATTTTCCCTGGATCCCCATCATTTGTTGGCCTCTGAATGTTGGATGCTCAGGGCTCAGTTCTTGGACCACTCCTTTTATCTAACTACTCTCACTCCTTAGGTGACTTAATCCAATCCTGTGGCTTTATGCCACCTATAAGGTGAATATATCCATATTTTTATTTCCAGCCCTAGTTGCTCTTGAGTTTCACACTTTTGTGTACATTGTCTATTGTATATATGTACTTGGATGTCTAAAGTCATCTCACACCAAGTTTGCCCCAAATGGTAGCTATTGATACCTGCCATACCTCTCCCCATCTTGCTTCTCTCTTGTCTTCTCCAACTCAGTACATGGCATTGCCATTTACCCAGTTGCCCAAGGCAAGAAAACTTAGGGAGTAGTCTTGAAGTTTTCTTTCTCACGCATTTCACATTCAATCCATTAGCAGGTCCTTTCAGCTATACTTTCAAGATATATCCCACATGTATTCCAAAATAAATCCCAGCAGCTCTTCCTAGATTGCACTGGCTGTATCTTTCTCAAATATCTCTTTGTTTCCACGGTTAACCTGATGGTGGCCAGTATACACCCTCTTATTCAGAGTAAGTATAAAAATGTGAAGCTAAACCTGGTGTCCCTGTGTTCCAAAGGCTTTCTGCCATACTGAGAATGAAATTTGAAATCTTTACCATGATCTTTGAGGTCCACCATGGTCTGGCCATTGTCTGTTGCTCTTTGTTTGTTTTCTACCACTTCTCTTCTGCTCCCTCCTCATTCACTCTACTCAAGCTATACTGGCCTCCCATCTTGCCCACTAACTCTCCACCTCAGGGCCTCATGTATGGCTTACTCTCTCCCATCATTAAGAACTTCTTTTGCTTCCCCCAGATACCTGCACGACTTCCCTCCTCATCTCTTTCAGAACGCTGTTCTTTGACTACTCTAGCTAAAATAGCAACCTCGTCACTACTGTTGCTTAATATTTTATAGTACTTCTCATTACATGAATTAGTACTGGTTATTTCACCTTTTGCTCATTGGCTTCTTGGAAAGTATGAAGCTCCGTTTCAACATGGCATTGAGTGTTTCTCCAGCAGTGATATCTGGCATGTAATGAGTGAATGAATAAATAATATAATTAAGCTAATCTGTTTGCCTTAACATCCTTACCCATTCTCTAGTTTTCATCTCGCGATGATTTAAACTGTTTCTTTATATCCCATTCTGTGTTGCTGTGAATACTCAACAATGTTCTGGTCCCTTTAGAATAGAGGAGCAACTGATTTAAGAGACAGTCAAAGAGCATAATAATAATAATAATAATAATAATAATAATAATAAACTCAGAACTGTTTCTTTTGCCAATCCCTGACCTTCGAGATTATTGTCTCACTGTAGACTTTCTTCCTTCAGGCAAAACCTTCCCGCTCTTCTTAGGAGATACTTGACCTTTAAAGTAAAAGGGAAAGACTTTTCAAAGAGATGACAATAATCTCTTTAACATATTGATAATATTATTTCATTAAAATGTATTTTTTAAAGATTTTATTTATTTACTTTTAGAAAGAGGGGAAGGGAGGGAGAGAGGGAGAAAAACATAAATGTGTGGTTGCCTCTCATGCACCCCCAACCAGGTACCTGGCCTTCAACCCAGGCATGTGCCTTGACTGGGAATTGAACCGGTGACTCTTTGGTTCACAGGCTGGTGCTCAACCCACTGAGCCACACCAGCCAGGGCATCATTAAAATGTTTTATAGTTCCCTTTTTCTGCTGGTTCTGTGGGCCCTAATAAGCATCTAGAACTCACCAGTTTATGTTGTTCTTGCTAATTTTGTGATGTCCATCAGTGAAATCAAACAGGTCCAGACAGGTGCATGTATCTGAGTAGAGCCAATGGGCTTTAAAATGGCATCTCTAATGTATATGTACATATATCTTATATACATGTCTTATTTCAAGGACATGTGCTCAATAAGCATTTATTGAATGCTGACATATGCCTCATATTATATTATGGTCTGGGGATACTAAAATGAAAAGACATAGATTTTAGATTTAAAGAGAACCCAGTGTAGTAAAGGAAACAGGCAGATAAAAAATAAGTACAAGGCAGATTGGCAGCACTGTAAAATGTATGCATAAGAATACATACAGAGTCTGGAATGGGGAATTGCCAGTTTTATTGGGCATTTGCAAGTCAGATCAGGGAAGGCTCTGTGAGGAGGTTACCACAGAGTTAGGGGTTGAAGAGCAGCTTGGCAGGCAGACAAAAGGGAAGTAGTACAGGCAAGTCATTGAGTCATACATAGTGAGTTTCAGGGACTATAATTAAATTTATATAGTTAAGGCCAGTCATTTTAAAGGATTGACAAGAAATGAGGTTGTTAAAGTCAACAGGGTCCAGATCATCAAAGGCCTTGGATGTCTTGCAAAAGAGTTTGAACTTTAAAGATGGAGGCTGTTACAAGATTTTAAACATGGGATGAGTAAGATCATACTTGTATTCCAGGGAACTTGCTCTGTTGTCATGTGGAAGATTGACTATACAGGGATGAGCCTGCTGGGAAACCAGGTAGGAAGTAGCAAAAGATAATAGGAAAAATATACGGTCAAGAGGCATGCAGTAAGTGAAAGCACAGGATATTAGGGCTGTGGGAGATGAGAGAGAAAATATGGAATGACTAGAGAGTTTTGGCTTTGTTTGATTGGTTGTTGGTGATGTTACAAAGAAAAGGGAACATAGAAACAAGAGTGTCCTATGCTGTCATCACCGTAAGTAGCATTTATTGAGCACATGCTATGTGCCATGCCCTTTGCATTCATCATTCAAAAGCCCTATTAGATAAGAATCATTACTCTCTCACCTTCTATGTCCCAAACCTCAGCTCCAAGGGATTAGATGCCTTGGCCAAAGTTATACAATTGTAAATGTCAGAGCCAAGATTTGAAGCCATTCTGACTTCATAATCTGCTTTAAAATATTTTAATTTATATATTTAATCTTTAATATAATGTAATTTTAAAGGTAATGAGCATTCATTATATAAATGAGAAAACATCTAAAAACAGGAACAGGAAAAACAGTCATCTGAGTAGGGTCTTGCCCAAAAAGCCCAATCTTTTTTTTTTTTCTCCCCATCCCTCCACCCCACCCCAGCCAAACCCACCTCCCTCCCCCACCGCCACCCTCCCCCTTGATTTTGTCCATGTGTCCTTTATAGTAGTTCCTGTAATCCCCTGTCCTCACTGCCCCCTCCCCACTCCCCTCTGTCCATTGTTAGATTGTTCTTAACTTCAATGTCTCTGGTTATATTTTGTTTCCTTTCTTTTTATTTTTTTTTCTATTTATTATGTTCCAGTTAAAGGTGAGATCATATGGTATTTGTCCCTCACCGCCTGGCTTATTTCACTTAACATAATGCTCTCCAGTTCCATCCATGCTGTTGCAAAGGGTATAAGCTCCTTCTTTCTCTCTGCTGCGTAGAATTGCATTGTGTAAATATACCATAGTTTTTGGATCCACTCGTTTGCTGATGGGCACTTCGGTTGCTTCCAGTACTTGGCTATTGTAAATTGTGCTGCTATGAACATTGGGGTGCACAGGTTCTTTTGGATGGGTGTTTCAGGGTTCTTAGGGTATAATCCCAGCAGCGGAATTGCTGGGTCAAAGGGCAATTCCATTTTTAGTTTTGTGAGGAAATTCCATACTGTTTTCCACAGTGGCCTCACCAGTCTGCATTCCCACCAACAGTGCACTAGCGTTCCCTTTTCTCCACATCCTCTCCAACATTTGTTTGTGGATTTGTTTATGTTGGCCACTCTGACTGGTGTGAGATGGTACCTCATTGTGGTTTTAATTTGCATCTCTTTGATGGCTAGTAATGCAAAAAGCCCAATCTTGACTTTATTGTTCTGAGTGAACTTTCAGGTGAGGACAGGGGGACATTGGCAGATGACACAGCTGAAGTTGAATATCTGAGTCTGGATCTCAGACTAGCAATCACAGTTAGAGAAACATATTTGAAACTTATCAGTGGATGAGTGCTATGTAAACCACGTAAGTAGGGAAAATATATTTCTTAAAAAGAACCATGCCAAAGACACCTTCCTTACTCTTGCAACTGTATGGAGCCTGACTCCTTACAAAGAAAATAAAGGCTTTAGATTTTCTCCGAAGAAGCGAAAGGACCAGTTTGTGTAAGTTGATTTGTATGAATTCTGCTGTTTATAATAAACCTTTCTCAGTGATTTTGGAGGTTTCTAGTGTTTTCCTATGTTAGTCTGTTGCTAATTTGTCAGTGTCTCCTGCTTTACCAGTGTGGTGCCTAAGTCCTTTTCGAAGTCTAATTGAACTCTAAAAATGATACTCTGAGGTAGCTGTCTTTAGAAGCTTGAACTTGTCAAAAAGAAGGATTTAAAGACAACTGTTTTTAAAAAATAGCTTACACCCTTGCTTTATCACTTTTGTTTTTATCCAAATGATTTCTGTATTCTTGCAAAAATGTCAGTGTTCATCATTGTTGAGTTGGGAAAAGAAATAACCACACCAGGTTATTTTATAGATGTCAAAAGCTACACAGGAAGTAAAGAATACTACGAGGTACTAACAGTGTGAAACACTTTTTGTTCCTTGTACTTTGTCCAAAAATAATTGACTCATTAATCTCAACTATATCAATCTGGTCCCATTATCAGGACCAAAGAGAGGTTAATTTTAATAAGCTGTTGAGTATCAGTACACAGATAAGCATGTACTTAACAGATATTATCTCAGAAAGAAAACAATAATTAGAAAAATTATTTTGAGGTAATTTCAGGGGAAAATACCACAAATGAAACCTTCATTTTCTACCTCAGGATTATCAGGAGAATAAAAACTGAGCTATGGTCTTAAAATTGACATTTAGAAGTATAGCACAAAGTAAATTTCTCTTCTCTTTAGGATAATGTTTCTGGAAAAAATAAAATATTTTCACAAAGTGAACAATAATTTAACCCAAATCACAGAACTGTGAGGGTGACGAATTATGGGGATGCGACATTAGATTGTTTTAGCTTTGAACCTGAGGCCATCTTTCACTGTTTGACTTTGGGCAAGGGATTTAAATTTTACAGGTTTCTGTTTCTTTCTCCGTGAGTGGGGCAATAATGTATTTCAGACTTACTTTAGCGGTTGAACAAGAAAATGTATGTAAAAGCATCATGCACAATCCTTCATGTACTGTAATTGTTCAATAAATATCTCCCCCCCCCGAATAATAAACTCTAATCATGTACTTATTGGCACGGTCTCCCTTTCCAAAAATCTGTTATTGTAATTTTGAAGTTGAGCAAAATAACTGTTCACTCTTATGAAATGGTTTCTTTCTTTCCTTTGCTTCCAACTAAGACATTGCTTTCTTTTCTTTCATTTAACTTAACAGACTTAAATGCACTGTTTATACTTCTATTGTCAAGGGCCATCATTCATTTGAAGTAAGGTAATGTTCCATTGTTACAGTTATCGGTGCCTATTGGAGGGAGAGTTAGAATTTTATAAAGTCTGTTTAGACATCACCTGTTTTACATTCCATAAGAGGAATTCTTGCTTTGTCTAAAATTCTTTCTGATGATACTTATATTAACATACTTTCTCTCATTATGGAATTATATTCATTAAGGACCTATTATCCTTTCTTCCTGTATCATAACCATCCCACATGCATATATAAAGCAAAAATTTAAAAATGGAGAAAAAATAGTAAATAAAACCTTTTAACATTCAAGATAAAATTAATGAGAATTGACTATATACCATGCCCTTCCTTCAGATGGAATTTGATAAATAAGACAGTTATTGCCATATACCAATGAAAGAGACAGATATATAAAAAACCAGTGGCAGACACAGTGCCATCATGGAAGAATACATCTATTATTGTAGGTATCTACAGGTGACTCATGTGCAGGGACTTATCACATGGTTTGCAGATAAAAGGTACACATGTTAGGTTGTTTCTCTACTGGGCCGGTTAGGAGGTATCCAAAATAGGGCACACTGACAGGTCTGAGGTGGCTGCTAATCTGCTATATTACACATGATTGGGTTCTTGGGTATTCCATGTTCTCTTCTGAACTCTGGGAATCTTCTCTAGTTTGCATGCTTCCGTGATCCAACAGCTGTGCACTGTCCCAGCTGTGGGGGCAATGTGTAAAGTGATAATTGAGGGTCATCTATTGTGGATTGCAAACTCTACTCTGAGTGGCCAGCATTGTGACAGGGACAGAGAGCAGAGTGCTTTCAATTCCCTTTCTCCAGAGCTCCATGACTCTGATTTCTTTTAGATGTTGGGCTTCTGCGTATGGTTTTGTAGCTGACAAAGTTGTGTTAGTCAGGGCTCAGTCAGGCAGACAAACATCATTGTAGATTTTTCAAACAGAGAATGTAATAGAGGGAGGTGGTAATGTAGGTGATAAAGAGTTGTGAAGCTGACCAATGGACAGTGTGGTAATTACAAGTGGCAGCTGGAAGCTACGCACATTCCTCTGTCTGGAGAAACAAAGTTGAGGGAGCCCAGGACCTGAGGGCATTTGGTGGAAGGTGGAATTATAACTGGTGTGCATATTGGATGCTGAGTCTATAGAAGGCAGGATATTCCAGCAGGAGGTGGAAGCAGTGGGGAGAGGCCACCCAAATAGAGTGACAGGGAAACAATACCCTAGCTTCTACTTTTCTCCTGCTCTCTAATCTCCTCCTGTTGGCCAAACTTAGTAATAGAATTGGGAACTGGTGAAAGGTAGTTTCTGGGAGAAGATCCAAGATTGAATCTGAGTCCGAAAAGGTGATGACCACTGAGGCAGATATGGAGATGAGCCCTCCCTCAGGGAACACCTAGCTGTGGGAAGTGTGGTTAGCAGATGGCCTTCAAATGTCAGCTCCTTTAGTTTGCCTCAGCTACCATGAGCCAGAGGTCATGCCCAATCTGGGGTAGCCCACATCTGGTGAGTGAGCTGGGAGAACACATAAAGGCCTGGTCTTCTGGGCAGGTGGTGCAGCTCTAACAGCAGCGTGCTCTCCAAAGCTCCCAGACATGCTGGCCAAGACTCTGTCAAGCCCGAATACCAGTTGGATGCCTCCCTCTGCCCAACTCCACTTCCTCTGTTTTTCTTTTCCAGATAAATATCTCATACCCCAAACTCCATTTCAGCACCTGCTTCTAGATAACTTGAACTTGGACACTGGTATACTGATCAACTCCAACATCAGATATGATCTGGGGAAGAGGGGGAAAAGGACAGGTCCCGGATGGATCTAGGAGGGAAATAGGGTGGTAACTCTCTTTATAAAGTAGAGAGGCAGCAGAAAAGAAAGAGTCCCTTGAATATTGGAGCAGCTGAGCAAGTCAAGGAGGAGGTAGAAGGATTGGGATATTTGAACTGGTGGATAGCAGTGAAGGGAGGATTCTTGAGATGAAGAGCTCAACCAAAGATGTGACACTGGGAATTATTATCTTTAGGGAAAGAGTTAGTGCAAGAATTTAGGACCTGGCATTGGTACTAAATTCTGCTCCAGAGAAGGACTAGAAGTCATAATAAGAGAAAGAGGTATTTCTTTTACACTTTGCAGCATCTTGGAAAACATTTCTTAGTGTGGCAGAAAGAGGCATATGGATTATAAATTAACTTTCTAACAAGATTGTATGTACAGGTTCATTTTTTCCCATACAAAGCTTTAATAACAAAAGCATAATTGAGCCAGGTAGAAAAAGTCATTGTCTAACTACAAATTCTTTTTATTTTCTGGTGGTTTATCTTAGAAGGGAATAAAATCAGAAAGGCACTCTCATAAGCAATTACATAATGGAATGGTGTGCTAACTTACTGTGAGCTTTGGTTTAGGAAAGGAGTTGTGCTAGTGCAAAAAGGCAGGGTGTGTTTTTTGGTTCTTCTAGAGTAGATTGAGGTTGTCTGTGAGCATGAATTTACCATGCTTCTAAAGAAAATAACTATGCTGAAAATGCAAATAATATTTTATAGCTATGTTGAGGAAAGAGGGTATCCTAAAAGTTTCTCGTGGCAGAAGTTTCTCTTGGACCTTGGGAGCTTGAGTTGAATGTTCCTACTGATTTCTTGGGGTAGTATACAACCCTGGGATGTGTGTGTACACAGAAGGAGTATTTGGACCATCCTCAGTACTGGCTATGGTGTGGATGATGCTCATCGTGGCCCCAGAGATACCCATTCGATTCCTGAGACCAACTAGGGAATTTCAATTTTTATTGATGATGATGCTTATCACCAGAGAACAAATCACAAATGTAAAACCTTTCTGGTAAAATGAAGGCTTTGTTGCCATTGATAGCTCCTTCCACAGTGATTAGGGCTTTAGAAAATATCTTCCCATGCCATTGACTTTTCTAATAGGGATCTAAATATGGTGACCAAGGAGACATCAGGTGTTAGACAACTGTCTGAAACCCTCTTAGGATTCTCTTTCATGCTTAGTGTTGTGTGGAAAAGGAGCCATAACTAGGTAGTGCGATCATTGTGTTCATTAAAGAAATAAAAACACTTTCTGCTGCAGTAATTTGATAATAATACACACATACACATATATTGCAAGAAGCAGAAGCAACACCCCAGTACTCGCATGATTTTCTTTAGTTATAAAGCTGACGCTCAGCAATCAACATGAAAATTGTTTATAGATGCCCTTGTTTTATTACAAAGCACCTGTTGATTGCATTTTAACCTTACTTAGTAATTCATAGAGTGCAAGCAACAAAGGCGTCATCATAGTTATATGTTGAGAATTGCCTTACTAGGATGTTACTTTTTTACTTGTGTGATGTGGACTTCAGTGAGAATATGTCCAGAGCTTGCTCTGTAGGGAAGAAAATCACACACTGAGGCACTGTGGGGGTTTTATGATACACAAATTCCATATTAACTTTAGGACAGCATTAGAATTTACTGGCAACTCTGTTTCCTAGGACTCCATTGATATGCAATAAATCCCTATCATAAAAATAATGGTGAAAATTTGAGACTTCAATTTTTATACATCCTACTGGATCAATATGTAACCATATGGGTTATTTAAAGTTTATGTTAAAGCTTAGCTCTGGCCACAGGAGACATATTTGAAAGGGCTTTTATCTAACAAAATATCCTTATGATCCCTCTCACCCCCTACCCCATGAGGAAGACTTTTATTGCTGAATTAAATGTGGGAATGAGGGTGTATTGTGAACACATGCGATTTTGGATGGAAATAAATACAATCTCTTTGATGTGGAGTAAACCTTCTGGCAAGAAAACCTGCCACCCTCTTTAGGAAACACTCTGCTTTTGGTCAAGTTGCCACTGTGGTGACAAAGTCATGGGGGAACCAGAATATGCACAGAATTAGAAAGTCAGATTTCATCAGTGAAATCTGAGAGTGGACCGTCCATGATAGAAATGAATATGCATGGTGGATTGCTTGACTTTGGCACCATCTAGAACTCTCTCGAAGGCAATTTTTGGAGTCATCAGGAAGCCTCTTTTTGTTGTATAGGGATTATAGGTTGAGAAAGAATATTTGTGGGGAGGGATTTGGGGGATGCTTTCTGTTTCCTGGATCAAAGGGGATGGATATTCCTGGGAGGGACACCATGCCTTTCAGAGAAAGCCTTTAGTGGCCAGTGTAGAAACAGATGAATACATATCTGGGTTTAGTGTTAACTTTGAAATGGTAAAATATGTGATTTGTCACATACAGCATGGTAATTACAGTTTTTTAAGAGGTTTCTCTGTAGTAAGTCTGAGTAAGAGATGCATGTATACGGTTGTCAATTGATTCTCAATAGAGGCACGGAATCCTTGAACCGGATAGGGTCTTTCTGTCAGTGCCCATGTGAGGCTGTCTGCTTATGTCTCACCCTCCAAAACCCTGTCAAAAAGCATGTGAGCAGATCTTTGTCTTTTGAGAATCCCATGTTGCCTTTGATTTTTACCTGAGACACCTGCAGGGTTCTTTGTGTACTTGAGGCTTTTATTTAGTTTGAATAAATATGTTAAAAGCAAAACATGTGGAATTCTAAAACCACACAGCCCAACTCAGCCTTATACATCAGTTCTAATAGGAAAACATTTGGTGAGATAACAGCATTCACTTGAGCGTTCTCCCCAGGCCATGTGACTTGTCTTTCGTGGAACTTTGGGGCTGGAAGGAATCTTGTAGCATCAAAGATGTAAGAGAGCTGAGAGGTCTAATCCAGGCCTAATCCAGATGAGTTCCTTGCACAGCACACCTCTGGCAGATGTGGTCAGGGTACCACAAGTAACACTGGGCTATTCCCCTCAGGATTTGGAAACTGAGGCTCTGCTATTATGTAACCCAGTATGCTCAGCTTTTAGTCTGTGGCAGAATCACCCAGAAGGCTGTGAGACAGATTGGTTGCTGGACTCCATCCTTGGAGTTTTTGATTCAGCAGGCCTGGGATGAGGCCCTAGAATTTGCATTTCTAACAAGTTTCTAGGTGCTGCTGGTGCAGAGACCATACTTTGAGAACAAAAATATAGTAGTTTTGGATGGTTCCTGAGGTTTGAAATTTAACAAAAGATCAGATAAAGAAAGATGCTAAATTGAGTGTACAATATGAATTCTAGTAACTTTTTCAAAGTGCTTCTTAACTGAAAGTCTTAATTTCTGATTTAATTTTGATTATGAATGTACTGGTATTTTTTGAGAGCACTGAAGACTTAAGACCTAAGCATGTATTATATCTTTTAAATCACTTTTTGCCAAGGAGTAAGTCTGTCAATCATTTTGAGAAAGCTGTAGGGGATTTAGTTATGCAAAGCTTTGTTGAGGATGAAATGTTCTTATTCTCTTGAAAGCTTGTGCAGAGACATACTATATTGAACAACAGTTTTAGTGGTTTTAAAATCATAATTAATTTCTCAGTCTCTGATCACAAATTCCAATTTCTTCTTCTCTTTTGCTCTCTCAGTTTTTAGAGAATAAGAACAGTGACAACAACAATAATAGCAGCTACTGTTTGCTGCATGGCTGAGTTGTCTTTTTTGTTCCTAGCACCTTAATATTTGGGGTCTCCAAGTCTCCCAATAACTCTGCAAGTTAAATGTTTTTATTCCTATTTTCCAGATGAGGAGATTCACACTGAGAAATGCCAGGTAACCTACTGAAACACATGTGCAATTTGGTATTTGGTGTTGTAAAGACTTATATTTCCTTCATTACAAAACACATTACCCCCCTCCCCAAATGATAAATCTGGTTTCTGAAGCATTTTGTCTTTGTTTACATCAATATTGCTCGAAGGAAGTGAAGATAGTTAACATATTGAGTGCCTACCAGCTAGTGTACATTTTATATATTTGATTTCATTTGTTCCTCTGTATACCCTGCAACTTAAATAATGCTAACCTCATTTCAAGGATGAAAATTCTGAAACTTCAAGAAGGGACCTAGTTAAATAATTTGAGTAGCAGTATTTGAACTCAAGTCTTTCCAGCTCCTAAACATGTACTCTTTTGAAGACAACAGTGTTTCTGTAAGCCTTGAAATGGTTTTAAATGTTATTAAAGTTGGTAACTGTTGTGGTTAATTCACCTAACCACCACCAGACGTACCCATGGGCAGAACAGGAAGTCTTGCTGGAGAGATTTGTGAGTATGAGGAAGTCCTGTCCACTCAGCCTCCCTGGTAAACCGTCAGGGGTCGGGGAGCCTGATATTTCTCCATTAGTGTTTTATCACTGCAAATGCAGCCTGGCTCTCTCCATTTGTCTCCTGCAAATGCGTCCGCCCTTGGGAGGGCTAATGCACTGAAGTGCCCTCCCAGATTGCCTTTCATTTTCTGTCGAAATGAGCCAAATGGTCTTTAGAGAAAAATGTTCAGATATTTTTGTTATAGCATATTAGAGAAATACATAAAGGTAAAGCAAATAACATAACATTTGTGTGTATAGCAGCCAGCTTTATCAAATTGTAATAATTTTCCATATTATTCTAGAAGTTTTTTTTAATACTGTAACATTTTTTTTAGCATTGGAAGCCTCTTATGTTCTTTGTTTCAAATTCATTCTTTGTCACTCTTCTGCTGAGTTAAGCACTAGCCTATATTTGGTGTTTATAATTCCAATATATATTTTATACTATCACTGCATATATGTGCATTTATTAAAATATATTGTACTGTTTGATGTTTTTGAACTTCACATAGTTCATACTTTATGCATCATTCTGCAATTTGCTTTTTTGCTCAACCTTATATTTTTTGATATTCATCTATGTTGATAAATGTAATTTCAGTTCATTGATTTTCACACTGTGTAATGCTGGATTGTGTGAGAACACTAGTGCTGATTTATGCATCCTCTTCGGAATGGCTATTTAGTTTGTTTCCATATTCTGCTATTAAATGCAGTGAGTGATATAGTGACACTTTTATATATTTTATCCTTGAATATATTTGAAAGATATCTGTAATATTCCTAAAAGAAAGGTAAAGCAAATGATTTATGGTACTTCGAAGTGGAATTGCAGGGATGAAGGGCACACACGTCTCCTACTTTCCCAGATAATGCTGGTTTTCCAAAAACGTTGTAACAGTGAGCGCTCCCACTAGCAGTTGATAAGAACTCCTTGTGGTAAGACTTTATAATATCAGATATTTAAAACTTTTTCAGTCTGGGGAATATAAAATGGTATGTTAATGCGTTTTAATTTTCATTTTACTAATTAGTGATGTTGAACATTTTTTTCACATGTTGCTTAGTAATGGGTAAGGGATGGTTTTCTCTATTTTTAAGCACAAAAAACTGTGTTATAGCTAATATTTAATTATATTTTAAATTTACTAATTAATTTTCATCGTGTTTTGTGCTATTGCTTCTTATATCCTACATATTCTCTTCATTTTCACTTTTCCTCCTTCTAACGTGTACTCTATAATAGGTTTTTAAATTTCCCTAGTATTTGTATGCCTAAAACTAAATATTGAGCTCAGTCAGCTGTGGTAATTTATAAAATTAGAGGTTTAAATTTGTTTTCTCAACCATTTAAATATATTGCTCCATTGTTTTGTTTTTGTTGCTGGTGAGACCTCTGCCGTCAGAATAATTGTTCCCTTATCAATCATTTCTCTCCTCATTTTATCAATTCATAGTCTTGTTTCTTTATTTGTTGTCTGTAGTATTTTTATATGTCCAGATATAAATTGATCTTCAATTTTCTTACTGGATTCTCAACATATTCTTTTAATCTGGGGATTCATGTCTTCCCTAAATTATGTCAAATTCTCATCTATCTCTGTAAGTATTCTTGTTCATCATTCATTTTATTCTTTTTTCTGTACCATCAGTCACCTCTATACAGCCCTTCATTGTACGCTTTATGTCTCTTAACTGTACCATGTTGTGGCTGATTTCTCTTTTGTCTTTGAATGGATTCTGGATGAATTGTAATATTTTCTAATTATTTAAATTTTTCTTTTACTCTCTGTGGGCTAACATTTATCTCACCATAGTGTTAGTTACTGTTCCTCCAAATCATCTTTCAATTCAATGACATAAGACAACTATCTCTCATTATTGCTTATTTGTCTGTGGGTCAGCTGGAAATCAGCTGATCTTGGCTGGGCTCAGCCGGGGTGGGATATTTTTGTTTTTGCATGTGTCTCTCATCTTTCTTGGTCCAGGACTAGAGAGGGATGCTCTTCTCATAGTGATTGTTAGAGGAATAAGAGAATGAACAGAAACACTCAAAATTTCTTAAGTTTAGTCTTGAATCACTTATGCCTCTTTGTACTAAACAAAGTGTGTAATTCATGTTGGCTGAGCCCAAAGTCAAGGCATGGAGAGATCTAGTCTGCCTTTATGGGAGGAATTCCAAAGTTAATGACAAAAGGTATAATAGCCATGGAAAAAGGTGAAGAACTGAGGCCAGTAATGCAATGTTTAACAAATATAGGTTTTTCATTTTTGCAGTAGCAGAATAATAGTCCCCAAAAGATGCTCACACTCTAATCCCTGTAGATATGTTCTTTTTGTATATTTAATTAATGTTATGATCCTTAAAATAAGGAAATGATACTGGATTATCCAAGGGGCCCAATATAATCTCACGAGCCCTTAAAAGCAGGGACTTTGTCCAGCCCAAAATGAGTAATGTGGCAGAAGATGGAGGCAGAAGAGATATAAGAGAAGAGGCAGTCAGAGAGGGTCCAAGTCGCCCCATGACCAAACTTAGGCCATGAATTATAGACAGAATACCATAGAAATAATTCTGTGTGTTTCTAGTGTAGAAAATCAGGAGACACAGTGTTGGCCCACCAGATAACCACTGATGCTAACCTTGATTACCTGGTCAAGAGGGTATCAGCTATGTTTCTTTCCTTTAAAAACGACACTTTCCCTTTTGTAAGTTTCATTAGCATTTTATGGGAAAGTATTGCTATATTATGCCAAACTGCCACTGGTCAGGTTTGGCATTCATGGATATTTATGCTCATATTAAATACCACTATCATGATTGGCAAATGGTGATTATCTAGTTTCATCCTTTTCACATTTGTAGGTTAGCATTTTGCTGTGAGAAAGAATTTTCTCTGATTTCCCATTTATATGTTCATTCATTTATTTTAATTACATCAGCAAGGAGTCTTGGATTCCTATTTTATTCAACAGGGTGTAATTCTGTACTCTCATTAGTTTTTTGTTTGTTTGTTCCTTTTGTTGATGCTCAGATTGTTCTAGATTAGCCTATGGTAGATCTCCAAGCTAGTGTATGTTCTTTTAATATATCCTCCTCATTCTTTGAGTACTTCCTTACTTATTGGTGTAACAGGATATTCTAGGCTCAGCGTGTCATCTTGTACTTTCTCTGACCTAGCCTGAAAACAGCTATTTTTCCTGGAGGATGGTATTTTAAGACCAGATCAGAATACTCAATATGTTCACTGCTGCTGGAATGTCATTGCTTTTAGGATGACTCCATAGCATTGCTCTTAAGAGGAATGTCACTTCCTCTTAAGAAACAGAGCTCATCATCCATGAAAGATTATTCTATGTGTGAGCATTAAATAAAATTTTCAATTGGTTATATTGATTTTAAATTTGCCACCAATTTGGAAATGTGAGTTCATGGAATTATGTGACTGAGTTTAAAAGTTCAACAACAGACAGATGACCGGTTTTTGAGTTGCCAGAGTCAGGCTGTTTGTGTGACATTTGGTATATCCACCCTGTGCTGAGGCTGTGGGGTGGAAATGCTCTGACCCCACGAGGCCGATGCTCCCATGGCCAGCCACATGCTTACATTTCTACTAGACACAGCAGTCAGTGGCTAGAAGCCATGGCAACTTGTGTTTCTCTGTTTCCTACCCCTGAAAGTGTTAAAGCAGATGTCCTTTTTCCAAGTTCTTCTAGGCATACTGTCTGTCTTTTTTCTCCCTTGTTTAATTTTGTAGTTGGATCTATTTTGTTCAATGTCTATGAAATGTTTCTATAGCTAGTAAAATTTGCTGGCATAATATATCTGGAGTAATGGTTGGGAGGTCCCACCAGATAATCGGTTGCAAAATTCACACAAGACAACCCCAACAAAATCTCACACAATAATTGAACAGTTTTATAATAATGTGAAAGGAAAATGGAGTCACGTCTTCTATAATAATCTTTATACATTGTTGAATGTTGATATGTTATCTTTCCTCTGTCTAAAACTGAATCTTGTCTCCTGCACCTGCAGTTTAAGCCCATTTCTTGCTGTTTTAGCATCTGCAGAGAATAGCAGTTTGCCTTCTTTGTCTATCTACTACCCGTCATATTGCTTGAAGGTGATTATATTTATTCACTGGTTGTCTTCTTTTGTATTCTGACATATTTGTAGTTCCTGTTGCCTTTTTTCCTAAGCCTAGTATCTTAACTTTTTACTCTGGATGGGTGCAGCATTATAACGGTCTTAAAAACATAACATTGGAGCACAACATTGGAGGAAAAATAATTAACTATTTAAATGAATAGAGATATGATATTTAGGTATGCTAATTAAAAATTTTAAAGTAATGATTATTAAAGAAATAGCTTTTTAGGCTTGGGCAGCACATTTTTACTATGTTTTTGGAATCTTTTATTTTGGGGATTGAAAATACCTAGTTTGAAGAAATCAATAATTAATGAGAGAGATTTTATTTTAAAAAGAAATCTAGTTCTATCCAATGATCACTGCATCTAATTTGGAAATTTCTGACATGAAGAAATGTGGCTCATCCCAGGCTTATCTTAAATTGCTATTTCCATTGTCTGTTCATTTCAACAATATAAGGCTAATGGTCCTTCACTTTTTTGTCCATTTCCAGATCAACCTTGGGCATCATGTGAAGTGCTTAGGTAATATATCAAAAATATGTTCTTTTACACAATGCACACTATTTGGATTCTTATACTTTGCTTAACAGCAGTCTCTGCCAACATTGTATATTGTTTATATGGTCTCAAAGTGATGCCATTGTGATCATGTAGCTTCAAAGGTTCAATCCCTTTGTGTTCTTATTTTTATATTTCATTCAAATATGTGTGGGAATGCTACACTGGGAAATTGACCTAATATTTCCAGGTGATGAAGTATCCTTCTCTTGCCCATTATCTGAATTCCTCTTGCCACCCAGTGTGAAAATGGAAAAAAATTTAGGCTGACATCCCATAATATCTTCCTGTGGCGTGCCCTTATTGAATTATTTCCAGGTGGATGCGACAGATGTTCATCAAATTGCTCCCGGCTTCCACTGTTAATTGAAGCATAATGGGAGTGACAGCAGGGAAGGACAAATTATGGGAGTAGAGATACAATTTGAACTCTGCATTCTTATGACCTTCCTGGAAACTGGGGCTGGGCTGACAATTCTTTTATTTTCATATGCATGGGAAAGAATGTGAGATTGTTTCAGCTATAACACATCAACGATCTAATGTCCTCTGAAATTAGTAGTCTCATAGTTGGCACCTGTTATTAATCAACTTGTCATTTCTTTAACTGTGATGTGTTAACAGGTTCCTAAACCAGGAGTCGTAAGTGCTAACTATGAATCATGGCTTTACAGAAGTCACTTAATCTTGATGAACTGTAATTTCATTGTTTTCAAAAAGCTAAAACATGACCTATGTGAAATAACACCTCCACATGTCTGCAGGTTATTTTTGAGAGGAGATAAGCATTATGCATATAGCTGTTATAAAAGTCATTTGAACTAGAATTTTAAATATTTCCACTCAAATAATTGGATTTGGTTTAAAATATGGACTCAATGTTGGCCAAGTTTAACAAACATTGTATTGATATGCTGACAGATAACTGTAGCAACCAACAGAGAAGACACTACACTGAGAATATAGTTGATAAAGTTCCCAGAAATGAGTTCAGATGAGGGGTGAGTGGCAGTCACCAAGTAATATTACAAGAGATTGGTAGGAGGGGTTGAGAGCTATGAATATAAACTCTGTACCTGCAAGTGGCATCCAAGAGAGAAGACTGAATGGCCAAGCACACATAGCCACAGGATGTTTTTAATGTTCATTGGAAAGAGCCATCCTACAAGCTCTTTGGAATTTTCTTTTAAAAATTGTGGGGGCGCTCCACCTGTAGGGCCCCCCCATCCACCATGGATGAGAATAAGTCTACCAAGACATGATCTGCTTGGGGAGGAAAGGTGGCCAATCTCTCAAAGGAGAAGGGCCAAGAGCCTTTTCCTCAGTGGGCTTTTACTGGGTTCAATTTGCACAGGAATACAGGTAAAGCTCATCAATCGTTGTCAGGCAGTAAGGATCAAACAATAGATAACATACAAAGAACTCTGAGGGCTTATTCTGAGTCAGGGTCAGTTAGCTAACGGGCTATAAAACTTTGGGAAACAAACTCATTTCATGCTTGGGCCCTTATCAGAGAATTGAGGGCATTCTTAGCAAAGCAGGTTTCACAGGGTTTTATGTATTCTTTCTTAGGCTTGATCGCCCTACGGAATCTGCCCTTTCCAGCACAGGGCTGCAGTGCCCTCTGTCATTGTTTCAGGCTTAAGTCAGGGAGGGGAAGTAAGGCAGCCAAGAGATTAGGAGACTTCTTGCAGACAAAATGAGGACTCAGGCTATGTCAAAGCCGAGGGGCGAGGGTCCATCACCCCCTTTTTCTATAGCCCCCTAAGTCCTTCCCTGAGAGCCTCTTCATGACTGCCTGTCTTAGGTCATTCCTCCCTTGAGGAATCTTACCCTTCATTGGCTAACCAGTCATGCACTGGAGGCCAAGCAGGGTGAAGTAAAGTGGGCAGAGGCGGTTCTCCTGCCGGGCAGATAAACTTTAGTGACTTATGGTCCCAAGGTCTCTCACTCAGCCTTAGCCATGGGAGGTTTACAGCTTCTGAAACCAGGCAAGGTGGTTACCAACAAAAAATTGTATTTATTTCTTTTTAGAGAGAGGGAAAGGGAAGGAGAAGGAGAGGGAGAAAAGCATTGATGTGTAAGTGAGAAATTGATTAGCGCCTCCTGCATGCCCCCAACTGGGGAGCTGGCCTGAAACCCAGGCTTGTGCCCTGACTGGGAATCAAACTGGAGACCTCTCAGTTTGTGGGACAATGCCCAGCCCAGTGACCCACACCTGTCAGGATTTGTTGGCATTTTTTAAAAAGGTTTTATTTGTTTATCTTTAGAGAGAGGGGAAGGGAGGGAGAAACAGAGGGAAAGAATCATCAATGTGTGGTTGCCTCTCATGCATTCCCCACTGGGGACCCAGCCCGCAACCCAGGCATGTGTCCTGACTGGGAATTGAACCAGCAACCATTTGGTTCACAGGCCGGCACACAATCCACTGAGCCACACCAGCCAGGGCAGTATTTTTTTCTTTTTTTTTTAAGAGAAGTGGTATGACCACAAAAGAGAAGCCCAGATCTAAAGTTGTCAGGAATGGAGGGAAGGTAGAATTTAGACACATTAACTGAATTGTAGTGGGAATGATAGCAGGAACTGATAATTAGTTCTCCCATTGTTTCTTAGTGGATGATGAGAGCAGCAAGAGAAACCCAATCATTCCAGCAATGGGAATTGGAAGAGTTAAGTATGGAACTCAGTTAAATATTAGAGTGGATTGAAAAAGATGGTTCATGGTTTATTTGAATTGTGAAGGGCACTATCTCTGGAGGCCAGGGAGTGGAATGAGGAAGAACTCAGAAGAGACAGACATGTGAGTGGAAGGAGCATATGATTGTTGATGGTGGACTTGGAGCAATCAGTCCTTGGTCTCCTCTATCCTCACTCATGTTAACTTGATGACCTTATCCAACCTCACAATATTTATAGCTAATGCCTTCCAAATATCACCAGCTAAGGGCTTTCCCCTGAACTACAGATTCATAGATATAACTTCTTATTTGTCATTTCAACTAGGATATATAATAAACCCTTCAATCTTACTATCTGAAACTGAAGTCCTGATATCCCTCCTAATTCACATCGGCACTTCTCACCTCACAGCTTTTCCCTTTTCTGCTTTTTGTAATTTTTTCTTTCATTTGCTTATGTCCAAAATCTTGGAGTCATCCTCAGTTCTCTTTTACTTACATCGAGTCCATCAGCAAAGCTTGTTGGCATTATCTTGAGAGTATTGGTAGAACTTGACTAATTCCTACCACCTTCACTCGTAATTGCCTAATGCCTAGTCTCCCTGTTTCTATATTTTTCCCTCTTAAAGTCTACTCTCAAAACAGTAGCTAGAGAGATCTAACTAAACTATGTTACATGATGTCACTGTTCTGTTCAAAACACTCCAGTGGCTTCCCATCTCATTTACAGTAAAAGACAAAATTATTATAGTGGTCTACAGAGGCCCTGTACTCATTCTGTTGCTTTTCTGGCATCAGTTCCTCTATCTCTCCTTTTGCTCACTTTACTCCTTCATTGGCTTTCATGCCTGAGAACTTAGCTTTTACTGTTCCTTCTGCTTGAGACACTATTTCCCAGATGTCCAGATAGCTTACTTCTTATCTACTTTATTTTGTTTATTGCTGTATTTTCATCACTCTGAACAATAGGCACTCACTAGCTATGTATTGAGATAATTAAATTACTTTGAATACAGATAAGTACCTGAAGGCTAACCTAGCTATTTGGGTAATGTGGGAGGCATTTGCTGAAAAAGTGAGGTGGACCTATTCTGCCACATGAAGGAGGCAAAACCTGATATAGAAATGTATTGTGTTAGGTAGAAATCTAACTTTAGGACTCATTTTTTGTGGTTTATGTTCTCTAATGGTTTTTCCCATTTATTTCTTAGCTTTTTAATCTGGTTTCTTTTTGAGTTGTCTTTAGATTTTTATTCAGTTTATATTTACCAAGCATCAACTATGTGCTAGATCCTATGATGATGGGTGCTCAAGAAATTTTATCTTATTTAAGACACTCCTACAATAAACCTGTGCATTAGGTATTTTTATCATTTTGCAAGGCAGGTGGAAATAGAGGTTCTGAGTAACAGAGTAAGTCAGTGACAGAAAGAGGACTCAAAGTTGGTTCTTCTAGTTCTGAGTCAGGTTCACTCCACTTTGCAGTCTTTAATCTGTCAGAATAATCATGTATCTACTCAGTAAGAGTCATTATCATTGACTAACCCTTATTATCTTTTTATTTGGGGGGAAGAGATCTAGAGTAATGGAAAGAATGTAAGTGTGTTAGTCATTTATTGCATGTAATAAATTACTCCAAAATTTAACAGCCTAAAACAGGAATAAACATTAATCATCTCACACAATCTCTGTAAGTCAGGAATCTGGCCAGGAGTCTTTTATGAGGTTCCAGTCATTTGAAGACTTGACTGGGACTCAAGATCTGCTTCCTAGGGGACTTGCGTAAATTCCTGGCACCTTAGTACTGCTTGTCGGCAGGCGGTCTCAGTTCTGTGCCCTGTGGACTCTCAGTAGGTTTGCTGGAGTATCCTCATAACATGGCATGTGGTGTTTCAGGTGAATGAGCAAGAGAGTGTAAGGCAAAAGATGCAATGCCTTTTATGACCTACTCTAGGAAGTCACACACCATCACCTTCACAGTTTCCTACTCAGTGTGGGAGGGGACTATACAAGGTGTGAATATCAAGAGGTGAGAATCATTGAAGGTTATCTCGGAGGCTAGCTTTCACAGTCTGCCCTATGTCCCTCAATGATTTCCTTCTTTCCCATTCATCCCCTTTCCAGACCACCCCCCACCCAGTTCCATCTCTAGCATCAGCTCAGTGTCCAGAATCACACCATCTAAATTATATCCAGGTGTTATCACTATTATTCCATAAAATTTTGCTATTGTAGCTCCCTTCCTACCTGTCAGGTTATTTTTCCTCACCTTTGCTGGACATCAAATATTTAATAAGCATTAAGGCACCATGCTTGGAACATAAAAACTGATAAGGCAGAATCTTTATCAATGTGGAGTTATGAGTCTAATGAATGAGAGTTGTGTAAATGATTATTGCACAACCTACTTTGGGATCATAAATTGACTAGTAACTTTGCCCAGATGAGCTGTAGAAGGTGCTACAGATGAGGTGTCATTTGTGCTAGCCTTGAGTGTTGCAGACAAGTTTTTAAAGGCATCTAAAGAAGGGAGCTACTTCTGGCCAAGACGGAGGTGTAGATAGACACACCGTGCCTCCTCGCACAACCAAAAGAAGGACAACAACAAATTTAAAAACAAAAAACAACCAGAACTGACAGAAAATTGAACTCTATGAAAGTCCAACAACCAAAGATTTAAAGAAGAAACGTTCATCCAGACCTGTAGGAAGGGTGGAGACAGGCAGCAGGGCAGAGAGGACCCGTGGCAAGGCGGCGGCTGGTGGACTGTGTGGTCTCACATTTGCATGCAGATAAACCAGGAGGAACAACTAGGGAGTGAGACAGATGGCTCAAGCCAGGGCTGCAGCACAGGGAAATAAAGCCTCAAAAACCTTTGGCTTAAAACTCCTATAGGGGTTGAGGCGGCGGTGGTAGAAACTCCCAGCCTCATAGGAGAGTTCGTTGGAGAGACCCACAGGGTCCTAGAACATACACAAGCCCAGCCACCCAGGAATCAGCACCAGAAGGGCCCAATTTGATTGTGGGTAGTGGGGGAAGTGACTGGAAACCAGCAGAGAGCTGAGCAAGTGGCACTGTTCCCTCTCAGACCCCTCCCCCACATACAGCATCACAACTCAGCAATGTGGGTTGCCCCCCCCCCCGGTGAACACCTAAGGCTCTGCCCCTTACTATGTAACATGTGTGCCAAGACCCCCCCCCAAAAAAAATGACCCTAATGAAAGAAAAGTTCAAAGCTCCAGAAAAAATACAACTAAGTGAGAAAGAGATAGCCAACCTATTAGATGCACAGTTCAAAACACTGGTAATCAGGATGCTCCAGGAACTCACTGGACACTTCAACAGCATAAAAAAGACCCAGGCAGCAATGAAGGTTGCATTAGGTGAAACAAAGAAAAATATACAGGGAACCAACAGTGATGGGAAGGAAACCAGGACTCAAATTAACAGTTTGGAGGAGAAGGAAGAAAGAAACATTCAACCAGAACAGAATGAAGAAATAAGAATTCAAAAAAATGAGGAGAGCCTTAGGAACCTCCAGGACATCTTTAAAAGTTCCAACATTCAAGTCATAGGGGTGCCAGAAGGAGAAGAGGAAGAGCTAGAAATTGAAAACTTATTTGAAAACATAATGAAGGAGAGCTTCCCCAATATTGCAAAGGAAATAGACTTCCAGGAAGTCCAGGAAGCTCAGAGAGTCCCAAAGAAGTTGGACCCAAGGAAGCACACACCAAGGCACATCATAATTACATTACCCAAGATGAAAGAGAAGGAGAGAATCTTAAAAGCAGCAAGAGAAAAGGAGATAGTTACTTACAAAGGAGTTCCCATCAGACAGACTACCAGCCGGTTTCTCAAAAGAAACCTTGCAGGCAAGAAGGGGCTGGAAAGAGGTACTCAAAGTCATGAAAGGCAAGGACCTCCATCCAAGATTACTCTATCCAGCAAAACTATCATTTAGAATGAAAAGGCAGATAAAATGCTTCCCAGATAAGGTCAAGTTCAAGGAGTTCATCATCACCCAACCCTTATTCTATAAAATGTTAAAGGGACTTATCTAAGAAAAAGAAGAACAGTAACTGTTCAAAATTATGAACAGTAAAATGACAACAAATTCACAGCTCTTACCAACAGAACCTTAAAAAAGAACAAAACAAAAACAAACTAAGCAAACAAGTAGAACAGGAACAGAATTAGAGAAATGGAGATCACCTGGAGGGTTATGAGTGGGGGAATGGGAGGGGGAGTGAGGGGGAAAAGTTACAGGGAATAAGAATCATAAAGGTAGGTAGGAAATAGACAGGAGATGGTTAAGAATAGTATAGAAAATGGAGAAGCCAAACAACTAATATGTACGACCCATGGACATGAACTAAAGGGGGAGAATGTGGGTGGGAGGGGGTGTGCAGAGTGGAGGGGAAAAAGGGGGGAGAAATGGGACAACTGTAATAGCATAATCAATAAAATATATTTTTTTAAAAAGGAGGGAGCTTATTACCCAGAAGAGGTAGCATGAACAAAACCTATTTTTCTTTGTCCTGAATATGAGCAGACTATCAGGCTTAGCCCTGAGCTTCCTGATCTTTCTGTACTGCAATCTCTCACCTGAAGAGCTTGCCGTATTTTCTACTTTCATGGACTTAACTACCAACTTAATGTACCTGATTTTCCAAATCATAAATCTAATATTGACCTCTCTCCGTTTCATGTCTTCTACTTTGTAATAGACATTGTTACTTGGATGTTACATCATTACATTAAACTTGTGACAAAGCAAAAGTGTCATCACTCTTCTTAACTAACTTTTCCTTCCAATTTTTTGTCAGCTAGAAACCTCGTTGTTAGTTATGACCATCTCCCATTCCCTCCTGTGTGTACTTTTTTCATTATTTCTCTTGCTGTCTTTCCATTGTTTTCATTTCCACAGTGGTCACTTTATCTACAGCAGATCTTTACATAAATGTTACTGCCCTAGTCTTTTCTGAGTTCATCTTTCTTAATCTGCCCTATATGCTGTTGTCAGTTAGTTATACCCTGAGGTACAGTTTTATATTGCCTCTTTTTGGGAAACGCTTGATCACCACACCATTGCCTATTGAGTAAAAGCAGAGACTTTTACATTTCAGACCATTTGCCCTGTGGTTCCAATCTGCTTTTAAAGCATTATTGTAACTCTTAGCACTTAACTTCATGCAATTGCCTCCTTGAAATTCCATGGGTGACCCCATGCTCCAACCTTGTTTAAAATCTATGTATTTTTCAAAATGTCCTCTTTGAAGTCATTCTAGAAACTCATGGTCTGTAGTGGGAAATTAGCACTTACATAGACTACTTTGTTTAGTGAAGTAAATCCATACTTAATAATATGTCCAGTAAGTTCAAGTAGTTAATAAGCATCCTAAAGGGAGGGAACATGTCTGATTCTTTTTAGTTTCACCTGAGCCTAGCATGATACTTTGTCTTTGCATTCTGGTATTCACTAAATATTTGATGATGGCAATACATTGTATGAAATGTGTCAGAGTAGGAGCAGAATCATAGGATTCTTTTCACTATATTTCTGAGACATAATATCATGGAATTGGGTTAGATTTTAACAGCAATCAAGGGAACATTCAGATCCTTTTGCACTAGAAATTCATATAATATTAAATGAAATAAACTGGAAGTTGGCTGGGGCAGTGACTACCATTGTGACAGAATTTGGCCTCACTTTTCTGAATGGACAGCCAAATGGGTCAGAGAATCTTGGAAAAAAAGATACTACAATGGATTTCAGTTGGCTTCGGGGACAGGAAGAGGATTTTATGGCTGGTACAACTATGAGGAATGGGCAAAGAAAGCAGAAGGAGTAGACATCATGATCTATGGATAATTTTAAGCTTTCACTATATTGAACATATGAGCAGCTTCAGTAAAAATAAATCAAACTTGATGCCCTGGCTGGCTTGGCTCAGTGTATGGAGTGCCAGGCTGTGAAGCAAAGGGTTGCCAGTTCAATTCCCAGTCATGGCACATGCCCGGGTTGCAGGCCAGGTCCCCAGTGGGGGTCACGTGAGAGGCAACCACACATTGATGTTTTTCTCCCTCTCTTTCTCCCTCCCTTCCCCCCTCTCTGAAATTAAATAAATAAAATCTTTAAAAATATAAATCAAACTTGAAAGAGGCAAATTGTTTACATTTATTTTAATTTTCATGATAAAAGATATAAAAATTATCCTGCAAGAAGCCTTGATTTTTGACAGGGACCATGGAACCCAAGGGTCTACTTTTTGTCATGCTCCAAGCATTTACATTAAAAGTTGATAGTAACTCCATTTACTTTGTAAATTCTGTTTACAAAGACGAGCTTTGTGGAGCACAAAAGAGTAGGGAAAGCCTGTCCCTTCTTTGCTACTTGGAGAAGAATGGCTACGCAGGGAAACGGTGCTTTTTTAAAGTATTTATTAAAGTTTCATTTGCAGCAGATTATTTTCCTTCCTCTGAAAAACATCGTTTCACTGATAAATTGCCCAAATCTACACAGTGCAGTGAAATGACTTGGCTGAGTTAGCTTCTTCAAGGAGGCAGGAGATGCTTATTAAGCACTCAATATGTGCTCCAAGTTGAGCCATATTTTATGTTGACCCCACACAGTGTGTTCTTTGGGTTTTCTTGAAAAAATCTGCAGAGTAAAGGTAGTTTGAATTATACATCCTAATTAAAAATTTTTAAAGTTTCGTAAGAAGATAAAGAAGAATAAAATCTCTGATGTTTCTACTACATCAATGCTACTAACATTTTTAGTATATTTTTCCAAAAAAGGTAATGCAGAAATTTTCCCTTATAATTTTAATCAAATGTACTATAATATTGAATTTTTCAACTTATCATATATACATTTTTAATATTTTTATACTCTTTGTAATTGTGTAATATGGCTACACGATACTCCATTGAGATGATATAATAAAGTTAATCCATCATTTCCTTATGGTAGATTCTTAGGTTTCTGTCTTTGTAATTAACATTGCCATGTTTCTAATTAACAATAATAATAAGTCCTGACTGTCATGCCCGTCACCGGAGAACTGCCCTGCACTTTCTGGAAGCACGGCCTCTGGAGAAAGAGGCCGTATTGATGAAAGAGGGAACCATGAATAACAGGGAATGGTTGTAAGGGTGGGGCATGTTTAGCCTAGAAAAAAGGAAACTTAGAGTTTTGTCCAAGGGCAGACACATGAGATATACTTTAGCTATAACTGCAAGGGAAGTGTTATGATCAAGGCCTTTAGATAAAGAAAGGAAAACAACTATCCAGACTGAGATGCAAATCCTAATAATTGGAGCCATCCCCAAGTGGAATGGGCTGCTTTTTAGGGGCATTGAATTAATTGCCTGTCATTGGAAATACTCAATTACCACTAAGGGTTTTAGAGAAACTGAGTTATGGAGAGCTCTTCCAGTATTCTTTTAGTTCCTTGATCCTTTAAGTGTTTGTGTCTGGTCTATTATTATTCTCTTATATGTTTTAACATTGATTTCAACATTCACTTTTTCTTATTCTTGTGAGCTAGAATAGGTGCAGGAAGAGTTGCTTTACTGGAAGAGGAGGGGCAGGTTTAGAAAAACAGTGGTGTGTATTGGAAATTGATGAGGGAATATAACATGGTCATTTAAGAGTTGATCTCATCACTCTATTGTAATGATAAATATGTATCATTATATATTTTCTAAACTCATTGAATTTATAACACTAAGAGTGAATGCTAAGGTAAACTAGATATTGGATGATTATGATGTGTTAATATAGGATTATGCTTTGTAAAGAGTGTGCCATTCTGGTGAGTTACATAGATAATGCAGGGGATATGCATGTGTGGGAGGAGGTGGAAATCTCTGTATCTTTCTCTGTTTTGTAAACCTGAAACTGTTTAAAAAAAGTTAGTCTTTTAGGAAGTGGGGAAAAAGAATGATATCATCACTGGAAGCTGACATCACCAATTAAAACCAGTGTTCTTCTCATAAGACTATAAGACTCATTCTACTCTATTTTTTTTAAATAGTAACAAAGATTTGTTGAACTGTGCGATCTGTCCTTATCTAAGCTTATTTCACACCTCATCCTATGACAATGGCATGTGTTTCTTTTTTAAGTTATATTTTATTTATTATGCTATTATAGTTGTCCCAGTTTTTCCCTGTTTGCCCCGTTACACACAGCCCCCCCCCCCCTCAGGAAATCCTCACACCATTGTTCATGTCCATGGGTCATGCATAGGTTCTTTGGTACTCCATTTCCTGTACTGTATTTTACATCCACATGGCTATTCTGTAACTACCAATTTGTACTTCTTAATCCTCTGATGTCTTCACCCATTCCCCCATACTTTCCCCATATGGCAACCATCAAAATGCTCTCCATGATTCTGTCTCTGTTCTTCTTGTTTGCTTTGTTTGTTTTTTAGATCCAAGTGTTGATAGATATGTATTTATTGCTATTTTACTATTCATAATTTTGATTTTCTTCTTCTTAAATAAGTCCCTTTAACATTTCACATAACAATGGATTGGTGATGAAGAACTCCTTTAGATTTTTCCCATCTGAGAAGCTCTTTGTCTGCCCTTCAATTCTAAATGATATCTTTGCTGGGTAGAGCAACCTTGGCTGTAGGTCCCTGATTTTCTTGTGTTCTTTAGTGTATCCTTCATTTCTAACTGGCTGTTTTTTATGCTGTTGAGGTCCTCACTAAGTTCCTTGAGCATCCTTATAACCAGTGTTTTGAACCCTATATCTGATAGTTTGCTTATCTCCAGTTCTTTTTCTGGAGTTTTGATCTGTTCTTTCATTTGGGCCATGTTTCTTTGTCTCCTCATTTTGGCAGCCTCCCTGTGTTTGTTTCTATGTATTAGGTAGAGTTGCTATGACTCCCTCTCTTGGTAGCATGGCTTAATGTAGTAGGTGTCCTGTAGGGTCCAGTAGCCCAGTCTCCCTTGTCACCCAAGCTGGGTACTCAAGGTGCCCCTTCATGTGGGCTGAGTACAATGCTCTTCTTGTAGTTGAGCCTTGATTACTGTTGGCAGGTCAATGGGAGGATTTTCCTAGGCCAGTTAGCTTCAAGGATTAGCTGTGACCACTGTTCACTGACCTCCACCTTCCATGGAAGATCAGTTGTGCAGGGGCAGGTTGGTGGTGCTCCTACATGGTCTGTAGTTGTCCACTGGGTACTCAGGCCCTGGTGTTTCCCAGGTGGTGCAGACCAAGGTCAGCCTCCACCTGTGTTTTGCCTGGGGACACCCTGCCTGAGCTATAAAGCCATCCGAAATGGCTGCTACTGGTGCTGGGCTTGCAGATTCCCAGGCAAAGCCAAGCTAGGCTGGGAATCTAGGCTGGTTGCTGCTCATGCTGGCCTGGGGCTCCTTAGTAAGAGGTATGGGAGACTGGAGGCTCTCTGAGGCTGGCTGTTGCTTGTTTGACAGGATTTAGGAAGTTGTGAAGCATGAGCCAAGACCAGCCATTCATATGGAAAAGTAGCTTGGGTGGTCCTATAAGTTGGGTGGGATGGAGTCTCTGAGGAATCTCTAGAGTGGGGCAAACGGTGTGAGCCACTGTTTGATTGAGTCTCAGATATGGCACCAGTTTCTGGCTCTGTGGCTCTGTGGGCAGAGGTTTCAGAAAAGGGACAATGGCCCACCTTTCTGTCTGGGAGAAGGCTGTCCTCCAGTTCTCATTCTGATGCCAGACACTTCCCTTTCTCTCTGTATGCCACTGGTGCCTTTCAAGCTGCTACCTCGGTGAAGGAGCTCAGAGGAAGTGAGTCTGATTAAATCTGTCTGTGGATTCTTCAAGAGAAACTGCTTGGGACTCCAGAAGTTTCTTCCACCTACTCAATTCCCGCTGGTTTTTGCAGCCAGAAGTTATGGGGGGTTATGTACCTGGAACTAGAACTGGGCTGGTGGAACTGGTGTGGGGCTGGGACTCCTCGCTCCCCAGACATTCCTCCTGAATTTTTGTCCACCACGCACGTGGGACCAGCCCATTCTGTGTCTCTGCCCCTCCTACCAGTTTGGATGGTTGTGGTTTCTTTAATTCCATAGTTGTCAGATTACCATTCAACTCATTTTCTGGTGGTTCTGAGTGATGGTTGTTCTATATTTTAGTTGTAATTTTGATGGGGTTGTGTGAGTAGGTGAATCATGTTTCTCTGTGCTGCCATCTTGACTGGGCTTGAATTTCTGAAACAGATGGAGTGTTAAGGTGCATCTGTGGCCATAGAACAAAGTGATCCAAGTAACCCAAAAGGCGACACATTTTGTTTCTTTATGTCTCTTTCTTTGACGGGATTCTTTGGCGGGGGGCTTAATTTACAATACCATATGAGTATGTTTTGATAAACTTGAATGATGATTTTTACCTCTGGTTCCCCCAAAGTATTATACACTCCTTTGGAGTGGGTGCAATTGTCATTTTTCCAGTGTTTTTCCCAGTGGGGCAGAAAGGATATTTCTTTTTTAAACATTTGTGGAAATGTGTATTTTAGTTTCATTCTTGTCATTCATCTGGTTCTTCATAAGTAAAAAAACCTTGTGTATGTACTAATGCATTTGGGTTGCATCATTTCTGTTCAAGCAATTTTAAGAAGTTTCTGCTATTTCTTCGCTCATTCTCAGATTACAACTTTTGTTCCTACAGATATCTCTTCTTGTCCTTCAGATTTTACACCTTTACATCTTGTCCTTCTGGACATTACACCTTTTTTCCTACCTGACAGAGGCCCTGCCTTTGTTGTTATTAATATCTAGTGTTCTGGTATAGCAAATGTTAGATCTAAAGGAAGATATATTGTGAATTTTAATAAAAATTACTATGCTAAGCCATATTATTTTTAAAGGCTCAGATTTTTTGAAAGCTTCTAGAAACTCATTCTTAATTCTAAAAATGAGTGATTATTTCTAGAAATTATAAGGCATCCGACAGTTCAAGACCATTAACCCAGGGGACACGAGTCATTTATTTTTTTCAAGAACTTTATCTAATCACTAATGTTTACTTGTTTCATTGACATCTATTTGGGACTTCATTTTCCATGTACTATTACACTCAGAAAAATTTCCCTTGTTGGGCCTTTAGAGATCCTCCTACATTGTACTCGTTGGTACTTACTGTAGCTGTGGAATTGGCAAGTCTGGAATGCGTGTGTTAGCAAAGATGTAATATTTATTGGGTGAATAGTAAACCTTAGGTGAATTTTGCACTGCTTGCTTTACTGGAGCATAGTTTGAATTAACTTTTCGTATGTGTTTGAGGTTAATGGCTTTCCTAGGCCAATTCTTTTTTGTTCATTATAATTTTATTAAACTAGAATGTACCCTGCTGTAGCTATTTGCTCCTTTCATTTTTTTCACTTATTCAACATTAACCATGCTCCCTACTGGGTCTGGATATTGGGCTGCAGGCTAGGAATACAAGAAGAGGAAACATGACTCTACTTCAAGGAACAAACTTTTGGTTGGACAGTACAGAGGCCACAGGAAATTGTTGAGTCTCCCCTGTGTGTGTTTTAAGGTTTTATAATGGTAAGTTTAATTATAAACTTTCTTAAATTGTGATGCTGTGAGAAAGCAGCATTTTTCTGTGTAGAAATATTTTTCCCCAGCTTCACTGAGGTATAGTCTACACATGATCACTTGATATACACATATATTATGAAGTGACCACCACTATCAAGTTAATGAACACATCTCCCCTCATGCAGTTAGCCTTTCTTGGTGGGTCAGGACCAGGGCTGAAATGTTAAATGAAACTCACTTTTACTTTTCTCATATGTAGGATGGCCACAGAGTACCTGTGAGAAGTTATTTGTATTTTCCCTCCATTCTGTGTATAAATCACAATTTCTCTGTTTTGGGGATAACATCTTTCATATTAATGATTAGAAGTCATTAAATCAGTCCCTTATTGGAGTTCTTTATGTCTTCAACTACTTTGTGGCCACTCTAGATATTTCACAGTCAAATCTAAATACTTAGCAATAAAGTTCTTATAATCCCTTCCCATTCCATTTCTCATCCTGAATTAAACCAAGTAAACATTCTAAGGAATGCCTCTTCATCTTATCAGATTCCATTGTGTCAATATTTGTAAACTCATTCCTAATACCAGATTTCTGAAGATTTTTTATTTAGCAGAATATCTAGCTTTCTTTTGTAGGTTATGGAATTCATTTTCACTTCAGTTTCAGATTCAGAAATCACTGGGATTTTTCTATGTGGTGTATTGAGTCTTTTGAAACTACATGTATTTAACAACCAAATACCCCAAGTAAATAATTGAATTAATGCCAAGAATAAAAGTACAGGCCTGTGACATTATTAAGCACCAATCTCAGCCATCCTCTTGGCTGTCCCAAGGGGATCAGTGCTAACATTCAGTGGACACTTTGGTCATCACTGTTGGCCTATTTGTCTTCTTCTGAAGCCTGTGGGTCCCAAGCAGTGTAGAGTCACCAAGTACAGCATGTGAACAAAGAAATGGTTTTTCATTCCCACCCTGCACCAATAGACCTTTCCCTTCTTCCATACCCACAGTTTTCTCTACTCTCATAACAGAAATTGACAGGCTTAGGCGCACTTTATAGAGTGAAATGGTTTCAAAGAGTATATTCCACAGTAAATAGGTTTAGAGAACTATGGGTAATAGCAATATCATTTTGCAGAAGAGATCCATCCCACTGCTATTTAATTAAAATCTTTCTGCTGATGGAAAGTTCTCTCTCTGGTGTTTTCTTTAATGCATTCATGATGCATCTGTTTGGGCTCCCTTGCTAGAGATGTCTTTCATTATAATCTGCCTACCTAAGTTTGTAATTAAAATTCTAAAGTAAAATTTCTAGTGGCAAATTGCCAGAGGGCCCAGTGAACTTGTCTTATTTCTCTGTCTTATCACTCTTTGAAAAATTTGGTTTTGTGCTTTGGTCATTTTCTATTTTGAAGTTTTTTTGTGTACACATATGTACACACACTGGTGGGGTGGTATGAAGATGAAGAGTGGATTTTTGTTTGATATCACCAATTTCTGTCTGTTTCTGTGAAATTAGAAGTAGATAACATTAAGTAAGTGGTTGAATTTTTAAGGTAGGAAAATGGTAAATAAAATATATTTCAAGACAAGTGCCTTCAGGCTTTGTTGATCTACTTAACACATCTAGAGAACACTGAGAAAACTAAAAAAAGAAAAACCCTTAGAGATGTTTAGTAGAAATAATATCTGTTTTATGTCGGTCAAGAATGTTCTTTAAAATTTCCTTATGGTTTATGCAATAAAAGATGTAAAAACACCTTTTGCATTTCAATTAAATTTGGAGTGTTCTCTTTCGGGAAGAATGAGATGAGACAGGGTTCAAGTAAATTCTTTCAGATCTCCTGAATCTAATGAGCAAATTATTATTGGTCAATGCCAAACCATAATAAATGAAAACTTATAAAAGATAATGGAAGAGACTGCTAGAAATTTTTATAGGCTTATAAACATGCTATTATTTTTATGTCAATTGTGGACACATTTTTCAATAAGTTCCTTTGCAACAGTAGATGCATAATTAATCAAGAGAACACAAAGCTGTATTTACAGTTTATCTGGATAATTCTGTTGACATTAAATATTTATAATCTTATATTGCAGAAAATATTAATGAGTAATTAAGTATTTTTTAATTTCAAAGGTCAATAACTTGAGAAGGGGATGTTATCTTATTCACACATTCTAGGTATACTGAATTCTTATAAAGCTTTTTAGAATAACTGTTATGGGTAAGCATATAAAAAATCACTCTCTTCATTTTTATATATGTGTCTATATATAAATACAAGTATATTTTGTTACATATTTACATATATATGAAACTTTATAGATAAGTATTTATTTGTAAAATTTGGTTAAAAGAGATTATCAAGTTCTTTCCTACAACTTTAAGAAGAATGGACTATAGACTAATATAATGTACCTATTTTATTTCTTAAAATATGTACAGAAGTAATTGTACTGGCTCTATTACTTTCTAAAATTCAATGCTTTCAAATTGAATGCATTTTCTTTTTATAATTAACCTAAGCTCCTCCAAACAGATTATAAAGATTTCATTTTTTCCTCTGGTGACTACCTTATGTTTTTTCATATTATTTCCATTAAACTATTTAACTTTCATTTTCACTACTTTGTAAAAAAAATAGTCCTTCACTTGAGGATTTAAAAGTGTAGAAAACATATAACTTTTTCTGTTCTTCTGTTCTTTGGGGGATGATAGAGTGGTATGTTTGTAATTTATTTATAAAGTAACAGGAATTTTTCAGCTATTTGCCATCATCAAAATGATTTTCAGGGTTTCACAACTACTAAATTAAGTTTACTGAGCACAGAGGAGGGAATTCAGAAACTCACACCAAAAGGAACTTGTAACAGTATAAAGTTTATCATTGGCCTGTGCAAAAACTAACTTAAATGTTATTTGAGAGATAACCTGTTGCTCTTCTTAGTTGAAATAATTTCCATTTGACTATAAGCTAAAAAAGTTAAAATGACAAATTTGTATTTTAATCAGCAATGTTCTTTTTGCTTTAAATACAAAGATTAGGATCCTCACAACATCTCTTGTTGAAGCATATTAGCATTAAGTAGTAATAGTTGTTGAAAAATAATGCAAGGAAGGTTGTAAGATAAAAAGTAGGAAATTATACATTTTAGAAGCCAGTCCTTTTAGATAAATTTTGTTTTTTTTTAATTTTATAATTTTATTTTATTTTTTTCCATAAGAGTCAAAAACTTTATGTTTAGAAACTACTTTGTGCTTTAAAAAAACTAACTGAAAGACTAGGACCAGGTAGCTTTACTAGTGAATTCTATCATAAGCATTCAAAGAAGATTTGATATCTATTTTTCCCAAACTGTTCCAAAAAATTGAAGAAGAGGCAATTCTTCCTAAAACATATGATGAGGCCAACAAAACCCTGATACCAAAACCTGGCAAGAAAAACACACACAAAAAGAAAACTACAGACCAGTATATCTGATGAATATAGTCACAAAAATCCTAAACAAAATCAAGTAGAACAATGCATTAAAAAAATACTACATCACGATCAAGTGGGATTCATTCCAGAGGCACAAGGGTGGTTCAACATAGACAAATCCATCAATTTAATATACCACATTAACAAAACAAAGGATAAATATATGATCTTATTAATAGATGCAAAAAAGCATTTGATAAGATACAACATTGTTTATGAGTAAAACGCTCGATAAAATATGTTTAGAAGGAAAGTACTTAAACATAATAGAGGCCATATAAGGCAAATGCTCAGCTAATATCATAGTCAATGGTACAAAACTAAAAGCTTTTCCTCTAAGAGCAGGAAAAAGACAAGAATGTCCATTCTCACCACTCTTATTTAACTTGGTTCTGAAAGTTCTAGCCAGAGCAGTCAGATAAGAGAAAGAAATAAAAGGCATCAAAATTGGGAATGAAAAAGTAAAAGTGTCACTTTCTGCAGATGACATGATTCTATACACGGGGAGCAAAAGTAGGTTTACAGTTGTGTGTACTCAAAACACAGAGTTTATTCCTATGTATTTATGAATTATTGTATTATTTTCAATATGAACAACTATAAACTTACTTTTGTCCCACCTTGTATATAGAAAACCCTAAAGACTCCACCAAAACTTATTAGGAACGATAAAAAGATGCAGTAAATTTGCAGGATACAAAATCAATGTACAAAAATCCACTACATTCCTATATACTAACAGTGAAATTTTAGAAAAAGAAATGAAAAAAGTAATTCCTTTTGGTTTGAAACAAAAAGAATACAACACTTAGGAATAAACTTGACAAAGGATGTGAAGGACCTACATACTAAACTTACAAAGCATTTTTAAGAAAGATTGAAAAAGACACAGTGAAATGGATAGTCACAACTGTTAGAATAGCTGTGATCAACAAAACAAGAAATAAAAAGCATTGGAGAGGTTGTGGAGAAAAGGAACCCTCATTCACTGCTGGTGGGAATGTAAACTGGTACAGCCACTGTGGAAAACAGTATGGAAGCTCCTCAAAAACTTAAGAATAGAGTTACCATGTGACCCAGCAATCCCTCTTCTGGGTATGTACCCAAAAGTCTTGAAAACATTTATTCACGAAGGTATTTGCACCCCTGTGTTCATTACAGCATTATTCATGGTGGCTAAGATGAAACAACTGAAGTGTCCTTCGAAAGATGATTGGATAAAGAAGATGCAGTACATATATACAATGGAATATTACTCAGCCATAAAAAAGATGAAATACTGCCATTTGTGACAACATAGATGCATCTTGAGAATATTATGCTAAGCAAAGGAAATCAGACAGAAAAAGCTAAGAACCATATAATTTTACTCATATGTGGAATATAAAACTAAACCTCATAGACACAGACAACAGTATGGTGGCTACCAGAGAGAAGGGGAGTAGGGGTAATGAAGGGTAAAGGGAGCCAGATGTATGGTGACAGAAGACAATTTGACTTTGGGTGGTGAGCACACAGCAATATACACATCATGTATCATGCAAATTTATACTTGAAACCTATATAATCTTATAAATAAAGTCATCCCAATAAATTTAATTTTTTAAAAAAAGGCTGGTTGGAAAAAATAAAAAAGTAAATGAAAAAACTTTTGAAAATATGGAAATGTGATTCATTAGGAAACAGAGTCAGCACTTTTAGTTCAGTTCTCTGTGTTGGATAAGACCCCATACCTGTGTATTTGAATATTTTATATATGTTCCAAATATGAGAATTTTCTACATCATTTTTAATATATTTCAAAGCAGTCTAGTTTTTCAAGTGTATGGGCTTTTCTAACCATCTGTCTCTCATTGTATGCTAAGGAAACTTGATCAAATTTATGGTCCAAGGTCCAGAAAACTTAACTAGAAAAACAACTACAAATATAGATTCCATAATCTATTTATTCATTTAGTAAGTTTGTATTGAATATCTACTGATTTCCAGGCAATGTATGAGGCACTGGGCATATAACAGTGACCAAGGTAAAGTATGCATAGAATAGTGTACTGAAGAAATGAAAATTAACATACCAATATATACTAGATTGTCAGGTATTGATCTTTTCTAAGTGTTAAGAACAAACAACAAATAAACGTTAAGAGGATAGAGTGACTGCAACTGTGATGAACAGCTCGTGGTCTGGGAAGGCCTTCGAGAATAATTAAGTGAGGAAGCAAGCATGTGCATACCTAAAGAAAAGTAGTACAAGGACCTTGAGAAGGTGTATCCTTGAAGGACAAGAGAAAGGCCAGTGTGTCTAGGCTAGATGAGTGAATGGAGAATGAAAGAGAGGAAGCAAAGGCCCAACCTGGAAAGTCTTTAGATTTTACTCTGTAATGGGAAGCCATGAGATGATTTTTAAGGAGGGAAGTTTTCTTTTTAAAAGGTTATTCAGGATTTTTTCTATAAAGAATTCATAAAAGGCAACCATGAGAAAAAGCAGAAAAACCAATTAGGCTGATGCAGTAGCTCAGGGGAGAAATGATGATAGATTGCCTAGGAAGGCAGTAGCAAAAAATATGGGAAGTGACTTGATGCTCATAGATTGTGACGGTGTTGCCAACTAGGCTTGCTTGTGGATGGTTTTCAGATGATTTGAGAACAAGGATTCAGATGTTTTGAGAACAAGGATTTCAGGACAACTCCTGGGTTCTTGGTCTGTTAAAGTGTGGCGCCATTATTGAGTCAGGGACGCTGAGGGAAGAAGGGGGCTGTAGGCTACACAGGGAACCCATGAGCTCTGTTACACATGCTACATGTGAGTTACCTATCAGACACCCATGTGGAGATGTTCAGTGCTAAGCTGGGTGTACAAGTTCAGGAACAAATCAGGAGTAGAGATGTGAGAAAGGATATGAAGAAGTGGGAATCATGAGGCATGGTGTTTAAAGCTGGGGAACTCTCCAAACACAACCACTGGGGAAGTGGGCAAAGTGAGAGAAGAAAAGGAGGCTGAGGACAGTCAGAGATATGAATTTAGAGGTCGGAATGAGAGAAAACACTAGAAAAGGAGGCTGAGTAGAAGCGGCTGGTAAGAAGTAAAAAAGTGAGAAAAGCTTGGTGATCTAGTCTCAAGTGAAAAAAAAAGTGATTAAGAAAGAGGGAGTGGAAGATTTGTGCACCAACCAGGAATGTTAAGGGGTAATGAGGACATGATTCCATGAGGTAATAAGATTTTCCATGATAACAAGGTAGTTCTAAAATTATAACAGTATATCCATAACTTCAGAACTAGGGAGGTCTTGACAACTGCATAGGTATGGCTACATAAATATATTCTTATTTTCGACTAGGTCTGTATAAATGGATTTGTTTTCACTGGGGATTTGAGACAGCACCATTTCTTCACTGCAGTGACACTTAATAAAAATGACAACAGACATATTACTTTTCTTTGAATAAGGCAAATATAAGGAATAAACCAACCTCACTTAGAAATAGGGACATCCACACTCAGGTTTATAGGGAGTTTCAGAGTGCTGTTTGAATCATGGGAGAAGCTGTGTAGAGGGGCACTCACCCAAAAAAGTTATGTCTAGGGACACGGATATGGACAGAATCATAGTTGCTTTCAGCTCATGTACCAGAAAGCACAGAACAGTGGCTTAAAATAAGGCATTTATTTTTCTCACAAAGCAGAAAGTTCAGAGGTTGACAATCTAGGGCAGTTGCTGAAGCTCCTTAACGTCCTGGGGTCTCAGGCTTCTTGTCCATCCCTGCTCCAGCACCGTTATGCTCTCAAGGTGGCTGTTGTACCTCCAGGCAGTTTATCTGCTTTCCAGGCAGGGATAATGGGAAAGGAAGCACTGGCAAAGAATGACACTTTCACACTCTCTCCTTGGGGGTTTTATATTTGTTTTGGAGAAGGAAAGACGTTACTGCATCCTCATCCTCTTGACACACTGCAAATCATTGGCAGGAGCTGTCATGTGGCCACTCTAAGTGCAAAGAAATCTGGCAATGTTATATATATGTGGAATAGGTATTTATATATTTAATCAGGGCAGGCAGACATTCTGCAGAAGTTGTAGTTCGAGAAGAAAGGGAGAGTACAGCAATGTGTGCCACAGCTCTAGTCTTAAAGGTTTTGTCAAACTGTCAAACCAGTTTCAAGCTATTTCTATCTTTTGTGTCCTATGGCAAGTTTGTTCGGAGATATGTCAAACATTTGTGTAGACTTTGTGCAAAATTTTCTGTGGCCTCACTACATGAAGCAAACCTGTTGCAATTATTAATACAGTAATCCCAAACCACAAGGTTGTGTATTTTTATGGTATGCTTGCAGGTATCCCGTGCTTAAATTGATGTAATTTAGGATTCTGCAGAGTGAGGTGCATGGAGGAAGAGGTTGGTGGTTAAAAGGCTCGAGGAAGTTACTGGACATCATGTCATTGCAAGGCCAGAGGTAAATCTCTCATAAAATAGAGATGATAATACTTGTTTTCTCCTTCATAGGGTATGTGAATCTTTAATGGAGCTCTTGGTACACAGTGCTTTTTAGCTCTTTGAAACAAGTTACAAAGTTGGGCAGTTGAAAAAAATCACCTCTCATTCCTCTGCTACAGGGGAGGTTTACACTCAAAGCGTTGCTTAAATATTGCTGAAGGAAGGGTTTCCTGAATTTTGAGAGAATAATGGCAATGGTAACCCTTTCGTGAGGGCTCATTCTCTGGCTGACAGTCATCTGATTACTTTCCATCCATTACTTTATTCCATCCTTACCCACTGAGGGTTATGGGATCACTGGCCTCCTCATGCTGTGGTTGAGGACCCTGAGACTCCGAGGCCAGGTGACCTGCCAGGGTCACCACACGTGATGCAGCAAACAGATTGGGGCTGTTTTGTCATCCAGCTTTGATGTCTTCTGGTGGAGGAGACCTTGGAATTATTATTTAACATTCTTATGAGCAGTCTCTTTTACATCTGAAAAATAGGAATAATTGCTCATAGTATTATTTGAGGATTAAGTGAAATGATATATAAATTGCCTTGCAAAAGCTTCTGAGAAACATGGGGTAATAAAAGATCTACATCTTCAGAGTTAGGAAAAATTTCTTGTATCAATAATGGGTTACAATGTTAGTCTCTCCCATTTCAGAAAAAAATCATTGAGATGACTTGCAAACAACTCTCTGTCTCTGTGACCTTGGACTTGTCATTTAACTTTCCGTGTCTTAGTTTCCCCATCTCTACAATGGGAGAAAATAGGAATAACTGCTGAATGGGGCTTCGGTTAGAGTTAAATGAAGTACGTAAGTCAATAATTTGTATATTGACAGATCACAAAAGATGAAGTTAAATGTACAACATTGCAATCAGAAATTAGGCAGATAGCTGAGAAAAAGCAAGTGCTTCTGTGCTTTCTCCAGTGATTATTTAGTTAACAATCACTCGCATTGGCAACTAGTTGGAGTCTTCATCCCAGCAGCTGAGGCGGTGTGGACAATGAGTGTCCTAACTCCAGCCCATTATTCAGCCGTCTTCACTGAACTATCTTCTCTGCACAGTTGCCATGAGGTGGCACTATGGGGATAGGGATGGTCAAGTTTGCCTTTCTCCTAATTATTGCTGTTCCTATAGGCTGAAAGCAAATTGGAACTGTTTTATTTTACTTTATATTATTATTTTAAATTTTGTGCTTTTTAAACATTCAAGGACTAAAGCCATAAGAATACATTTAAGGGAAAATGAAATGCATATGAAGTTTAAGATACATTTTTCATAATTTGAATGGTCTTTAAATGGTTACAAAACTGAGGCTAAGAGGAGAAACTGCATTTTTTATTTCTATTACTATTCATCAGTTTAGAGCTAACCTTGCAAATACATTTTAGATGCTAAGATATATAGTAAATAAGTTGATTTGGAAACTCAGTCACCTTCATGATATAAATTATTCATGCCATTGTAGATAGCACATATTTCTTGCACAATATATATTTTCACCGTTGTTACAGTATTTTTAACTTTTGTGTTATACAAAGGAGAGGGATCTAATTGTTTCTTGTTTCCTCTCATTTTGTTTGCTGTTAACTCTTGTGTGGCTTTTCAAGTAATGGGTGGAAGAATGACTTTCAGTGTCTTCCAAGGAATAATTTGGTGAGTTTCAGGCATTTGGAGGAAAGAGAAGTAATATAGTTTAGTGGGATAAGACACACTTGTGTTCAGTTTCCATCCTGCATTTTCCATCAAGTCAGCAGAGATTCTCATATTACTTACGTGTGTAAACCATGCAGCATGGGAAATGGAGGAAGGTTCCTCCAGCCTGGTTTCCCATCCTCTGTTCTCAAGCTTCTTGGGAAAAGGAGTTAATGAGGTATAGGGTTATAATTAGGACAGACACTGAAAAGGTGTGAGTGTTTTCAGGAGTAGGATCACTGTGGCATCCTAAATAAAGATGTTTCTGTTGTTCATTCTCTAAGATCGTATTTCAGGGTGTTTTTTAAAAATTTTATTAAAATCAGTGTCGGGTTTCTACTGGCATGGTCCTTGTTACTCACTGATAGCAGAGAAGTATGGTGGCTGCAGGAGTCTAACAAGCTTTCCAAGCACCTGCTCAGGGACCTACCATGGAGTCATGGTTCCTGGCTTAAGTGAACAGAAAAGGAACCATAAAGACGTTGGGTCCCTTGGCAGAGTCTGTACATGGCTCTGGACCAGTGAGGAAGCCTCCGAGGAGACTGGCATTCATAGCAGCCTATGTTCAGGTATTTTTAATGTGGTTTTTTTTGCAGTTAAAATCCAAAGATTGATGCAAAATTCAAAGCATTTATATATGAATTCTTGGCTAATTTTCCAGCTCACATGCAGTCTCACTGGAATTCCTAATTTTTTTATAGCTCTTTTTGGCTTACCACGTATAGCAATTTAGAATACAGCAAACATGCTTTTGGTCTTCCTTATTTTTAGTTTACATTTTAATGATTTGAATATGTTTTTATATATGCTTGATGTATGTCCCCCACTAAGAAGAGTGGACAGAGTCATCTCCTATACCCTGGAATTTTCTGTGAATTTTCTCCAACTCTGAATGTGAGGTTGTTTCTTCACCTAGAAAGTAGAGGGAGAGCGCAGAGTGGGCTTCCTGGTGGTCTCCTGCGTGTCCGTAAGTCTTCATGTGTGCCAGGGGGTGAAGTGGCTCTTTGTGTGCGCACAGGCGAGATTGCTGTCCATTGGGCTCTGGGAAAGATCTCATAGCCAGAACAATTCAGGTTGTGTAATAACATACTAATTTAAAAAGGTTTTCACTTTTTCTGATTCATACAAAAATACCACATGAGCTAGCAATAGCCTTGGAATAAACTATAATGAATATCCATGTTGCCCAACCTTCAGTAAAACCATAGTTGTGGTAAGCCATACTCTTGCATGTTTGCTGCAAGGAAATGTGGCCAGTTTAATTCTCTAGGACAAAGGTTTTTGGATTGTATCCAGTAATGTCCCAAAGTATTCATGAAATATTCTAACAGGCCCTTGCGGAAAAAGAGTCAAGCATGAGAGCCCTATTTTATTTCTACTAGAGAACTCCACTTTTATGCTTCTCAATATTGGTATGCAATGCAGAAGTGTGAAGAAAAGCTTTTGGTTGCTTTTCCAAGTATTGCCTTCATCTCTGCCTCAGGGCAGGCCATCTGAGAGCTGTATACTTGAACTTCATTGCTTGACTCCTTGTAGAATCATTTTTACTGATTTGTACTTTGCCACTGCACCCTTGGACTGTTCTAGGAGTACCCTGAGACTCCACTATATACAGACTTCCCTTATCTGTTTTATTAGTGAACATCATCTGTATCTTTGAGGACTCTTGGGGTATAGTCCATCAGCACTTTTGAGCAGGGTCATGGATCTTCTAAAACAATAATAATAAAAAAGAATATATAATTTACTGTTACATACATTATGGCTACTATAGTAGCTATTTTTTTTCTTCGGTCACTAGGAAGCTCGCAATCACCCCACTTTTAGCATGTCTGTGGCTAAACACTCAGGGGTTATAAATTCTATCCTTGATATTGTTTTATGGTTCAATGATTTTATTTCTTTTTGCCTATGTCTCTTGATGAATTTTTTCTAATACATGTATCCTGGCAAGTTATTTTAGATCTCCTAACTCAGGTAGAATTTTCTTATTATCATTTGGAAAATTCTACTCGGATATGTTATAAGCACATCATACTTAATATTTTCTAAAGGGAATTATTTGTCTTTTCAAACTTGCCCCCTTCTTATTTCTTATCTTTGGTAAAGAGGTCCCATGGGTCCAGTCATCTAAGTGTGCAGTCTTGCTGTCGTTTTTTATCTTCCCTCTCTCATATCCCACCCAAATCTGTTTAATCCAGCCTCAGCCCTCCCTTTCAAATTTCTCCTGATTCATCAATGCTTGCCTAGATTAGTTCACTAGTTCTCTAACTGGACTGAAGTTCACTGGTATCATCCTCCAATAATCCACTATGCACACTGATATCAGTTATTTCAAAGTCGTTTTTTCTGCTATAATTCTTATTGCCATTTGCAAAATGAAGCCATATCCCTCACGTAACACTCAAGGCATTTATAATTTGCTCCCTCGCTGATGCTCTAAATCTCACCTCCATCCTTTCCTCCCTCACCTTTTGTGTCTTTCACAGCAGCTGCCAGACCACTCGCCAGTCCTCAAACACAAAATGCATTTCAGGACCTTGTTCTTTTGGCAAGAAATGCCATTCCTGGCACTTTTAAGCCCTTATATTTTCCCAAGTCTCTTCTCAAATATTTTGTGTGAGATTTCCCTATTTTTATTGCCTCTTTGTCAATCTTTTCATCTGACTTTCTTAATGCTACTGTTAGATCAGTCCTCACCGTATTTTAGTCTTTGTTGTGTATGTGTATGTTCCTCCCCAAATCATGAGCTTCTCAAGGAGTTTGGCTGGATAGAAGGTGGAACATACCAGGTATCTGTCAACCCTCCTTTTAAAAATCATAGTAAATGGAATGAGGGATTGTGGAGTTTCTAGAATTGATGATGCCTTTCTTGGGTAAAGATTGAAAACATGGCCATTGTATTATATGTACTCTCTTGATGACAATGGAAAATTTTTAATGCTATTTGATAAAAGTTCAAGCAGTCAAAGTGAATTTTTGTAATTTATGTATAGAAGAAACTTAACTGATTTTCTTTTTTCTTTTAGGAATAGGCAAGTCAAGAGGCTGACAATCTGAAGAATGTTTCCAAAGAGCAATTTGGCTGTCACTTGCTGGGTATGGAGGAAGATGAGGAAGCTGTTTGTATTCCTTTCTCTCTTGCTGTCCCATGCAGTTCATTTGGAAGGCAAAAAGGATAATCATTTCATCTGGAAACCAGGTAGGAATGTCCTGGCTGTTCCTTTGTCCCATTTTCATTAATGAGAAGAATATTCTTTCCATTTCTGTTCTTATTTGTGGAGTAGTGGGAAGTATCCAGAGAGGAAAGATAGATTCTTCTTCATTGTAATAAAACTGATATTTGATTTTTATTCCTGCACAATTGTCTCAATCCATGATGCTTGTTATCCTTTTGAATTTTCATGTTGTCAATTAAAGATATGATTTCCATTGTTACATCTGCTTCTCCTTTGTCAACTGTATCACCACTGCGCAGCACACTTATAGCAAAAAAGACATCTGAATTTAGCTGATATCCCCTGCTAAGAATGATATGGACCAGTTCCATATGTCCCTTGCTTTTAGGGCAGGGGTGTCAAACTCATTTTCACTGGGGGCCACATCAGCCTCTCTGGTTGCTTTCAAAGGGCCGAATGTAATTTTAGGACTGTATAAATGTAACTACTCCTTAACAGGTAAGTGAGAGCTCTGCACTGCCTCTGGGTAGAAACAAGGTGCCAGGCCAGATAAAACAAGGTGGAGGGCCAGATTAGGCCCACCAGCCTTATGTTTGCCACCTGTGTTTTAGGGTACAGACTAGTTAGCTGTTCATTATTGAATGCTTCCTAGTAAACCTGTATATCTAGGTTTGAGAGCATGAAAAATTATTCTAACAACTTGGCTCATTAGTTGTGACTATAAAGTCACCTTAATGTGTTTTGTACATAACTATATTAATAAGTTGAATTGAGTTTTTGTATAACTTATGTCCTTCTCTAAATACTTCCTTAATTGACTGTAGAAAAAATCGGTTGAATTTAATTTCAAAGGCTAATAATTTATAAACTTAAATTATGAAGCCCAGATCTCCTGGCTCTTTGTATCACTGATGTTTTTCTTTGCTCTAGATTGTAATTTTCTCAAAGTTCTACAATTAGATCATTTAAAAAATTTATTACTGTTTCAACAGTCCATTCTTGCAAATACAGATAACTTATATACTTAATATCTTAGAATGGGAAAATGTGATGTTGTAGAAGATAGATGATCCTCAAAGAGTTTTCATTTTAGTCTCATCATCTGTAAATTAAGTAGACTGGAAATGTATTGTGTCATCATGAGAATATGTGTAAAGGAGATATTTATAATATTTAAATGACTTTGCAAAAATGAAAGTAAATTATGCTTTAAAGTATATTAAGTAAAAAACCCAGTACCATTAGCGATAGAGTCTGGAGGAAATTTAATTGCATTAAATCCACTATAAGTTAATTTAATTGTGGGCTATATTATCACATTAGTAATTTGCATTTTTTAACATGGTAGTTTTAGGAAGCTGTGGAAATAGTTCTAAAAGTCAATATTGCATTTCTATAAATTGGGCTATTTTATTTTAATCACAAAAGACTAAATATTTTATTAAATTTAAATAAGCACATTTATTAGACTGTACTCTTGTCTAAAGTTCTCAAAAAATTGCAATTAAAGTGGAAAGTAGCAAATCTGAAACACAAATGTATGAACCCTGAGACAAAAAGACACCTACCAAAAAGGGATTCTGGTTGCTAACTCAGCTCAAATTTTACAAAACAGCCTAGCAGCCATTTCTGCACAGGGCCCTCTCTTGCAAACTGCACTTCATGGAGAAGTTGATGCTGAACTGCTTGCTGCTGCACTGAACTGCCTGCCTCTGTACTGAACTGCCTGTCTTCGCACTGAACTATCTTCCTGCACTGTGTTTCTGCCACCTGAGCCAGATCTTATAAAGGGGTTCCTGGAATTCTATTTGAACCAATAGGGCTGAGGCTTTCCCCATCCAAGTGGAACTGTACAGCTATGACCAATCATATTTGGCTCTTTTGACCTATCAGGACAGTGCCTTTTGGACTAATCAAATTGCAAGGACTTGCAGTCCTAAATTTGCATGTGGATGGACCAATCATGGACCAGGTTTGAGGATTCCTATCCATATAAGTGTGCTTTCCTCTGACTTAGAGAGTGCACTTTCCCTTGACACCAGAGAATAGAAATTGCATCACCCTGGCTGAGCTGAAATGATGAAGATGTCTCACCAGAGCAGAGCAAAGCAGACCATCACAGAGTGGAGCAGGCCAGCTCAGTGCATAGCAGACCAGCACGGAGCCTGGCCTGGGAGCTGTTCTACAGCCATGCTATACCACCGTTGAGCTGTTTTGCATTGAATAAAGTTTCCTACTTGACTTTTGGGATTCCTGTTGGGAATGAATAGGTGCCAACTACCATTGGTTGACTAAGGAGATGTTTTAAGGAAATGGGCTTATTTTGAACAAAATTTTAAAAGCAAGTCTGCTTTTCTAAAAGTAGGTAAATGGAACAAGGTGTTACAAACCTTTTCTCATACTCTACAGTGGCTGACTACTTTGATAACTGTCAAACTTAACTTTCAGAGCAAGAGTCCTTCCCATCAGACACATTGCATTGTTCAAAATGAACATTGATGTCATCTCTCTCACTTTTCCTGGTATTCCTTACTTCTTTCCCTCCTTTATGTGCCTTAGAAAATTAAAAACAAAAGTTCAGACCAATTTGTATATACAAATCACACAAAGCACACACACCAATATTACTACTATTTTCATTAATTAGGGTTCTGCCAAAAAATAAATGGCACATGCAAAGTAGGTAAATGAGAAGAGTTTAATAAACATTATTTACAACAGTGGGAAAGTGTGAGCGGGTTTTAAGAACAACTATAAGGAACTGTGGAGTGCCCAGGGGTTAGTGTTAATCTTTATGATTTCTGGGTCTACAGAGGCAAAGAAAGGAAGTGGTTTCTAGAGTTTGGGGATAAAACTTGAAGGAGAGGTTTCTGGACAAACACTGTGACCTTTAGAGGGATATAACCAGCTTGTATTAAAAGTAGGGTAGGGGACAGGGGAATGAACAACCCTTGTATTTGATACCTCCTGCCAGGGTTCCCATTGGCTTAATCCTACCAGAAGCCAAGGGAGCTCATTGATGTGTCCAAACAGACAGCCTCCTGGGCAGGGGCATGTCAGAGAATGGTGGGGGATGTGGATATAGAAATTCCAAATTCATACCTACATATATGTGCATACATACACACACTTTGCCTCATACAATTAGAGTCATGCTCTGCATCCTTTTTTGCAGTTTCCTTTTTATCATATAATAATGCTTTGGTGAACATTACTTATTAGTTCATGCGGATCAGTTTCATCTTTTAATGATTGCATGGTATTTTTTTGTATTTGTATTCAACAAGTTATTTATCCAGCACTCTGTTGCTTTATCTTTTTTCCCTATTACTTGCAATTTCAGTGTTTTTTAGTGTTTTGCTATTATAAATAATACTAACATAAATGCAACATTATTTTAAAGATAAACAATAAATCAGTTTGCAGATCCATATGTCCTAGAACAGTTCGGGGTCATCACCTTCAAACATTCCCCCAACATCTTAGAATGTGCTTATGGATGAGTTTATTATATTCCATTTGGATTTTTAAAAATAACTGTACTGCAGTTGAAACTTGCTGAATTTTTTGGAGTATGTTATCAAATCCAGCAATTCAGGTCCAATGTAATCTGGAATTGAACAGATTTCCATGGAGACCCAGTTAAATATACTTTACTTTAGAAACCTAGAAAACATTCTCTGGTTTAGACTGTAGTGTCAACCACTTAAGCTCTTTGCTGGTACCTGTTGTTCCCCCCCCCCGCCTCCCCCCCCCCCCCCCCGAGTCCATAGGTTGTATGTTAATCAACCTCATCCAAATTAGAGGCATTTCTAAGTGAGTCCTGGATTTGGATTAACAATGGATTGATGGATACTAAGAGAATGATGTATGTGTTGTTAAGGATTTCAGTTCTCAGGGAGAGACTTGAGAGCCTTAGGCTGTAGGGTCATTGATTTGGTAAGGTTGTTGAATGTCTGTCATTATGGTGATAAGATCCTTTGATCTGTATTTAGTGTCAGGCAATCTGTTTTACATGACAAGAAAGAAGGATCATGTCAGCAAGAATATCAGATAAGCAGTGATGTTTGTTGTTTTAAGTAAATATAACTATTCATGTCTGCATACTTTGTAGAGATGAATAGGTCATGGTTTCTGAAGTCACAGTAACTCTTAAAAAATTTCTCAGTATTGGTTCTAAGAGGTTCTATTGTTCATTCCACTAATATTTTCTGAGACCTTACAATGTGCCAAGTACTGTTACAAGCATGTGAAATAAATTGAGAATAAAATAGACATCCTGGATCCTCATAAACAGGGTAAGAAAAACAATCAAGAAGCTCAGTAGAGAGCATGCTAGATGGTATTAAGTGCCTAGAAAGAAAGATAAAGCAAGGAAGAGGAATACATAGTGATAAATGAGAGACAAAGATTTTAAGTAAGTGGGCTCTAGGGTGCCTCATTGAAAAAGTGAATTTGAGTAGAGACTTGAAGTTAGTGAGGGAGCCAGTCATGGGGATATCAGGATGAAGAATATTCCAGTCGGAGGGAACCAAAGGCAGAAGGCCCTGAGGCAAGAGCACGTGTGGCATGTTTGAAGACCGGAGAGAGGGCCAACGTGTAGAACAGAGTGAACACAGGGACTGTGACTGTAGGTTCAGTCAGAGAAGAATGGGCCTCAAATCAAGTATGTCCTCACAGGGCAAAATACAAGTTTGGCTTTTACCCTGGGTGAGATAGAAAGGCACTGGAGAGTTTTGAGAGAGTGGTGACATGATCTGACTTTTAGTAAGATTCTAACAGAATTGTTGTGGACAGTCAGTTGAGAATGATGGAAGGGGAGACCCATTAGGAGGCCACCATGGATAAAGAAGAGTGGTTATAGCATGGACCAAGGTCATGGCAGTGAAGGTGGTGAAAAGGGGTTGAATTTTGGATGTATATTTAAGGCCTTGGTTTTCACCCAGGGGCTATTTTTCCCTGGGTGGGAGGACATTTCATGATATTCAGAGATATTTCTGATGGTCACAACTGGGGTGTGCTACTCAAATCTGTGAGTAGAAGCCAGGGATTCTACTAAACATCCTATGCACAAGGCAGCACCCCACAACAAAGAAATACCAGGTCCCCAAATGCCAATAGTGTCAGATTGAGAAACCCTGATTAAGGTAAAGCCATCAGGATTTACTGAGGTTTGTATGGTGTGTGTGTGTGGGGGGAACCAAAGGCATGATACTGAGGCTTTGCCCTGAGCCACTAGAACAGTGGATTTGTCATCATTTAATATGGACTGGCTATGAAGAAAGTGGTGTGGAGTGTATTAGGAACCGAGTATTGGATGTGTAAAGTTTTGAGCTTGTTAGAAATTCATGTGGAGGTGTTGACCAGGTAGCCAGATATATGGGTCGGAATTCAGTAGAGAGGGCTCTGCTAGAGATGTAAATCTGGAAGTCACTAGTAAAAAGGTAGAATTTAAATGTATGGTCTTAGAGATGAAGTAGTAGCCTTGAAATGTAAGATTCTGTATATGTAGAGGATAAGTTTCCAATGTACTTCCTGTGGGGCAAGTGACATTTAAAAAATTATCGTGATAAAATACACATAATGAGCTTTACCATTATAACCATTTTAAAGCATATAATCAAGTGACATTTAGTATTTTCACAGTGCGGGAGAAACATCACCATTCTAGAACATTTTCATCGCTCCAAATTGCATTTGTAAGTGAGTTTATAAAAAAGACTGGAAAACAAATTTTACTATAAATAATTAGGTCTGAAAGGTAAAAAAAAACACATTTGTATCTTTGTGAGAGGTTCTATTTTCTTAACATTTTAATTTATTGATTTAGAGAGAGAGGAAGGGAGAGAGAGAAAGAGAGAGAGTATGCTTGTTGTTTTACTTGTTTATGCATTCAGTGGTTATCCTTGAATGTACCCTGCCCAGGGATTGAACCCACAACCTTGGTGCTTGGTGTATTGGGATGATGCTCTAACCAACTGAGCTCTCTGGTTGGGGCTTGTGAGAGGTTCCTTTATCTTAACTTATCCTAACAGATCACTCTAGTATACTAGAGAGATCTAGAGCCTCGAACACAGGCATACCCACATTCAAATCCTGTCTTGAAGAGAAGACAGTTATTTAACCTCTCTGAGCTCTGTTTACCCATCTGAAAGTGAGGACAATAAATACTTCACAGGACTGTTCTGAAAATTATGAAAAATAACATATTGAAGTACCAAACGTATAGTGACTACTCAATAAATGTGAGCTATTAATAATCATTATTATATAATAATTTGATGTTTAAAATATTCTTGCTTTTATGTGGTACAATTTTTGTGTACTTTTCTTCCTTAGACACACAAAAGAAGATCAGTTTGATAGCTATATAAATTTTATTAATAAATGGTCATAAGTAATCTCACTTTTTAGGTCTCACACTTTCTATATGACAGACTCTTAGAAAGTTTTAATTTCAGTAGCTCCTTCACAGTGAATAAAAAGGGTCAGTATAATGACCTGTGTTCTAACAACTAAGTGGATAAGTTAGAATTAGTCTTCTTGAAAGAAAAAGAGACTATGAAAATGACTTAAATTAAGAAAAAAGGGAATTTACATAAGTTAATATTTAATTATAGCTTACATAATAATGTTTTGTTTCATTGTTGAAACTAATTTGAAAAACAATTTATAAAATATATGTATATTTTAAGTTTAGGAATCCTGGAGAAAATAAAATGTTCTTAGTAGAGAACTAATTTTTTAATATGTGCTAGAAGTCCATGAACCATTTCTTCTGTGAAATTGATTAAATTAAAATTATTTTAATTATTTCTGTGGATATTAATTTATCTTAGAGGCATATGTATAATGATCTCTCAGTGGTGTTATTTCTATGATATTAAAAAACAGGCATATAGCATGGGATTCATGGCAGAAAATTATAATTTTTTTCTTGCAGACCATAAGTACTAATTTTATCATGCCTCTGATAAAGTCAGAAGACATCTATATTACCTGAATACATGTTGCCTGAAATTACTCTTTTCCTCCTTAAATAGTACTATAATATAGGCTCCCAAAGGATAGGGATCTTTGCCAATCTTATTTATTGATAAATTCCAAGTACTTAGAACATAAATAGCTGTTGCATAAAATATTCCCAGTGCATTAAGTACAGGTGGAATGAAGAGCTCTGTTTGTGTGTGTGTTCTTCATTTGGGCCATTTTTTGTGTGTATGTGCATATGTGTTTTAAGAAGGGTTGAGAAATGATAAGACTGAAGAAAAAGAAATTATGGGGACTTTTGGCCAAGATGGAGGTGTAGGCAATACACTGTGTCTCCTCCCACAACCAAAAGAAGGACAACAAATTTAAAAACAAAAACCAACCAGAACTGTCAGAAAATTGAACTGTATGGAAGTCTGACAACCAAGGAGTTGAAGAAACATTCATCCATCCAGACCAGTAGGAGGGGCAGAAATGGCCAGCCAAGCCAAGCAGAGCTGGCAAGGCGGCAGCTGGCAGACTGGGCAGTCCCACATACATGTGCAGATAAGCTGGGAGGAACTACTGAGGAATGAGACAGACCCTGCAACCCAGGGTTCCAGTGCAGGGAAATAAAACCTGGAAACCTTTGACTGTAAAAATCTGTGGGGGTTGAGGTGGTGGGAGAAACTCCCAGCCTCACAGGAGAGTTTGCTGGAGGGGACCACAGGGTCCTAGAATGTACACAAGTCCACCCACCCGGGGATCAGTACCAGAAAGGCCCAATTTGCTTAGGGGTAACGGCAGAGGTGACTGAAAGCCGGCAGAAAGCTGAACAAATGGCATTGTTCCCTCTCTGACCCTTCCCCCACAGACAGTGCCACAATGCGGCATCATGGGTTGCCCTGTCCTGATAAATACCTAAGGCTCTGCCCCTTACTATATAACAAGTGTACTGAGACCAAAAAAAAAAAAAAATGACCCAAATGAAAGAACAGATCAAAGCTCCAGAAAAAATACAACAAAGTGATGAAGAGATAGCCAACTTATCAGATGCACAGTTCAAAACACTGGTAATCAGGATGCTCACAGAATTGGTTGAGTATGGTTGCAAAATAGAGGAAAAAGTAAAGGCTATGAAAAGTGAAATAAAGGAAAATGTATAGGGAACCAACAGTGAAGGGAAGGAAACCAGCACTCAAATCAATGGTTTGGAGCAGATGGAAGAAATAAACATTCAACCAGAACAGAATGAAGAAATAAGAATTCAAAAAAAAATGAGGAGAGACTTAGGAACCTATGGGACAACTTGAAATGTTCCAACATCTGAATCATAGGAGTGCCAGGAGGAGAAGAGGAAGAGCAAGAAATTGAAAATTTATTTGAAAACATACTGAAGGAGAACTTCCCCAATGTGGCAAACTAAATAGACTTCCAGGAAGTCCAGGAAGCTCAAAGAGTCCCAAAGAAGTTGGACCCAAGGAAGCACACACCAAGTCAGATCATAATTACATCACCCAAGATGAAAGAGAAGGAGAGAATCTTAAAAGCAGCAAGAGCAAACGAGACAGTTACCTACAAAGGAGTTCCCATTAGTCTATTAGTTGATTTCTCAAAAGAAGCCTTACAGGCAAGAAGGGGCTATAAAGAAGTATTCCAAGTCATGAAAGGCAGGGGCCTCCATCCAAGATTACTCTATCCAGCAAAGCTATCATTTAGAATGGAAGGGCAGATAAAGTACTTCCCAAATAAGGTCAAGTTCAAGGAATTCATCATCACTAAACCCTTATTCTATGAAATGTTAAAGGGACTTACCTAAGGAAAGGAAGATTAAAATATAAACAGTAAAATGGCAACAAACTCACAACTATCAACAACCAAACCTAAAACAAAAACAACAACAAAAATGAGCTAAGCAAACGAGTAGAACAGGAACAGAGTCACAGAAATGGAGGTCACATGGGGGTTATCATTGGGGAACGGGAGGGGGGAGAATGGGGGAAAAGGTACTGGGAATAAGTAGCATAAATTATAGTTAGAAAATAGACAGGGGGAGATTAAGAATAGTATAAGAAATGTAGAAGCCAAAGAGCTCATATGTAAGACCCATGTACATGAACTAAGTGAGGGTGGGGGTGGGGGAAGGGAAATGTAGGTGGGAGGGGGTGTGCAGGGTGGAGGGGAATAAAGAGAGTAAGTTGGACAACTATAATAGCATAATCAATAAACTATATTTAAAAAATAACAATAAAAAAGAAAATATGGTCCCCATTATTCTAGAACTTGACATTAATATTCAGGAAATAATATATTATGAATAAAAACTACCATATTTTTCAGACTATATGATGCACTGGACCATAAGATACACCTAGGTTTTAGAGGAGGAAAATAGGAAAAAAAACCCCCACCCCACTGCCGCCCCCCCCACCATGAGCCAGATAAGCTACATTTGGACCATAAGACACACCCTCATTTTCCTCCCAAATTTTGGGGAAAACGTGCATCTTATAGTCTGAAAAATACAATAGTCAAATTTATAAATTGGTAAATTATAAAAATAAACCATTTGTTATGTTCTTACTGCTTGGTCCAGTACCATATCTAATTATCTCTCTGGGAAAGGTGTTGAACAATATTTTAATGAAAAGTAATAGGTACACAAAGGTAGAAATTCAACTATTACTCCAGTCGTTATGATGAGATATAGTTGTGTGTCACCTCCCAGAGTTTGTTTCCACAGAGGTAGCCAATTTCAACTCTTTTTACCATTTATTCCAATGTTCATTTCCATATTTCTAAGTAATAGCCTCATTATTTATATTTATTGATTTATAAATATTGGATATTTTCTATTGATTTTATGTTATGTTGGTTGAGGATTTCTCTCTCATCTCCCTACCTACTTTCCTTTTTTACTTCCTGTCTTCAAAAATAGTTACATCAAAATATTTAAATCAGTGAACAGTACTTATTATATCTACATAGCTATTTTTCTCTACTGAGCCAAGCAGGATACGATGCTTCTGGATCTTTTTGGATTTTTGCTTTACACAGAAATTTGTTTAAAAATGCCTCATGTTTTCTTTGCTTCACTTTCTTTGAGCCTGCATGCCCATTTAACATTTTTTTGAACTGCTCATGTACCATCCCAAACTGCATCACATGTGTTCTTCAGGAGGTCTTCCCAGAGCGCTTGTCCTCCTGAGTGAGTTCAGCCTGCGGTACCCATCACCTTGGAACCCCCTTTGTTTTCTTATCTTGAACCCCGTTGCTTTATTCGCTGATACTGCTAAACTTATCTTGCAGAACTGCTAAAATAGGGTCTGTTGGAAGTAATTTTTCACATCTGAAAGGGTCTCTGTCCTTGTCACATACCTGACTGATAGCTTGTGTGTGGAGTTCAAGGTTAAAAAGCATGTTTCCATCAGAATTTTGAAGGAAATGCTATGTTCCGACCTCCAGTGTTGTTATTCTGATCTCAACTCTTTGTACATTACCCGTTGGTTTTCCTCTCTAGACTTATCTCTTTACCCGTGACATTCTGAAATTTTATAATTATATACTTGGGGGTGAGTGCTTTCTTTTTTATTGTGTTGACCATTAGGAGGATATTTCAATTATCATGCCTGTGTTCTACAGCTCTGAGGCTTTTCTCCCTATGATCCGCCCCCCACCCCATTGTCTCTGTTTCTTCTGAAACTCCTTAGGTATATCTTTCACCTTCTAACTGATTCTCAACTTTTAGATAGTTTCCCTATTTTTCTTTTGTTTGTATTTTTCTAATTTCTAAAATTTTTATTATCCTTCATCTTTCAACCCTTCCAGTTTGTTTGCTCTGCTCCAGAATGTCCTCTGAAGAGGTAGATTTTGCTGTGTGTTTTCCTGCAGAAACTGAGGAAAAGACAGAGGAAGGGATCTGAGGGGCTAATTCTATTTATAGACTTTTAATTATTCCCCATCAAGGTACAAGGCTTACTCCTTCCTAATGTTGCTAGGTCCCAAACTTTGTGAGTTGTGCAAGTATAAATTGGCTTTATCTGTTGTTGTTACCAGCCTGTTCTGTAGGTGCCTAGTTCAGCTTCCTTTTTATTGTCAGGTTGCTCACTGCTCCGCTCTTTGCTCCCCATGTCCCAGTCTCATTGCTCTCTGTTCCCTGCCTTTAGCTCTCTGTTCTTGACCCTTATTGAGTTAAATCTTTTAATGCCTTTACTGTCATTTCAGTGGGTTATTAGGAGCTTAGGAGGAAGTGAAAATATGTGTTTGTGTCATGTCCCTAAGTTAATGGAAGTCTTCTTGCTTACTTTTCTATCACTTCTAGTACAGGCTATTTATTGTGGAATGGAAAGGATGTTGGAATATGTTAATTTTGTGGTGATTGGCTCAGTTATTCTCTTCAAGCATGTGCTACTAGATCTGTCTATAATCAAATTAAGCAGCAACCAAACTTTGCCTAGGTTAAAATTTTAAAAAATCCAATTGAAGTGTTTATTGGCTCTGTAAGGTTGGGGTTGGGCTGAGGTATTGGATTGGAGATTGATATGGGATGATTTCTCCCCAGCCCTCAGGGCATCAGTGGAGAATTTCCTCTATAACCACCTGGAAGTATCTCCTATCAACTTTTTCCTCTGTGGCAGAATTTTGATATGTAGCTTAAGTTTGAATTATTCTTAACTAGGAAAACATAAGATTCTCTGCAAAGAAATGTAAAAGTCAAAGATGAAGACAAGTTAGACCTATCAAAGTGGGATTGAAATAAAATTAAAGACTAAAAGACAGTAAAGTCATAAAACAACCTGAAAAGCTTACTTTATAAACATCTTCATAACCATGACCTCAGGTACCATATAATACAGTTTGGGTTGGAACCCGAGAAGAAAAAATAAGCCTATTTTTTGTATGTTGATTATTGATGAACTCAATTCATGTAATTATTTTCATATTTCAACAAAGTACTTCAAACTTTACAGCTACAGATGACATCAGTGTTACAGATGTTAGTGCTGCAACAAATAACATCTGAGACTCATTAGAAAAAATAGGTCAAAAGGTGTATGTTTAGCACCACTTACATTCACTGCTCTCCATACTATGTACTTACTGTTTAAGCTCAACTTTTTAGCAAAAGTCTGAATATGAATTAGCCATCTCATTTTATGTTTCTTTTTCAAGTTACTATAAAAAAAAGTTACTATGGTAACCAAACTGTGGTTAACATACAGAATCTGAAGTACCATTACCCTCTAACACTGATCACTTTTGCCCCAAAAGAGGAAAATAATGAATTACTGTGGAAATAAGTAATTTTATCATTCAATATTGAATTTCATTCATGGATACACTTCATTACGAAAGTAACAAGAAATGGGAAGAATAACATATGGATATGGGTTTGTGTGTATGGGTGTTTATTTTTCCTCAGGGTTAATAATTTTTTAATTGAATGCCACTGCTCAAAGGTTTTGTTGTTAAGCACACACACTATATTGACAAGAAGTGGCTGCATTTTAATTTTATTTTAGAAGACCATTTGAGGCTTAATCACTTAGCTGTATTTTTAGAGAACCTATAAACAATAAAGATGCTGACACTACCTACTGGGCAGAGTGACGGTCAGAGCTCGGACACAAACTGCCTGGGTGCTCAGCTAAGCTGGGTGTAACCTCAGCTTTATGCCTTTGCTTTCTCATCAGTAAAATGGAGATAAATAAGGAAATCTGGGTAAAACATCGTTCATATTCTCTAGTACATACTCAAATACATTTTCTATACTCCAATAAGTATAACATGATAAAACTTCTTAATAATTAAGTACTCAATTAATGCTACTTTTCATTGTTATTTAATAGTTGCTACTTTAAGAGACATTAGGCCTTCCCACCTTCTGACATGTAGAATACAATTTATTTTGGGTATATAAACATACACATATAATAAATTTCATTTATCTTGAAAGGTCATTTGGTATTATTTTTCTTCACTTTAAAGTTTATTTTCTAAAATAAGTTTTCCATTTTATTGCTTATTTCTAGTGCATCCTCATGCACCTTAGCTGTTTCAAATATTGGACCTCTAATATTGTACTTCCCCCTGACATTTCCATTCATAACACTATATTATTGTTTTCAAAGCAAAGGCTGTGGGATTCTATCAATGCAGTTACCAGGCAGAATGCAGTCTGTAAGAATTCTTAAGAACCAAGAATGTGAGGACTGTTTGACCAAGCATTAGTTTGTACTTAGATGGGTCCGTAAGCTTGACTTCTTCCATCAGACAACTTGAAATGAGAAAAAGCAAGGATGTAAATGATACCTTTATATTTGGCAATAGGTCAAAAAATGATTATATTCTAATAACTTTCCTTTTATTTGACATACAAGGTCCTCACAACAGCTGAGATGTTGTGGGCAGGGTAAGGATCTCAATTTATCCTGCAAAGGAAGAAACTGAGTTAGAATAGCATAGATATTGAATGATGAAACCACTACTAGCTGGTACCCTTTTACTACTTGAATCTTCATTTGTGAAAGTCGTTGGTTTTCTGCTTTTGAAGCTTTGAATAGAGAACTGCATATGATGTTGCTGTTCTCAATACACAGGCTTGTGAGCCAAAAATATCACTACCTTTTTGGTATTTCCTCAGATTTTATGTTAATGGGTTATCATTTGGGTTGTTGAGGATCCAGATAAATGTTTTATGTTAAGCGGAGGCTTCTATTTAGAGCATTCTACACTGTTAAAATACTAGTTATCTTTAGCATGGAAGATTATTTTAACAACTTTATTGAAGTATAATTTGTATACCCAAAATTTACTCATTTAAGATGTACATTTCAACTTCTGGCCAAAATGGAGGCGTAGGTAGACACACAGTGCCTACTCACACAACCAAAAGAATGACAACAACAAATTTAAAAACAAAAACAACCAGAACTGACAAAAAAATCAAACTGTATGGAAGTCTGACAACCAAGGAGTTAAAGAAAAAACATTGATCCAGACCGGTAGGAGGGGTGGAGACAGGTAGCCTGGTGGAGAGGACTCATGACAAGGTGGCGGCTGATAGACTGGCAGTTCCACAATCGTGTAGAGATAAACCGGGAGGAGCAACTGGGGATCAAGACAGAACCTGAAACCCAGGGTTGCAGCACAGGGAAATAAAACCTCAAAAACTCTGACTGAAAAAACCTGTGGAGTTGAGGCGATGGGAGAAACTCCCAGCCTCAGAGGAGAGTTTGTTGGAGGGGACTACAGGGGTCCTAAAATGTACACAAGCCCACTTACCCGGGAATCAGCACCAGAGGGGCCGAATTTGATTGTGAGGGAAGTGACTGAAAGCTGGCAGAGAGCTAAACAAATGGCATTGTTCCTTCTCTGACCCCTCCCCCACAGACAGTGCCACAATGCAGCATCGTGCGTTGCCCCGCTCTGGCAAATACCTAAGGCTCTGCCCCTTATTATGAAACAAGTGTGCTGAGACCCCCCCCCCATGACCCAAATGAAAGAACAGATCAAAGCTCCAGAAAAAACACAACTAAGTGATGAAGAGATAGCCAACCTATCAGATGCACAGTTCAAAACACTGGTAATCAGGGTGCTCACAGAAATGGTTGAGTATGGCTACAAAATAGAGGAAAAAGTGAACGCTATGAAAAGTGAAATAAAGGAAAATGTATAGGGAACCAACAGTGAAGGGAAGGAAACCAGCACTCAAATCAATGGTTTGGAGCAGATGGAAGAAATAAACATTCAACCAGAACAGAATGAAGAAATAAGAATTCAAAAAAATGAGGAGAGCCTTAGGAACCTCCAGGACATCTTTAAAAGTTCCAATATCCGAATCATAGGGGGGCCAGAAGGAGAAGAGGAAGAGCTAGATATTGAAAACTTATTTGAAAACATACTGAAGGAGAGCTTCCCCAATGTTGCAAAGGAAATAGACTTCCAGGAAGTCCAGGAAGCTCAGAGAGTCCCAAAGAAGTTGGACCCAAGGAAGCACACACCAAGGCACATCATAATTACATTACCCAAGATGAAAGAGAAGGAGAGAATCTTAAAAGCAGCAAGAGAAAAGGACACAGTTACCTACAAAAGACAGTCCCATAAGACTGTCAGCTAGTTTCTCAAAAGAAACCTTGCAGGCAAGAAGGGGCTGGACAGAGGTATTCAAAGTCATGAAAGGCAAGGACCTCCATCCAAAATTACTCTACCCAGCAAATCTATCATTTAGAATGGAAAGGCAGATAAAGTACTTCCCAAATAAGGTCAAGTTCAAGGAATTCATCATTACCAAGCCCTTAATCTATGAAATGTTAAGGGGATTTATCTAAGAAAAGGAAGATTAAAATACAAACAGTAAAATGGTAACACACAACTGTCAACAACCTAACCTAAAAAAACAAAACAAAAACAAACTAAGCAAACAAGTAGAACAGGAACAGAATCACAGAAATGGAGATCACATGAAGGGTTATCAGTGGGAGAGGGGAAAGAAAGAGGGAAAAGGTACCTGGAATAAGAAGCATAAATGGTAGATAGAAAATAGACAGGGGGAGGTTAAGAATAATATAGGAAATGTAGAAGCCAAACAACTTATATATACGACATACGACCCATGGACATGAACTAAAGGGGGGAGAATGCGGGTTGGAGGGGTGTCCTGGGCGAAAGGGACTAATGGGGGGGATTGTACAACTGTAATAGCATAAGCAATAAAATATATTAAAAAATAAAATATAAATTTCAGTTATTTTACTACATTTCCAAGTTGTGCAACCATCACTGCAGTGTAACTTTACAGTTAATTCCGTTCCCACCCCAGCCGTAGGTAACCACTGATGCAGTCCCTGTCTCTATAGATTTGCCTCTTCTGGATATATCATGTCAGTGGAATCATACAGGTGCACTTCTGCATCTGTAAATGGAATCATACAGAATGCATTTTCTTTTTGTGACTGGCTTCAATCACTCACATAACACTTTTGAACTTTATATTATGACATATATTGATATTTCATTTCTTTACATTGCTGAGCAGTACATATTCTATTTTATCGATACAGCATTGTTTTAATCCATTGACAAGTTGATGAACATTTGGCCCGTTTTCACCTTTTTGGCTACTATGGATAATGTGGCTAAGCACGTACACGTGCAAGTCTCGGTGTGGACATATGCATGTATGCATTTGCATTTTTCTTGGGGTTGGAATTGCTGGATTGTATGGCAAATAGAGGCTTAACTTTTTTAGAAACTGGAAAGTATTTTCTAAAGTATCAATGTTTTTTATATTCCCACAAGAAATATATGAGAGTTCCTGTTTTTCCGAAGTCTTGCTAACATGTTATTACCTATATTTTTGATTCAATTCATTTTAGTGGGTGTGAAACAGTATCTCACTGAGGTTTTGATTTGTATTTCACTAATGAGTGATGATGTTGTCTTCCCATGTACAATATTTATTAGCCATTTGTATATTTCTTGGCAAAATGTCTATTAAAAGCCTTTCTGGATTTTTAAATTGCGTTGTTCATCTTCTTGTTATTGAGTTTTAAGAGTTCTTTAAATGTTTAGGATACAAGTCTTTTATCGGATACGAGGTTTGCAAATATTTTCTGCCAGTCTGTTGCTTGCATTTTCAGTTTTTAATGTGTCTTTGGAGCAAAGTGTAAAGGTTTTGAATTTTGAAGTCCAGTTGATCAATTTTTTTAATTTATAGATTGTATTTTTGGTCCCATAGCTAAGAAATTTTTCCTTATTCGAGTACTCAGAGATTTTTCTCCTGTATTTTCTTTTAAATTTTAAAAAATAATTTTAGTCCTTATACTTAGGCCTGTGATCACTTTAAATTAGTTTTTTATATACAATGTGGGTAAGGATCTAAGTTTTTTGTTTTTGTTTTTGTTTTTGACATGTGGATATCCGATTGTATTAGCATCATTTGTTGAAAAGACTACACTTTCCTCATTGAATTGCCCTGGCATGTTTGTGAAAATATGAGGGTTTTATTTGTGGACTTTGAGCTCTGTTCCACTGATCTATATTATTTTGATAACTGAGGCTTATGTTAACTTTGTAGTAAGTTTTAAAATTGGGAAGTGAAAGTCCTCCAACTATTTTTCTTTTTAAAAATTGCCTTTGCCATTCTGAGTTTTTTGCATTTGCATGTCCATGTTAGGATCAGATTGCCTGCTGGAATCTTGATACAGATAATGATGACTCTCTAGATCAGGGGCGTCAAATTCATTTTTACTGGGGACCACATCAGCCTCAAGGTTGCCTTCAAAGGGTCGAATGTAATTTTGGGACTGTATAAATGTAATTACTCCTTAACTAGGGGCAAGGAGCTTGGTGCTGCTGCTGGGTAGAAACAAGGTGCTGGGCCAGAGAAAACAAGGGGGAGGGCCGGATTTGGTCTGCAGGCCTTGTGTTTGCCACTGTGCTCTAGATCAATCTGGAATGAATGCCATTTTAACAACATGAGTCATTTGATCCATGAACATGGAGTATCTCTCTATTTCTTCTTTTTCCCCTAGTAACTAACACTTTATAATTTTTAGTTACACACCTTTGTTAAATTTATTCATAAGCATTCATTTTTAATGCAGTTCTCTTAATTTCATTTTAAGATTATTCACTGCCAGTACAAAGAGCTACACTGATATTTAATATAGATTTCGTATCCTGTCATTAGTGAGTATTAAGCTTACTATTCAGTGGTTAAACTACTTCCTGGTTTTGGAGCCCTACCTAGTGTGGCTTGGTTGGACCATCATCCTGTTAACTGTAAGGTAGTGGGTTTGATTCCCAGCTGGGGCACATGCCTAAATTTTGGGATTGGTCCCCAGTCAGGACTCATTTGAGAGTCAACCCATCTATGTTTCTCTCCTTCCTTTTCCATTACTTCCCCTCTCTCTAAAATCAATAAACATGTTCTTGGGTGATTAAAAAATATAAATAAATAAATAAATAATCACTAGGGAGCTTTTTAAAACTTTCTGGACTTCCTAGATATTAACTATAAAAGTAAAATTTGCTCGTAGTACTTTCTGCCTAACAGAAGCGTGTAGTGTGTTATACTGCACTTGGGATATAATACTTGGGTACTGATCCTTTTAGTGGTCACTGCAATCTCTGTCCAGACAGCCTCTCCTAGCACCTTATCCTGGCAAGAATCTTTTTTCCCCCCCAAACAAATCAATAGAACAAATATCCTTTAAATTACCAAGGAACCATGTTAAGAAAAATACCCTTGGTTAAATAAATAGACTATTAAGACAAAGCAGAACCTGGTCAACATCTTTTAGTTTATATTGTTGAGAGTACCTGGTTTGAGAGTTGTTGTTATTCTGTTTCTTAAAACTCTGTTCAAAGATCAATCCTAAAGCCTTTGTCTGGTGCTCTGTAGTTCTAACCTGGTGGGAGTTAAATTTCTTATTTTTGTTTTAATATTTATCAATATCATGTATTACATACCTCAGCTACTATTGATCAGTCAACTGTATGTCATAAAGGTGTCTATTGCATTCTTAAATGTGATTTTAAAACTGTATTTTGGCACTGTAATTTTTCTTCTGGGAATACATGTCCAATTTTATAAGGTAAGTCTATTGAACAATGTATTTTAATTAACATAAATGGGTTTTGTATAAGAACATGCCTATAGTTTCCAGTGAAGCATAGCTATATTTATTGTCTGGAAACAGTGGGAGGTTTTGAAAAGTTCAAAAAGTAAAAGTAAGTGAGAATCTTGTTCATTGCATTTCAGTGAGTTTATTTTACAGTTGTAAATGATCTTCCCAAAATTGTTGATAGGAAAATCTGAGGATTAAGAATAAGTAAACATTTATATGTTTGATACTTCCTAGCATTTATATAGGAGGCTCAGAGAATCAGATGGATTCTGACCTTCCTAAGAGAATATTACATGTTGAGTATTGTAAATTGATATTAAAATGCAATCATTGAATACTTTAGATATAGTGTAAGTTCTATAGTTGTTGACATGTTGAGAATATGCTGGTAGATACTTTGCTGGCAGCTTTGGTAGTACAGCTTCCTCCCCATAGCAGGTCTTGTATGCCTAGTCATGAAAAATCACTTTTCAAATTAGAAGTTAATAAAAACATTCCTGATCTGAATACTAAGCCCCATGACTTGTGCTATTAGTGGTTTCATTTCTTTCTCAGCAGTTGGGTAATGATTATGGCCCCAGATGCAGTGAGAGTGATAGAGAGATTGATTAATTTCACTTGAAAGGGTGTATGTTCAAAGAGAATCCAATTGGAATGCTCTAAATGAAGATCTGACATCTTTGTAGCCAAGAGTTGTTCTTTGCTGCTGAGAATTGTACTCTTACATGGTGTCCCATTGATGTTTAGAATAGGATCTCTACACCAGTGGGATCTCTGTCCACTTGGTCTATAAAATACTGGGTCTTGCTTGCTCATAATGCAGTACACATGTGTGAGTGTGTCTGTTCCTGCTGCCTTTCTCTGTCTTTGTAGTAAGCTATTTGTGACTGTTACAAAGATTCCTTTGTCTCCTTTACCCTAAGGATGCCTTTAAGTTGTGCGTTGCTATTGATCAATACACACAAGGTTGCCTCAAAACTAGGGTTTAATTTAGCACACACACACAGTACACATCCACACTGCATAACCACCTCTCTATATTTTAGTGTGGAAACCATTTTGAATATTAAATCAGTGTGACCATAAAGAAAAATCTTCTTATTACATTTTATAAAAACAAAAAGGGTCTGTTTATTTAATGTTTATCAGCTTACCTTTATATGACACTTCATATTTCCATGGACACATTATTATAAACATATCGTTCCTATACCACTTGTTTTGATTTTCATGCATTCTGTAACTTTCTAAATACTTTTGACAATTTAAAAGCGATCGAAAATTTACTGTCTAAAAAAATTATTTATTTATTTTTAGAGAGAGTGGAATGGATGGAGAAAAGAGAGGGAGAAAAACATCAATGTGTAGTTTCCTGTCACGTGCCCCCTACTGGGGACCTGGCCTGCAACCCAGGCATGTGCCTTGATGGGGAATTGAACCTGTGACCCTTTGGTTCACAGGCCAGCACTCAATCCACTGAGCCACACTAGCCAGGGCTAAAAACATACTTTTTTAAGAGAAAAATAAAACATCAAAAATTCTGGGCTAAAATTTTAATGAAAGTAAAGTAAGAATGCACAGCTGTGATTTTAGCATGGATCTTGAATTTAATGAGTTTCATTTCTGAGTTTATTACTGAGTAGGTGTGTGTTCCTAGATAAACAAAATACATGCATTCTCCTTTTTGAAAGTGTCTCATATACAAAAAATCTCTATCTCAAGGCAAGAGGTTAGAGAACCATATAAATTCATGACACTGCTTAGAAAATGGTCATAACTTTTACTTAGTTCTTCTGTAAATCCAGAGAGCGTTCTCATTCCTTGGATTTTCTGATTGTTTTAATAGAGAAAAGTTTTGGTCTGAAATATCTTAGGTTCTTTTTCTTGTCTTTAGGCGTGACTGTTAAGATTCCATTCAAGCATCAAAGGGTCCTTGGGTGGCTCTATGTGACAGGTGCTGTGTTGTGAGAGTTACAAAGTAGAGCAAGACACAGCTCCTGTTTCAAGAGGGTGAACTGCCATTTCCCAATTCCCCACTTGGAGCGTGTAGACCACCGCCCTCAAAGGCCCATGCTCAAAGAAAACCACGACAAATTTACCTTTAAGTTATATTCATGCAAAACTTCGGATGTCTTAAGAATATACCCTTTTCCTCAGTGGTTCTCATTTCTTAAAGCTCTGAGGGCTATCTGAGAAAGCCCAAGTGCTTCCTAAATATTAAATAATATCATAGACAATAAGGGTGTTAAAGGATGGTAACAAGATAAGTAGAAAGGGGATGTTTGAGAGGAATTTTAAGTGCTTTTTAAAAACTCTTCAGCATGTAGGTTAAATTTTAAACAATTATTGGGGAAGTCACTCTAGGTCTTTAAGTCCTTCTGATATTTGGAAGACATTTCCATTATGGGTGAACTTTGACAAGACAAGATTCCTCCAGGGAGTTATATTTGTAACACTCAAGAAAGAAACTGTGCTCTCACCAGGACTTTTACAAATCAAGGATACTTAAAAAAAAAGTTTTTGTGAAAAGCAGTTTGTATTCCATATTAAAGCAAGTGATACATTAAATTTAGGATTTACCATATCTTATTTTATCTTTGTTAGAATCTCTGATTTGTGTGCTCTTGATTGATTTTGAAATAGATGAGCCAGTTTTCAGAGCAGGGGAATGATTTCATTATTACAGAACCCAAGGCTCAAAATCAGATTTGCAGGTACGTTGAGACAGTGTTCAGAATGAATTAGTGGACAGATGTACAGTATGTGCTGCTGATGTCTGATACCCACATGCTGACGTAAAAGTAATGTGCTTCCCTTTAGGTCTATTTTTTTAGGTTTATCTGATTTGTTTTGTTTTTATTTTTAATCATTTTTTATTGTCATTCTATTACAGTCGTCCCAATTTTCCCCCTTTGCCCTCCTCCGTCCATCCCACCTCCCACTCCCACAGTCATTTCCCACACTGTTGTCCATGTCTGTGGGTCATTCATACATGTTCTTTGTCTAGTCCCTTCCCCTTCTTTCCATCAATATACCCCTCCCCCCTCCCATCTATTCACTTTCATTTTATTTTACTTTACTTGGTCTTTAAATGTGAAAGCGTTGAAGTTAATGGTGCCTCTTAATATGAAATGAGTTCACTTAAGTTTCATAGTGGAAATTCTGAGAATGCTAAAGAATCTAGAGCTTGGAAATGGAGGAGAGGACAAATGCAGGATATGCCGAATTTATTGGGTGGTTAGAGACCATGTTACTGAACCCAAACAGTAGGCAAGGAGGTTCTTCTGCTTGCTGCCTACCAGGCAAATCTCCAAAGATGGAGTTCAATGGAAAAGAAAGGAATCTTTTATTTAATAGCAAGTTTCTGCTTAAAATATCTGGGGAACAAAAGTAAGGAGAAAGAAAAAGTCAGAGTATGACATCAAAAATAGTCTCATTCCAACTACTACATAGTTGTAATGAGAACTGAAAATAACACAAGAACAAAAATCTATTCACAGTGCCAACTATTATCATGAAGGTTTTTGGAAATAACAGCTAGTTTCTGCCTCAAAGCCCATTCCCTCTAAGACACCCAAAGAAAAATCACCCTGTCACCCTGAACTGCTGGCTCAGTTCAAGTTTGCACCAGGAACCTCCTTCCCACCCAAAAGTCTCTTGAACGTAGGTGGCTTAGCCGGTCTGCAGTCGCTGTCCAGCTTGAGGCATCTTTCTGAGTCACAGGCTCACATAGGCCACCATTGGCAGGCCTGCTGGCAACTGTTGAAATGTCCCCCTCCTGGCAGAGGGAAAAGAACCAACTGCCTTTTTGCTTCCCAGCGCACTCCGTTTCAAAAGTCCTCTCCCAGAATCCCATGCATGCCTAAAGCCAGTGGGAGTATCCAGCCTCTAGGGAGTTTACCACCTGGTTGGTGATGTAATACATAAACAGATAATTACAGAAAGAAAAGCTAATAGATATATCAAAAGCATTATGAGAATACAATATGAGAAATATTGCTTTGAACAGTGGAAACAAGCTGTAATAGTCTGTTTGGTGGGCACTATGCTAAGGGTTTAGCATGAATTTTGTTGTTTCTATATTAGAAAGGTTATTTCATTGGCTTAAGTTAAAGCTAGAATTAAAGTCATCTTCTCTAATCATGATAGTGCTTTTACTCTTCTCTAAGCTTCAATAGAATGTTCTGGTGTCTAATAGAATATTGTATAACTTTTAGTTGTAGGCAGATAAACCAACCATAACCAATCTGAGGCAAGTTCATCATAACATTGAGACAAATTGTCATTATGGATAATCTGAAATTGAGGGAGCATGTAGTCTCATGCAAAGACAGAAAAACAGTAAAAACCAGATGGAAGAGATCATTTGGGGCTAGCATCAGAGCCTCTTACACTGGGGCGGGGAGGCACATAGGTGGCTCTGAATGTTGAAAACCAGTGGGAGATACTCACAGCTACCAGCAGAATCAAGTTGTGGCAATTTGCATGTCTGGGACAGCCTTGCAAGTATAGACTGAGATTCTTGCTTAATGTGGTAGAATTTTGTGTCACCATTGTAGCACACTTAATGTGGTATTTCCCCTACCTTCCTCTTCTGTTCTACTTTTTGTGATCTCTTTTCTTATTTTCTTTCCATTCTTAATTGAGGTCTCTAAAAATATTATTTATTTTCTCTTTTATCCAATTTCCCTTGTTTGGAAGTAGTTTTCAGGGGAATCTGAGGTTGGGGGTGAACTCTTAGTATTCAGTTGCAGGCAGGTGCCCTCTGACAGCCTCCTAACTTTAAAATATCTAGTATTCCAAAGAGTATTAAATATTGGGTAAAAAGGAAAAAATGTGTATTTTTATGTATGTGTATGAGGTCTGTCCAGATAGTGTCCATTCATGTGATATGAGAAAGAGACATCCATTGAAGAAGATACAAGATACAAGAAACATTGTACACAGGACAATGACACCTCAGTCCCCTTCAAAGTAGGCACCTTGGGACCTCACACAGTTCTCCCAATTGCCATCAGCTGCCTCGTCATATTTTCCTGAATCTCACTGGTGATCTGAAATCTTTTCCTTTTCAAAGGTGATTTTAGTTTTGGGAAAGGCCAGAAGTCACAAGGCACCAAATCTGGGCTGTAGCAAGGTTAAGTCACCTGGGTGATTTGATGTTTCTCCAAAAACTCTGCACAAGATGTGATGCATGAATGGGTGCATTGCCCTGATGAAGCTGCGAATCACCAGTTGCCCATAGCTGCAGCCTTCTGAATCATCTGAAAAGTTTCCATGGGGGAATGTTCAAGCATAATGCAAAATTTGATGCAGACTTGTTGTTGCACTTGTTTAGTCATTTTGAATGTGATGGCCACACAGTACACATGCTCACTCAATGGCATCCACCGCTTCCCACTAACTAGTACAGTGAAGTTCTCATTGTTCACAAACGTGCATTGCAGTCCACTCTTTTTGGCTGCCAGGTTACATTTATATCACACAAACCATTCTTGTTATATTAACAATGGCTGGACTTTTTCCTCATAGACCTTGTATATACATATGTATGTATATATGTCATATATGTGTATGTATACATATATGAGCAGGGGAGTGGGAGAGTGAGGTGTATGGGTGGAGAAAATGCACACATTGGTTTTCTTGTACTTGTGGGGTGCTTCCTAGGAGAAAAGGTGGATTTAGTTGGGGGAGGGGAATGGGTAAGATCACATAAAAGAAACCCAAGATTTTGGAGGTCATCATGCAGCCATCACAGAAACTATGGAGGTTCCTCAAAAATTAAAAATACTGCTATTGTATGATCTAGCAATCTTACTTCTGGTTATATATCCAAAGGAAATGAAGAAATCACTGTTTCAAAGAAATATCTGCACCTCCATGTTCATCGAAATATCATTTACAATAGCCAAGGCATAGAAACCATGTAAACTTCTACAGACAAATGAATGGATAAAGAAAATATGGTATATATGTACAGTGAAATGCTATTCAGCCATATTAAAGAAGAAAATCTTGCCATTTGTGACAACATGGGCATTATGCTAAGTGAAATAAGTCAGACTGAGAAAGACAAATACTGTATGACATAATTTATATGTGAAATTAAAACAATACAGAAATTTTCTAGATATAAAATTGAAAGTTTTTATTTATTTATTTATTTTTTAATTTTTTTATTGTTATTCAATTACAGTTGTCTGCCTTTTCTCCCCATCCTTCCACCCCACCCCAGCCAAACCCACCTCCTTCCCCTGCCTCTAACCTTTCCCTTTGATTTTGTCCATGTGACATTCCAAGGAAAGATCTATAGGTTTCAGGTATACAACTGTATAATTTATCATCTGTATATTGTATTGTATGTTCACCACCCCAAGCAAAGTCTCCTTCCATCACCATTTATCCTCCCTACACCGTCTTCTCCCTCCCTCCACCCTCCTTCCCCTCTGGTAATCACTATGCTGTTGTCTTTGACTATGAGTTTTGGTTTTGTTGCGGGGTGGGGGGAGTTGCTTAATACCTTCACCTTTTTAACCAATGTCACCCCAATAAATTCAATAAAAAATAAAAATAAAAAAATAAAATCGAAAAAGTTTCCATACATTTTTTTATCAAAAATGTATAAAAAAGAAGCATGGCATACAGTTAAATAGTAGTCTTCAAAACATATTCAATAAGTCAGTTAGTTACAAAGTTAGATAATATTATTTTTAAAATTTTAAGTGGAAATTTAAACTTTTTATTGTCAAGTGTGAACAAGTCGGTATATTTCAACCCACTTGTTTATTTACCTAGATTGTATCAAAGAGATGTTTGATAACCAAGAGTAAAAATACAAAACCAAATAAGAAAATGGTAAAATGATAAGAACCATGGAATAACTTTAATTAATTTAATATCTAAATAATTGAAACTATTATCCTAATAATTTTTATACCTAGAATAATAGACAATTTAGTCTCACGAACTGTTTTATTAGTAATGAAAATCTACTTCTAAGAATTTGAAAATTTTTATTTTGTTTTATTTTAGAGAAACTCAACTAATAATTATATTTTCATATACTGAAATATTGTTTTTTCTTCTTTTGAAAAGGCAGCGGCTGTATTTCACTGGCCTGCAAATATTTCAGTTGCTTGTGCTTTTTCTGCCCACGCTGAAAAGTAGGTATTACCAACATTAAGCAACAGGACGTCTCATGTGGTGCAGTATTTTAGGTCATAGCGATAACAGTAATAATAGAGGAAATTTGGCATAGGTGTCTATATCAGATTAGAAAATATTTATTGTGAGTTTTTATATCTGACTTAAAATTTCATATCTTAAAGTCTTCAAAATTGAATGATTCAGTTTCCATTTTTTTTTCAGGGAATTTATTCAATAGGTTTGATTTAAATGACTTCATGTTTTTTAATATTTTTATTTTGGGGGGGTAGAGAAATGTTAAATGTAACTGCCAGTATTTGTTTCTAAGGCTCATTTAAAAACCTGTAGAGATATATAAAATATTGTGTCATGCTAAAATTAATAATGTATAAGGAAAGTCATAAAAACTCTAACAAAATGTCTAGAAAAAATAGCAGCAATAATAATAATGTGTATTGACAAGTTATTACATCCTGATTGTTTTTACATGCTTTCTTTTCTTGAATCTTCATAAATACCCTATGAGATTATTATCTTTACATTACATCTGAGGAAAATGTGTCACACAATGAGGTGTGTAGGAGAGCTGGAATTTGAACTAGGCTATTCTTCATAGTAGATTCGTGTTCCTAAAGAATTGCTTTTAAAAAATGGAACACTGAGCCTCAGATGAGAGTCCATCATGAACCTTGGAATCTCCCTTGGAGAAGACTAACTAACTCCCCTCGAGCCCTAAGTCTATAGATCATCCATCTAGCAGAAAATCTGCACACATGTGACCATGACACATGCTTATTGAATAGACAGATAAAGGAGAACAGGGTTTTGAATGAATGTCTCACACCTTAGGTAATTGTGTTGGCTACATCAACAACTTGCAAAGACTGAATGAATTAGAGTTTTCTATATAGGGAAAAAGTGGGACATTTTGAGGCATGAATATTGCGGATTATGTTTTCTAAGTACCTACGAATGGGACGTCACTTAATAAGTAAACTCATTATTATGGGAATGATGGGGCACATTAATGAAAAGTGGGACTGCCCTAGAAAATGCATCTGAATTGTCCCTTTAGCTTATGGCACCAACGAGTAGAACAGAAATCAAATGTGTAGTTTAGATGCCAACAAGAAGGCAAGGTTGGAGAGAGGTTGGAAAGATGAGGAGTGGGTGAGTAATGAGGCAGGGAAAAGGACAGGGAAGGACACAAGAGAACACTTTTTGTTTTGTCCATCACTGATGATGACTGGTGCTCCGCTGTTTACACTCGTGGAGCTAAAGCCCTTTGAGAGTGGGACTATTGCTCACTCATCTTATATCCCTCACAGTTTTGATTCTACAGTCTTGCTCAGTTTTGAGCTCAATAAGTGTGTAGTGAAGAGAAGAATGAATGTATGACAAAATATATATGTATGACTTTGGAAAATCCAGTTTGAGCTTCTACTTATCTGAGAAACCCTGAATACTTTTCAGGTTGTATCTAACATATAATGTAAAATTACAAGTGGAGGGCATTATTAATCTAGGGCTTGTGACCATGTTCCAACCATGTTCAAAGTGAATAAATCAATATTTATAGTATGGCCAAACTATTTAAGTCCTTTTCTGTTGTTACAGATAGTTTTGTTCTGGTTTTGGTTATTATTATTGTTTCTTGGGGGTTAACACTAATTCCTGGCAAGTGGGCTGACTTGCTGAGAACCCTCAGGAAGAGCATACGTAGATGGGGTGTTGTTGGAAGGCAGGAAAGGCAGTCAAGTTCTTAGGTACACACTGATGGTAGAGGCCCCTCTGGGGTCTGTGGGGCAGTATCTCTCTTGGCTTGAACTACTTTCAAAAGCAGGGCCTAGGTTTTAGGACTCCTGAAACAGTTTCTAGGGGAAGAGGAGTCACATAGTGTGGCAGTCTGTGGAGAAACTCTGCCAGGAGGAAGAAAACAACTTGAACTACAAATGTCTAAAACTGAGTACAGATTAAACACGGTGTTGAACAAGAGGTGCCTAGCAGGATATAAGCCAAGAGAAAATGAAGGACTGAGAAAGGTCAAAGTTCAGATAGTTCTGGAACTAGTCTTGTCCTTGGGGATGTCATTTTGGAATGTGGCACACTTCTAGGGACAAGGGGCTAGGTTTAGAGAGAGACTTAGTCATGTCCATGTGGGGTTGTATAATGCCAATATATACTGAGAACTAAAATAACTAAGTTGAATCTCAAGAATGTTTTCTTGTTTTAAAAAAAAAGAAGAAAACTTTATCCTTTGCAGCAGTATGGATGGATCTGGAGAACATTACGCTAAGTGAAACAAGCCAGTCAGAGAAAGACAAATACCATATGCTTTCACTCCTATGTGGACTCTAATGAACAAACTGAACTAACAAGGAAAATGGGGACAGACTCATAGATGGAGAGCAGGAAGACAGCTAGTGGGGGGGGTGGAGTAGCGGGTGGAGGGATTGAGCAAAAAGGAAAAAGGACTCATGGGCAAGGACAACAGTGCAACAGTGTGGTGATTGCTGGATGGAGGAGGTATAAGGGGACTAAATGGTAATGGAAAAAATACTATAAGGATTAAAAAAAGTCTAATATGCACATGGGTTTTGTGGTTATTGATGTACAGACATAGCTTCATCAGTCTAAAAATTAATGCTCCTGAAGCATTAATGAAGGTTATGAAAATATGCATTTATTTAACAGCTTTATTTATGGGGGAGAGTCAAAGTCCTTTGCATATACAAACCATTCAGGGGTTATAATGTGGGTTCTGGAAACACAGAAACATGAGCTGAATGCTGGCTCTGCCATTTGCTAGTTATGTAATTTGGGGCAAATTTTTTAAGTTCACTGCCTCATTTTATTTATTTATAAATTGGGCTTTCTGGTGCTGGATTTATAAGATCCAATGAGATAATACATAATTCATGCTTTGTTCAGTAACGAATACATAGTAAAGGATGATGCTAAACAGCCTGGAGGAGATACTAATTTTGGTCAGCAGTCAGCTTATGTCTGCTTTTGGTGAAGGCACATATTTCTCTCACCTCTAAGGGCGGCTAATTTATGTTCTGCTCATGGAAATCTTTAATGTTCATACCCACTGAGAACATTTAGAGTGATGATTATGTTGATATGACCCATATTCACACTGAAATTGCTCTTTAAATGTCATTCATTAATAATTCTCTGATCATCATTCTGTTTAACAAAATTGATAAAATTGCTTTCACCGTTTCTTTCCAATAAAAACCTTTTGGTGTTCCTCTAGAGATTTTATTGATAAACTCCCCCTTAAGCATACATCCAAATTAAATGTGAGAACCTGCAGCTAAAAGAAATTGCTTCAAGGCAATCTTTCACTAGGATGAAAAATCAATAGCAGTTTCATTAAGAGACGAAAGATAGTTTAGACATACTCCTACCTAGATTTTGTCTTTCTGGAAGGAACAATTGTTGATTATTTCTTTGCTTATATATACAATGTTCATAATTTAGTAACATGGCTGCTGTATAGTAAGATTGTACATGTCCCTTCCGATCTGGGTTTCTCTAATAGAGCTTCACATTTTGAAAAATTGACAGGCATTTAAAGTACTGTCTCTTTAATAATGCATACCATGCTGAGCCTACTACTACAAGTGAGCACTCTACAGCCACCAAATCCTACTGGTACATTTGAACTAGTTAAATTCCAAATTTCTTCTTGAGTATATGCCTTAACGCCTCTGTTCTTCCCCTCTACTGCTTGGTTGATAGCTAGATGAAGGGATGGACAGATAGATAAAAGGACAGATGAATGGTGACAGTCATGAGGAGAGGGGAGAGAGGAAGAATGGGAGGAATTAAAGAGTTTAGCATAGCGGTGTGTGTGCTTCTAGCTGTGTGGATTTCTTCTGTAGGACCCTGGGCTATTTAGTCACACTCTCTCTGACTCACTTTTATCACCTGTGAAAAGGTCAGTCACTGCAAGGATGGAAAGGAGTTATGCGAAGTTTTGCTTTCAGGGTCTATAAATGATAGGTACTATACAGCCATGTTATTTGAAGCTATATTATTAGTAACATTGAAACAAGATAAAGAGATAAGTAAAATGAAAGTTTGAAGATATCATTTCATATTAGAACAATACAAGATAAAAGTAATTGCACCTTAGCTGAAACCCTCCCCTTCCCCCCAAATATGGCTTTTGGGTTATCTCATATGGGAGTTGGATTGTTTGGCTAATAAAATGCCCCAAGCAAAAGATGGTTTTGTCTTCAGGGCAGGATCTTAGGTAAAGTGGAACCACATCTACATAATAGAGCAAAATGCCAGTCTTTTTCAAGACATTTAGATATTGAGGAAACATTCATTTGGGGACCACACTATTCTCTGAACTGAGTTAGGGACTTAAAAGACTCTTTTCCACAGCCGGCTGAAATGGTTAGTTTTTTACAGTGTAGAAGTAATCAGGGTGATCAGTCCAGAGTTAGAGAATTTTATCATAAATTGCCATGTACCCTGTATCAGATGGAAACGTGGTGATAAGATGTCACTTAGGATGCTCTGTCCAGAGTTAGAGAATTTTACCAATTGCTTTGTGTCCTGTCTCAGGTGTGAATGTGGTGATGGATGTTGTTTATCCTGTGACAGCAACAGATAACATGAGTATCAAAGGGTTTTTCTGTGACTTTATTATGAAATACTAGTTCAGACTCTTAAGAGTTTAAATAGCCCAACCAGTCTTTACCATATTTCTCCCTAAGACTAGCAAGATTCACTCACTAATAAAGAAATGTAATTGCTTTACCACTTTTTAAATACAGTCAGGCACTACTCCAGTTGCTTTGCATGAATTGTTATATCTTTTGTCTCACACGGATTGTTAGGAACTTGGTGCTATTAGTATTTCGATTTTGTAGATCTAGAGACTGAAGTACATAGAGGTTAATTATCCCAACCAAGGTCACTCAGCAAGTTACTAGGAGAGCCAGGATTCAGACCCATTTTGATTCCAGAACCTGGGTCCTAAACTCATACTTTATGTAATAAAAGTGCTTAATATTTTAAAAGTGGTTATAATAAAAATCTAGTTTTAAATATAGAAAAAAAATTTCTGCCCAACATGACCGTTCATTTCCAGGGTTGTACCTTTTTTCAAGTGTGTGTACTTGAAGGACATTTTAAGATAATTGCAGAAATAACCAACCATCTTTTTACCTTCAAATATAAAGGAGAATAAGAGCCACTTTTACTTTGTCTAATAATTGTTTAATTTCTTTCTTTTTGTTCTAAACTTTGCTAGAGGAAGAAGCAAAGGTGGGGAAGCAAAGTCCCCCCCACCCACCCCAAAAAAGAAAGTGCTACAAGAGCAACTTTCAATGGGCTTGCTCGATGTGAGATTGTTTTGACTGTCTGTGGCCTGTAGTGAACTGGGTGGAAAAAGCATGTATTAATTCTTCCCTATGATAGTCAATGGGAATATTTGCTCTATTGGTTCAGACTGAACTTCATGGCCTTGAAAGGACTTGGTGACTTCATGCAGCAGGTGTGGTAAGAAAGGTGCACCTAACATGCTAAGTAGCCTTTATGCATTTCTTTACAACAACACTGAAAAGAAGTCACATTATCCCTGTATTATAAGTGACAAGATCCAGGCATAAGGAAGTTTAGAAATTTGCTTAAATACACAGCTGATAAGCAACAAAGCTTAGTTTTTAAAAAAATATATTTATTGATCATAGAGAGAGGTAGAGCGAGAGGGAGAGCAAGAGTGAGAGATTTGCTCTACTTATTTTTGCACTCACTAGCTGCTTCTTGTATGCACCCTGACTAGGGATCAAACCTACAACCTTGGAGTATTAGGATGACACTCTAACCAATTGAGCTACCAAGCTAGGGCTAACAGCTCAGTTTTGACCTTGGATCTCTGGGACTCCTTCCCACTTGCCACCATTCCATAGTGCCTTCTATTATAGTCCAAGTGTGTGATCTAGAAAATGCTTTGTCATCATTGCTTCTTGCTGGGCAGCTTCTTGCTGGTGAGGTTTTTCTGGATTCTGTACCCTTTTCTTGCCTCCTTCTTGATCCAGATAGTTCACCCGTGAGAAGATGGCTTTGCCACTTCCTCTGGCTTTGCTACACACTCATAGTAAGGGTGGAGGCAAACAGCACTTAATACTTTGTAGTGGAAAAGAACCTGAGTCAATACTGTTTGCCATGAATCAATAATTTGATTCTTTCATAATGACGTTATGCTTCTTTGAATAGACCTTAGGGCCCCTATCCATAAAATATATAATTAGAGTTATCTAGTCTACATTATGTAGGTGGCATTATTATAGCTAGAAAAATAGCATTCACATTTTACACTGGTTTTATTTGGTCTCATATAAGAGGCAGTTTGTATAAATAATCAATTAACTTTCATGAGGAGCATTATTGACTTTGGTTTGATTTTCATAAGTGATGATGCTATCCGATCTCAAACTTTGAAGCCTGAAGTTTGAATTTATATGAAATCTTCAGTTTGAAATAGTGGTATTACCATTCTCCACTTTGTTTCTGTTATCCTAGTTCCTGTTAGTGGATGGAAGTATATTTGCTTTATCCCAGTGTTTGTAGATATTTCTTAGTTCCTGTGTTTTATTGGTGGGGTGGACGAGGCTGATTGAGGTGCGGTTTTGTCTATGGACTCCCAAAGCCAGCTCTTGTCTAACTGAGTCAGTGAGTCAGCTTACATTTATTGAGATCTCAGCTGGGGGTGGGGTAGAATTAGGCATTTTAACCAGAAATGAACATCTGCTCAGTGCTTAGGTAGCATGAGCCTCCAGACTGGCTAGCCTAATGGACTCTCCTCTGAGTCTCTGCTATTGAGCAGTGATTCGTGTACAGACCGGGACATATTTGGTTTCAGTTCAGTCTGTTTCCACAGATGAGGCCCTGGTATGATCACATTGTATAAATTATTTAGGGTGCAGTGACTATGTAACCTGAGCCATAAGTCAAAGTTGGTCCACCATCTGTTCTGTCACCCTGGAGAACACTTTATATTCCAGTGGAAATAGTCAGCCTTGTGAACTGACATCATTAGTCAAAAAGTTGAAATGTATCTTGAGTGATTTCTTTACTTGGCATAAAGTCTCAAGTACAATATCCAAAAGCTTAACATCCTTTAACTGAAATATAATGGCTTAGGGTTAGATGGAAGAAATTCCTAGAACACTAATGCAGTTCTAACACAGTGTTAGTAGCTATAGTCTGTAGAAATATGAATCTGTAAACTCCATTAATTTCCACTGATTCTGAAAAGTTCAAGTATTATCGTTTTCATTTGTGAATTTAGCTTGATTATAAATACATTTAGCATGGACTTTTTTGGAAGGTGAAATAGACTACAGAACTTATTCTTGTATAATCTCTTTAGTTTGTATGCAATGAACTCTAAGTCTAGGAACAAAATTGACTACTTGAAGGTCATCAGGTTAAAACCAGAACCCAAGTCCCCTGACTTCTGGAAGAACCTTTTTGTGATATCATTTCCCACCAACTGTAATAGAATAAATAATAATAATAATAATAATAATAATAATAATAATAATAATGATAATAAAAAGCTAGGTCTCTTTTATGTTCATTTCCCTGCTCTGGTTTCAGCAAGTTGAAACCAGAAAAAGAAAGGGGAACTAAATCCATCTCCCTTTTCCCCTTGTTGAATCACCTTGCTAAATATAGTTGCTGCATCCTATTGATTCTCATCTTTGTCTGGATGAGACCTGCCTGTTCTTCGAGCCTGTCCTCTGTTTTTCCTGGATGCATGCAATGAAGACTTTGGGGGAGATTGGCAAGTGACAGCATCCCTGAAGTTACAGGTCTGATAGTTACACACGTACTGCTAACAGGTTTATAACTCATACTCCTAGGAGGGAAGAAGGGTGACAACAGAAGGTGTCCAAGCTCTGTTCTGCTCTGTTATAGGGGTTCTGAATCTGAGCTTTGGGGACCAGACTGGGGAACCTGGCCTCTTTAGTGATCTTTCCAGAGGTTCCATGATATTGGCTGTCCCTTTTAAAAAGATATCTAGACTCAACCAATTGAGTTAAAAGGGACATTAGTTTCTTCAAATGGATATCTTCCTTTTCTTAGCGTGCACCACATTGGTCTTCTGACCTGGGCAAATAAAGCAGACAAGTCCTTCTAACGTGGGGGGCCTGGGGGTGTGAACACTGTGAGTGGGAGTGCTGGCCTCGACTGGGCACTCTCTTCGTAGAGGCCTTTATACCTCAGGTCCTCTTTGTCATTTACTCAATTTAGAACTCCTTTACAAAGTGACTTTAGAAATAGTCCTTTAAAGTAGTGCTTCCCGAGCCCCCGAGCAAAACAATATTCTAAGGGATGTATTTCTTAAAAATGCAATGCAGTTTCTGACAGCGGAAGTAAATAATTGGCAGTTCAATAGCTTTAGTCCTTTTTACTCCCTTGAAGCCCTTAACTAAAGATGGCACTCACATGAAACAACCACAAAAGACATAGTTGCTTAAAACAGTAATGCATGGAGTACAAGTTTTCTTTTGTCAGAATATATTATGAATTATTTCCAGGTAATTAGGACCAGGCCCTGCCCCTGCCACCGTAGTAAGGAAGGGAGCAATTACCCTCACAGTGTTCCCCACCTCTTTCTTTTCTCTGTGTCTAGTAACCTTGCAGCCGTTTAGGATCCTGACTTGCTTCAGTCTGAGGACCCGGATTAAATTATGTTCAGGAGGCATGCTTACCTCCCAATAGGTTTATTCTAAGTGTGCAATATGATACCCAAAGGACTAAATTACAATTGTGGCAAGCAGGCTTGTCCAAACTGAAAATCGGGGGGCTTTTCATTCTGCAAACCCATAAACAACACCATATAGTCAAGTAGCTTACTTTGCTTATGTGCAAAACAACTTCTATATACAGTTATACTGGATTTCATTTCTCTTATAAGGTCAAGCCACAGGCTAGGTAAGAGGTACTAAGCTAAGGAAAGTGGAAAGCACAGTTTGATTGTAAAGAAGGTAGAATGTTTTGGAAGTTGTTCCAGATATTTACTATTGGCAGTACTATCTTAAGGGCTGGATGGTAATTTCAAATCAGCATTTCCTTGATTTTCTAGGTTTTTAAGATTTCTAACATTTTCTTATAGAATTAATTAGCATGTTAATAAAAAAATACAAGGTTCAGAAGAATTAATGCCTGCTTGAGTGTGGTTGGTAGCATTATGATATGGGTGTTACAATTTATATTTTTGATTTGAACATTTCACCTAAAATGTCATATGGTGTGCTTGAGTGTGATATTGTTATGTTACAGAATCACATACTTATGATTTTGTAATAAAAGATTTTGTAATGAAAAAGGGGCGTTATTTGTGCTAGACCCTGAATTAGATGATGGGATTCATAAAGCCTCTATTTTGGGGCCAAATTACCCCTGTCCCTAGTTTGTGAGGACCATAATATGCCCCTTATCTTTCTGACTGGTTATCGCTCCACACACAGATGGCTCTCATCCTTAGAAACTTCCCATGCTATAAAGATAGGGTGGAGAAATTGGAGCCTGGGGTTGCATTTGTGCTTTTTAGTATTCATTTCTCCTTAGCATTTACTAGCTAACCTCAGGTATGATTTTATACCCATTAGCAAAGGAATAAAAAGCCCCAATTTTCTCTGCAATAATCTTTACTTCTTTTTCATTGTATCGTCTCTTGGTTCTTGGATACCTGCCCTCACCTCTAGTGGACATGAGCAACCAAGTTCAAGGTGACTGTCTAGCATTACCCTTACCTTAATTCCCACTTGGTTCCCTAGACCACTATGGGAACTCACTGCGGCCATTCTCTCATCAGAATGGCCTGATACCACATAGTACTATAGTACTATAACATGTACTATAACATGTCATGTAATTCTGTGTCATATTATCTGCCCTTCTTCCCCACCTTATTCTACTGGCACCATACCCTTCCTACTTCCTCCTCCCCATAATCAATTTCTCTAGGCTGGAAATCTTGCCATTTCCAGCTATTTGAAGGTGATAGAAAGAAGAAGGAAAGTGTGTCTAACAAAGCTATGTTATTTTGGAGGACAGCATCTGTTTAGTTGGCCATGCTCCAATTTCCAGTTGATACTCTTTCAACCTATCAACCAGAAATTGTACCTAAAAAATGTAATGAGCTTCCTTATCTCTATATTTTCTGTTTTCAGCTCCTTCAGTGAGCAGGAAACATTGGTGTGAGACATATATTCTGTTTGCTCTACTTGATTGATGAACCTTTATTTGCTAATACATTTAACTTTTAAAGCAGAGAACCTTGACAGAATTACATATTTTTCTTAAATAAAACTCTGTAATATCCTCTTTTCCATGACTAGCCTCTATTTTTCAGCAAGCTAGCTATAGCTTAACTTCCTATTAAAACAGGAAAGCCAAACTTTGAACTCTATTGTCTGCACGTCACTTTATTTTACCCAACTGCCATTCCTCTGTATGTTCATGTAGTTTATGTGCTCTGGATTCGTGGGGGTTTTTTTATCATGATAGAAAACATAGACAATAAAATTTGCCATCTGAACCAGATTTAAGTGTACAGTTCAGTGATATTAAGTACATTCACATTGTTATGCAACAGATCCTCGAACTTTTTCCTCTTACAACACTAAACTTCCCCGGGGTCTCCAACGTATGGCACGCTGGCCGCGTGTGGCCCAGGATGGCTGTGAATGTAGACCAGTAAAAAATCGTAAATTTACTTAAAACATTATGAGATTTTTTTGTGATTACCTTTCACAATGTATTTAATGTGTGGCCCAAGACAACTCTGTTTCTTCCAGTGTGGCCCAGAGATGCCAAAAGGTTGGACACCCCTGCAACATTAATTTCCAACCTCCCTCCTTCAGCTCCTGGCAAGCAGGCACCTGTATGCTTTCAGTGTCTATGATTTTTGTCTGCCTTAGTTGTTTCACATCAGTGGAATTATACACTGTTTACCCTTTTGTGACTGTCTTAGTTTGGTTTGTAAAATATCCACAAGGTTCATGCATGTTGTAGCGTATGCCAACATTTCCTTCTTTTGTAAGGTTGCATAATATTCCCTTGCTTGTATACTGCACATTTTCTTCATTCATTCAACTGCTGAGGGTCATCTGGGCTGCTTCCAATCCTTGGCTATTGTAAATAATGCCATGATGAACATGAATATGTAGGTATTTGTTCAAGTTCCTCCTGTTTCATTTTATATTCCCACCAACAATGCACAAGGGTTCCTATTTCTCCACATCTTTTCCAAAACTATTATTTTCTGTTCAACTGATAGTGGCCGTCCTAATGAGTGTGAACTGTTATTGAATTGTAGTTTTGATTTGTATTTCTCTTATGATTTGAGATGTTGGGCCACATTTTATATGCTTATTGACCCTATTATTTTGGAGAATTGTCTATTTAAGTTCTTTGCCCGTTTTTCACATCAAGTTATTTATTTTGTTGGTATTTTGTAGAAGTTCCTTATATGTTCTGCATATTAACTTCTTGTCAGACAGGTGATTTGAAAAGACTTTCTGCCTTTCTGTAGTTTGCTTGCCTTTTCACTCCAGTGTTTCCTTGGATGCACAGAAGTTATTAAGTCTGATGTAGTCCCATTTGTCTATCTTGCCCTTACTGCCTGTACTTTTGATGTCATATCTGAAAGATCATTGTAAAATACAAGGTCCTGAAGATCTCCCCTATGTGTTTTTTGGGAGAATTTTATCATTTTAGTGCTTACATTTAGGTCTTTAATCCATTTTATCTTAATTTTTGTATATAGTATAAGATAAGGGCCTGACTTCATGTTTTGCATGTGGAGATTCAATTTTCCCAACACTGTTTATTGAAGAGACTATTCTTTCTGCACCGTGTAGTCTTGGCATGCTTGTGAAAATCATCTGGCTGCATCTATACATTTATTTCTGGGGCCTTTATTCTACTCCAGTATTATATATATCTGTCTTTATACCAGTTCCATATAGCAGTTTCATACCGTCTTAATTACTGGGTTGTTTTTTGTTTTTGTATTGTGTTTTGAAGTCAGGAAGTGGGAGGGCTCTAAATTTGTTATTCTTTTTCAGGATTGTTTTGTCTCTTTGGGGTCCCTTGTGATTCCATATGGATTTTAGGACAGTTTTTATATTTCCACAAAAAATGTCATTAGGATTTTGATAGGGAGTGGTACATTGAATTTGTAGATTGCTTTTGGTAGTATGATATGTTAACATTTCTAAGTCTACCAATCAAGAGCATGGGATATCTTTACGTTTATTTGTACCATCTTTGATTTCTTTGAGCAATGTTTTATAGTTTTCTGTGTACAACTATTTCACCTCCTTATTTAAGGGTATTACTAAGTATTTTATTCTTTTTGACACCTATAGTTAATGGGATTTTCTTAATTTCTTCTTTTCATTGATCACTGTTAGTGTATAGAAATACAACTGAATTTTGTGTGTTGATTTTGTATCTTGTAACTTTGTTGAAATTGTTTATTTGTTGTAACAGTTTGTCTTTATTTCCTATGGAATCTTGAGTTTTTGACAAATAAGATCGTGTCATCAGTGGACAGGGATAATTTTACTTCCTTTCCAGTTTGGATGCATTTTTTCTATCTGTCTATCTATCTATCTATCTATCTATCTATCTACCTATCTATCAATTTCTCTGGCTAGGACTTCCAGTACTATGTTGAATTGTAGTGGCGAGAATGGGTACCCTTGCCTTACTCCTGATCTTGGCTGAAAAGCTATCAGTTTTTGCCATTGAGTATGTTGTTAGCTATGGGCTTTTCATATATGGATTTCATTATGTGGAGATAGTTTCTTTAAATTACTAGTTGGTTGGGTGTTTTTATCATGAAAAAATGTTGAAATTGTCAAATGCTTTTTCCACGTCATTTGAGATGATTACATGGGTTTTGTGCTTCATTTTGCTAATATGGTATATTATCCCAATACATTGATTGATTTTTGTGTGTTGAATCATCCGTGCATTTCACTTATAAATCTCACTTGGTCATGGTGTACAATCCTTTTAATGTGCTGATGAATTAAGTTTGCTAGTAATTTGTTGAGAATTTTGCATCAGTTTTCATTAAAGATACTGTAAATAACATAGGGGTGCATATATTCTTTCGATTCAGTGTTTCAGTTTTTTTGGATATATTTCCAGAAGTGGGATTGCTGGATCAAAAAGTAGTTCCACTTTCAATGTTGTGAGGAAACTTCACACTGTTTTCCATAGTGGCTGCACCAGTCCGCATTCCCACCAACAGTGTACAGGGGTTCCTATTTCTCAACATCTTCACCAGCGCTCATTTGCTGATTTATTGATGATAGCCATTCTGGCAGGTGAGTTGATATATCATTGTAGTTTTAATTTGCATCTTCCTGATAATTAGTAACATTGAGCATCTTTTCATATGTCTATTGGCTATCTGGAAGTCCTCTTTGGGGAATTGTCTATTCATGTCCTTTGCCCATTTTCTAATTGGGTGGTTTGTCTTCTTGGTGTTGAGTTGTGTAAGTTCTTTATATGTTTTGGAAATTAACCTTTTATCTGATGTATCTATCATTGGTGAATATGTTCTCCAATGCAATAAGTTGCCTTTTTATTTTGTTGATGGTTTCTTTTCACTGTGCAAAAGCTTTTTAGTTTGATGTAGCCCTATTTGTTTATTTTTTCCTTTGTTTCCTTTGTCTGAGGAGATATATTGGCAAAAATATTGCTAAGAGAGATGTCTGAGATCTTACTGCCTATGTACAACAACCAAGATCTGGAAACAGCCCTAGTGCTCATCAGTAGATGAGTGGATAAGAAAACTGTGGTACATTTACGCAATGCAATACTACTCAGCTGTAAAAAAAAGAAAAAATAATCTTACCTTTTGTGAAGGCATGGGTGGACCTGGAGACTAAGTGAAATAAGCCAGTCAGAGAAAGATAAATACCATATGATCTTCTTATATGTGGAATCTAATCAATAAAAGTAGAAACTGATGCATAGATATATAGAATAGACTGACAGACAGCTGTCAGAGCTGAGGGGTTTAGAGGGCTGAGTAAAAAAGGTAAAGGGATTAAACAAACAAACTTTAAAGGAAAAATACATATCTATAACACATAGACGTGGACAACAGTATAGTGATAGCCAGAGGGAAGGGGGGTGAGAGGACGTAGTAGTGGGCAAAAGAAGGAAAAATGGAGACAGAAAAAGGCTTGACTTTGGCTGGTGAGTACTCAGATGATGTTTTATTGCGTTGTACACTTGAAACCTGTTTGGTTTTATTAACCAATGTCACCCCAATAAATTCAATTAAAAAAAAGAAAGGAAAAAATAGGAAATAAAAAATATTCATCAAGGGTATTGATGTGTTGTTTTCTTATTGTGTCTTTGGCTGGGTATTAGAACAATAGTGGCCTCATAGAATGAATCTGGAAATGTTCTTTTCAGGTCTTTGGAAGAATTTGAAGAAGACTTGTGTTAATTGCTTTCTAAATGTGTATTTGAATTCTCCAGAGAAGCCACCTTGTCCTGGGCTCTTCTTTTTCTGGAGTTTTGCTTACTGCTTCAATTTCCTTATTATTTACACATTAACAAAAACTTTTAGTGTCACACTTTTCTTGATTTTCCCTTTTTCCTAAACATACAACATATGTATTTTATGCTATTGTTCATGAAGGAAAGGGATATGGCATAACTCCTTTAAAGGTGTAAAAGTGTAAAATAATTTAGGAATGTAAAGCAGAATATTGTTGTTTTTCTAATACCCTCAATCTCCTTCCTCTCTGCAAATAGTTTTTGATCAACTTTAATGGGAAGACAAACAAACAAACAACAACAAAAAAGATCAGGTGAAGTATTTCTCCACTTTCACAGAATCCTTGCTGCTGCATTTGCCTGTACACCCTACTCCCCACTCCTTCTCCCTATGTCTGAGGCAGGTGGATCCCTCCTACTATTTTGGTTACATCTCTTCCACTGGAATCTCCATCTTGATAATCTCTTTATTAACTTGCCCCCAAAGTTGTCTTACTCTCATTTTTATATTGTCTCTGGCTCTCTGTTTCCTCCACTCTCTCTGTGTTCTGTCTCTCTCTCTCTTTTTTTAATGCTTTTCTATTCAACCTTTACTCACTTCTATTTACCACTGTATCTCTATAGTCAAATTTTGAAAGGCTGAGGTAGAAAGAGCAAGCTTGAGATGTGGTACAATAGTGCGAATTCAAAATTCTGCTCCAATGCTCACTTGTCTGGTGGTGTTTGATACATTACAGAAAACTTTAGAGCCTTTATTCTCTTTATTTAAAATAAATGTAACAACAACAATGATACTATCTCCCTTATAAAGTTGTATTGTAAAGATGATCAAAGATACATGTTAGTCTTGACCTTTCTTGACATTGCTGATGCATCTGACTTGGCTGGAGTATTTTCTTCATAGAAATTGTTTCCTCTCTTGAAAACCTTTCTCTCATTTTATTCTTACATCTCTGGTCATTAATTTTTTTTCTTCATGGTAAGTTCATTTCCTTCACTTGTCTTTTAGTGTCTTTATTCCTAGGGGATCTGCCTTCAGCTCTCTTCTCCTTGTGCGCACTCTACTCGAGTCCTTGCACTCAGGAGCACATCTACATTTTAAATATTTATGTGGGATTCAGGATATATACATGGCAGATACACACACATACTTCCAAATTTCTTGTGAAATCCACACAGGTTTATGGCCTGCAGATCTGTCTGGATGCTGCATAGTCACCTCAAACTCAACTGGTCCAAACTGGTGTTTATCAGCACCTCTGAGAACCTCTTTAGTCTGTTCCGCTTGCCGTTTTGGGGAATTTCTGTGAGATCTTAGCCATGCTTGTTGTATTAACAGATAATTCCTTATTGTAAACCCACAACTCTCTTAAGTCCCTTCCCCTTGACTCTGTCTTAAATGTTCCTGTTATTTCTCCTTGCTTTTCTAATACATGCCTATCCTATTGTTCTTAAGTGGTCTCCTTGTCTCCAACTTTTAAGTTAGTTCCTAACCCTAACCCACTGCATTCTGTGTTCGGTTATCTTAAACTAACTTATAATCCTATGTTTACAACATTATGTGACTATATCCCGGGCATACCCTGAAGAATATACAGGGTCCTGCAAAAGTAAGGCTGCTTGAGTGTGGTTGGTAGGTAATAATATGGGTGTAATAATTCATAGTTTTAATTTGAGCATTTCACCTAAAACGTCATATGGTATGCCTGAGGGTGGTATTGTTATGTTACAGAATTACATGCTTATGATTTTGTAATAAAAGATTTTATAAAAAAAAGGGTGTTATTTGTGCCAGACCCTGTATATTTAATGGTCTGGGCTTGAAGAGATATCCTTAATATGAACAGGTAATCATTTCTTTTTGATCATGATTTATATACAGAAATTAACCATGTATTACACATATATTTAAATCCTTAGAATTTATAATTGAATTCTATGCTTCTTATTTCAATTCAAGAATGCCTAATATAAAATGATTTATTCAGGAAAACCCCCAAATACTCATTTTTTAAAAAGGAAGTCATAAAAACAAATTTATTAAAGATTTAAGGAGCCCAACTCAAATAGAGCTACAGATTCTATTGATAGAAGAATCATAAAATATAATGCATACAAAAAGGAAAAAACCTATTAAAAATAATGCTTCTCTTGTTTTCCCTTTATTTTAATCATAAAAAAATAATGGCAATTGTTCTATAAACATGAGTGAACTAAAAAATATTACCAGAGTGTTAGTTACTAGAGAAACAGAAATGAAATTTGGAGATGAGATTTATCATGTTCTCACTTTAATTTGTACTCCTGCTGTACTGTAAATGTAATAACCATCACTATGAAAAATGTAACAGATTGATAATACCATTGAGTTTTAATTAAAGCACTGAGATGAAAAGGACCCAGATGGATAACTGGGAAATGTAGTTATCCTTTATGAAATATGCTGGCTTGCCCATTTGTTGTTTCTTGTAAATTAATGCTCTGCCACAAATATAGTGTCCCATCAGAAGATTTACTAACAATTAATTGTTTAAGATTATAAAACAGATGGTTGCTTTAGTTTATTCAATTTAATGTTGAAACACTTATCTCTCTAAATCAGCACGGGTTCACTTTCCTCATCCTTTCCCACTATGAATGCCCATTTCTGAGGCTTTCTGCATAAAGAGATCAATAGTACTAATGTATGTACATCTTGTTCCAAATAGGCCTTATCTATTTGCTTCAGAATGTCAGGTTTTTTCACCTAATTTTTTGTAGATTTTAGATTTTGTTAATATAGAAGTTAAAAAGAAAAAAAACAATGGTACTTTAAGAAGCCATTAAGTTGTAAATTTTTTATCAATCTTGACAATAGCAAAGAATGACATCAGTTCAGTTGAGACATGAAGAAATGGGTTTTTCTTATCTTCTTGATGTAAAGATGAATACAATTCAGGAGTTAAGGTTTTCAGATGTTTTTAAAAGACAGTTGCTGGAGTCCAGGGAGGCAAACTGCTGACCTATTTATGAATGAGAGCACCAGGTCTCCCCTATGGGAGAGTCTCATGCTAAGAAACAATTGTAAACATGTGCAAATTTCCTGTTTTTGATTCCCCTTATGTCACATGACCATCTGCAGATGACCTTTATCCAGTAGCAGAACTGGACTTAAATGTTGAATTAGAAACATAACATTTTCATGACAGCTACAGAGAAATGAGATAGATGAGTTTAATCACAGAACAGTTCTGTTTGTTTTTATCCTAGCGTTAACTGTTCAGAGTATTGAAGTTTTCTGTTTGCAAAGGGCATGGCAATCAAGTATTTTGTTGCTCAGTGTCCATTATACCAAGCACTGTGAGGACATGTCCGTAAGGAAGATGTCTTAGGGGAAGATATTTCTAAGATGTGTCCGTTCTCTTAAAGCACTTGTAACCCAAATGGAGAGATGGCAAAGCAATTAGGAAATAAGTTATTATCATTTATCTTGGATTATTATTATTATTATTGTCTTGTAAGAATTCAGGGAAGGGCAGAATCAGTATGAATTGCATATAAAAATTAGGAATGAAACTGGAGCATCAGGTTTTGAAGGTTGATTGGATTTGGAAATGCAAAAGTAGACCAGGTTACCTAATGAGATTAGCATAATCAGAGGCCTGCGGGAGAATGACTGTGACAGAGCAGGAAATAAGAAGTACTGGAGAAGAGTGGTTTATATTGAGGAACAGTAGCTGATAAGAGTGGCTGGATAAAGGAGGGCCAGGCATTGAAATGACTTTATGGCTATAAGACAGAGTGTGATTTTTTTGACAGGCTAGGCAAAATCTTTGCTGGTTCTTGAGCTTGAAAGTAATCTGAAAGGAGAGTGGTGGGAAGATGAATCTGGAAATAGTACCCAGCTAGAAAGCTAACATAGTCCTCCTGGCTGATAGATTTATTTGAGGAATGCGAATAATGGCTAGCGACTTAAAAAAATGTAAGAGTATCTTAATTCTAAAAATGAAGAATTCAAGATGCCAACGTGATGTAGGTGTAGGCCAGCATCTGTGTCTTCTCAGGGTACCCCCCCAATCTCTTTTGGCTGAGACCTTGTGCCCCCAAGTCCTGCTCAAGCTGGTTCACTAAATTACTGCACTACTCGGGCTGGAGTAATTTGGCTAGCCATGAGTATTTAACTGAATATGGGCCAGTACATTTCCCAGAATTTTTTCTGATTGTTCTAGTTAGGAAAAGTCCTGTATTCCCTTGAAGCTATAAAGATATGCCACCAGTTCTGCCTGCCACTCTTGTTGAATCAAGGCTGAGAAAGTAAAGCCAGCATGCAGAAAGATGTAGTGATAAGATCAGTAACTAGGGGGTTGGAAGGAATAAGTGTGTGTATATTTGCATGTGTATATGTATTTGTCTTATGTATACATACAGAATTCATAAGAACAACCCTGGAATAAAACCGAGCCACAATTTGTAGATGAGGAAAGTATTGCTCAGAGAACCGAGCAGTGCGGACAAAGTTAAATAGTTACATGCATGGTAGATTGAGAATTGACGTCTAAGTCTGTCTGGTTCCAAATCATCGCCCTTTTCTCCTTATGAGACGGTTTTCCATCACAATGGTGGAGGGTCCTGTTCAGACTAAATGCCAATTATATTAATATTAATTGCCCTCTCCTGGTCTTTCCTTTATGCTGTGAGGGTGTATTCTCAGCAAATGCGACAATGGTATCTTCGCTCTGTGCTGTGTAGGAAGGTAACATTCTGTTCTCTACATCCACGGGATTCTTAGTTGTACAAAGCACGGAAAGCTTTTCCTGCAGGAGAGAGTGTCACAAAGAGTATCTAATCAATCCCTGGCCATAAACTATTCCATGTTAATAACAAAAAGAGTAGAATGTATTGTTGCCAAAAACAAAAAGCAGGGAAATTAAACTAGGACTAGCTTCTAAAGTATAACACTTATAGTATATAGGCATATTTAATTAAAAGGTTTTAATAAGTGGGGAAACAGTTGTAAAGATTTCAAATGACATTTTAGTCACTTTTAAAATTATTTTCAATTGCATTTAATGCAGATTTATTGCATCTAACATATTTGAATATTACATTGAATGTACATAGTACTGGTTTTGATATTTATTTAAATTATATTTGTGAATTTTCTTTTTCTTGATATAGTTATATCCCATTTATGGCTCCTTGGTATAATTTTCTAAAGTCCTGTTACCAGAAATAATATATTTCTTAGTAATGACTTACCTGAATCTGAACCCTAAACTCATTTATCCACCTTTAACTCATTATAGAGTTCAAAGAGTGGGGCAGAAAGGTTAAAGAAAGAGATAGAAAATTATTTTCTTGAAATTTACAAAGAGTTGGAAGAAATATAGTAATTGGAGAAAATTTATTCTTTGATATATGAATAACTCTGAAAATTTACTTCTTGAGATGAAATTACCTGAGTTGGGATGACTCAAGCAGGGTGATATGGAAACAGTGAAAAATAAAATGTGAATTCTTTGAGTTAGAGAAATAAGGTGGTAAAGAAGCAAGAGGGATCAAAAGTTCCCCTTCTGGCCACCAGGGGGTGGTAATATCCCAGAAAAGCATGGAGGACAACACAGGGGTGTTGGTGTCAATAAAGCATTTACTGCATTGAGAATGGTTAAAAGAAGATAAATGTGATATTTGTAAATCTAGTGTCTCTTAGGGAGTATCTTTATTTTAAACATTGTGTGGGAGATAGTTATTCAATTTATAGATTATCTGTTTTTTTCTTTTTGCTTAACATTTGATTATTTTATTGTATTTTTAATATATTCACCAGTAGATTGCATTCAGATAATAAGAAAGAAGCTCATATGTCATATCTCTGGTTGCTACCTCGGGGTTGTCGTAGAAAATTATTGATTGGTTAAGAAGATTCCAACCAGATTTTTATTATTGAGAGATTTTAGTTACATTATTCTCTTCTATAATCACTCTTTTTCTCCCCCTTTCTCTGTGCTTCCTGTTCCCCCATTCTTAAGCATTATCACAGAAATGAAGCTTCTACTCTCTTTTAATATTCTAATCCTGATTGCATTAATCTAATTGATAGTGAACCTAATTGAAATTTAACCAATTTCTAATCTCCTCTGCTAATGTAAAGTGATGAGTAAATAAGAAGCGACTGTGAAACTACATGGCTTTTCCAAATCCATAGTTAACTGAGGTTGAGCTATTAACTGAGGTTCCTAAGCTAAAACTATATTAATTTCCCCCTCTTTGGAGAGACATCAATTCGGAAATTCGGAGAGTTTCTCAGGGAGCCTTTATCTATAAGTCATATTCACACAAAAGATATTAGTCTAATTAAATTAGGGGGTATTAAATCCACAAATTAGCATACAAAGTAAGAAAACATATCTTATTCATTTTAAACCTTTTGTCACCTTGGCTAGTGTGGCTCAGTGGATTGAGTGCCAGCCCGGGAACCAGAAGGTCGCAGATGCCCAGTCAGGGCACAAGACTGGGTTGTGGGTCAGGTCCCTGGTTGGGGACGCTTGAGAGAGGTAAGAAAACTGACCCGTGTATCTCTCACACATTGATGTTCCTGTTCTTTTCTTTCTCCATCTCTTCCCCTCTCTAAAAATAAAATAAATAAAATCTTTAAAAAGACATTTTACCTAACTCCCCTTAAGGTGTTTCTTTTTCTTTTTTTTTCTTCCGGAAACTGTGTGTGGTAGCATTTGATTTGAAAACTTTCCAAAAATTGGTGATCAATAATTGTTTTCTAGTCACTGAGAAATTCATTAACTTTTACACTTAATTCATTGCCACATATTCATATTGAACTCTCTTCTAATCATGATATTATTTTTGGTTGAAAACACATTAGCTATAAAAATTCATGAAATGAGAAACACAACATTATAAAGACTTTGTTTAGGAATAGTAGTTAATGGGTTGTGCAGAACACTGGAACACTCCCTCATTTCCATTAAAAATAAATGTATATCTTCCATTGTTTTACACTTAAACATGAATAACTTCACTGCCTCACCGTTGCACAAACAAATCACTGCCAAGTCAATCTGTAGATCCACAGAGATTTTATTTGGCAAGACAGAGGAATCTCAACCTGTTCTGTGGATGAAGATAGATAGCAGTACTATATGCACGAGGGGAAATTCATTTTTCTCAAGAGATTATTAGCATTAACTTTAGTAAATAAATGTAGTATAACAAAAAGAAATTAGGCATCCCCAAGTCCTTTTAGTATTTCAGCATGTAATTCCCCTTTCCTCTTGGTGCATGTTAATTTTTAATCACTTTAGCCTATCTCAAAATTTCTACCAGTTCATTTTATAAAAATGCTCAGTTTGTATTTACATTTTTATTTCTAAACCACATCATAATTTCAGCTAGTGAATATAATTCACTATTTTAAAAGCACTCAAAAAACTTTTAAAATTAAGATGAATGTGAAAGATGTTTACAGTTTTCCAAGACAAAACTACAGGATTTCTGCAGAATATGATCATGAGAATAGGCTCATGGATGAAAAGGCAAGTAGAGTTTCCTATTCAGACTTAATGTTTGTACTTATGCAAAACTCTACGGTTTCTCTCTTTGGAACATATTTTGATGGGCTCTGGGTCAGGCAGACCTGCATGAACACTGATTGCACTACCTTGTAGTGGTGGGGAAAATCAGAAATCTTTCCTGATCCTCAGCTTTTTCATCTGTAGGATGGAGGCCATTAAACCTACATCATGGTATTATGGTTAGGATTTAATGAGAAACATCTATAGGAAATGTTTAGCATGCTAATAATAGCATAATTAAGCTATTTTTATTGTGTCATTTTATTCTTTATAATGTAGGGGATAGAGCTAGATGGAATGTACTTTAACTCATTTGTATATCAACAGAATGAATGGGTTTAGGGATGAGTGCTCTTTTTAATTTTTAATTTTACTTTTTATTGTTGACATTATTGTAGATGTTTCCTGTCCCCTCCCCACTTTGTGCCCTCCACCCAGGCTCCCTCCCCCGGCCTTCACCACATCACTGTCTGAGTCTGTGGGCTGTGCGGACACGCAGACATGTGTTTGGCTAATCTCCTCTAGTCCCTCCCACCCCTCCCCTCTGAGATCTGTCAGTCTGTTCCATGTGTTCATGCCTCTGGTCCTACTTCATTCATCAGTTTATTTTGTTCATTAGATTCTGCATAAAAGTGAGATCATATAGACAGTGGTCCACTGAGATTCAGATACATTATAAACTCAGTGTCATTTCTCCAATATGAAGAAATCACGTATGACTAATATTCCTTACTCTTCCCAAATCTGTGATGAATGCTAAGCAAGTCTGCCATACTTTGGAGTAAATCAGAACATGGGGAAGAGTAAAGGGACAATGACGGTCAGATTTTTTGGCATATATGAAGATACTTACTAGATTTTAGAATAATTATAAAAGAGATAATTTTGAAGACCCTTTAGTGATAATGATTATCAAGGCCATCTACCCTCCTGGTTTTTGCTTCTTTTTTGTTAAATTTATTGGGGTGACATTAGTTAATACAATTATATACAATTGTATATACAATTCTATAATACATCACCTGTATATTGCTTTGTGTGTGTGTACCCAAAGTCAAATCCCCTTCTGTCACCAAATATCTGACCACCTAATTTACCCTTTACTACCTCCCCGCCTTTTCCTCTGGTAACCGCCATACTGTAGTCTGTGTTTATGGATTTTTGTTTATTTGTCTTGTTTATTGGATGCTTCCTGTATATCCCATGTATGAGTAAAATCATACAGTTCTTGACTTTTCCCCTCTGACTTATTTCACCTAGCATGATAGTCTCAAGATCCACCCATGTTGCTGGAAATGGCAGGGTTTCGTCTGTTCTTGTGCCTGAGTGGTATTCCATTGTGTATACGCACCACATCTTTACTGATCACCTCTTGAAGGACATTTCAATTTGTTTCTATGTCTTGGCCACTGTGTATAATGCTGCAATGAAGATGGGTTGCATATATCTTTTCAAATAAATGTTTTCAAGTTTTCAAGTGCTCAAAAAGAAGACACTTTCCCAAGTGTCTTGGTAAACATGCACCATCAATTACAAGGGATCCCTAGCCAAGGGAATTTAGATTATTTAATTCCCCTCACCACCCTGCCACTGGTCCCTGATCCTAAAGTACCAAATAGTGACCGAAAGTCTTTTGTTTTTGTGTAGAAAGGTAAGCGTATGTTGTGTCTAACCATTATCCTAGCCAGGAAATCCTTCTTTCTGTACAAGTGGGGTCTGCAAAGCTAACCCTCAAATAGTTTATTTTTGATGCATTCTTAATATTCATGATGTGTACAGCTAAGAGAAAGTCTTTTTTCCACCACGGAAAGTGTTTAAAGCTTTGTTATTTTCTATTTATGGATGTGTTTTCAGCTCTTACCACACTGAAAGGCAAAATGGAGAGGTGAGAGATGGCACTAACACGACAACAGGCAGTTACATGTATCTGCTTAATTGAGGTATTTGAAGAATCATTGAGATTATTTTTCTTTCCCTACTATGGGATATATTAAATCTGCCTTTTACCTTTTAAAACAATTCTTAAGCCACAGGGAAGGAATCAGATTTAGGAAATGGATTCCTAAATTTGTTGGAATGCTTTCATAAACAATGCCTTTTTATTTTTATAAACAATGTTTAAAAATGTTTAACTACATAAACAATGCCTTTACCTTTTAATTGAGGTAAAATTGTATATAACATTATACTAATTTCAGGTACACAATGTGATAATTTGATACTTGTATACAGTACAAATTGATCACCATAATAAGTCTTTGTTTATTCTCCGTCCCCATACAATTGACACCCTTTACCAATTGACCATCCCTCAAGCTCCTCCCTCTGGTAACCACCAATTGGTTCTCTGTGTTTATGCCTTTGGTATGTTTTGTTTGTTCCTTTTTTTTTTTCCTCTCTGCCCTCTCATAGGTCTTTTTTAAAAAAATTTTTTTTCAGTTTTTAAATTATTTTATTGTTGTTCAGTTACAGTCATCTGCATTTTCTCCCCACCTCTCTACCTCACCCCAGCCAAACCTCCCTCCCTGCTTCCACCTCCCCCTTGGTTTTGACCATGTGTCCTTTATAGTAGTTCCTGAAAACCCTTCTCCCCACTTTCCCTTCCCCCCTTCGCTCTGGCTATTGTTAGATTGTTCTTAACTTCAATGTCTCTGGTTATATTTTGTTTGCTTTTTTCTTCTGTTGATTATGTTCCAGTTAAAGGTGAGATCATATGGTATATGTCCCTCACCGCCTGGCTTATTTCACTTAGCATAATGCTCTCCAGTTCCATCCATGCTGTTGCAAAGGGTATAAGCTCCTTCTTGTTCTCTGCTGCGTAGATTTCCACTGTGTAAATGTGCCATAGTTTTTGGATCCACTCATTTGCTGATGGGCACTTAGGTTGCTTCCAGTACTTGTCTATTGTAAATTGTGCTGCTATGAACATTGGGGTGCATAGGTTTTTTGGACTGGTGTTTCAGGGCTCTTAGGATATAATCCCAGCAGCAGAATAGCTCGGTCAAAGGGCAGTTCCATTTTTAGTTTTCTGAGGAAATTCCATACTGTTTTCCACAGTGGCCAACTTACACCATACACAAAACTAAGTTCAAGGTGGATAAAAGACTTAAATATAAGCCATAACACCATAAAAGTCCTAGAGGAAAACATTGGCAGGAAAATCTCAGACATTCCACACAGCACCATCCCCACAGACATGTCCCCTAAAGCAAGGGACATAAAGGAAGGAATAAACAAATGGGACCTCATCAAAATAAAAAGCTTCTGCAAGGCTAAAGAAAACAGCATTAAAATAAAAAGAGAACCAACAGTATGGGAAAACATATTTGCCAATCACACCTCAGACAAGGGCCTGATCTCCAAAATATATAAAGAACTCCCACAACTGCACTCCAGGAAGACAAACAACCCAATTAAAAAATGGGCAAAGGACTTGAACAGACACTTCTCCAAGGAAGACATACAGAGGGCCCAGAGACATATGAAAAGATGCTCAGCATCACTACTATCAGAGAGACACAAATTAAAACCACAATGCGGTACCATCTCACACCAGTCAGAGTGGCCAACATAAACAAATCCACAAACAAATGTTGGAGAGGATGCGGAGAAAAGGGAATTCTAGTACCTTGTGTTTAATTTTTTTAAAGATTCCCATATAAGTGAAATCCTAGTGTATTTGTCTTGCTCTTAACATAATGCCTTTGGGTTTCATCCATGTTGTCTCAAATGGCAAGATTTCCTTTTTTATGGGTTAGTAGCATGTCATTGTGTGTATGTCTGTGTGTATACCACATCTTCTTTATCCCTTCATCAATTGATGGACGCTTAGGTTGTTTCCATATCTTGGATATTATAACAATGCTACCTTTTATGAGAAAGAAAATTACATCAAATGCCAGGGATTGAGTTTTCATTTAATTTACTCTTTAATAGATATGATTTCATGTAGGAGAGACACCTTAGATCTAAGGATTTGTGATAATAGCCCACCCCCATGAAAGATTACCCAACTTAAAGATTATTTTGATTTATCTCTCTCATTTCTATTTGTCTTGACTTCTCAGGGCCATTTCCCTCTCATTAATGAGGGAACAAAAGAAGGGAAATCCTACTTTGGTCATTAATTCTAAGATGCATGTAAATACGCATCAGACTGAGTTATCAGAATGAAGTATTAATTTTTATAGATCATGTGGGATTTTTACAGATCACTTTTTATGTGATTTTGGATTTGCATTTAATAATTGAAACATTTTCTTGGTTATTTTTTTGCCTTGGAAATTTGACACCTAAATTTAACTCATTCACAAATATGTCTCTCCTTGCCACGTGCCGGTGTGCAGTGCAGTGTCTTCTGGTCTGTGTGGGGATACTACAGGCACATCACACTTGTGTGTCCAAAATGGGCTCTGTCACCTCTGCCCTCATCTGACAGTCTTGTCTTTTTCTGTGAATGGCGACAGCATTAACTCTCTGAGTTGATGTGAACGCCTTCCTTTTCCTTGTAAACTAAATCTTCTCAGTTCGCAAGTACTACTCCTTCTAACTCCATAAGAGGTTGTTTTTCTTTTTTTAATGACTCAATATAGCATAGTGTGGGTCATAAAATAGAAACAAGAGGAAACTTTTGTGAACTGCATACATGAAGAAATCCATCATCACTGCCCAGCATGCCCCAGACTGACTTTCTTAGAAATGCAAGCTGCACATGCCATGACTCTGGCATGCCAAGATGATAAGGGGGCACATGCCAAGGTCCTTATCATCTAGAGACAACCCAACGTAGTTCTCTTATATTATTATTTTTTTCCCCAGTAGACAGTCCTGACTCCCTGTCATTGACTGATGGACGTCCCAACCCATGACCTCTTTGTCTTTGCTCAAGCTGCTGCCTCCCCTGGAATGCTCTTCCCAAGGCCACACTTCAGAATGCCAGGATTTTTCTCTCTTTCATTTCCTGATGCAAATGCTGTTGTCTCTTAGGAACCTCCTCTGGTTTTACTCCGTTGAAATTGTGTTTTTCTTGCCAGAAATTTCAATGATATATCTTCCCAATTTATATATATAGAAATACATATATATTCTCATATATAAGCATATATGTTTTAAGAAATAACCATATGTAATATAAACATATATTCTTATGTATATGTCATATATAAGTATATTTTAAAAATTGAGAGAAAATATTATGAAAATCTCACTAAGAAAAATATTATTTCCAGTGGAGCAAAATGAAGAAAATTTGTTAAGGGAAGCAGCATTTGCATATGACACACATATATGCCACACACGGAAAATGAAGCTAATTGTCCCTCACAGTGATGAGAGCTGTAGAGACATTTTTCTCACTTAATCCTCACACCAAATAAACGTGTAGGCAACATATGGCTCATATTTTATGTAAGAGAAAGTTCTGACCTAGCACAGTAGAAAACTTGAAGACTTTAATCTATTCCCGACAAACCTTGATTTTAGTAAGTATGTGGTGATAATAGAGATATAACTTAAAATTCACTGAGTCTGCTGTTTTAGAAATCATTCAGTTTTTGTAGTTTAAAAAGACATACAGATCATTTACATTATTTATACTATTTAAAAAATTGGAAGACCTTATTGCACTCTCTCATCAACACAGTTCAACTTCATAGAAAGCCTGGCGCTGCAGGGCAGTTGAATAGGTAGAGAAGAAGAAGGAGCAAATGCTCTCATGTGTCATAGAAGCACAAGGCGGTCACATCATGTGTGAATTTAATTTATGCAAATTCAACCGTACAATTTTAGTGACAAAAATTTATACAATCCTGGGCAAAATGGGTGAAAGAGGTCAAAAGGCACAGACTTTCAGTTATAAAATAAATAAGTCATGGGGATATAATACAGCAGTTACTATTGAGAATCAGCCTCCCTGAGGATGAAGCATGCAGTTGAGAGTTGGCCTTTAGGAGACAGGCTCATTAAATAACTTCAGGTAGAGAGACACCATAAAATATTCTCCCACCCGCCCTGCTCATTTTCTTAGTACTGTCTCTCTCTCTTGCACACACATGCACACACACTCAATTTAAGTAGTTTGTTGATTAATGTACTCTGGATATGTATTTAGGTAAAAGATGTAAGTTTAGCCCTGACTGGTGTGGCTCAGTGGATTGCGTATTCCTACAAACCAGAAGATTGCCGATTGTTTCCCATTCAGGGCACATACCTGGGTTTCAGGCCAGGCCCTTGGTTGAGGGCGTGCGAGGGGCAGCTGATAGATGTTTCTCTCTTTCTCCCTCTGTTCCCCTCTCTCTAAAAATAAATAAAATCTTCTTAAAAAATATGTAACTTTAATATATATATAGTGAACTCTAATAAAGCATCTATTAGTTTTGGGAAAGAAATACTGTTAGAATTCATTGTATATGTAAACTTCATTTCTGGCCATTATGTCTGCAGAGAAACTACAGGTAATGTGTGGCAGGTTTTGTAGTGAATACACTAGACAGAATGAATCTGAAAGGAGACAAGAGTTATTAAATGTTCTTGTTTCAACTTTCCTCTTGTTTTCTGTTCTTCATCTTTTGCTGATACTACCAGAGCTACAGAATGGTGTTCTATTAGGGAGGATGGTTGGATAGTTTTGTGGGGCATTTGAATTCAAATATTTCCGTTAGAATAGTCACCAGCATTATCATTGCTCCATGGTGGTCAGAAAAAAGATCTGTTCAAATTTAAACCTGAATTGTAAGTCAGCTATTTTTAGCCATTATTGTGTGGTTAACTCATCATTAAGATTATCTTTAATATCTAGTATGTTTAAAATAAAGCTGTACCAGTAAAAAAAAAATATGTATAATGAACTCACTGAAATTGAGTTCAACTAAACATATTTCACTAGGTCATGATATGGAAGTAACTTTGGATATTAGATTATTTTTTGTCAAGGCAATTGTTTTAATGAGATTTTTCCCGCACTTAAACATGATTAATGTACTGTGGCTTCCCTTTCTCGGTTTCATGAAAATATAAATGCACTGAGAGGCATAGTCTGTGCAGAATACTTTCTTGACTGTGAATATTGTTTGCTTGTTAGCGTAAGTTATTGAATTGCCTTTCCTAGAAATAGCTGAGATGATTTAAGTATAGGCTTGTTCAGTGGCAGAGGACTAATCTTAGGAGGGTTTTTTTTCTCCATCTGAGTAAGATGGTAAATCATCCAAGAGACCCAAATCCATTTTAATATTTTTACTTTGTGAATTACTATGTGAAATACATGATTTACCAGCACTGGTAAAGACATTCTCAGAGAACCTAAAATTCTTCATGTATTTTATGTTGAGTATGGCTAACAAAGAGGTGTTATTTTTTGTTTTCTTGACCATGTTCTCTAGAATCAAATAGGAGGACCTCGAATCCATTTCACCTTTGACCTTGGACAGCCTATCAAGTTAGAATTTCTAGGAATGGCTTTGTAGACACTAACAGAGTGGGTTACCTTCTCCCTTGTGTATATCTGAGATTTGCTATTAGTGGGGATAAAAAATTCATGAACCACTTAGAATTACCATTTTACATGGATTCTTCTAAAGTAAATGCATATGGCAATCTGTAACTTTAGCTGGATAACTTTAGATGGATCACATGCTATTTTGTTAAAGTTATACATCCTCAGGAAAGATAATTAAAGACCAAGGTGAGTAAATAAGTATGTAATATTGTGTTGGTAACATGGAAAAATTTTTATTTGTTACTAATCCAATAAAAAATGGCAGAATATTACAAAAATAAATGATTGTAGAGAAAAAAACAGTAAAATAAACATGTTTGACATCTTTCACTTACAGTTTTGTAATGATGATTTAAAAAAATTATTTATTGATTTTAGAGAGAGAGGAAGGGGGAGAGTGAGAGAGATAAACATCAATTTGTTGCTCCACTTATTGATGTATTCATTGGTTGCCTCTTGTATGTGCCCTGAAAGGGGATCGAACTCGTCACCTTGGTGTATTGGGATGGCACTCTAACAAAGCACCTGGTAAGTGCTATAGTTTTGAACTCGTACTTTGAGAAGAAAAGAATGGCCCCTCTGTAGAAATGAAAATTTACTTAGATTAGTTTTGTGGGAAAGACAGACTTCTTTATTGGACTTCCAAGCTAGCTAACTCCTTCAAAGACACTGCTGCTTAATCTGATTATTGGTTTCAAAGGACCCATTAAGCTATTTTAAAAAACAACTATTTTCAGCCTTAGGAACTTCTTTTCACATTAGGCTTCAGTGTTTACTACTCAAGTAATAAGGGACTCAAACAGAGAAACAGTAAAAAGAATTGCATATCCTTGTACTTAAGCTTTACTTATACACGTGGACATTATTTGTATGATAATTTCATTATTATGTCATTTATGTAGAAGTGTGTGAAAGTCATTAGTAAGAGTTCACACAGGTTAAGTTTAAATGGAGCAGTATAGTGGAAAGAGAAATGACCTCCCAGAGCCACTCCACTATCTTTACACATTAATCAAACATCATTTTGCTCATAAATTAATCTCATCAATTCAAAAACACATGCAAACACAGTCTACAAATTAGCATATATTCCTAAAGCACCAGTAATTTTGAATCCTTAAATAGTATTTTTATTCTCCCCTGATAATCTCATGGACGTTATCTTGTTTTCTATGCTCATTTCTCTCTACGGTACTGAGAGATATTTAAAAATTGCCCACACTTCTAGAGCTGAAATGTGAGAGATATAAGAGATTTACTTAATGACAAAAGTGCCAGAAATACAACCTCAGTGAGTCATCTAAATAGCGATAAGCTCCAGGATTTTAATTTAATTTAGTTTTTTTTTAACTTGCCAGGTACTGTAATAGGCATTTTTCTTTATTTTTAAGTGACTATTATTACTTTTGATTGTCAAATGTTTTCTTTCTCATTCTTCCCACCCTAACCCAGATTCCCCCATGACTACCCCAGATATATTAAGAGAAGCCAGACTACCCCTGGCTTCTCTTTGTTTTTGTTTTTTAACATTTTATTTTTTCTACTATCATTTATCCCACTTATACTCCCTTCCCCCTGCAGTCATCACACTGTTGTCCATGTCCATGAGTCCTTTTTCCTTTTTGCTCAATCCTTCCACCCCCTAGGCTCCCATCCCCAGCACCAGAGCTGTCAGCCTGCTCTCTACGAGACTGTCTCTATTCTGCTTGTTAGTTCAGTATGTTGATTAGATTCCACATATGGTATTTGTCTTTCTCTGACTGCCTTATTTCACTTAGCATAAAGTTCTCCAGGTCCATCCATGCTGTTGCAAAGGGAAAATTTTCTTCTTTTTTATGGCTGAGTAGTAGTATTCCATTGTGTAAATGTATCATAGCTGTTTTATCCACTCATCTACTGATGGACACGGCCTGCTTTCATATCTTGGCAATTATAAATAATGCTGTAATGAACTTAGGGGTGCTTATGTTCTTGTGAATTAATGTTTTGGGTTTCTTCAGATAAATTCCCAGAAGTAGAATCATTTGGTCATAAGGCATTTACATTTTTAATTTTTTGAGGTAACTCCAGACTGCTTTCTGCAGTGGTTGCACAATCTGCTTTCCCACCAACAGTGCAAACGTGTTCCTCATTCTCCACATCCTTGTCAGGAAATAATGAAGATCAGAGTAGAAATAAATGAAATAGACTTTAAAATAGTAATACAAAAGATCCATGAAGCCAAGAGCTGGTCTTTGAAAAGATAAACAAGATTGACAAACCTTTAACCAGACTCATCAAGAAAAAAAAGAGAGAAGATCCAAAGAAATAAAAATCCAAAATGAAAGAGTAGAAATAACAACTGAAACCAAGAAATACAAAGGATTGCAAGAAGATATTATGAACAACTATATGCCAGCACATTGGACAAACAAGTCAATATGGATAAGTTCCTGGAAACGTACAGTCTTCCAAAACTAAATTACAAAAATCAGAGAATCTGAATAGACAGATTACACCTAGTGAAATTGAAGCAGTAATTAAAAAAAAACTCCTAACAAACAAAAGCCTTTGACTGGGTGGTCTCATCAGTGAATTTTAGCAAACATTCTGAGAAGAACTAACACCTCTCCTCAAACTACTCCAAAAAATTCAAGAGGAGGGAAGACTCCTGAGCTCATTTTATGAGGCCAGCATTATTCTAATTCCAAAACCAGATACAGACACTACAAAAAAAAAAGAAAAAGAAAGAAAATTATAGGCCAATATCCCTTATGAACATAGACGCTGAAATCCTCAACAAAATATTAGCAAACTGAGTACAGCAATTCATCAAAAAGATCATACACCATGTTCAAGTGGAATTTGTTCCAGGGTTGGTACATTCACAAATCAATAAATGTGACACACCACATGAGCAAAATGAGGAGGAAAACCACTTGCTCCTATCAATAGATGCAGAAAAAGCATTTAACAAAATCCTGCACCCATTTATGATAAAAACTGTCAGCAAAGTGGGAGTAGGGGGATCATACCTCAACATAATAAAGGCCATATTTGACAAACCTGCTGCCAGCATCATACTGAATGGGCAAAAACTACAAGCATTCTTCTTAAGATGGGGAGCAAGACAGGGATATCTGTTTTCATCTCTCTTATTTAACATAGTACTATAAGTTCTAGCCATAGCTTTCAGATGAGAAAAAGAAATAAAAGATATCCAAATTGTAAAGGAAGAAGTATTTGCAGAGGACATGATACTACTGTACATAGAGAACATCAAAGATTCCACCAAGAAACTACTAGATCATTTAGAATGGAAGGGAAGATAAAGTGCTTCTCAGATAAGGTCAAGTTAAAGAAGCTCATCATCACCAAGCCCTTATTATATGAAATGTTAAAGGGAGTTACCTAAGAAAAAGAAGATCAAAAATAGGAACAGTAAAAATGACAGCAAACTCACAGTTATTAATGACCACACATAAAACAAAAACGAGAGCAAACTAGGCAAACAACTAGAACATGAGGGTTGTCAATAAGGGAGTGGGAGGGGGAGAGGGGGTAAAGGTACAGAGAATAAGTAGCATAGATGATAGGTGGAAAATAGACAGGGGGAGGGTAAAAATAGTGTAGGAAATGTAGAAGCCAAAGAACTTATAAGTATGACCCATGGACATGAACTATGGGGGGGGGGGGGGAATGTGGAATGGAGGGGGGTGGGCAGGATGGAGTGGAGTGGGGGGAGAAATGGGACAACTGTAATAGCATAATCAATAAATATATTTAAAAAAAGAAACTACTAGATCAATGAATTCTGCAAAGTAGTAGGATATAAAATATCCAGAAATCAGTTGCATTTATATGCCAATAATGTCAGAAAAAGAAATTAAGGAAGCAATCTCATTCACAATTGCTTCAAAAAGAATAAAGTATCTAGGAATAAATCTAACCAATGACATCAAAGATATGTACTTTGAAAATTGTAAGACACTGAAGAAAGAAATTGAAGAACATACAAATAAGTGGATGAATGAATTGTTTTCATGGATAGGAAGAATTAACATCATTAAAATGTCCTTCCTACCCAAAGCAATCTATAGGTTCAATGCAATTCCTATCAAGATACCAATGATGTATTTCACAGAATTAGAACAAATATTTCAAAAATTTATATGGAATTGCAAAAGGCCCTGAATAGCAATAGCCATCTTGAGAAGTACAAAGTTGGAGGAATAATGCTACCTAATATCAAATTATACTATAAGGCCATAGTAACCAAAACAGCATGGTACTGGCATAAAAACAGACACATAGATGAATGGAACAGAATAGAGGGCACAGAAATAATCCCATGCCTCTATAGTCAATTAATATTTGACAGCAGAAGCAAGTACATACAATGGGCTAAAGATAGTTTATTCAATAAATGGTGTTGGGAAAATTGGACAGATATGTGCAGAAAAATAAAACTAGACCACCTTCTTATGCCACACACAAGAATAAAATAAAAATGTATTAAAATTAAATGTTAGACCCCAAACCATAAAAATCCTAGAAGAAAACATAGGCAGTAAAATCTCGGACATTGCTTGTAGCAATATTTTAGCTCATATATCTTGCCAGGTAAGGGAAACAGAAGAAAAATAAACAAATGGAACTATATAAAACTAAAAAATGTTTTTGTATAACAAAGGAACCCATCAACAAAATAAAAAAAACAATCCACTGAATGGGAGAACATATTCACAGATACATCTGATAAGGGATTAATATCCAACATTTATAAAGAACTTCAAAACTCTACACCCAAAAAACAAACAACCCAATTAAAAAATGGGCTATGACCTGAATAGACAGTTCTCCAAAGGGGACATACAAGTGGCCAATAGACATATGAAAAGATGTTCAAGGTCAATAATCAGAGAAATGTAAGTTAAAACCACAATGAGATAGCACCTCACACCTGTCAGAATGGCTATCATCAGTAAGTCAACAAAAAGCAAGTGCTGGCAAGGATTTCATTTTAGAGTTACATTCGAGGGAGTGAGAGAGTTAAATGGTTCATTTAGTTATTCATTTAAAAATTACTTATTGGATCATTTATTTTTGCTTCTAGTTGTTGGAGAGAAGGGTGTGATCCCTGAAGTCACTGAGTTTGTTATATAATCATCAGATGTTTAAAAATCATTGTTATTCATTATGGAGTCTTGATTGTGGAAAGTGCTTCAAAAGAGAAAAATTGGCTGCTACAGGTGTTTAATGGAAGGGGGGTTAATGTGGTCTGAGGGTCCAGAAGGCTCTCTGAGGAGGTGATGGTTAAATTGAGATTTGGAGAAATCCAGGAAAGTGTAGCCAGGTGAAAAAAAGGTAAAAGTGTTTTGCAAATCTTTTTTGGTCATCTCATCTCATAGTGATTTTCTTCTTCATTTGACATATTGACCAGTTAGAGTCTCTGCCTTGTTTTTAAGACTTCGCACAAGAGCTTTCCTTTACTTTGCCTTACGTTGTTCCTTTGGCCTCTTCTATTAGACTGTGAAGGGATGCATGTGTGGTTTCTCAAGTTCTAGCCTACAGTATCCAGATATTGTGTTTTTTGCTGATAATTTCAATATGGTTCTCTGTAGAAATTTCCTTGTGTCTTTCAATAGGCTCTAGAGTTAAACCATTTTGCTTTTTATCAGTAAGTTATAATTTACTTTCTTAGTTTTCATTATCCTTCCAGGTCACATATTTGTGATGATATATCAGAGAGACCCTAGAACTTATAACAGAGAGTGAGGGGCAGACCAGTCACACTAATAAAGTAGAAATAAGGACCATCTACTGGTGAGCTGAGTCACAGCTTGGGGGAACTCTGCTCTTGTTTGAAAAGATTTAAGAATAAAATTGGAGGAAATTTAAGGTAATTTTCAGAGTGCTGGAATACATATATTGGGTCTCCTCAATGGAGCTAATGTATAAATGGAAATTTAGAGAGCTAGTGTTTGCCCAGATCTTTAACTGAGTAAGTTTCAGTCTGTAATATCAAATTGTAACTTAATTTAGAAAATCACCCAGCTGAATTTGCCTCACTCCAGAAAGGAATTTGATTTGATATGACTAACATAATCTGCTCTGTATAGATTCTTCCTATGTGTTAATAATAGCTTCTCATGTTCCTTAAATAGGAAACTGAGAGAAACAGATCCAGTCACAGAAATCCAGTCACAAAATCAGCTGTCGGGGTTCCTTTGTAGTTGCAGTTGCCTTTAAAAAAATTTGATATCAATAAGGTTTAGAGTTCGAGGTTTCTTTTTAATGAGATTTTAGGTTGATATAGAAATTTCTCAGTGTGTTGTAAATAAAATAAATAAATGTAAAAAGAGGGCAAGTAAGGGCATTTCATTAATTGGAGATAATAGAAAAGAGGAATATAGAAACTACATTTTTTAAAACATAAAAACATTAAGGTTCCTACTCACAGGCAGTAGAAATTTAATTAATAGATTAAGCAGGGAGTAAGATTAAATTTATCCTAAATGCTTTAAATATGTCAGGAAGCCAGCTGCATGAATCCTGAACTAAACCTTTGATCTCAGAGGTACTTGGCAAAGCAGTCATGACTGGTTTTTAACTCAGTGTCAGCAAAATAAATTATTTAGCAGCACACAATGCCAATTTGGCCCTGAGTGAGAATGGATCTTAACATTGGCTGAAATGGAAAGTGTGGTCACTCACTTTGCAAATCTGGAAGAGATTGCTTGGCTGTTTGTGCTTGGAAACATTACAGGTTTGCCAGTTGGTCTGACCCATAGCAGACCTATCTTTCTCTTTTATCTGACAAAGTGTTCTCCTCTGGTTATTGTACCTTGAGAATTTTACTGGGCTTATGCAGTGATTGGCCATTTAAGGTTTGGGCCTATCTAACATCAGTTGCCTCTTCCTCTGGTGAGAGTAGCTCAGATTCCCTCTGTCTTCCTCAGATTATGTTCAGGAAGGGCTTCCCTCCCTGGTTCCAGAAGGAGCACGTTGCTTAGCCTGGCCAACTAGTCACGTGCTGCATAATAAGTTTTCAGTCTACGTGAGTCCACATAGACAGTGGTGGTCTGACAAGATTATAATGGAGCTGAAAAATTAGGGCTGTTAGTAGTTAAATCTGGTCAGTATTTTCCTTAGCATCTTGAAGGTAACCAGTAATGGGGATATTTATTAATCAGACACAAAGCTAAAAGTGATGACTAATATCTTTCCTACATAAATCAGGATATGCAAAGGTCTCCAATAACTAGAATAGTTATGTATATGTAACAAGATGAACTTTAGTTCTGATTTTTTAAAAAGATTTTATCTATTTATTTTTAGAGAGAAAGGAAGGAAGAGCGATAGAGAGGGAGGGAAACATCAGCGTGCGGTTGCCTCCCATGCACCCCCTATTGGGGACCTGGCCCCCAACCCAGGCATGTGCCCTGACTGGGAATCAAACTGGCAATGCTTTAGTTCACAGCCTGGTGCTCAATCCACTGAGCCACACCAGCCAGGCCGAATTCTGATTTTTTTCTCTAATGGTATACACTGGTAAGATTTGTCAAGTCTATTTTTCATATTAATTATGGCATTTTTATATGTATAATAAAACAGGTTAATATTTTCATCTTAATTTACTTCACAGAAACAAGTTCAAATGTAGAAGTAATGAATGAAGAGGTAAGAAGAAAGATATTTTATAATTTATCAAAATGCATACTGGAAACTCAAATTTTTTAAAAACTAAAAGCAAAAGTAGCTCTAAGTATTTGTATTATGATCTATATTTGTGTCCTTCAAATAAATTGCGGATTGCAAGAGCGCAGGCTAAAGGAGATGTGCGACTTATCTGCAGCATGTTGAAAATAATTTAGTGGCTTTAGTTGATTGTAAGCACATTATAATTTAACAACCTGGTGTACTGGCCAAGATGGTGCGTTTGGACGCATTGATTCAGTCGCAAAACCCTGACGTTGCGAGGTAATAGTCACCTTTCATTATGCAATAATGAAGCCACATCTGAAGAATCAGGGTGTTTGGGGGATTGCACCTGAGGAGTATTGACAGAAGGGAGTGGCTCAGAGGAAGGAGAGAACATGGGTGAGAGGACCTGTCATAATTCCCAGAGAACTGGGGGTGTTTGCCTTGAAAGAATGAAGACTTGGGATGAATATAACTGTCTTTAAATATCTGAAGGATATTTACGTGGGAGAATGAGCAAATTTATCCTGAGCAGCATTGGAGAGCAAAACTGGGCATGATTTGGGGGGAGCAGGTTTCAGGTTTCTACAAGACCGAGCAGGTAATGGGCAGAACTGCCCCAGTGTGGGCTGGATTTCCTCCGAGTTGATTTCTGCCACCTCAGAGACTGTGGTAATCCTGGTGGAAGTGGTGGTGGTGGCGGCGGAGAGGAGGGACAGTGTATCTGCCTTTTAGGATTGCCTCCAGCCTGGGATTCTGGCAAATTCTTTTCAGAAGTGGAATTGGTTTTAAGTGGTACCAGCTTCAGAGTTACAAGGAAACCTCAGATTAGACACTATCTGGGGGTTATTAGCACATCCTAGAGCAGGGGCTACCTTGACAGAATACAGTTTCAACTAATTTGCTCCAGCCATTATGACAATGATTTCCTGCTTTCTTCCCAGATGTCTTGTCGTTGCTTAGGGAAGTAGAAATTGAACAGGTAAATGGAGGTTTTCTCCTCCTGAACAGCAGTTCAACATCCTCTCATTCCAATTCGCAGCGTTTGTAGAAGTGAATGACTGAAACTGGACTCTGACATCCTATCTCTTCTTGTCATAGCACTTTTTATTCTCTAAACTTACTGCTACCTTTTGCCCCTAAACACAGGTTCTGAAGCCTACTTTCCACATTCTCTTAAAATTGCCTGGTTGTCAAAACACTCATTTCATGAACTTTTAGGAATAACATTTTGTTTGGTCAGAAGAATCATCTTGAGTTTCCTTGTTGATTTTTTAGCAGGGTGGGTTGAACCTTAAGTTACTTAAAGCCATTATTTCTCCAAAGCCAAGTGTGTTTCAGTCTGAAATTTGGGTGGCCAGAAATAAAGTACATGGCTAAGTAGAGGGAGGTGTTCATGCCCCTACCAATTACCTCCATAAATATATTGCAGGGATAGTTAGGGCTGTTTTTCCGTTCATTTGGTTAACATAGTTGTGACATGTATCCCCATCTGGAACTGAGAACTGGCAAGGAAGAGAAACTCTGTGGAGGGACTGCAGAGGCAGGAATCAGGTGTTAAGTTTAGGTAAAGAACCGGGACATCCGAATGGAGGAAGGCATACTGGATTCAGCATGTAAATCACCCAGATTCAGAACTGAGACCTGAAGAACTAACCCTGTCGAGTCAGAGAGTTCTGGGCTGTCTGTTTGAAGTCATATTGCAGGCTAGATGAGCCATCTCTCAGACACTCATTTGAGGGCATTCTGTGGATTGGGGCCTAGACTGGAAAGATCTTAGAAGTCTCTTCCAGATGTAAAGTTTCTATGTTCCTTGTCCATCATTGCTGGTAATAACAGGACTGCTTCGGAGAGGGAAAGTCTAGCTTTTCTGTGAGCTTTTTCAGCTTTACTCCATTCTTTGACATGGATAATTTCAGTGTTGTTTTTTAGACGTGCTTTTCAAACAGCAGCTTTAGCACACAGCCACTGACGTCAGGCCTTCCTCATCCAATAATTTTTCTATCTTGAATCTCCTTATATAGACGAATTTTGGAGCTACCATTGTCATTTATGGTCCCACAAACAGAAGAATGGCGGATGGAATGTGGGCTTGCAGGGGGGAAAACAAAACAAAACAAAACAAAACAAAACAAAACAAAACAAAACAAAACAATGACATGTTAGAAAATGGGAGACCAGGAAAGATTTGGAAAGTTCTCAGGTAAAAATTAAGATTTCTGCTTTTGGTGGAAAGCTATCATATTAGCTGGTAGGTATTGTTGACATTTAGGCATATATTCTTCAATGTATATAGTAAAGCTAAGAGGGAATGCCTGGGAGGGATCATTCCTGGAAGAACTTGGTGCCCTTTACTGTGGATGTCTTCAAATATGCATGTTCAACTTGAAACAAGGAAGCCCTCATTATTTTGGGTTTATTGCTTGCTTAGCTGTACATTTAAGGAAGACAGGTGATCATGGAGAAGGGGAGTCCATGTGGGCAGTTCAGGAAGAGTGAAATGTGGTTAGCTTCATCTTTTACAATAATGGAAAGGCATAGAAGCCTCATACAACTTTCAATTACTTAATAGATTAGCAAAGGAATTGAGAACTAAAGAAAATTAACTTGAGTATTTAAAAAGGTTTGCTAACCCTAGCTTGTGTGGCTCAGGGGACTGAGTGCCAGCCTGTGAACCAAAGAGTCACCAGCTCCATTCCCAGTAAGGGCACATGCTTGGGTTGCAGGCCAGGTCCCCAGTAGGGGGCATGCGAGAGGCAACCACACATTGATGTTTCTCTTCCTGTCTTTCTCCCTCCCTTCCCCTCTCTCTAAAAATAAATAAATAAAAATCTTTAAAAAATAAAAATAAAAAGATTTGCTAGATCTTGTAATGTTAGTATCTCTTGAAGGCATAAAAATGCTGCCCCCCCCCCAAAAAAGATGCCCGTGTCCTAATCCTTGGAATCTTACAATGTGTTATTTTACATAGCAGAGTGGAATTAAGGGTGCAGGTGGAAGTAAGGTTACTAACCAGCTGAATCTGAGATGGGGAGTTGAGGCGGGTTTCCTGGTTTTTCTGGATGGGCCCAATGTAATTAATCACCAGGGTCCTATGAGTTAGAGAGAGAAGCAGAGGCAGAGAGAGTGTCAGAGTGATGCCGCATGGGGAAGGCTGAATGCTGTTGCTGGCCTTGAATATGGAAGGGGGCCATGAGCCACGGGGCACAGCGTCTAGCAGTTGCAAAAGCCAGGACATGGATTCTTCTCTAGAGCCTCCAGAAGGAGCATAGCCCTGCTGGCACCTTGATCTTCTTTTCTTTTTTTTTTCTGTTGATATAATTTTATTTTCTCTAATATATCTAAAATATTATTTCAAAAATTAAAATAATATAAAATTATTAATGATATTTTCTTCTAGTGAGACCCCTTGCAGACTTCTGACCTTCAGAATTATAAGGTAATAAATTTGCATTTTATGCCACTAAGTGTATGATAATGTGTTATAGCAGCTGTAGCAAACAAATAACCTATCTGTATTATTAAAATTTGTTACCTGTTTCTGCACAGTATATACTTTATATGGCACTAAAAATCCTAAAAGTTGAAGAAAACCTTGCCTTTGGAAGCAGCAGAGTTAAGATGGTTCTACCCTACTCCATAGGCAATCTTGAGTGTAAAGGAGGAAGCAGTACTTCCAAAGTATTAGGTGTCAGGGCCACATAAAGCCACTGAAAACATTAAGAAAAAAGTTTCTGAGGATAGCTGAATAGAAGAAAGGAAGGACACAGGAGCAGGCCTGGGCTTCAAAAGCTATTCTAAGACTTTAGAAACACTCACAAGATGTTTAAGGAAAAAAATTCAGTAAAATGATGTTAAAGCACCACAGACAATACATATTTTGCTGAGAAATATAACTTAATAAAGATACATAATCTATTACTATTTTTAAGGAAGCAACAAATTTGTGGGGACATTTTTGCCAGTTATGAAGCATACATAGAATTTGAAAGAAAGTACATAAAAGCTAATTATTTCACTTTGATCATAACATTTATTTTGAAATCCAAGTTTTTTTGTTGTTCATTTGTTTTTGGTTTCAACAAAGGATCAAAGTAGAAGTTCTAATAGAATGGAGAATATAAATTATTACTCTTTCTGAATATTATGCTCCAGAGATGGAGACAATAGTTCTCTGCTTTTGGGGCATCAGAATTGTGTGACTAAAATGATGCGACAAGGATGAATCTATGAAGATTCGCCATCACTTTCCTGTCCCTGCTCTGCGTGGAGGACTTTGGACTGGCAGGCGTGGCACTGCATGCCCTCTAATATCCCTTTTACCCCACTCCCCTATTTATTTTATGGATGAGATTAATTAGTAGGGGAGCAGAGGAGAAGACAAGACAGTCAATTTGTGTTGGAAAGGCTCATGGTGTGTTCAAGAGACGTAGAAGGGAATGAAGGCAACAGAAAAGGGAAATTAAAAGGGAAGAACAGAGCCCATGTTAATCTTCTGCCACGGAGCTTTTGATTGGGAGACGTGCGCGTAAATTGTGTTCAAAGGTTTCAAGGGTAGCACTGAGGGAGAGAGTTAGTGAATGGGAAAAGAAATGGCATTTGTGTGTTTTGAATTGGATCTCCTCACGTGTTCTTTGAGAAGTGTGAATAAATAATTCCTTTTTTATTATTGCACTTTATGTATGTACATGTTAATGTGCTAAAATGGTGAGACTAGACCACATGAAGAACTACTATTTATTTGGGTTACAACTATTTGTATCACTATGTTATCATTTGGTAGAAAATATTGCTAAGCAGAGTGGTTAAGTCTAGGCCTCTATCTACTCTACAGTTGTACCCTTATAACTGAACACAGGCAGGAAAAAATCCACAATTTTGTTACTGAATGTTTGCACTTAAAATTCTGTATCACGAAATTCCCATAGACTCCCCCCCCCAGTAGTACCTAGAGATTCTATCACATCTCCTCAGAAAATTTGTTTTCCTCCTGCCCAAGACAACTGTTATGTCTTCTTTTCTTAAATCTTCGGCACACCCAACTCTCCTTTCACTAAGGAAGGAATCAGAAGAGAATTGCATCATCTTCAATCGACTTGCGTCTATGCTAGGCCTTGCTCCCTTTTGAGTGGGGCACTGTTTCTTCTTCTGTCTCAGGCCAGTTCCAAACGTGTGCATAGCCTCACTCTTTCTCTTATTTTGACTTATTAACTTGCCCCCTCTCTGTTGGAACATCTTATCCTTAATGCAAATATTCTCAGACTTATCTCCCATCCCAAAACAAAAACATTGCCCAAACTACCATCCCACTTCTCTATAGCAAACCAATACTATACCTGCAGGGATCACTTCTATAGTTTGTTTCTATATAGCAAACCTCCTTAGAAGGGTTGTTTAAACTTGTTGGCTTTACTTCCTCACTACTTGTTAATGCTTTTCTCCACTTCAATCAGATATGTTTTCATGTTGCTCATTTGAAATTGCCCTTGCTAAGGTCATCTTCCAAAATCCTACAGTCAATTCTCTGTCCTCATATATTTTGATCTTTCATGTGACACAATTAATATGCCTTTTTCCTATTATTTCTCTTTGCCTTGGTGTCAGGACATCCTCTGCTTAACAATATTGTAGGCACTGCAGCTATGAACATGACATAAATTCCTGCTCTCATGCAGTTTATATGCAATGAGATAGCTTGTAAGTAAATATAAATAAGAAACATTTGGTGATAAGTGCTATGATGAAAATAGAGTATAGGGATGGAAACGGAGTGCTCAGTGTTTATGGTTTTAAACAGGAGAATTAGGGAAGGTCTTGCTAAGAAGATGGCATTTGGGCAAAGAGCTGAAGATGAAGGAGCAGCCATGAGGGAAAAGCTCTGGATAGAAGGGGGGCCAAGTGCAGAACCCTCCCTTCCTAATACATCTTCTATCTACTTCACATTAAGGGACCATGAAGTTCACCGTTGACTTTTTAATGGTCAATGGCATTTCAGAGGTCCTTTCTCTGTTCAACTCGACACGTCTGTTGTATTGTTCTATTAACCTTGCTTCAACCACTTTTTTTTTTTACTGTTCATTTGAGATAATCTGTTTTTCTTTTTTGCTTCTGATTTTTATTTTCTTTCATTGTATTGGAGTGCAGTTGACCCTTGAACTACATGGGTTTGCACTGCAAACATCCACTTATACATGCATGTGTTTCAATAAATACCATACTATTTTTGACCTGTGGTTGGGATTCTGTGGATATGAAGGTCCCACTGTATGCATTGATCTGTGCCATTTTATACAGGGGACTTAAACATCTGTGGATTTTGGTTTCCAGTGGGGTCCTGAAATCAATCCCCAGCAGAAACCAAGGGGCAACCAGTGTAGTTAAGTTTTGGGAAGTCAAAAGTTATATGTGGATTTTAAATGTTCAGGGAGTTGATGCATCTAACCCTAATGTTGTGAAGTGGCCAACTGCGCACACACACATACACACATGTGTATATATATACATATATATACACATATGTACATACAAATTATTATGATAAGAACATGATATGAGATTTCCTCTTAACATATTTTAAGTGTAAATAAAATATTGTGAACTGGAGTCACAAGGTTGTACAGCGGAGCTCTAGAAATTATTCATCTTGCATAGTTGAAACTTTACACCTGTGACTTCCAGAGACTACGAGGAGGGGGAAATCGGGAGGTGCTTATCATAGTAACTTTTTAATGGTTGTTTTCTTCCCACTTGTTAAACTTGTGAATTTCTTTCATTTTTTCTCTGTAATTCTTTTTCTGTATTCTTATTAGGGTGTATCACATGTTGGTGCTCAATTCATGATTTTGTGTTAAATTCATATTTAACACTTCTCTAGATTCAACTCTCACTTCTCTGTGCATGTATCTTCATTTTTCTGCTGGCCAAACATTTTTTCCTAAGTAAGTGCTCTAATTTATCAAGACCATATTGGGCTTTTTTACTTGATTAATCAGTTTTTGTCTCATTATCCTCCCAGTGCTGAAAATTGAACACATGTCCCTATCCCAGATCTTCCCTCCTGGCTACCTTCTTTCTTATCATGGTCTCAGGGATCTTTCTGTCTAGACCAAACTTCAGAGCTGGCTTTAGCTTTATAGTTTCTCCCCAATAAAATTTATATAAATTCTTTATAAACAAGATTTTATGAGTCAGTTTCTTTATTTTTATTTCTACTGCTATATTTTAGCTCAGGTCTTATATATTTTTGTTTTGACTACCATAGTGGCATTGTTTATAAGCTGTGTTCTTTATCTTTTGTTTCTTATCTCTTATTCAAAAATAGGAGAAAAAATTCTGGTTCCATCAAACCATTTTCATGTTGCATTTGCTGGTGTAGGGTAAGCAGGGTAAACAGTCAGTCAGGCTCCCTCACCCAGATATCTGGGCAACTGACATAAGCAGTGTTCCCATAGCCTCGAGTGGGCCCACATGCACAGAATCACACTGTGTTATGCAATATTTTGGGATCCTGCCGACTTTGTGTACATTTAGCATATAAGGGACTTGGGGCTTCCCAGTGTGGGACACGCTGCTTGTGGAGTATGTGGATCGCCCCACCCTTGAATAAAGATATGTCAGGCCTTCCCATGGCTCTGCTCATTTTCTTCCATCTGCCCAGATCCTAAGTAAACCTGCCCAGCCTTGAAAAGATGAAAGACAACTGGTCTTCTAATTCTACCCAGACTGGTCTGTTTAGTGTCCTCTGAATATACTGTGAAGCAACTTCCCTGTCTGGAAAGACTTTTTTCTTCTTTCTAAATCCTGTACATGTTCCAAGGCATAGATCAAAAGAAATCACTAGTTGTAAATGATTTTCTCTCCCTACCATGTCCTATCTGCGTATCTATCTATGGATGCATTCATCCATCCACCTACCTACCCTTTTTCCCTTTTCCCCTTCTTTACTAAACTCTCTATCCCTTATGATCTTTGGAACTCATTTAGCCTTGCCTTTACATCGTTGCCATTCCCTTTATACATGTCCTGTATCCTTGACTATATTTTAAGCTTCCTGGGGAAGAGAATGCTTCCTGTACTTTATTGTGGCCTCTACAGTGCTCAGCATGGTACCTCACAGATGGGAGGCACTCAAAACAGCATTTCATGGTTGGCTGTTTAAAATACATTTATCATAGTGAAATTATATTCTAAACCAATATTTTAAGCTTATCGGGTATCTCTACAGGGATGTCACAAAGGGGTGTTAAACTCAAAATGTCCTAGCTGTTCCTATAATCTGCCCCACCGTGCTTGTCCCTGTTAAATGATGTATTTATCCTACCAGTCACCCGAATACAGTCTTGACATCATTGTTTTCTCTATTTATCTTTGTTATTGTGTCCAGTATTCACCAAATGTTATTAACTCTACCTCTATGATACCTCAGTCTTGTTTCTCCCCGCTTCTGCCATTGTCCAAGGCCTCAGGTCCTTTCTCCTGGGTCATTGCAATAACCCGTTCCTCATTCCTCTGCTTCAATGTTATCTTCTCTCAGTCTTTTTTCTTATTTGTGTATTTCAAATTATTTATATATTATTTTATTTTTGGTAGATATTCTTAGAGAAAAACATATATAAATTCAGGATAAAGAATAATTGTTAAATGAGCCATGATACAACAATCTAGGCCAAGAAATGGAATATTACCTTGTGCCCCCCCTGTGCCTTGTTTTTTATCACAATCTCCTTCTCAACCAGAGGAAAGCACTTTTCCTTATGTTTACGTTTTCATTTCTTTTCTTTAGAGTTACCACTGATGGGCTTTTGAACTTTATGCAGACATTATGTAAATGAAATTATGCTCTATATGGGTCTTCTGTGAATTTTTTTTTACTCTTCTTGTTTTTTTTTGAGATTCATCCTTATAGTGCCATGTTGCTGTATGTTTTTATTGCTGCAGAGTGTTCTATTAAATGAATATTATACAATTTATTTTTTCATTGTATTGTAAGTGGACATTTGGATTGTTTCCATTTTTACTCTTGCAAATAGTATTGCTCTGAACATTTTAGCAAATAGTATTGTTCTGAGCATGAGTTTCTGTGGGATTTGTATGTTGGAGTGGATTTGCTGGGGGTGTATATATTGAATTAACTATTAATGACAAGTTCTTTTTCAAAGTGACTAAATCAATTTATAATTGTTTTAGCATTATATGGGTACCTATATTATTCATATCCTAATGATATGTGTTATCAACCTTAAAATATTTTTTGTTTATTGTATGCGATTATTTATGTTTAAAGGCATGCATTTGTAGTTTTTATTTGCATTTTGGTGATTATTGGTGAAGTTGAGGGTCTTTTCATGTTTATTAGCCATTTGGATTTCCTTTTTGTTAAATATCTATTGAAGTCTTTTTGCCCATTTATTTATTTTGGTTTCTCTTCATTTTTTAAAAAATATATAATCTTTATTATATTTTTTCCATTACCATTTAGTTCCCTCATACCCCCTCCCCTTGAAAATCACCACTGTGTTGTCCATGAGTCCTTTTTCTTTTTTGCTCAGTCTCTCCACCCAATAACCTTGCCCCTGACTAGCTGTCATCTGTTCTCTAACATTGGTTTGTAGGGATTCCTTATATGTTCCTGGGATAAGCCCTCTGTTGGTTACGTGTAATGCAAGTTATATTCCTTTTGTATCTTCATTTTCATTTACTTGTAGTGTCTTTTAATATAGAAGTTCTTGATATTAGGTAGCGTGATTCCTCCAACTTTGTTCTTTCTCAAGATCACTGTTGCTATGAGGGGTCTTTTGTGGTTCCATATAAATTTTTGAAATGTTTGTTCTATTTCTGTGAAATAAATCATTGGAATTTTGATAGATATTATGTTAAATCCATAGATTGCTTTGGGCAGCATGAATATTTTAATGATGTTAATTCTTCCTACCCATGAACATTGAATGTGCTTCCACTTATTTGTATCTTCAATTTCTTTCTTTAGCGCCTTATAATTTTCTGAGTACAGGTATTTTATTCTTTTTAAAGCAATCATGAATCAGATTGTGTTCTTAAATCCCCTTTGTGGTAGTTCATTATTGGCATATAAAAATGCAACAACTGACTTCTGGATATTAATTTTGTTACATATCTTGCTACATGGCTGAATTCATTTATCAGTTCTAGTAATTTCTTGGTGGAATTTTTGGGGTTCTCTATGTATAGTACCATGTCATCTGCAAATAAAGACAGTTTTACTTTTTCCTTTCCAATTTGGATGCCTTTTATTTCTTCCAGTCTGATTGCTATGGCTAGAACATCCAATACAACATTGAGTAACGGAGGTGAAAGTAGATCATAATCAAAACAGCATAGTACTTGCATGAAAACACACGTAGATCAATGAAACAGAATAGAGAGCCCAGTAATAAACCCATATTTTTATAGTCAATTAATATTTGACAGCAGAAGCAAGCACATACAATGGGTTAAAGATAGTTTACTCAATAAGTGGTGTTGGGAAGATTGGACAGACATGTGCAGAAAAATGAAACTAGACCACCTTCTCATACCACACACAAGAATAAATTCAAAATGGATTAAAGCCGTAAGTGTTAGTCTCAAAACCATAAGAATCCTAAAAGAAAACATAGGGAGTAAAATATTGGACATTGCTTCTAGCAATGGATATATCTTCTAGTGGATATATATTGGATATATCTTCCCAGCCAAGAGAAACAAAAGAAAAAATAAACAAATGGGACTACATCGAACTAAAAGCTTTTTCACAGCAAAAAACAAATCAACAAAAGAAAAAGACAACCCATGGAATGGGAGAACATATTCATGAATACATCTGATAAGGGGCTATTATACAAAATGTATAAAGAACCTATAAAACTCAATACCCCAAAAACCAAACAATTCAATTAAAAAATGGGCAAAGGGTTTGAATAGGCACTTCTCCAAAGAGGACATACAGATGGCCTGTAGACATATGAAAAGATGCACAATGTCACTGCTTCAGAGAAATGCAAATTAAAATCACAATGAGATATCACCTCACACCTTTTAGAATGGTGATCATCAATAAATCAACAAACAACAAGTGTTGGCGAGGATGTGGAGAAAGGGGAACCCTTTAGTATTGTTGGTGGGAATGCAGACGGGTACATTTCCACTGTGGAAAGCACTATGGAGATACCTCAAAAAATTAAAAATGAATCTGCCTTTTACCTAGCAATCACACTTCTGGGAATATATCTAAAGAAACCCAAAACACTAATTTGAAAGAACATGAGCAGCCTTATGTTCACTACAGCATTATTTACAATCACTAAGATATGGAGCAGCCCAAGTGTCCATCAGTATATGAGTACATAAGACAACTATGGGACATTTACACAATGGAGTACTACTTGGTTATAAAAAAGAAGAAAATCTCACCCTTTGCAACAGCATGGATGGACCTGGAGAACATTTTGCTAAGTGAAATAACCCAGTCAGAGAAAGACAAATACCATATGATTTCCCTCATATGTGGAATCTAATGAACAAACTGAACTAACAAGTGAAATAGAGACAGACTCATAGATGGAGAGTAAGATGACAGCTATGGGGAAGGACAGAGCAAAAAGGAAAACAGACTCAAGGACATGGACAACAGTGTGGTGATTGCTGGGGCGGGGAGAGGGATCTAAGGGGCCTATGTGATAATGGAAAAATACAATAAAAATACAAATAAATAAAAATGGAAGTTCTTAATCTTAATGTAGAAAAAATTATCAATAATTTATAGTTAGAATATTTGGAATCTTGTTTAAGAAATCCTTTCCTACCCTGTGTTAATGTAGATGTTATTTTATATTATTTTTTGAAATTTGTAATATTTAAGTCTTCATTCCATCTTTGATCCTTTGTTTAAGCCTTTAAATGGAAGGCAATAGCCTTCTAACTCTTTTGGGTTTGTCCTTTGGTTTCTGTCTCCTTCCATCTATCTCACACTTTGCAACCAGACTCATCTTTAAAACAGCAGGTTGGCTAATTTGTTTATGAAAAGTATGTGGCATGTTACCCAGCACACAGTGAGGTGTAGCTGATGGGACAAAAAATACTAAGAACGTTCAACTGCTCAGAGAAAACAGCCCAACATTTTTACCCTAAAATTTGAGATACATTTTTCTTTGAAAGCTCTAATTTCTTTCTCTATCCGATTTTGTTCTTCTGAACTCCTTTATGTCTTCTAAAGTCTAGCTCATTTTCAGAACCTTTCCAGGTCCCTTTGATAAGAAATGTTGGCTTTACTCTCATACCTCATTTTGTCTCTTAGCCATGGTTAGAGCCTGCCTCCATTTCCAGACTTCCCTTTCTGTAATAACACGAAACAGATCTTGTTTTAAAGTTTGTGACTCCAGTAGGTTGTTGTCTGTTTTGAAGCAAATATTTAATCCTAATAATTTTTGAACTTCAGAGAGCATCAACTATAATGCTTTGCATGTTGTGGGACCTCAAACTATTTTTTGAACCAATTTGTTCATTAATTAATTTTATTTATTTTTTCATAACATGAGTTTATAAGAATTATCTGTAAGAGAGTAAATTTTTGCAAAAATATTTTGTGTAGTGAAAGGGTAAAAGGAAGGAATAAATGGAGATGTCTAGTCCTCATTTGCTACCCCGATCTCAGAACACATCAGGCAGGACAGAGAGAATTTTTCTTTATAAAACCTGAATAGCCTCAGAGGAAAGACCTATAAGTAACAATATTTGGGGAACTTAGGCATCCCTATAAAAAGCCACCACGTAGTCACCATAAGTAAAGCCACCAGTTGATAAGCTTTCAATCAACTTTTCAGTGTTTCGTGTGTAATATAAGGGTCCTCACACATTTTAGGGAAGCCTCCAATGTGAACATCATAACTGGAACAGCAAGACAACTACAAATCTGCAAAACGAACTTCAGGAAATAGAGGCAATGCTGGAACTATATTTTATAAACTTAATATGAAGAGAAATAGGAGAACATGTTGAATCCATGACATAATATTAAGGTACTTAAAAAAATCCTGTCAGAATGTCCAAGTGCTTTAAAAAACAAAACAAGAAAAAGGAAAAATATAAGAAAAAGTAAAGGAAAATATAATAACATTCAAAAGTCAGCTTTAGAGTTCTAACATTTGATTAGTAATAATTTCAGAAAGACATAACTTTAAAAATGTGGTAAAGAAATAAATAACAAGAAATTTTCCAGAGTTGAAATATATCAATAACTAGATTGAAGGATTTTACCAAGGTCTAGCTCAGTAAGGTAAAAGAAACAAATCTATTCCAAAGTACAAATAATGAAATGTAGAATGACAGAAATAAAGAGAACATGTTAAAATATTTCAAAGAGAAAAAGAGAGAGGAAGAAAATCCAGGTTATATACCAAGAACTTGGAATATAATTACATTAGATTTCTGGCTAGGAAGATTAGAAGCTGTAGGTAATATATGAAAGCTTTTAAAATTCTAGCCAGATGATTCATTAAAGTCTCATAACATATAGAATAAAAAGACTTTTAGACTAATATATTTCAAAAATTAACATTTTTCAGGAAGCTATTTACTGATATATTTTAATAAAACAAAGGAATAAACCAAAAAATAAGAAACTATTAGAAAATATTTTCTACCAAAATATAGAGAAAAACATGCAAACCTAAAACAAGGAGTAAGACAAAGTGAATTCCCAGGAAGTCTGTGATGGGAAATTACAGAACTAATGTTTGCAGGCTTAAAAAGCTGATCTAATTTGTAGCTGGAGAAAGGAGAACCCATGGCGGGAGCACCTTAATTAAAATGCACATTGACAGATTATTAGGTATATTTATGGAGATTATATGTCTTCGTTTTCTTAGTACAGCCATGATTGATACCTATGGTTCTGGCTTATTCATTGATAACAGGTACTTTCACTCCCAGAGCTGATCTTCTGAGGCATGCTCTACCATGTGAAATCCCTCCTTGAAAGTCTCAAATGGTGTAGGATGAAACATAGGCACAAAACAAACTAAAAATATTAAAAAATGAGGCAGATTTAAAATTTTAAGAACATTAAATATTGTGTACAAAAGCAAATATAGTCTTTTTTTATCCTGAACAAACATCTGTAGATTCAAAACACAAAACTGAGGAGTATTAGGATACAGTCAACTGTAACAGAAATTGCTAACTCAATGTGGCTTCACCAACATTTGAATTTAATATCTCACATAGAGGTTTGAGATAGAGAGCCACCGTCACAGTGCCTGCAGGCTTGGGCTCACTTCTCATTCCATGTTTACTTCTCTCCTCCTCCTCCTGTTTGACTTTCTCCTCAGGCAGATAGTGAGAGGTATGCTGAGTTCCAGCATCCCATCCGTCATGATAAAGGCAGAAGCAGAAAGAGGATCATCTCTGCTAACGTCTCCTTTTTAGGACCTAGAAAACCTTTCCCTAGGCAAACAACTAGAACAGGAACAGAACCATAGAGATGGAGATCACATGGAGGGTTGTAAATAGGGGAGTGGGAAGGGGAGAGGGGGGGAAAGGTACAGAGAATAAGTAGCATAGATGATAGGTGGAAAATAGACAGGGGGAGGGTAAGAATAGTGTAGGAAATGTAGAAGCCAAAGAACTTATAAGTATGACCCAAGGACATGAACTATAGGGGAGGAATTTGGGAGGGAGGGGGTGGGCAGGATGGAGTGGAGTGAGGGGGGTGGGGAATGGGACAACTGTAATAGCATAATCAATAAATATATTTAAAAAAAAAGAAAAAAGAAAACCTTTCCCAGTAACTTCCCCAAAGTTTTGCCACCAATGTCCAGCACTGATGAATTAAGATAGAGAAATATAAGTGTACTATTTAGAAATCTGATGGTAATCATCAATGGAGATAATAAAACAGTTTCTCTGGGGAACAGGTAGGAAGGGGAGAAATAACTTTCTTTTGATACCATATTATTTTTTTATTGTTATTTGATACTTTAAACAATGTGGATGTAATTATTTGATAAAAATATTGTTTAAATATGAAAACCTATTATCATAATTTTAGACCTAATATCATAATTTTAAGTAACAGCTTAAGATTCCATTAGGTTTTCTATAACATTTAATCAATCCCTTATCAAAATGTATTTAGGATGTTGAAAACATTTGTTATTGCAAAGTATGAAGAGTAATCCTTAGTTTGTTTATAATCCTCTAGACATACTTACAAACATTAAATAGACTTGGGTTTGAGGCAAGTTGTTGTTAGGGAGAAAATAAGATTAAATGGAGGTTCTCAAATGTCGTGGCAGCACCTAAGAATCACTGGCAGGGATTCTGTGTCACAGTGCTTCAGCTGTACCCCGGACCAACTGAGTCCATACTTTTTTGAGGGTGGGGCAGCTACATAGACATGGGTTAACTCTTCCAGTGATCTAGTGAATACTCACCAATGAGAACCGCTGAATTCAGGGAGATTATTCTCACCACCAAGCCTGCACCCCCATGATTTTAAAACATTTGATATGTCTGTGGTATAAATTGAATGAAGATTATATAATTTCTTACACCGATTAGTCTCTTCATAGCTTCCGTCATCTCCAGTCTTGCCTTCTCTGTCAAGCTCTTATTCCCGTCCCCGTGCTTCAAGATAAGGAATATAAGGAAGCACAGGGTTAAACTTGGGGGATATTGTTTCTTCTTTCCTTTCTTTATATTGTAACCAGTCTTATTCTTCTAGAGGAGCAGAAGATGTTCCATCTGTACTGGCCATTGTGAATTATGTGCTTCCTTAACTTGGTCTCCTTTCAAATGTGTAATGAGTATCTTGTGCATTATTATAACCCGCACATTTTCAGTTCTTCGTATTCCCTAGGGGCCCCAGCTCTTTGGTGTGGGAGACTGGTTCTACTTTTACATTCTATCATGGCAAATATATTGAATTTAAAGACTAAATATCTTTGTTTTTTTTTATACTGAGCTGTTTTCTTATAATGGAGATTTTTGAAAATAATTTGTCATTACAGGACAAGCATAATTCATTATTTACAAAAATTATTTGTGAAAATGAATTTCCAAGTCTTCCAAGGTATTCATTCTATTACTGTACCAGTAGAAAAGTGTTTTCAATTTCCTTTTTTTTTTATCAAACCAAACTTTCAAATACGTTGTACTGCTATGCCATCTGTAGCAAGCTGTTGTAATTACCCATCTGTTTCAAACTGTGGTTTTGTTAGTACATTCTTGCATTTGGTGTTTTGCACAATTAAGTTCATTAAAGTAAGACTCTTGAGTTTTAATATTTAGGGTAATGTTTTTGAACTCTGGTGTTCTGGAAAGTATAAAATAATATGTGGAGTTTTGATAAAGCAGATATTTTATTCTCAATGACTTGCATTGGCTAGGGAAATAATATTTTTAAATGAAAGTATCATGAGAAAATGATTTGTATAATCACATATTTCAAAAAGTTTTTTATACTTTAATGAAAAACTAAATGGAAATAAGAAATGATGATTCAGATTATGCTCTTTTTTCATTATGGTTTCTATAGGAGCTTAATGACATTTATTTTCATCCTGCCATTAGTCATTTGCTCTTTGCATTGTCTATTGTTGTGTCTGTAGTATTCTGGTATTCTTCTAATTCAACATGTTTTTATGTAGTTTTTATGTTATTGTACTTTTACTAAAACTCCAATTCATTGTAGTTTGTATTGAGATCTATGTAAAAGGGTAAACACTGCTTTTTTAGGTAAAATTTATTCTTTCATCAATTCAAGATACTGAAGTTCATTTTGAATGGAGATTTTATAGTTGATGCCTTGAAGATGTAAAAGAGTTAACATAGTCTATTCTCTTTCTATGATGTTTTGTATAAGGGTTTATATAAAATATCTTAGTCTTAGAGTAAAAATTGATTATATGTTTTTATTTAGGTATGTTTTAAAAATATGCACGAGCGCCTAATAACACTGGGTAGAATGTTGCATTTGATGAATGGTAATGATAATAACGAGGTAAACATCTGCTAAGTGTGTATCATGTGCCAGACACTATGTTGAAGGAATGACCTCTATTATTTCTTTTAACTTAATAATAATAATAATAATAATAATAATTTAAATAGATATTACTGTTATATTTAATTTATATGAGTGGTCAAAGACTTAGAGGTTATGTAATTTTTCTAAATTCACACATGTCTTCTGGCAAAAATGAGTTTGAACCAGATTCGGTGTCTTGCTTTTAAATAAATAATTGTTCTTTTAAAATACATTACATAGTACGTCCATTAGACTTCATTCAAGAAATATAAAATACTGTAGGCACTTAAATCAGAATGAATTTAATATACATATTGGGAAACAGAGTATCAAGTAGTCAAAGAGAAACCCAGAAATTGGTAATTGTAGAAAGAGGCTGTCACTCCTGGGGCTGGGATTACAAAGGGCAGAAGTGGTGCCGTGAGAACTTAATACCTCAAGGAGTGGCCAGTATGGGGCCAGGACTGGTAACCCTGAGAAGAGGTACGATCCAGCAAGCTAGCTATAATGGATGTGAAATGAACAGGTATGTGGGATAGGCTTCTAAATGTAGAGGTGGTTGGCATACTTCTCTTGGGCTTCTTAAGGAAGTGTCAACCAACGCAGGCTTTGCCATGATTTTTTCAGATCAGATTAGTGTAAATTATCAGAAAATACAAATCACAGGGTAGATAGATAGTCATTACTGTTAATAGAAGCAGATATAACTTTTGTAAACCATCATTCGAGAAAGTTTATTTCTGTAACTTTGTCAGCTCCTGCTGGTAAGAAGCTGTGACTCTGACAGCTTATAATTTTAGAAACAAGGCCAGTGCTGTTTTGACACAATAAATATTTGTCTACTGGGTTTGGGGAGTAACTTGATGACATCCTAGAGTCCAGAGATGTTGGTGACAGCAAAAATATTGACTATGAGTTATTTAGGCCTCCTAAGTTTAGCACCTACTTTGTGAGAGCACCATGGCGTTATCTCCCCACCTGTCAGGAAACGGAAAGGTAGTTTTCTGTACCTCCACTTCTCAGATGAGAGCATTTAGATTCACGGTGGTTCAAGCAACACTTCAATATGCGCCATCTGGCATTCAGGGTATATTCTAGAGAGCAAATAAAAGAGGGCTCTTCTTTTGATTCAGCAAAGTTGTTGAGCGGGGGTGACGATCGTGACTGCTGCAAAATCAAAGGTTGCTGTGTCCGTCTTGGGAAGGTATGCTACCCCTGAAGCAGTTTCATGATGGGGAACCACTAGGGCTATTCATTTATTTAGTGCCTTGATGAAAGGAACACTTTTACAAATGTGAAAAGTAGGGTGAAAACTGAATCAGAAGGAATACATGGAATAGGAACAACACAGACAAGATGTCAGGCAGGGAAGGATGGGTTAAAGGTGAGAAATAGTGACCGAAGGTAAGGATGGGGTGGCCGTGGGACATGAAAGCGTCAGAGTAGTAAGGGGATGGCTGTCAAAGGCGTGGAAGCCTGTCATTCCCACCAGCCTTTCTACTACATGACACAGGCTTTTTGTCTTTTTGAGCATTTGTTCTAAAATCTAGATGACAGGGACGCAGGTGTGAATAAGAAGAACAATGTTTTAGTCCCCAAAAGTTTAATTTGAGTTGCAGGAAAGAAATGATAAAGAAATAAATAAGGTATATTCAGACAGAGGTCAATAATAGAAAGCAATCTAAACAGGGTGTTGGAGTAGGAATGATGGGTCATGCCGGAAGCTGGGCGGCCCTTGGGAAATGATAATGACCGTGCCCGTGTGAGGGTCATAGTGCCCTCTGGTAGTTTCACACATCAGTCCCTAAGGTGATGCTTTCTCTCTTCGTTCTTTGTGCATCTATCCTATTAACGACTTATCTTGTTCTTTATTTACTCTTTTTAAGGCAAGTCCTCATGGAATTGGCTTACCTAAAGTGGGGATGACTTTAAGTCAGGGGATCATTGAAGTTAGAAATGCTTTCAGAGGTAATATAGTACAGTCCCCTCATTTTAGAATTGAGGCAGCTGAGGTCAAGAGGGAAATCAGGGTCTTTTCTGAGTTTATACATCTAGTTAATGACAGAGCCAAGAATAGAATTTAGGATTCCAGATTTCTTATCAACTGCTCCTTCCACTAATGTCCAGCCTGTTTATGTTCTCATAAAATGTGCGTATATTAGTATTCTCTGATGTAGGGGTTAGATGGATTGGTCAATGGACAAAGAGGCCTGAGGTAGTAGGATGAGCTGGTAGAGGAGATCATTCATTGTATCAGCACAAGGAGATCAAGATGCCTGAGCAAGGGTGGCACAGAGTCCGCAAATCCACAGGACTTTAAAAGGTCAGAGTGATGAAGTCAGCAGATGGACAGAACTGTAGGGGAGAATGCCAGGCAGGGAGCAAATGAACCCGAGACTGTCTGAGGGCATTACAGGACAGTCAGCAGATGGGCTGCACCATATCATAGGGCGAGTAGCACTGTCAATGACACTAATTACAGTGATGGAGGTGCTTTGCAAAACATGGGAGATAGCGCCCTTATTTTATAGGACATTTGCTGTAACAATGGATGAGTTCACAACAGCTTTCCACATTAAATGCACTAAATTGAGAAAGCAGGGAAATATTTGCAGTGTTTTCTTCTTCTTCTAATACTATGTTGGACATAGACTTACCGATTAGGATATGCCACAGTACCCAGGCAATGGCATTTCTTCTGAGCGTTGAGTGTTTTCACAAATTAGAATTCCCTTAAAAGTAAAATATTCAGAAGTGAAACAATGCATAACCTGACAGATGAGGTGATTCTGTAACACAAACCAGCAGGTAAATTAGGAGGATCAGATTTGGGAGAGACATTGAAACTGTCATATCATCTCTGCTAACAGAGATGGCAATTGGATACCCCCCAAAATTGTTTAAAAGATGCCTATATGTTAAATACAAGGAGCTTGAACAAATATAAGATTCAATAGGAAGGCAGCACTTTTTACCTCATCAGAAAATTCTAGGAATATAATTTAGCATTTTAGCTCAAGAGAAAAAAATTTTTGAGCAGGTATTATGTGCCAAATGCACTGCTAGGTTCTGGGGATGCAAAAGTTGAACAAAATAGGATCCCAAATCTCAAATCACTCACCACTCATCACGGAGTCAGCAAGTACACATAAAAAATGATTCTAAGACAACTGCTGTAACAGAGGTAAGTGAAATGTTTCAGTCCCATAAATGATAAACATCTATGACATGTGGAAAAGAAATTAAAATGTGAAGCTCAACCATGATCTTGGGAAAAATGGGTTGGTTAAATGATGTATTTGAAAAAAAAGTCTGTCTTGATTTTACTTTTGTGCTGTCGGCAGTCACTAACATGCGTGGCTGTGCGATGCTAGTGACTTCTGTACTTATATCATCTTGGCTCCAGAGCAGCAAAGATCTAAATGGAAGCTGGATGATTGCCAGTGATCTCTGAGTGGCTGGGGAGTTGAGTAAACTGGGTACAGGACATCACTCTGTTTTTGAGCCCTTTCCTTTGCCGCTCACTTACAAGGCAGCAAGAATTAAGAATTCCACTTAGCCTTATTTTTTGCCCTCTGTCCTCATCATCAGTTCTTTCATCCCATTAGGTTTCCTTCTGCCTCACTTCTTTCCTTTGAATTCTCTTCCTTTCTCATCACTGCCCCAAGACCAAATTAAACTTGTCAAGACTATTTTGGAACTCAGGTCCATAAACTCTGAATGCCAAACCACAGCTGTTTGGTTTTCACAATTTTTGGAAGCTTGTCTAGCCCTAACACAGGATTTCTTATTTGGCACCTGCCTTCTCCGTTACTCACTGTATCCTCATGGTAATTGTAGAGTCCCCTTCAGCAGTCACGCAAGCTACAACGTTGTGTTCATGAAACCCAATTAAAATTTTATCCTTGTTGTCTCTCTTGCCCAACTCACCAATATATAATTTTATTCCAGACTTGGAAATAATCATTTAGTTGATTGATATAGCAATAAAAAAACGTTTTAGATCAACCAAGCTAGAAAGCTTGACGGAACTGCCCTTGTTTCACAATAATCTTTCTTCTCAAGTTACCAAGGCCTATCTTAAATGACTAAAGTAATGAACATAAAATTCCTTCCCTGGCAAAACTTTTACTGACTGAAAGCTATAACTGATCTGAAGGAGTTTCCATCTCACAGTGTGATTTTGGTTCTGTGAAAAACATAGGAACCAATTTAATTGCTTGTTTCCTAGCAGTCTAGCCGTTTCTGACATACATATGCGCATATATAATTGTGGGATCTCTCTGAAGCATGTCTGCAGACCAGGATCAAGTGACAGAAGTTTGCTTGGGAAGTGCTGGAAAAACCCATAGGGAGTAGGGTAGTGATGCAGGGAAGAGAATATAGCCAATAAAGGTGAACCATTAAGTTCACAGCATTACAGTGGGTGCCTGGACCTTGACCCAGAGGGCAGACTCTGGGAAATAATGTAAAACATATATCTGAGGTATCAGGAGTTGAGACAGTTGTATACTAAATCTCAAGACACTTGCTGAAGACTGCCTTGCCCCTGGCAATGTTAACTCCTTGGAACTCGGGCCTGCCTTGCAGTAGCCCCTCCCTGGACAACTCACCTTTCTCTCTTTTCAGGAACAAAGGTCGGGTGTTGGTGATTGGAAGTCAGCTTGATATCAGCACACAAAATGGTCCTTGGACAGTGTATGGGCCATTGACAGTGCTACTATAATGCATTTACCACATTTTAGATTATCTGAAGAATAGGGACAACAATGTTAAATCCTAAAATCTTTGGTTTTTTTTAAGCCATTAATTCTATCTTTCCCTCACTGATAGTCTAATCAAGAGATGTCTTCATTCCTCTACTCACGCACTTGCACTGCGGGAAATACACAGAGGCAATCAGGTCCTGAGCAAAAGGAAAAGAAACAGTTACCTGAATGATTCATAAAATGGAGAAGCAGACCATGGATAATCGGTGGTTGTCAGAGAGGCCTTTGCAACAAAGAAGATGCTGTAGATGCTTCGGCTATACTCAAGAACAAATTATCCAGTGCTTGTATCACTGTCGTCATTACTGTCACACAGTTGATAGACATCTGCATTTGAATAGGACAGTTTTAGGCAGTAGAGAAAGCAAGTCAAGCCAGTGTGCTCCTTCCTTCACTGGAATCTAAAATCTGAGTAAGACCTGGAGATGAGTATAGAAGCAGAGTTTAGAGTACACAACATGATATGCCTGTAAGGGTGATGAAGTTAAAGTGGATGGAAAGCAGGATCGTGTAACATGACAAATAGGGAGTGATTTAGCCTCACAGTCAGGAAGAGAACAGCAACTGGGAGAACTTGAGCTCTGTCTACAGTGGACGGGCTGTCAAGTGGAGATGCAGTCCCAGTGTTGGCGATCAACCGAACTTTTCATAGCAGGTGCAGATGGATGCTCACGTGACATTGTCAGAAGTTTCATTTAAAAGAAGTTTCATTCATGAAACTTCTGACATTTCACACACATTTAAAATACCATGTGCCCCAAATATGTTTAGGGCAAATAGAACACATATCCTGACTAGATTAAGCAAATTCAGTCGGAGGTATCTGACACAGATGAGTGAATACCAGATGACTTTTGCTGCCAGCGGTGGGAGAGTGGTGTGCCTGTGTTTGTGTGTTTGTATGCATATGAGAGAGAGGATAGGGATCACCTAGTGTGTTCATGATGAATACATACATACACATTTTCATGTACATATATGTATACATACATGTTGAAAACAGATAAGTATATTTTTTGAGATGATGATAGAGAAGACAGCAAAGCTAACTGTTTTCCATATACTTCTGCCATTTCAATTACATTCTTAATTTAAGGCAAACTCAGACATAACTGACTCCTTGCCTTTATTGGAAAATACTTTTTGCAAGAGGGGTTTCTTGGTGAGTAGGTAGATTTAGAGGGAACTCCATGATTAAATAGGTTTGGCATGAGGTAAGAGATTTAAACTGGTTATTTTGTAAGAGAGAGTTTGGAGAGGTTTGTAAGGACTTTGGATTGTAACCTGAGAATAAAAACAGCATTATATCGATAGTTCCTGGGTGCTGAGTCCTAAAATAGGTATTTTGCCTTTGTTAACTCTTTCAGTCCCAATCTTGTATGGTGTCAGGAACCACTTTTAAGAAGGGAAAATATACCCCTGTGCACATACAGGTATACAAAGATCTGGAGTTTAAACAATTTGATCCAGATAATAGAAATAATACACATCAGTACCATGACTCCTATACAGAATGTATACAGCCCATTGCATAAGGTTTTCTAAGCAAGTATTGTCTGCATTTTCCAGAGAGTAGGGGAATAGGCATTAATGTGTATTCACGTGTGACATTCCTATTTGGAATACAGGGTGATGAGTGTTGCTTGACTTTGAGTATGTGCCTTCCATGATGACTGAGCTAGCCTGACTCTGGATTCATTTGTCCCCTGGGGTCTTTCTTACAGGTTAGCTAAAATTTTAGAGCATTATGTTGCTCTGTCAACAGATTATCAGCTGAAAGCTTGCACCTGGAGTAGAGGGGGAGGATGGATCTTACCCAACTCAGAACTTCATGAGAAATGACACTTCCTTACCTCTTGCATCTCAGAGACCAAGCTCTTCTTCCTGCTCATATTTTTATTCTGTTCTCTTAATTTTTCCAATAAATTTCTGTTTTTAATTTGAACTAGTCTGACTATGTTTCTGTTTCTTGAGATAGAATAATCACATCTAGGTGGACATTTCTGGGGGAAATGTGGTATGGATGAGTATTGAAGTCATCATTTTCCCCTTATTAGGGAAAATAACATTATGGGTTGTCCAATAATGAAATCTCATAATTTCATCATCTTAAGAAGACAAAAATTCCATGCAGACATCATTAAGAAAGAAAAGTGGGACCTGGCTGGTGTGGCTCAGTGGATTGAGTGCTGGCCTGCAATCCAAAGGGTTGCTGGTTCGATTCCTGGTCAGGGCACATACCTGAGTTGCAGGCCAGGTTTTCAGTATGAGGCACGTGAGAGGCAAGCACACATTGATGTTTCTCTCCCTCTCTTTCTCCCTGTCTTCCTCTCTCTAAAAATAAATAAATAAAATCTTTTAAAAAATAAAGAAAAGTGGTTTTTAACTGCTTTTTTGTCCTCATTTTAGAGAGGAAATTGAGAAAGACTTGTCGAAGGTAGAACCCTGTGTGCTGTATTGAGGCATTTGTCTCTGGGCTCTTCATGTTAGGACAGAGTACATGTCATTACTGGGATCAGAGTCAATAGTGGTGGGTCCCACACTAGAAGTGTTTTTTAATCCTTATCCCTTGATCCACCAACTGATATTTCTCTTAGAGGTTTCAAGGAACTCTTTTTCCCCCTTCATTTCACATAACATTTTGTATCTCTGAATAACAACATATAATTTAAATATGTAATAGAATTAATTGAAGTTGCATTAAGTTTTTAATGTGTTCATCTTGCGTGTGTTGACATCTCTACAGAGATGCTGTGGTAGCATTAATTTCTGTTTTTGCTGACTTGTCTGTGCACAAGGCTAGCAGACTGGGAGAAGTTACTTCATAGTTTAATACATAATTGGAACAGACATGGCAACTATTTTAAATTATTAACAAATGAGTCAGACTGTGTTGCTAACATATTATTTAGAAACACTAAAAATACAAATTTGTGCTTTTAATAAAATAGTTGAGAGCTTTACACTTTATTAATGAAATAGTATACTTTCTCTAATGTTTGACTGAATCAGAAACATTTATGACTGAACTTTTGCGGACCAGAGTGATTGGGGAGTGGGTTATCTGTATAGAATGCATTTTCCAAGTAGAGATGAAAAACATTTTTTAAAATACCTATTCTTGAAAATCTATAATACTATTTCATACAGCATTATATACTATACTAGTATTTAATACTAGTTTTTTTCTTGGTAACAGTGTAAGTACATAACTCATAGCTCTTTGGATTCGGGATCTTTTTCAAGCATCACCAAATCAGTCATAGTAAACATCACGGATTTTTATAAATTGAGGAGTAAAATAGAATGTGCTGAATCTGTGTCAATCTGAGAACACCCCTGGTGTTGAAAGCTGCTCCTCTTTTCTTCCTCCCTTTCTTTTTTTTTTATCTCCTCCTAATCTTACTTTTTCTCTTCTTTCTTTAGTGAAAATCCTAGTTACAAAATTGTTTCATTGACATTTACTTTATTCTTTCAACACTAGTATGCAAATATAAGGCAAAATCCACATGCTTTAGAGATTTGTTTATTTGGGGATTAAAGTACGAAATATTTTATACAAGTTATGTCCTTGATTTTGCATGGATGTTGTCATATCCTACACTCAATGGGGATAATATTTTGGAAATATTAAACCAACGTGGTTTATTAACTTCATCCGCTGATTTTTTCTACTCCAGCCACTTTGGAAAAAGCAAAGCAGGTGCATAGGCACTACCAGAAGTCTCTGCTAAAGTCCTCAAATCTTTGAGAGCAGAAAAATAGAGGGGAGTGATCTAATACTTATGTCCTAGTTTCTTTCCTCCAGTCACAGCACAAGAAAAATGCTTAGTCACAGAGAGGGCCTGCGTCAATGGCTCCTTGCCTAACCAGGGTGCTTATGTCCTGCAAGTGACTGAGATATTCCCTGCTGAACTTATAGGGATATAGGAGGAAGCTGAGGTCAAATCCTAGTGCTACACATTTTGCAGGGTACAGAGCTTAAGCTGAGGTCAAGCTGCAGGACCTGGCAGCAGCACTAGCAAGAGAGGAGGCGGGACCTGGATGAGCTAAGAAAAATGCCAGGAATTCACCTATCACACTTTAACACACAACTTCACAAGGTACTCAGGAAAACCCAGACTGGCAGAAGACACCAACTAGTGACTCACACAAAAAACAGGGGTCCCTCCTAATTGCCATGGTATCACTTCAGCTTTCTGCTACTCTTAAGATGTCATTTTGGGAGGAGGAAGCATTAGAACCCCTGAAAGCCTATAATATATCATTAAAATAATCTTATAAACAGAGGCTAAAAAGATCGGTACTGTAACCTTTAAAACTCCATACTTTTCTGCTGCCTCAACAGCCTCATAAACAGGCTGTGAGCATCCTTCCCAGGTGACCAGGTGTGCCAGTGGGAGGCATAAGGTGGGCCTCTGCCACAAGTTCTCCTTTCTACCCTTGCCTAGCTGTAACCAAATAACACTCAAATGTACCGATGAAATCTCTTTGCACTTTTTCTTTTGCCCCACACCCCAACTCCCAATAAAAGCACCTGTGGGTCCTTCTCTCTGCTCTGTTGAGCCCACCCCATTGGTGCTTTCTCTCATGTGGTCCCCTTTTGGCGTGAATGACTCTGTCTCTCTGGGACCTGTAAGTATAATAGACTTAGTTTTTCCTGAATCTCTCCTCTGTTTTTTTCTTGTGGTCATACCTCAGAAAAGAATACAAAATAATATTTAAAGAAAGGTGAAGACACAAATTTAAGTTGTTTTATCCCCCTTGCTTTCATGGCATAGGGAGATGATTTCTTATGTATTTGATTGTAACCTATGTACATGTTAATGCATGACTCAGAGTAAGATATCCAAGGACATCTGAATCCCTTCTGTGGGAGGGCACTCCTAATATCAGAGGCTGGAAGGGCTTTTATAATTTGCTGAAGAATTAGACTTTAAATGTAAAGCTTTGTAATATCAAGTTACGTGGAGTATTGTGTTACACAGACCCTTTTGAGAGTGAGAGAGTATTTGCTAGTGTAGAACAGAGAATGACTTCCTAGCATTGATGTATAAATCTGCTTTCTTTTAGTATTTAGGTCTCTCAAAAATACTGCTGGTGGTTGTTTCTTTTAGGAGAATGCAAAGTTCAGGTTTCAGGTTCCCAATTTCTGAGTCTAAAGTTGCTTCAAAAAGCAGAAAAATAAGCAACACCTTTGAGAAGCTTAAAATCATAGTTGTTGATGGGTAAAAGAAGTGATTAGTGGCATTCATTTTTTTCATTATCTGCTACTTTACACTCACTGAAATAATAATTTCTGTCTCTCTCTCTCCCTCTCTCTCTGTCTGTCTCTCTCTCTCCTGCTTTCCTTTTACCCAAATCTTAGGCATGGGTGAAGATCCTGTTCAAGATTCCCCTCCTTGTTGAAATCTTAGCCAAATACTCCTGTCTCTTTCCTTTTCAGTGTCTGTTTTTTTGTATTCCTTAGTTAGGGACTCATTGTATTTGGCCTCGGGAGTTATCAACAGCTTTATGAGAGTTCAGGGTTTCCTCAGGACACAGTCGAAGTTTCATAAAGTCAGAGCCATGTCTTTGGTCTCACTCTACTCTTCTGAGCACAGAGGAGATGACTAACATGGAAGCCATACAACTATCCCAGATCGACAAGTCCTTTAACATTCCTGGTGAACCCTTTTAATCAGCTCTGTTAAGTCATATTTAGTAAAAAGCTGCGCATAATGAATTTGTGTGTTGACTGGAAAAAAAAAAGAAAAAGAACTAGGAAGGTTCTGGGTAAAGGTGGAGGATAATTGATTTAAGCCAGAGATCTTATTTGTTCAAGGTTGATGGGAGTTTTGATTTATCCTTTTTGTGCATCAGTATGAACTTGGCCGAACTCATCCTATAAATACAGAAAAGCTGTGGCAGCAGGTAAGAAATTAATTAATTCTCCAAATCTAAAAGTCTGTCCCCTACCTTGTAGCATATGATTTAGGCATCTGGCTCACCAGCAAGCTGTTGTGCTTCTGCAACATTGTGAGCAGAGATGAACAATATTTCAGAAATATGGGCACACTGTTTGGATGACATATTTCAGATATTGCACCTCCCTGTTAATGTCTCACTGAATTCCAGCTGGGAAGTCATTTTGCTGCAGCGGAAGCGGTTTGCCAATTGGTACTTTCACCTTTTGATTCGAGCTCAGTCAAGAGAACCTATCCTATGCGAATGTGTTCAGTTTGGCACTTTTTGGAAGTAGAGAATAATTGGAGTTTCCGATCAAATTGTGTGAAATATTCCAGATATTTTAAGGTGGATTCCAATTCAAGAGAGAAATTTTATTAGAGAGTTCTGTGTTAAGACAAATTACATTTACTCTCTTTTCATAAATCGAAACAGGAATGTCTTACTGCAGGTATTGGCTACCAGTTTCTCTCCAGGGGTGTTAAAAACCATTTCCTGAGGCGGAAGGAGCAAATATACAAAATTAGGAGATAAACGGACAGGAGAAAAACAGTTGTCCTTATGCTCTGAAACTTGCCAAGCAGACATGTTTCCTAAGTCCTCCCCTCTTTCCTCCCCCAAGTTTAACTTTTTAAAACATAAGGTGATGAAAACAGAATTTTGTTACGTGACCTAGAAATGATGGCCTTTTCTATCTCTCAGAATTTCAGTGGAGAGCTGTGTTGACATCATAGAACCTGCAGTGTCTTGAAAGTCTTTTAGTGCTTATTGTCATTAAGAGGTAGCATACTTAAACATACATCACAATTGTGACTGCTATCTTTAGCAGCTAAGGAGGAAAACTGATCCTGTGGGGTTCGATTATTAACTCTGTTATTATGTTCTTAGTGTACTCATGAAACTGTTTGGTAATGCACTCATCATTTATTTTTATTTTATATTTTGGAAGCATTGCTACAGGTTAATTGGCCCTATATTTTACAGTTTGCATCACTACTACTAATAAAAATCTGTTTATATTGTTCTTCTGGGATTCTGATTGCATTAAGGAATGATTAGTCCTAATTAAATTCTGTAGTCTGTGCTAATTACAATCAAATAAGACTTTACATGAAAATGTGAAATTATGCTGAAGTAAATGCATTTTTGATCATTAATTAGAGAACTACCAGGCATACCTTTGCAGATGTTTTTATTTTATTTTTTTACTGGAAGGAAACCTTAACAACAAGCCATTGCATTTTGAAAGGGTGTCTCCCATAGTTGTTACAGGAACGATCTAGCTAATTATAAATATAAGTGATATTTCCTTATTTTACTCCTCATGAGGACTAAAGTCTCCTCAGCTGTTCCTCATCCACCCTCCAAGTAGTAATATTATATTGACATTATAGAATAAAAATGAGAGCATGAAGATTTCAAGAGCTTGTGTGCTATGATATTGTCTCATTTAACTTTTATGCATCGTATCCTTTTCAGTCTGACATTTCCCTAATTTCTTTTTAATGCTGTAGATGCACTTGGATCTCCTGTGTGAGGTGGTAATGACACTTCCACAGGTACTTCCCTGGTTTGGTGACAACTCGGGAAGAGTATTCTTTTGTGTTCAGGGCCCAACTCTTGAATACTCTTCCTTATTAGGAGGGTTGGCTTTCATATGTAAATGAGGAAAGGAAGAACTGGATAGAATCATACTTTCTGGCCACCTACATCTTTTCCCATCCTTTCATAGGAATCACTAAATGAGACAGTGCCTTTAAGACACATGCTGGTTCCCTAAATTTTAGCTCAGATAATTATTGTCAGGATTGCATTGCATTTAGTATTGCTGCAAGTCCAATTTTAGACCAATTAATTGGTTTTGACCTCAGGAGGAGTAAATATTTCACTAGAATTCCCCAATAATCTCACTTCCCCTTCTACACTCCTCCTGCATAGAGATATCTTGAGTTTGGCAGCAAAAGCCGTGACAGAATCCAGACTCTGTTGGCAGTGTTAATGATCCTGAAATATCCTTCTTCATGCAGTGCTGAAGGCTTCAATTCAGAAGTAATATTCAAATCTTGACCATTTATCGACATTCTAAACTTAACTCTACTTTTTCTAAATCACCTGCTCATTCATTTTCTCACTCCTACTTACTTTACTTCCCTATGTACCAAACCAAGAGCTATTTTTCTCCTTTTCTGACTTTTAATTGCATTTCAATTTCTCTGTTAGCTTTTATCAAAATGTTTCCTCTTGCCTTTAAAAAAATAAATTTGCTCATTCTTCAGATACTGTCTTGATTATTTCATTCCTATGTATGTTTGCCCCTGCCCGGTCTTCAACTGAGCAGCTGGCCTCCAGGTCCCTACTCTCTTTTCCATTTCATTACTGTTACTTCATCCAAGTCCACATTTCAACCCAGCAGTTACAAGCTTTGCCTTTCACATAGGACTCTCATTTCTAGCTTTGGATTTTTGCTTTTCCTGGGATTTCCTCTTTAACACTTTGTCAATATCCATTCACACCCCTCCTTTAAGTTCCTCCTTGGAATTATTTTCTTTCAAGAAATTTTACATCAAGGTTATGAGCTATGCCTCCTCTGTGAACTAGAAACATAGAGCACTCTAAGTATCTTTGAGATCATGTAGTAAAATCTCCTCACATCACAGATGAGAAACCTGAAATTTAGAGTGGGTCACCTGAGCTGTGCAAGATTATGGGGCCCTTCAGCATGAGAACAGGGCCCAGGAGACTTTGAAGTCCATGCCCTTTCCTTTCACCTGCTCCATCTCAGCATGTATATTTCCTCTTTGGTCTTAGGAGTTTTTTTTTTTTTTTTTTTTTTTAACATTTTCTTCATGTATGTGCCCCTTCCCCCCCTCAGTTAAAGAATAAGTTCTTGGAAAACAGGGACCATTCCTTCTGGCTTTTCCTCTTTATCTTCCATCATGCTCCATAACACTGAACATAAATTGAATTCTCAACAGGGTTCATTCTGTTCACATCTGTCCATCTCACTCTAACATTTTTTATTTTCTGTTTTTTGCCTTAATTTATATATATGATTCCATGCCATTGCTCCTGTTTCTTCTCCCCCCCGCCGCCACTTTTGCCTTAATTCTTTTCCCTCAATTCCCATCACTTTCGAAATTACATTTGTCTACATTATGTTAACTTTGCATTTTGTGCTCAAAATTTTCTTATACTTCTTATATCATATTTAGATTTAAGCTGGAAGATAAAACGTAGATAGTGGCTCTCCTTTTAGGGGTGGAAAGCAAGAACTGGTAGCAGGGGTGTCAATTATTGTTGATGTCTTAAACTTTATTTATACAGTGTCTGAATAAATTAGCCTTCATGTACCACCTCAGCCTCTTATCCAGTTGAACTTTTCAAATGTGTAACATTTTTCACCAGGAAATCTCTTTATTTATTAATTTGTCAGTCAGTTAACAACTAACTATATGCTGGTCTGTCTAATGGGGAGAGTTGAACTAGATGCTGATTTTCTGTGTAATGGAATGGAAGTGGCCACATATTGCCTTTTATAAATGCTTAGCATACAAAACTCAGAGACATAATCTGATTGTCTTGGAGTTATGCTCCTTCAGAAAAATCTTGAAAGAGGAAGGTTGAAGGTTTTGCTAAGGAAATTCCAGGAATGAGAAATGGCCTGATTAAGTGCTTAGAGGGAGGGGAGAGGGGAAGCAGCTTATTGTGTTTTCTTGCCTTTACCATAATTTAAAGAGTGGATTAAAAAGATAATAGGGGTGTAATAGAGAAGACTTTACATTCTTGAAGTCAATGACCAAGAATCTCCTATTAGATCTAAAGCGATGTTCAAGGCTCAGCACGGCAGCCATGAAGAATACAAAATCGTCAGATGAGAGGGTCCCTTTCTTTGCAGGACTGAAAAGGCTCTGGTGCTCATATGAATTTCTTTGAAGTGCCACCTTTAGATGACCGTCTTCCCCTAGAAATGTTCTTCATATGCACCTACTTACCATAAACCCACCCTGCATTAGGCCTGACTTTGCATTCATCAGCTCATCAGTTATTACAGCTAAGTCTGAGGTGAATCGAACACACTCAGGTCCACCTTACGGACCAGGGAAAAGAGTCACAAAGCAGCGCAGTAATATGCCTGTAGTTAAACAGTGCATGTGGTAGAACTAAGATTCTGATCTGACATTTACCTGACTTTATAGCATTTTAATTTCTAGGCTACATTACATGTTTTTTTTACCTTTTAATTAAGTTTTATTTTAAAAAGATGAAACCTTACACATCCTTTTAAAACATCAAAATTTAAAAGTTATTAGGCAAGTCAATCATACAAAACTGTTTTCACAATAATTAAAGATGTAGTAACCTTTACCACTGTAAAATGTCACAGTTCAAATTACCGCTTAGATCCTCAGTGATTCCAGTGCTTTCTCTCTCACAATGGGTCTGGCCAGTTGTAAGATAAATTTCCCCTCTGGATATTCTATTCGTAATCACATCTCTCTTAATCACCATCATCTCACACAGTAGGATAGCTGGCTGTGGTGGCAATTTCAAAGTGGTTGTTGCAGTCTTTTGCCATTTTTATGTAGCCATCCATGCTCCAAGCTGTATCCCAGCTTTTCTGGACAATCCAGTACTTATTGTTATTCAATTGTGCTACTTCAAAGCCATAGCCAACCACCAGAACTCCTCAGTCCAGGTTTTCAGTGCTGTATTCTGCTTCATAATCAATGACTTTTTAAAATAAAACCGGGGAGATCTACAACTCGCATTTATAGCAACAGAAATGGGCCCCACACTTGCCACTGCCTTTGTGAGGGACCTCTCTTGTTTATGAATGTCCATGAAGCCAGTGCCGTTGGCAGCAGAAAACTCAGGCTTGTTTTTGCAGGATAAATCTCTTCTACGATATGGATAGGATTCCTCTGGGTCCAGGCCTTTGTAGTCCTCAGCATACTGGGAAGCATTATCCCTCATGCTACCACTGCAACCCTCACTGCATGGAGACTGAGAGCAGTCCGCCAGGTTCTATTCACTCAGTGAAACAGTTTGCCAGTTTTCTGGAACATCTGTCCTCCAAGGGCACCAGTTGCACTAAAAGCCCAGCAAGAACCACACTGACCGTGGTCCTTCACAAGAGTTACATAGCCTTTCTCTCTCCCATTCACAGATGTTGGGATCTCGCAAAGGGAGGTTCTTGGAACACTTCCCGCTTCCTGTGCTTCTGGTTTTGAAGGACATTCTACACCTGCCTGAATTCTACTTCGGTCATAGCACCAAAGGCATTCATTGCCATGGTGAAGTTGTGTTTCCCTTGGCTGTAGTCCTGACTGTGCAACTGAAAAATTTTCACATTCTTTTCCCACATTGTTCTCTCCTGTGCTTCATCGTTCTCATTATCTAGTTTTCTATGTGTTGTCTGCCACCCGTTCCATTATGCAACTGAACTGTGATCAGATTTTGGCACGGCTGAGGCATTCCCAGGCAAAGGGCGGTCAGGAAGAGTGAAGGATTCCTGTTCAGAAAACTGCGGTAGATGCAGCTGCGCAAGCACAGTCAGTGTGTGCAGGTCCAGGGGTCTCCAAAGCCCTAGATTACTTATTTTTATTAAGAATATCATAGAGATTTTATGAATTCTCTCAAAACCCTAACCTGTCTGTCCTCTTCCATAGACGCCAGAGAAATGCCCTTTACCTCCCCACCCCTCAGCGCTGCCTCTGGAAAGCAATGCAGTCAGTTGCAGAGTTCCAGTTCTGTTTTAGAGTTTTGATTGTGAGAAGCTACAAAGCCAACATTAATTGGAAACTTTGTAGGAAATTACTTTTGTCATCAGTCAAAAGAAAAAAAAATGTCATTATGATGAGAATTCAAAGATGGTTTTGTGTAAAATTAGAAGTGTGCACATTTACACACACACACTCTCTCTCTCTTTCATACTTATTATTCTGAGAGAACCACTGCAGCTTTTTATTCTGTAAATCACATTATTTTTCTTAAGTAAACAACTGCTTACTGATGGGTTGGTGGATATTACTAAAGTTTATCAATATGGTCCCTATCATGGATTGAAGAAAAAGTCAGTGAAATACAAAAGAACAAGATACTTCACAGGGAAAAATTACATATTTGATGGCCATTCTAACAGGCATGAGGAGATGTCCCATTGTGTTTTTAATTTACATTTCTCTAATGACTAGTGGTGTTGAGCATGTTTTTATGTTGGCTTTTGTATGTCTTCTTCAGAGGAAAGTCTATTCAGGTCCTTTACCCATTTTAATTTTTCTTTTTGCTATTGAGTTGTATGAGTTCTTTATATATTTTGAATATTAACACCTTATTAGATATATAATTTGCAAACTTTTTTTCCATTTTGTAGGTGTTTTTCTGATGGTTTTTGTTGCTGTTCAGAAGCTTTTTTGTTTGATGTAGTACCATTTGTTTATTTTTGATTTTGTTGCTTGTGCTTTAGGTGTCAGACCCAGCGATCTCACTTCTGGGAATAAATCCTAAGCATCCCAAAACACCAATCAGAAAGAATACATGCATCCCTGTGTTCTTGGCAGCGTTATTTACAACTGCCAGGATCTGGAAACGGCCCAAGTGCCCATCAGTGGAAGAGTGGATTAAAAAGCATGGTGCATTGATTAGGTTGTACTTATAAATGAGATCATATGGTATTTGTCTTTTATCACCTGGCTTACTTCACTTAGCAAAACAAACGAGCAAACAAAATAGAACCAGGGACATGGAAATAAAGAACAAGCTGACAGTGACCAGAGGGAAGGGGGAAGGATAATGGGGGAAAAGAAGAGAAAGGGTCATCAAGGAACATGTATAGAGGATCAACGGACAAAGCCAAAGGGGGGAAGGATTGAGTGTGGGAGGTGGAAGGGGTGGGGGTAGAAATGGTGGTGGGAAAATGGAGACAACTATACATGAACAACAATAAAAAATTAAAATAAAAAAATAAAAAAACTTTTAAAATTAAAAAAAGAAAGTCATGGTGCATTTACGTAATGGAACACTACTGCACTATGAAAAAGAAGGAACTCTCACCCTTTGTGACAGCATGGTCAGACCTGGTTATTATTATGCTAAACGAAATAAAGCAATCAGAGAAAGACAAATACTGTATGATCTCTCTTATATGTGGAATCTAGTGAGCAAAATAAACTGATGAACAAAATGTGACGAGAGGCAAGGGTACATGGAACAGACTGACAGATCTCAGAGGGGAGGGGTTGGGGGGACAGGAAGAGAGTAGCCAAAGTACATATCTGCATAGCCCATAGATACAGAAAACAAAGTGGTGAAGGCTGGGGTAAGGGTTGGGTGGAGGGGGATGAAGAGGGGGAAATGAGGGACATCGGTAATAGTGTCAACAATAAAAAAAATCATTAGTAGGATTCATGTCAAGGAGCTTTATTCTTATGTTTTATTCTAGGATTTTCATGGTTTCAGGTCTTACATTTAAGTCTTTAATCCTTTTTGAGTTAATTTTTGTGAGTGGTGTAAGTCCAGTTTCACTTTTATATGTTAATATCCAATTATCCAAGAACCATTTATTGATAAGGCAGTCTTTTCTCAAATATTCTAGGTTCCCTTGTCAAATATGAGTTAACTGTATATACTTGGGTTTCTTTCTGGGCTCTCAGTTCTGTCTTATTCTTCTGTTTGTTTCTTTTATGGCAGTATCATACTCTTTTGATGACCATAACTTTTTAGTATAGCTTGAAATTGAAGTGTGATGTCTCCTGTTTTGTTCTTCTTTCTAAAGATTTTTTTTTGTCTATTTCAGGGTCTTTTATTGGTTCCATAAAAGTTTTAGGAATGTATTTTTTATATTTCTGAAAAAATACCATTGAATTCTTGATAGGGATTGCATTGAATTTATGGGTTCAATGTCTTATAGTTTTTAGAGTAGTGATCATCCAGTTCCTTGAAGTATATTTTTGTTGTTATTTTAGATGCAATATAAATGAGATCAATTTCTTTATTTTACAGAAAATTTGTTGTTAATGTATAGAATACTGCTGATTTTGTATGTTAACTTTATATTTTATTTGACTAAATTTTCTGATTGAATCTGGTGTTTTTTTTGGTTGTTGAGTCTTTAAGATTTTCCCTGTATAAAATTATACCATTTGCAAATACAGACAATTTTACTTCTTTCTTTCCAATTCTAGTACCTTTGATTTCTTTCTCTTGCTAAAAGCTCTAGCTAGGACTTCTAGTACTATGTTGACTAGGAATGGGAAAAGAGGCTATCCTTTATGTCGAGATATATTTCTTCTATGTGTAATTTGTTAGGAGTTTTTAACATGACTGAATGTTGAATTTTGTCAAGTGAATTTTCTCTATAAATTGAGATGATCATATAATTATTTTCTTTCATTATATTAATTTCCCATGTCACGTTGAACCATCCTTGCATCCCAGGGATAAATCCCACTTGATAATGGTGGATGATCTTTTTAATGTGTTTCTGAATTTGGTTTGCTAATATCTTATTAAGAATTTTTACATCTGTATTCTTCAGGGACATTGGCCTGTAGTTTTCTTTTCTAGTAACATTCTTTCTTGGTTTTTGGTGTAAGGACAATGCTGGCCTCATAAAATGAAGTGGGGGTGGGTAGTTTCCTCCTCTTCAGTTTTTTGGAAGAGTTTCAGAAGGATTGGTGTTAATTCTTCTTTAAAGGTTTAATACAATTCACCAATGAAGCCATCTCATCCTGAGCTTCTTTTTGGGAGAGTTTAGATTACTATTCAATATATTTACTATAATTGATATATTTAGATTTTCTTTTTCTTCTTGATTCAGTCTTGATAATGGGGTTGTTTCTAAATTATTAGAATTTTTTTCTAAGTTTGTTGGCATATGGTTGTTCATAGTAGCCTCTTATGGTCCTTCAGATATATATCATATCCGTTGTAATTTCTCCTTTTATATTTATAATTTTGCTATTTTTTTCTGTTTTTCTTGGTTAGTCTAGCTAAAGGTTTGTCAATTTCATTATTTCAAATAACCAACTTCTAGTTTATTTTTTTTAGTGTTTTTTTGTTGTCTACTTTTAATTTCTGCTCTAACCTTTATTTTTATTTCCTTTCTCCTGCTAACTTTGTTCTTTTTTAAGTCCTTAAGGTTTTGAGTTAGGTTGTTCATTTGGGATCTTCTTGCTTCTTAATAAAAGTGTTTATTGCTATGAAAGACCCATTTAAAAATGCTTTTGTTGCATCCCACAAGTATGGTTAGGTTGTGTTTCGTAACCATGCTTTCTAATATTGTTTGTGTCAACAAACTTTCTAATATCCTTATTTTTTCTTGTATCCATTGATTGTTCGGGAGAATGTTGTTCAATTTCCATGTGTTTGTGAATTTTCCAGTGTTCTTTGATTTCCAGTTTTATGCCACCGTGGTCAGAGAGGATACTTGATTTGATTTCAGTATTCTTCAATTTACTAAGACCTGTTTTCTGGCATGCTGTATGGCCTATTCTAGAAAATGTTCTGTGTTCAATTGAGAAAAATGTGTATTCTGCTGCTGTTTAATAGAAGGTTCTGTTTTATTTCTGTTATATTTACTTGGTCCAAAATGTTGTTCAAATCTCCAGTTTGATTATTGATTCTGTCTGGGTGATCTACCCATTATTGTGCGTGGGATATTTAAGTCCCCATCTATTATTGTGTTACTGTTTATTTTTTATTTTAGCTCTGTTAGTTTTTGCTTTAAATATTTAGGTGCTTCAATGTTGGGTACATACATATTTGCAATTATTATATTTTCTTGATATATTTGTCCCTTTATCATTATATGATGACCTTCTTTGTTTCTTTCTACCTTTTTTTTTTTTAGTTTAAAGTTTATTTTATCTAATATAACTACCCCTTGTGTGTGTTTTTTTTTTTTTTTTTTACCATTTCCTTGAGATGTCTTTTTCCATTTCTCAGTTTGTGTGTCATTAGGCTAAAGTGAGTCTCTTGTAGGCAACATGTCTTGTTGTTTTTTTTTAAACTTATTCAGCCATTCTCTGTCTTTTGTTTAGAGAATTTAATTTGCTTTGTTTAAAGTAAGTATTGCTAGGTAAGAACTTGTTTCTGTTTTGTTGATTGTGTTCCAGTTGTTTTGTAGTTCTATTATTCCTTGTTTCTCATCCTGTTGTCTTTGGTGTGTGTGTATTTGGATGTCTTTCGGTATTAGTACACTTTGACTTCCTTATCATAGATTTTGGGTAAATACCATAGGATTTTCCCTTGTGGTTACCCTGAGGCTTACATAAAATATCTTAAAATTATAATACCCTATTTTATACTGATAACAGTGTAACTGTTAATAAACTTTATACTTTTGTATTCCCCTCTCACATTTTAGGTTATAGCTATCACAATGTAAATGTTTTTTCATATTGTGTAACTAATAACAAATTGTTGTAGTTACTGTTTTTTTACTCTACTTAAAAAACTTTTAAACTAGAGTGTAAGGGAATTATGCACCATTATTACCATATTGTAGAATCTAACTATGACTATATATATATCATTACCAGTGAGATTTATAGTATCTTTTTATGTTTTGATGATGTTAGTTAGCATTCTTTTCCTTTAACTCAAAGAATTCCCTTTGCATTTCTTGTAAAGCAGATCAGGTAAGAACTTCTTCAGCTCTTGTTTTTTGGACGAAGTCTCTTTCCCTCTTTTATTCTGAAGAACAGTTTTGCTGGGTGTAGAGTTCTTGGCTGTGAGTTATTTTTGTTTCACATTTTAAATATGTCATCTTGTTCTTTCCTGGCCAAAACCTTTTTGTTGAGAAATTTTCCAATAGTCTTATGGGGGTTCCCTGGTATGTAACGTCTCTCTTGTCTCTTGCTGCTCTTGAAAAGAATATATATGCTATTGCTTTGGGGTGAAATTCTCTGAAGATATCAATTAAAGCCATTTGATCTGGTGTGTCATTTAAGGCCACTGTCTTTTTGTTGATTTTCTGTTGGAAGAGCTATCCATTGATGTAAATGGGGTGTTAAAATCCCCTAGTTTTGTCAATCTCTTCCTTTGTCTCTGACTTTTGAAAATTTAGTTAAATGTGTTTCAGTGAGTCCCATTCAAGCTCAAACTGTTTGAAGTCCTTTGGGCCTCATGGATATGTATGTCCATTTCTCTCCCCATGTTTGGTAAGTTTTCAGCCACTAATGTATTAAATATGCTTTCTGTCCCTTTGTCTTTCTTTTCTCCTTCTGGAATTCCCAAAATGCAAATATCATTTCATGTGTCCCATAACCCCTATAGGCTTTCTTACCTCTTTTTCTCCTTTTGCTCCTCTGACTGGATAATTTTGTTTTTTCCCCTTTCTATTCAATTTATTGGGGTAACACTGTTTAACAAAAGTATACACGTTTCAAGTGCACAATTCTACAACACATTATCTGTACACTGTACTGTGTGTTCACCACCCCCAGTCAAGTCTCGTTGCATAACCATTTATCCCCCTATACCCTCCTCTATCTGCCTCCACTCCCCTTCTCCCTTGAAGTCACCACACTATTGTCCTGTTGTCCGTGTCCATGAGTTCTGTCACTTTATTTTCATTTTTGCTTAATCCTTCCACCCTCTAGCCTTCCCATTTTCGACAGCTGTCAGCCTGCTGTCTATGAGTTAATCTCCTATAGTCTCATGCACTGATTCTTTGTTCTACTTGGTTGAGTCTACCTTTGAAACTCTATTAAGTTATTTATTTCAGTTTAATTCTAGGATTTTTTGATGGTTGCTATTTATTTGTTGACTTTCTTTTTTTACGATGTATTATTTTTTTAAATATCATTTAGTTGTCCATCTGTGCTTTTTTGGAGTTCACTAAAACTTCTTAAGAGTATTATTCTGAGAACCAAGATGGTGGCGTAGGTAGACACATTGTGCCTCCTCGCACAACCAGAACTGACAGAAAATCGAACGGCAAGGAAGTCCGACACCAACTTGATAAAAAAGAAACATTCATCCAAACCCGTAGGAGGGGCGGAGAGGATTCACGTGGCCATGGTGGGACCTAGACTGGCAGAGTGTGGGATGAATGGGGCAGGCAGTCTGACCTCTAGCAGACCCTGCGGCCCTACATTCGCACACAGATAAACCGAGAGGGCCGGACTCAGAGTGGCCGAGAATGGGGCAGGCAGAGCGGTGGGTAGCACCCCGCGGCCCCACATTTGCACACAGATAAACCAGGACAAACGGCGGGGACGGGAGCGAAGCAGACCACATAACCCAGGGCTCCAGCACAGGGAAATAAAGCCTCAAACCTCTGATTGAAAACGCCCCTGGGGGTTGGGGCAGCAGCAGGAGAGACTCCCAGCCTCACAGGAGAGGTCGTTGGAGAGACCCACAGGGGCCTAGAACGTGTACAGGCCCACCCACTTGGGAACCAGCACCAGAGGGGCCCAGTTTGATTGTGGGTATCGGAGTGAATGATTGAAATCTGGAGGAGAGTGAAGCGGGTGCCATTGCTCCCTCTCGGCCTCTCCCCCACTGTACAGCATCACAGCGCAGCGGCCAGCATTACCCCGCCCTGGTGAACACCTAAGGCTCTGCCCCTTTAAGTAACAGACTAGCCGAGACAAAAAAAAAAAAAAAATGGCCCAAATGACAGAACACTTCAAAGCTCCAGAAAAAATACAACTAAGCGAGGAAGAGATAGCCAACCTATCGGATGTACAGTCCAAAACACTGGTTATCAAGATGCTCACAGAATTGGTTGAATCTGTTCGAAAACCAGATGAAAAAATGAAGCCTATGCTAAGAGAAACAAAGGAAAATGTACAGGGAACCAATAGTGATGTGAAGGAAACTGGGACTCAAATCAATGGTGTGGACCAGAAGGGAGAAAGAAACATCCAACCAGAAAAGAATGAAGAAACAAGAATTCAGAAAAATGAAGAGAGGCTTAGGAACCTCCAGAACATCTTGAAACGTTCCAACATCCGAATTATAGGGGTGCCAGAAGGAGAAGAGGAAGAACAAAAACTTGAAAACTTATTTGAACAAATAATGAAGGAGAACTTCCCCAGTCTGGCAAAGGAAATAGACTTCCAGGAGGTCCAGGAAGCTCAGAGAGTCCCAAAGAAGCTGGACCCAAGGAGGAACACACCAAGGCACATCATCATTACATTACCCAAGATGAAAGAGAAGGAGAGAATCTTAGAAGCAGCAAGAGAAAAGGACACAGTTACCTACAAAGGGGTTCCCATAAGACTGTCAGCTGATTTCTCCAAAGAGACCTTACAGGCAAGAAGGGACTGGCAAGAAGTATTCCAAGTCATGAAAGGCAAGGGCCTACATCCAAGATTACTGTATCCAGCAAAGCTATCATTTAGAATGGAAGGGCAGATAAAGTGCTTCCCAGATAAGGTCAAGTTAAAGGAGTTCATCATCACCAAGCCATTATTATATGAAATGTTAAAGGGACTTATCTAAGAAAAAGAAGATCAAAAATATGAACAGTAAAAATGACAGCAAACTCACAGTTATTAACAACCACACCTAAAACCAAAACAAAAGAAAACTAAGCAAACAACTAGAACAGGAACAGAACCACAGAAATGGAGATCACATGGAGGGTTGTCAATAGGGGATTGGGAGGGGGAGAGGGGGGAAAGGTACAGAGAATAAGTAGCATAGATGATAGGTGGAAAATAGACAGGGGGAGGGTAAGAATAGTGTAGGAAATGTAGAAGCCAAAGAACTTATAAGTATGACCCATGGACATGAACTATAGGGGGGGAATGTGGGAGGGAGGGGGTGGGCAGGCTGGAGTTGAGTGAAGGGCCGGAAATGGGACAACTGTAATAGCATAATCAATAAATATATCAAAAAAGAGTATTATTCTGAATTCTCTGATAGTTCATAGATCTCTATGTACTTCGGGTCAGTTATTGGATCTCTATTAATTTCTTTTAGTGGTACTATATTTACATGCTTTTTCATGATACTTGACTCCTTACATTGATATCTGCATATTTAAGTAATTGGGCTTCTCTTCTAGTTGCTTTGTCAAACTTGGGTTTCTGGATGTTTCTCCTGGTAATGTCCTTGTGCAGATAGGCTTCCTATATAATGTTCTGTTTTGAGGCAAAGCAACTGTTCAAACTCTGAAGATGAGGATGGGGGTGGGTGTGCCACTGGCTGAGAACAGTTGGATAGGGCTGTTGGCTTGGTTTCCTACTCCAGTGAGGCTGTCGGTTGGGCTCGGAGGCTGCCTGGATTCTCCAGTCAGTCTTAGTAGATGGTTGGGACTGGCTATTATATTCAGGTGTGAATGGAGCTATGAACTGGCTCCCCTGCTTTTGTAGGACATCAGGATTGGAGCCAGGGACTGCACAGCTCAATGTTTGGGGGTCCAAATTAAGCCAGAGTGTGCACTGAATTCTCTGATCAGGTGAGGCCAATGGTGTTGCTCTGCAGACGAGGGAAGCAATGGCTCTGCTCTCAGTCCAAGTGCCATGGATGTGGGGCTGTTCAATGGGCTGTGCAGCTTCCTAAATGCTCTGGTTCAGTTCCCTGGTTGGGTAGAATGATGACTGTCTTCAGCAATGAGCAGGACTATGAATTAGATCTCCTGCTGTGGTGTAGTTGGAAAAGCATCTCCAAAGCCAGTACATATCTTTGTTGTTGTCTTGATTCAAGCTGACCAGCACCCCAAGGTCCCTGACTGAACAGGGCTGCTGGATTTGCTCTGCAAGTTGTCAAGTGCCACTGGCCCACACAACTTCCAGGAGTTGTTGCCCGCTCTTCTGGTCAAATGCAGCCAAAGGACATTCTCCACAGGGGGTAGAGCGATGTGACATTTCCGTTGCCTGAGTGTGGGCAAATGGGGCTTTAGCATGAGCAAAACTCTTCCTTGGAGGATTCAAGTCAGGCAGGTCTGCACCCCACTGAGTTCCCTGCAGAATGTGCCCCCGACTTGGTTCTGCAGACGAGCAAAGCCACTGGTTGGGATCACTACTTGGGCACTGCATGTTTGAGTTTGCTGGTTATTATTGCAAGCCCCTCCTCACTTATTCATCACAGATTTCAAGTGGTTGGGCCTTGCACATTCCCCCGCAATCCCAGTAGTGTGCGATCAGATTAAGGGCTCCTGCAAAGCTACCCACAATTCCGGGGGTGCTGGTTGTTCCTCCTGGATTTTCTTTACCCACTAGAGGAACCAGAGGCTCAGGGGAGACCTCTTCCTGTGGTGCTGTGTTGTTTGCGGGGAGCGGCAGTGCAGGTAACCTGTGGGTTCCACTTCTTTTCCCCTCTAGTGCAGTCTTTCTTTGTCTCTGTGGTTCGGGGGGGGTGATTCAGTCTCACCTGGTGGATCCTCAGTGACATCTTGTTCTTGAAAAATTGTTTATTGTTCTTACTGTGAAGAGGAGCAAAGTCAGGAACAACACATGACATCCTCTTGGCTTTTTAAAAGAAAATGTGATTTCAGTACTTAACCCATTTATTTTACCAATAATTTTCCTCTTGAGCCAACAAATGTTTCTGAGTAAGTCAGTTGGTGGAGGTGAAAGATTCTGAAGCTTGCCAGAGCATGTTTGTTGTTTCATGTTTGAATCCCCTAGGGAAAAGAAATGGAAGTATACACAGAAAATATCATCTTCTGTCTTTTTTCCCTGGGGCAATGGCTTTGTCATCAGTGAAACTGTCCATCCTTTGACTTCGGTGCACTGGCACTTTGTGACTTTTCACATCAGTTAAGCCGTGAGGTGTTATAATGGTCGGTGACCAGAAATCATGTGCTGGCATTATTGTGGGAAGAAACTGAGATATCTTAATAGAAGTATTTGTATACCTATATAGTTGGCTACTCCATGTCATAATTACTTCTGCAGTTTCCAAATTTCATGAATTTAAAGCTAACCAATTAATTTGGCTTTTATTATAGAGGAATGAACTTACAATCTAGGCTTTTCATTATACAGAGAAGAGAAAGAAAAGCTATTTTTCTAGATTCTTTTGTATAGATTTCAAATAGCACAGTCACATTATAATACTAACTGAAGTTTCACCTTCTAAAGGTTTTATTTTTTGTCTCTGCCTTAGAATTGAATCTAATAAAGTATTGATCAAATTACATGGTTTTGAGTGTTCCTAGAATGGGGAGAAAACTCACTTGAGATTTTATATATGTGCACATATATTTATTTATGCACTTTGTACAGATTTATAATAAATCATAAACTTTCCATCTTTTTAAAATTAAGAGGAAGATCTGAGCTAATGGTATTAAATAGAGAACCATTTTCACACCTTTAAATACTAAAATAGTAAGAACTACTTCAAAAATGTGCAAACTGAATACCCACCTGAGCTGTTTTCAGGAAAAGGTGTGGGGTGTTTGTGAGAAGCACACACATTTGCTGGTGACATGGCCTGGGATTTGGGGAAAGGCAATTGAAGAATGCCTCTTGTAATCCTCCTTCTACTTGTTTGAACCGTGAGTCCTGCTGTACGCAGCCCCCAACCTCCAGCATCAGTGCCGAAAGAGAAAGCAGCCAACTCTCTCAAATCTTTTAGAAAGTGAGACATAACTTAATACTTAAATATTTATCTCAATACAGGTTAATTCTGATTAAACAAATATGAATTAATTGAATATTGTACATCTCGTTTCATATTGTTGACCATTTTACATTTTGCAATTTCTGTATCATCTGGTCTTCTATGTTCCCTATAGCTCTATAAACACAAATATATTTTTATGTTATCATAGATTTGAATATTTTTGAACCAGTGCTTATGGACTATATGAAACACTGCTTTCAAACACTGGAATATAAACAATTTAAAGAGATTATTCTGTACAAAAAATATAAATTTTACTTAAATCACTATTGCACAAAACATTTTCTCCTTAGCTATGTAGATGACAAGCAAATTAATCTCAGTGTTCTGTTAGTTTTGAAGGTATTGCATGTAAATCTATTAGTGTAACTTTAAAAAAATTTATGTCACATTATTGCATATGATGCCTAGTGAAAATTTGCATGCAGACAGGCATTCCTGAGTGTAAATGTGTAGGCTGTCTCAGTTCTAAGAGGGTAAATATTCATGTGGTAAAAACGGCAGTAGGGAATGGAGTTACAGTTAAATCAGAGATTTGTCACTTGAAGGGAAGAAATTGTGGGCAGCTTAAATTACATCCTAGAAAATATAGACAACTAAAATGTATACCAATATTATGGGAATGCTTAAATTATACTCTGAAGCATTTCAGCAATTAAAAGTTTCCTGTGGATTCAAGTCACATTAACATCACAATAGAAACAGATGACCACGTAATGGAGAAATGAAGGCAGAAGCTTTCTGAAAAAGATTGAAAGTACCTAGTTTAATATATTTCCATATCAGGGAATAAATAACTCACAAAGAAAGTACAAGTTCATGGAAGATGGCATGTAAAATTTGCATCAGTGAAAGGTAATTGAAATTTGTGACCTGGTCAGACCTTGAATCCCACACTTGGAATAATTAACTTGGACCATTAATTATTACAAAGGTATAGCATTATGAGATAAAAATTGCACAGAGACACTCTTATGCCATGTTGGTGGTAACGTAACAAAGCAGAAATTAAGGTAAATGCCAACAGTGATGTTGCTATAGGGACCATATTGCCAATGAAAAACTTGGACAAATAACTTTCTATCATGAATTAATTAGGCCAGAAATCTTTTTATTTAACTACAAACCACCTAAATATCACTTCTCTTCCAGATTGATTGATGTTGTTATTAATTCTTTTAATATCTGGGAGACAAATATCCATCATAGAATATGAAATGGTATGTGGACTACTTTTCTGAGCATGACAGATATTATTTGGCTTGGTTTCAGCAACAATTATTGTAGGATTCAGATATCTGGATACATTTTATATGATGTTAAGGCAATAAGATTTAATAGTTTTATATCAAATCCATGGTACCAGCAAAGGCATGTGTAAATCTTGTATTATCACAAAAAGACTATAACCTAGTTTGGGCTGGATCAGGAAAATATGCTCTGACCAAAATTTTGATTTACACTTTTTCTATTTGCAAAATGTCTATTTCTCCAGAGTTAAGTCTTGTTAAATGATGTGATGATAGAGGAGTGGGTAGAAGTGTAACTTAATATTTTTTGGTAAACAGTGAACTGAACATGTAGAAATAAATTATTTTAAGAAGGCCTTTTGGAAAAAAACCTGAAAAAATAAGAAGGAAATTAACTAAGGGGAAACCATTTAAAAAATCATTTAGCCCAAAGGTACATTGTGTCTTCAGATGTCATCTTATCTTGTAAAATGTTTTCATTAGTTGTTAATAAAACTGAATTTATGACCTAATGAATAACCCAGGATGCTTGGTGTATTTCTTTAGTCAACCAGATGGAAGTAAGTTCTCTCAGAATATTAATTATGCTCTTTTGTTTGATGTGGTTGATTTCTATGGTGAATGTCTGTGTTTGTATGTGTGTGTTTTTCTTTAATGTTTTAAGGCAGAACTCTAATTTTTCTGTAAGGTCCTATATTATAGAAACCTTTCTATTTGCATGGACATCACACTTTGTAGCACATTTTGTTTCCCGTAAATGAGGAGAATCCTAATAAAAATATCATTGTTTATGAAGGAAGTAGTGATAGTTTATAAATTGTACTTGTTGTTAACCAGTGGAGATTAATCTTAAAGTGATATCATTTCATTTTTTTAACTTTTGAATTAAGTTCTTTGTTCCAAATCCATGTACAAAGTGCAGTGTAATATGTTATTTGAAACTTCCTTTAAAGGTTGACCTAAAAATTGCTTCTGACAGTCTCTATACCTAAAATGCTGTGTGGGCTTGTTTTTCTTCTTCTGAAGAAAGAAAAGAACAGGGTAAGTTAAAAATCATTGGGACTAAATTCCTTAAGTCTTTGATGTGATATCCGGCACCAGCATTAAAAACCAAGATTAATTATGACATAGGAATGATGTTGGTAATCAGAGAACAAGGGTGGAGAATGATGCCTTCCTCTGTGACTCTCTCAAGAGTGGGGACCTAGGAACTGCATTCCTGTGCTCCAGCGGCATTCCGTATTTTCTGCTATGGGGCGGATCACGTTGGGCTGTTGTTATGTGCATACCCAGAGTCCTTGAAGGCAGAGGTTCTTTCTTTTGATAATTAGGTCTACCCTGGGATTTCTCAAAGTTGGCACTACTGACATTTTGTACCAGATAATTCTATGTTGCGGGGGCTATTTTGTGCATTGTAAGTTGTTTAGCACCTCATCTGTCCTCTGTCCTCTAGGCTCCAGGTCCCCACCCCAGCCCCAGTCTCCAGATGAGGACCAGCTCAATGTTTCGCCCGTCATTGACATTTAGTAAATATTTTCTGACTAAGTAAGTGCAATTATCAATGCCGCATAAAACGTTAACATCTTTAACTGTGAATTCAGCAATTTGTTCTGGTTTTGACTGATTTTGAATGTCCTTCAGTCATGTCAAGGTGGTAAAATAGCTCTGATATCCCAAACCCAGTGTTCTTACGTAACTCTGAAGAAAATCGGGTGACTTTCTCTTCTCCACCTACCTTCTCCACATGCCCCCCGCCCCCCGCCCCACATGCCTCTGCTTGAGGACTTGCAACTGTGCGATGCTGACAAATGCAACAGCAGGTCATCTCACTGTGCAGACATCTGCAGCTCACTTTGATTCGAGGAGTCACGCAGTACATTGCAATCAGATACAGAGCTACTCGTGAACACCCTCACACCAGCCGAGGTGGAAGACACCGGGTCTCCGCAGAGTGAAGATAGGGCTCTTACGTCAGTCATGCTTGTACATCAAAATAGTAACACTTCATTAATCTTCGTATCTAAGGAGTTAGCATATATTTACAAGAATCTTATTTTCACCTTTCAACTACATGACATAGGACAATTCTGCTAAGTTCTCTGACCTGCTGTTTTCTCACTGATAAAATTAAAAGAACAATGACATCTTCCTCCCTGCCACTGTTAGGGGTCTCTGCTCTGCTTTTCCAGCTGACTCTCAACATTCTGTATTGGAATACTCATCACACTTGTTAATAATTACACTTTCCACAGCTTGCCACTCTTGCTGGCCTGTAAAGTATGTAAGGGATAGGCTCAGATCTCTCAGTCACAGTGCCTATACATGTTATTCCTCAAGGAATGAAAGTGCCTTGTAATAGCATACACTGTACAAATGTTAGCAATTGTCATTTGTTCATTCAATAGGTTTTGAATGAGCACCTACTTTATAAAACCCAGTTGGAACACTTGTGAATCCAGAAATATAGACAGCAGAGAATAGATTTAAGTGCCTGACTTCAAGGAGCTTGCAAGCTAGTAGACCAGGCAGTCAATAAGAATTGAAACCTCCATTAATTATCTATCTATCTACCCATCTCCTTAATTTCTGGTAATTGTAAAGGGATGCATGCTATGAAAAAGAGTGTAGTGAGGTGAGGTGAGTGTGATGGAGAGGGCTATTTTATCGGGAGTGCAAAAAAGCCTTCTCAGGAAGGAATTAACATCACAGTTTTTATCATTATCATGATTTACCTTATCATCAAAGTAATGCTATTAATGTTTCATTAGTAGGACTTGTACTTTGATTCATCTTCCTCATAGTGATGTTGAACTATTTATATTCTTTGACCTGGTTCTCCTTGAGACCAGTAGTAAGAAATGGGGTTTGTGGTACATCTTAGTGCTATAAGATGGAGATTTTGACTATGCAGTGAGTCAAACCCGTGACCTTAATGTAGCCAGTCTGCATGTGAAGACCTCTGTGATGAGGCTTGCCTCTAAATTTGTTTCCTAAGCAACTCCCCCTTTTTTTCTCTCTGTTGGTGTAAAGAAGGCATCTTTAGTGAGCTTCTTCAAATCCCTTTTAAGTTCTTCTTATAGTAGGGTTTCTCAGCCTTGGCACTTTTGACAGTTTGGGTTGGGTAATTTTGTTTCAGGGGACTGTTCTGTACATCGTAGGATATTCAGCAGCATCTCTGACCTGTGCCTTATAGACAGATGCCAGTAGCACTCCCTTTTCAGTGATGACAATTGAAAATGTTCCCTGAAGCAGAGAAATGAAAATTAAAACCATGATGAAATATCACCCACACCTGTCAGAATGGCCTCATCAATAAATGAACAACTAACAAGTGGTGAGGATGTGGAGAAAAGGGAACCCTCGTGCACTGTTGGTGGGAATGCAGACTGGTGCAGCCACTGTGGAAAATAGTATGGAGATATCTCAGGAAATTAAAATAGAACTGGCTTATTACTCAGTGTTTCCACTTCTGGGTATGTATCCAAAGAAACCCAAAATGCTAATTTGAAAGAATAAATGCATCCCTGTGTTCATTGCAGTGTTATTTATAATAGTCAGGTTTTAGAAGCAACCCAAGTGCCTATCAATAGGTGAGTGTATAAAAATGTTGTGGTACATATATTTAATGGAGTATTACTCAGCCATAAAAAGAATGGAATCTTACCATTTGTAACAGCATGGATGGACCTAGTGGGTATTATGCTAAGTGAAATAAATCAGACAGACAAAGTCAAATATCATATGATTTTATTTATATGTGTAATCTAAATAACAAAATAGAAACAGACTCATAGATACAGAGAATAGACTGTATCCCCCCTTTGAGGGGGATGTATGGGAAGGGGCATCCATTCAGGTAAGTCAAACAGGTGTAGCTCTAGCAGTTGATGGTTTTGCTTCACTATGGAAGGGAAGGTTAATAGGTCTCACTGGAAGAAGAGCCTGAACATTCAATTTTTCTCTGCCTGAATACAGCTTGTTATTCAGAGTATATCCATTTGTTCACTAAATTCAGTACGTATGTGGCATTCAGTAATGACTGAACATTGAAGAACCAAAATCAAGGTCCTCTCAATGACATTTGATAAGTATATGATAACTATAGCTTTCTAACATCGCATGGGGGTGTCTCCAGTCTCCCAGTGTTTACTCCACTTACGTTATACTTGGTAGTCATCCTTCTGCTGCGTTCATTTGCACATTAACAGGCTGTATAGGGATTTCTGAAACATGGGCCTATCTCATACTTCTATAAATACATTGTTTTAAATTATAAAGTGAATTGTATTATTTCCAAATATAATAACTGGATATAAACTTCCTAGGGTATACACTTACCTAAAAAATGCCGACATGGTGAAGAATTCACAGAGAAAATGCTATATCCATTCAAATAATTCATTTTAGTCAGTCATGATAGCCCTGCATGGAATGAATATTTACTAAGTTTTTTGTGAGGGTACAGTAAGGGGCTAGGTGATAACAAATTGATTATTTTATGTGCTAGCTATTCTACACATAGCAATTCAATGAATCCTAAACACAGCCTTTTGTGAGAGTTTCCTGTAGACAATTTTTGGGAAATTGTACCCCCTACACTGAGGGTTAAAGTAATTCCATAGTACCCTCCTTAAGACTCCTCCCATCCCCACTCCCCATCTCCCTCAAGGAGGGCTTTAAGGGCCAGGCTCCTGTATGGGACTTGATGCCTCTGGGGCAGAACTGGGCCACCCAGGTACTCTCCTAGGAATTAGATATTGAGATTCAGAGAAAGGAATTAGTCTCTGCTGATAACTAAATGCTACCTGGTCATCCTGATGAGGCACAGTCCATCACATTCACATAGGGAAAGCAGAGGATGTGAGGAAAACATAGAGCAGAGGTAGGGAATCATAGCCACTGCAAGAGTTCTGGCTTTCCACATGCATTCTAGTTTCTATTTCCCTGCCCTGGAGACCTGACTACTCATCCTATAAGCAGGTTCCATGTGATCATTTTCATCCTTAAAACAAAGTCAACTTCTTTTACTCGTGCGGGTTGACTGGCTTTCTGCCAGCAACAGAGCCTTGAAAGAAATTATGTCCTGTTTTCTTAGTGAGAAAAGTTTTCAAGAAACCTATTACTTATCCAGAGCAGTGCAGCTAGGACACGTCCACACCAATACTCAAGCCCTGTGCTCAGTCTTCTGATGTCTCTGCAATTATTTGCTTGGCCGTGGTTTCCATCACTTGTGTGAGCTTGTCCCTTTCCTTGTGCTGCTGAACATGCATGCAGCTGGGGCCACTGCATAAAACATATTTCCTCACCTGCAGGACAGGATCAACAGTTCTCCCCGCTGCTTTCCCACAACTGCTTAAGCCATACCTGCTTGCTAAAAGGCATCCCTCAGCTTAGAGTTTTCAAGTATTGTCAGCCCTGGAACACTTTCATTTAGTCCATAAACATGTAAATGCCTTAGTCAGCTCAGGCTGCTATAAAAAATACCCAGAGTCTGGGTGGCTTAAACAACAGGTATTTCTTTCTCATAGTTCTGGAGGCTGGCAAGTCTGAGATCAGGGTGCCAGCAGGTTTGTTCGGGTACCGGTGAGGGCTCTTTTCCTGGCTAGAAGATGGCTGCCTCCTGGGTATTCCCTCACTTGGTCAGGGGATGGGAGGTGGTAGGCGTGGTGGGGGGAGAGGGAGGGAGAGAGACTGAGACAGCACAGTTCGGTTTCTTTGTCTAAGTGGACTAATTCCATCACAAAGATTGCTCTCTATGACATCATCTAACTCTAATTACCTCCCGAAGGCCCCACTTGTTAATACCATTACATTGAGGATTATGGCCTCAGCTTATGAATTTGGAGGCACACAAACATTTAGTCCATAATAATATTCTATATCCAGTAAGGATGAGGAGGGTCATAGTCCTTAATTAACTTCCATTTAACGTTTTCATTAATTAACGATAAGTTGCACTCTCGCATCACAGAAGTGCACGAGCATTGACACCGCTTCTAGTTCTTTCATGCTTTGCTCCCGGCTTCTCTGGTCCCCACTTTAGAACTCCCCATCCAGGCTACTCAGCGTTGGCCTCTTCCTCTTCTGCTCCCTGAGAGGCTTTGCCTGGCTTCCATAGCTATGGCTACAGGGGCTGCCCTGACTCAGCTGTGAACTGCCCTAATCATTCATCAGAGTCATTTGGAGTAATTGGTTCTGCGTGATCAGTCCTCTGCCTCCCTCAAACCTCTCTTAAGCCATCCTTCCCTTGCTTCCTGTTTTCCAGTCCAACTGGACATCTTTTATTTCCTTTACTACCTCATGGTCTCTCTTCACATCCCTGAAGCTTTGAAGATGCTGTTCTCCCATCGAACTCCTTCTCATATCTCCTCACATGTCATCACGGAGACCTTCTATGACGGCAAGGCTTGGTTCTGTTCCCTTGAATCCACTTTTATTTTATACTTCCTGCATCATAACACTATCATGTATTAAAATTGATTTAAAAGTATATATATATATATCTCCCTCATTAAAGTATAAACTTTCAGGGAGCAGTGACTGTTGTACACCCAGATTCTGTCACCGATAGGTGTACAGAGTTACACTAGTGATAGCTGAAGTAGAGAATGTCAGTCTCTTGCTAAGGACCAGGTATCTAAGTGATGTGGCCTTTATTTATTGCTATGAATCAACATAATGTTTTACTTTGAATTACTCTGATGGACTTTCAGGAAATTCAACTTGGTCAGACTTGGGGGCTCCTCCCTCCTTGTGGTTGAGTCATAATATTGGAGCTTTTCTAGTAATCACTTGTATGTCCACAGAGTTTACTGCTGAGACACCCCTTGTCTCTGCAGGTTCCTGGTGCTTTGGTGACACGGATGGGATAGAAGCCATGGGTGAGGACGGGTACCTCAAGGCCTTCTGAGCCCACCTGCCCTTGCGTGCCGCCATATCTGATGTGAAATTCCACATGAATTTTACTCTCCCCTGTCATACCGTATTCAGATCCTTGAAGGGTGCTGTCAGTGTTACAGGAGCTCAGTCCTTATTATTTCAGAGTTATTCCTGTACCACTATTCCTACTTTAAAGACTCCTTTTCTAATCTCAGGAAACTCCTCTTTGCCTCCTGCTTCTCTAAGATTCTTTACCTCTTCCCTAAACACCATCACTCTCTTTTTCTTTTAAAAGTAGACTTTGATGTCCTGTAAAATTTAGAATCTGAACTAGTGCCACACAAAAATTAGCTCCGCATTTCTTGAGAGCAGAGAGGGTTTTAATCATCAAAACCTCCCAGGAGATTAAGAGACACAGACACATTTGTGTTTCTTTCATCTAGTGCAGCAATGAATGGCAAAACAAAACAATGAAATTTGTATAATAAAAGAGCGTGAATGTTCATATCCTGCAACTACCATTTGTTGAATGCTCACTCTGTGTCAGACACTGTGCTGAATGCTTTACATGGGATTCTCAGAAGAACCCTTTGTAATGATCTCAGATATGAGGGAACGGAGGCTCCGAGAGGTTCGGCCATGCCAGGAAGTCACAGAAGCGCATTCCAGCCCAGCCAGCCTGGCCGCAGAGCTAGCAGCCTCACCTCCACTATCGGTTCCCTTCCAAAGGCTGATGAGGGGTTGTTGGATGAATAATTAGATAAAGGATGCCCCCTGAAAGCTTTCCTAACCCACTAATAATAAAAATGTAGTTTCATTTTCTAAAGTAAAAGAATAATAATAAACATGAGAGTTTCGGGGTATACCAGAATAGAGCATCCAGTAGACTCCAGGAGATATTTTTGATAGATGTCAACTGTCACCATCTCTCACCAACAACATCTTTTAGAAAGCTTAAAAAACAAAAACCAACCAAACAAACAAACAAAAAGAAAGCTTCAGTTTGTGACCTCAGTTCGGAATGACAGTGTATGTACATGGTAAGTTGGGCAAACATTGACATCTGAGTGTGAAACCCATGCCCCTTGCACACACCTTTCTCTGAAAACTGCTCTGCAAGGCTCCTGGCAGCGAGAGAGGCACAGTTAGTTTCACTTTACATCTGTTGTTTGATTCCCATGGGAATCATCAAGGTTTGTCTCATTAATACAATTCTCTATACTTAGACCGGAATACATTCTCCGAGAGTATGAAATGCCACATGAAGACTGTCTAGACACGTTAATGCACCTTAATGCAGTTCTGTAGCATGAATTGGACCACAGTCCTGTAGGCAAACTTAAGTCAGAAACCACTGCTGTTTCATACCAGCCTCTGCATCAATCACAAATACAGTGTAAATACTTTTACGATTGCTCCTCAATATTGAGATCGGTAGATTGATAGTGTAGGTTTACAATCTTTTACCCAAAGTACTTGGAGCCAGATGATTTTAAAAATACAGTTGTTTTAGATATGAAATACCGTGCTCACACACTGTTTCCTAGCCTCCCCGCACACTGTAATCATGATATTTTCCTCAGCAAAATATAACACCACTTACTTCAAGTATCAGTTTCATTGGAACTTACTACCAAATTAGAAGATCAGGTTTTTCCCTCAAATAAGTTGCAAAATTATTTTTTATTTTTTAATTTTTATAGCTTTATGCACCTTAGCATTGTGGATGGGAAACTTGTAGTATTTATCCACTATTTTTAACCAGAATGAAAACAAAAACAAATTAAGTGGAGTATTAACTTGAGGTGAAACTGGAGCTGAAAGAAGTCGCTCTGTGATCTCTCTCTCTCTCTTTATAAGCATAACTTAATTATTAGTAGGGATAGAACCAATTTGGGGAAGAAATTGGAAGAGAGACATGCACCTTTGGGAGAACAGGAGGCAAAGGACTGCCACCTGTAGCCAGGAGGAGGGGCGGAGGGGAGGAGACAGGAGAGCGTGGGTGAACAGCTGGTTTGTGTGACGAGGAAGGGAGGCAGGACAGGGAAGTACAGGTTTGATGACTAGGTCTTCAAGTCATCTTTGGGGCCTAATGTCATCTGCTCAATGTCAGAGGGACAATATAGGGTCGGGAATGGCAAATGTTAATGTGTGAAACAGACTGTCAAGTGGGATTCAGCTGAAGCATAGATTCTTTTTTTTAGTTTCCATCTGCTTGTTAATATTGTTTGGTGAGACATTATTTTCCTTGTTTCCGTTAGTTCATTGTCTATGGTTTCCTGTACTAATTAGAGTATATTTAAGAGTTGATGTAAAGCTGTTACATCAGAAATCTCTGGTGTTTCATATCAGCCTCTGCATTAGTCAAAGTTTGAGATTCTTGATTCTCAAACTCTTCATTGTCGGGACATCCCTTGTGCTCTGCCCACTGTACAGCTTGCAGTAGCCCCAGGTGCTGTGGGCCCTTCTCCAGTTAATGCAGTGTGATGTCTTACCTTATAGGATGTTTTTGTGGCTTTCTTATTTCTAGTTTGAAAGTGGCACAAAATTATTTTTAACTTTTGAAGGTCTCATCAAAAAGGAATATCCACTTTTTTTTTCTTTAAATGCTGAGCATTTGGGTTCACAATTTATGCTGTGCCTTAACTTGAACCATTATAAATATATTTCCAAAGGTTCTGTTGTATACTATAGAGTAAGAGAAATTAATATCTATGAGACTGAGGGAAAGACAGTTTTTGTCTTATTTGCATTTTAACTTTGTTGGAGTAGATTCTTCACCTTCTGCAGTCAAGAACTCTTATCTTTTTCAGCATCTTTAGATGTAGATTAATGTTGCTGTGAGCTGAGAAAGTGAATGTTCAGTTCTCGCTCTTTTAAAGACCAACCCTTTATCCTTAAACATAAGGAACATACACTGTAAATAAATTTTATTTTATTTCAGATTAAAATGTTAAAAGAAACACATAGATAAAATTTTAAACTTTAGAAAAGTTTTTAAAAAATTAGGAGATATTGTAAAATAAGATAAGAAAATATGCTTGCTTCTTTTTGTATTTCCATGTAGGCATAAGAAAATTTTTAAGATTTTAAAACAATAATTTATTGGATGGCAATAAGGTTTCAAAAAATAATAGCAGATGAAACCAAAGAAACCTCATATGAGCACAGCAGAAGTACTGAAAACATAAACTGAACACTTGCATTGCTGTACTATAAACATTGGAAAATTGGGGAAAACACAAGGATTCACAAGCAGACATTTATGCTTTCAGAGTGGCTGTCATCAAACAAAATATAGTGTCTTGAAAATGTTATTGTGTGTTTTTATAACTGCAGTTTCCATATTTGCAGGAAATTCGGTTTGCATTGTGGAAGACATCTATGGAGCAAAAAAAAAAACCCCAAAAAACCCCCCCAAACAAAATAGGATTTATTATTTTAGTAAGCTCAAATGTGTTATGTTGATAAGTGATATATGGCTCAATATTTACTAGTATTGACAAGTAATATAATAATTAGTATTAAAAAAAAACATCTCTTTTTGGGTGGCTTAGTTGGTTGGAGCATTGTCTAGTGCACCAAAGGCTGTGGGTTCAATTTCCAGTCAGGAAACATGCCTAGGTTGTGGGTTCGATCCCTAGGTGGAGAGAGTAGGGGGGGCAGCAGATCGATGTTTCTCACATTGATGTTTCTCTCTCTCCCCTTCCTCTCTCTCTAAAAACCAATAAAAACATATCCTCAGTGAGGATTAAAAAAAATGATACTATTCTCTGGCATTCTATTATCCCATTTCTAATATTTTTTCTTTTACGTCCTGTTTGTGAATTACTAGCAGTTTCTTCATATTGCGTACAGAACTGATTGCAGACTGTTTTCTCTGCAAACATACTGACTTTTCTGTTCCCCAAACCTTGCATCTCATAAACACGATGGGCTAAAGATTTTAGTCACGGCCCCTAATCTTCCTTTTCTTCTTCCTTGTTTCCACATCCATTCCAGTAAATCACTAAATATTTTAAGCATTCTGTGAAATAATTCCAAGATATGTTTGCATTACAGTTTCAATTCCCTCAATTTATTATTCCCCTTCTAACACCTTCCAGGCCATTCTCCAGCCACCCACTGGTGACATCTCCTGTAGGGAACTGTTTCTGACATTTGCCACATCCTGACATTACAACCAGTGCCCCATCGTCTGTGCTCCATATCACTCTACACACACCTCTGTTCAGGAGCTACCCTGTTTTTCTGTACTCGTCGGTCTATTTGATTCTCTCCTGCATTCAACTGATAACTCATTTATGACTCCAATTGGAAAAGAATAATTGGTACTCAGTATACACTTGGTAAATCAAAGAAAGAGGTGCTTATGTGATATAATCATCTTACGCTTAAAACCCTTTTGTGGCTCTCAGTTACCCAGAGGATAACCTCCAACTCCTACATGTGATACAGCAAGCCCTTACAAGCTGTCCTTGACCATGTTTCCAGCATGCTGCTGAACTATCTCCAACCCTGTGGACTTTTATGATTCTCCGCCTTTGCACGTGCATTTCCTCTGCCTGGAATATATCATCCTGAACCCTCCGATCCCCATGTCATGCCTTTAACCAGCTGGTGGATGTTCCACCTGGTGAACTTTCATACATCTTGCAAACCTACTGTGTCATATTTCTGTGACGCCTGACAATTCTTCATACATGTCTTATCAAGTGTGTTTATGTGATTGTATTGTGAATGCTTTTAATCGATTATTTGTTGTATCCTTAGAGTTTAGCTCAGTCCTTGGCATCTATAAGATGCTCTGTAAATGTGGTTTGATTAAGTGTGTCCTAAGTTAATGGAATTGTATATGGATAAAAGCACAGGTTTTGGGGACAGAAAATAAATATTTAGTTTGAATACTGGTTCTGATTTTTATCTGCTGTGTGAGCTTAGGCTAGAGACTTAATAGTTCTCATTATCAATTGTCTGTAAAATGGGATAATAATTTATGTTCAATAGATTTGTGAGGATGAAGTTGGAGAACATGAAAATGTCAGCCATTGACCTGGGGACATACAGTCACCCAGTGAATGGCAGGTGTTATTCTTAATAGTTCTGGGAATCCTGCAGAAGTCAAGAGCATTCACAACTGGGCTGGATTTCCAGGAGATGAAGTTTTACCTGGACTTGAAAGAAGGAGTAAGACCCTACTTAAAGGAGATGGGACAGGTGTCACTGCAGGCAGAGGGAATGGCCTAAGCAAAGGTACAGATTAATCCAGGCGCTGTTCTGAAAGAAGCAAGTAGACCAGTGTGAGCGAAGGGTGGAGGACATGAAGCCAGCAGGCACCAAGGTCCACTTGGCAGAGGGCCTTCAGTGTTGGACTGAGGGGCTGTCCATTGACTCCTTTCCAGAACTGCTAACCCACAGCAATCCCTTTAGAAAATTGTTACTGCTTATTTTCTCCCCAAGTGATCCAGTTGCTGTCCATTCAAAAAGAGCATACTTTACCCAAGTCCCCATCAATGGGAACACACATGTAAGTAGTACTGGAAGTTAAGCTGTGCCAGCCACCCCTGTCCCCAGCTGTTATTTCATGGGGAACCTAATCACATTGGTCTCCAAGGGGGGTTGAACCATTGGACCCTGCACACTTCTTTCCAGTGTTCCATTAACAGAGGCTATTCCCACCTGTCTTCCATGGCCCTTCTGCACAGCAGGCAACTGGTGCCCGGAAGAGCCACGATTTCACTTCATTTTCCAATTTCATTGATCAACGTATCAAAGCGAGGAGCCTTCTGAGCAGAATGTCAACTTCTCTGTTGTGAATATTGCCATCACCACTCATCATTCTAAATGCCATTGTTCATGAGGATATAGGGTTGCTGGGAACAGCTGTAATCTAAAACAAGTTTTATTTATTTTATTCATCTTCTTTTTAAATAAAGGAGTTTAAGGAGGAAATGTACATCTTATCTTGGAGACAGCATCTTATTAGCTGGCTGAGGTACTGTCTAAAGAACAATGCATCGCTAGAAGCAGTTTGTCACAATTGGTTAGTTTTTAATACCATGAAGGTTTTGCTACCTTTTTTGGAACTTCAGAGTTTTTAGAGTAAAAATGTGTATTTCCTTGTATGAAGTATGTAGTATTGTAAGGTCATTTTGTTTTAATCTAATGCTTCAAATTCAAATTTTAGCCATTCCAGCCCCAAGACAGGGGCTAGAATCACTCTGTGAATTCATTAGCCACTACTGAAATGTGGATGTTGAACACTTGAAATGTGGTAAAGGCACTAAGGATTAAATTTTTAATCTTTTTAAAGTTTGATTAATTTTTATTTAATTTTTTTGTTTTTAATTATATGTCGTTTATGCTATTATGCTTGTCCCAGTTTTTCCCCTTTTGCCCGCCTACACCCAGTCCCCCACCACTCCCTCAGGCAATCCTCACACCATTGTCCATGTCTATGGGCTATGCATATGTGTTCTTTTTGTTTTATTTTTTTAAAGATTTCATTTATTATTTCTAGAGATAAGAGAAGGGAGGGAGATAGGGAGAGAAACATCAATGTATGATTGCTTCTTGCACGCCCCCAACTGGGGACCTGGCCTGCAATCCATGCATATGCCCTGACTGGGAATTGAACCTGTGACCCTTTGGTTCATAGGTTGGCACTCAATCCACTGAGCCATACCAGCCAGGGCTATATGTTCTTTTTAAAATTGATTTAATTTTTAAAAATTGAAAACTGATATTTCATTCAGTTATTAGAAAATGTTCAGTTATTTGCAAAACTTGGTTGTATGAATTTACTTTTATTAAAATTAATTATTTTTATTTTGTAAATTTAAATGCAGTTGTAAGAAATAGTACAGAGATCCTGTGCATCCTATATCCAGTTTCTCCAATGATAACATTTTGCAAATTGATAGCACATGATCACAATTAGGGTTTTGACACTGATGTAGATTCGCAGCACTTTCATCACTGCGAGGATCCCTCACTGTGCCCTTTTCTATTTTTCCAGTCACACCCACATCGCTGCACAGATTCCCTCAGCCCTGACCCAGGCGGCCACTCATCTGTTCTCCATTTCTATAATTTTGTCATTCCAAGCATGCTATATAAATGGAATCATACAGTAGACATCTTTTTGAATCTGGGCTTTTTTCATTATTTATTTGAGATTTATCCACAAGGTTGCATGTTTATTTCTTTTTATTGCTAAGTAATGTTCTACGCTGTGAATGTAGTACAGTTTTTATAACCATTGATTTGCTGAGGGACAGCTCTAGTTTTTCCTGCTTGGGGCTATTATGAATAAAGGTGCAATAAACATTGGTGTACAGCTTTTTGTGTAAACATAAGTTTTTTATTTAACTGGAGTAAATGCCCAAGGGTAAAAGTCATGTAGTAGTTACATGTTTCGTTTCATAAGAAACTGGTAACTTATTTTCAGTGTGGCTGTAGCAGTTTGCATTTCTACCAGAGCTTATGAGTGGGGCAGTTTCTCCGCATCTTTGCCAGCATTTAGTGTTGCCACTATTTTTTCTTTTTCATTCTGAGAGGTATGTAGTAGGGATGTACTTTTTCAACTGTAAATTTTATGAAATCTACATAGAAATCAAGTATTTGTAATGAAAATTTAGCACCCAAAATAAAATGTGCTCTAGGTATAAAGTACGCAGTAGATTTTGGAGACTTAGTACTAAAAATGTAAAATATATCGTTATTTTTTTTAGTATGAGTAATGTGTTGAAAGGATTATAGGATACATTGGCTTAAATAAAATATATTTACAAAATTAATTTCAACCTGTTCCTTTTTTAAAACTGGCTACTGGAAATTTTAAAATTATGTTGTGGCTTATAATATTTCTGTTTGACAATGCTGGTCCAGACTGTAACAATCACATAGCTCACCTAAGCCTCTAGATGGAGAACCTCGCTTTATTTATTGCAGGAGTCAGCAAACATATTCTGCAAAAGGCCAGCTAGTAAATATTTTAGACTTTGTGGTTCTTAAAGGTTTCCTTTTTGAGTTTGCAACGGCACAACTCTGCTGTTGTAGCATAAAACCAATTATAGCTAACACTTAAATGAGTGAGCATGGCTGTGTTCCAATAAAACTTTATTTACAACAACAGACAGGAGCCCATCGTTTGCCTATTCCTGGTTTAGAGAATATAAACAAATGAACAGCAAAAATCCCCCACATATGTTGGCTATATCACACATGCTCTTGCCAATAGAAAATAAACCATTTTCAATATTTCAACAGAGGGAATTTAACATGGTATTGGATGAAAGAGCTGAGAAGCTAAACAAGGGATGGTGAACCATCTCAGAAATTAGCAACCACTGGAAAATTCTGCCACCCCTAGATTTGGAGGACAATGGGTGGGAGGAGGGTGTTCTCAGAATTCATCTGGGGGGAGCCGATGCCAGGCTGGGGGCTCCCATTCGGGGGCTGGAACTGCAGAGCGAATGGCTCTCACTAATCTAGACACTGGAGAAAATCCAGTAGCTGCCAAGGTTCCCCCTGCTTTCTGCCCATCCAGTCCGTGCCAGCGCCGCACAGTAGGTGAGCCTCCTTCAGGAAGGGAATCTGGGAAATGTAATTTCTACAATGCAGAGCAGAGCCCGGAAGCATGGAGAAAAGACCTGAGAGAAAACGCCTTTTTAATCTACCTAGACCTAAAATTAAAGGGAGGTAAGGATCTTGAGCTAGCCTGATGGCCAACAACTGCATTTGTGAAGCATATTTCCTTCCTCATGTGGACGCTCTCTTAGTAGTTTAGTATTTAATCCCTGTGGGAAGGTAGTCGAGTTAGAATAAGATATAAGGCCCAAGGACCAGAGTGCTCAGATGGAGCTCTCAGTTCTGTCAGTAAATCATCGGGAGCATGCCAGGTGTGACGGCAGTGCCGGAATGGGAGCTGGCTCTGTGTAGCTGGAGGAAATGTGGCAGTTCTTCCCCCGGGGTATGAGCCACCCGTATAATAGGAGACTGAGACCTGGGAAGACTGCATTTCATTATAAAACCAACTAAGGGGCAAGACATTTTTTTCTTCCTTTTATTTTTTCTTCTTTTACTATCTGAAATAAGGTAAAATTTCAAGTTTGCTTCAATCCGTTGCTGAGTTCAAAGAGCTGGGTTTGAAAGTGTGAAGATAAAGGCCATTGACTGCATGTCCACTCATCTTTGCAGTGGCCTCTATCCGTGAAAAGTCCCTCCTTTTTCCCTCGTTGTGTCCTGCCCAGATGCTTTCCGGATGTCTTTAACATTCACGTAGTCATATTGTTTTAAGAGAGAAACTCCTTTTCCTTTTCCTTATATTTCTATATAAGGTGACATTCCTGGTCTCATGGTCATTGTCTGACTCTCTTCTCAGGAGACTGGGACAGACTTAACTGCTCGGGATGTGGGAGAAGAATCCAGTCATGTGTCTGAGGCCCTGCTGGGCTCGTTTCTTAGCAAGCATGTATTGTCACATGCTCTTTGTGATGTCTTTAGGGACCTCACTGCAGTGTAGGCATGCCTTTGTTCAGAGCTACCTGTAATAAGGAAAGAGGTAAGAGATAGTGTTTGAGAGGGCACCTAATTGAGGGTCTAAATTTATGTTCCTTTTTTAAAATTAAATTTATTTGTGTAACATTGCTTAATAAAATTAAATAGGTTTCAAGTAAATAATTCTATATACACCATCTATATATTTATATTTTTAATCAGAATCATCATTTATAAAAGTGATATTTAGATCTCTGTACAGGTGATTCCTATATTTGTTTCTTAGTCAATTTTAAATTCAGGAGGAAATGGGGTATGTGATACATTTATTGGGTCCCTCTAAAACACCCCAAATTAAGCACCCCTCTCTCATAATAGGAGCATCCTGAAAGCAAGAAACATACATTAGCATACCTGTACTGAAGGTTGATATTTAATATATAACCCAGGTTATATTCTTCCATCTTGCTACCAAGTCATCTCCTTGCAGCCAGAAGAATGAACTGCTTGAAACTTCTCAAGAGTTTCCTTGAGTTTCCCTAAGACTTAAATCCGTCCAGTCTTTCACCAAGCCAGTGAGACCCGCAAACCAGCAGTCTTTGCCTCTGTCCCTTTTCTCTCTATGCTTCTTTCACACTGGCCTTTTTCTTCTTTTTTAAAAGCATAAATTTGGTTTGTGACAATATAGAGTTACACAGAACATGAGTTTTACATAATATAATTTTTGCCTTAAATTTTTATCTTAAATAAATCTGTGCTTGTCCCACAGATTTTGCCAGACTCTACCTTTCTCAACTCAAATGTAACCTCTTGAGAAAGACCTTCTGATTCCTATCTCAATTAGTCACCCCAACTAATTAGGATAAAGGTATCCGTCACCTTGCTTTATTTTCTTCCTAAACTTCACAACTTGCAGCCTTATGTGTGGATGTGGATTATTCGGGGTGGGTAAGTGGTAGTAATAAATAGATCCCCAAGTAGTATCATAGTTTTACCACTAGAGGAACATGTTTATTGCTCATGGAACAGTCCAGGGTAAGTTCTGTTTGCAGACAGCTGTCCTCCGTGCGTGGATCCAGGGCCCCAGATGTCTTTCACTGTGTGATTCTTCTATTCTCTAGACAGTAAATATGTCACTAAGAAGCATGCTCACTTCTTAAATTCTTTGGACCAGAATTGGCACTTATTACTTCTGTTCAAATTGTTTTGTTGACAAGTGGTCACATGGCCTCATCCACCTGCAAGGAAGTGGAGATAATGGGCATAGAGTTCCTAACTGTCAAGATGTTAATTACCAATAATAATATACCATGGAAGGAGATAAATAGATTTTGTTGAAAATTAGACATTCTGCCACATTTGCTTCTCTGAGTAGCTAGCTTTTTACTTGCCACATAGAGCATACACTCGTGTCCTCTCCAAGTTAGACAGCTCAAAGTCTTGTTTCAGATTCTGCATTCCTCCCAAATTCCAGTCTCTGAGTAATTCTCAGTCCTTTTCATCAGGCCCAGATGGTGGTTCCTTGTGTTCTGATAACTTAATTGAAAGATGAGCAACCATTCTCCTACCCCTAGATAAAATGGTATAGCAGGGACAATATATGCATAACACAGTTCCCATTCAAAAATGGGAATTTGAAAACAAATTTGACATTCAAATTGGGAAACACATAAAGTCAAGAGTCCAGACCAGTGACCAAATGTTTGGGACAGGGATTATGAAGACTCTCTGCTTTTTCAGTGAAGGAATTTTCCTAGTTAGAATCTAGAATGCATTTGAGGGGAATTCCCTTCTTCATTGTTCTTTGTGGTTCTTGCTTTGTTTTCTAAGAAGCTCTTTCTTTTTCAGTTTATTCTATGGCTGCATCTGCAGTGAGGGTTGGGAGCATGTCTTCTCTAGAGGCCGGGCATTTTTTGCAACTTGCTTCCTGCTCATGAAGCTTTGGGAGGCCAAGGCCTGCTTTACAGATTTGAGAGTGCAAGGCTTTTTAAAGGCCAGGCTCCTGGTTTCTTTGGCAATGAGTCTTCCTCAAGATTTATTAGCGTTTTGAGCTATTTGCTTCCAATCGATGTTGTATGTGCACTGTTTTTCCCTATATAGTGAGTCCTCAGTTAACATCGTTGACAGGTTCTAGGAAATGCAGCAAAATGACATGCAAGGAAAACAGTTTGGGCTTCATTGATATAAAAAGAGTTAAGTCCCTTCAGTATCTCAGCAACACTATAACACAACAATATTGAAAGAAATGCCATCATTTGAAGACCTGCTGTACGTCCTTTTTGCTTCCTGAAACCCATTCTCTCCCCCTCAGCCCTATGGGGGTCACCGGAAACAACATGTGGAGTCGGAAAGCAATACCTATCATCTTATTTCTGTTTCCAGCTGAGTTTATTTGTTTAAATTATAATTTTAATATGCACTTGTCTTCATTTTTACTCTCATGTATTGGTATTTATGGTAATTTATCATTTGTCTCTCCATCTCAAAAAGTCCCTTAGTTTCTGCTTGCTAAGCAGTCAATTTCCCCCTGAGCTTATTAGTTTCTTACAGTACCTTGGAAAAAGCAGTAACTGTTTACTGCTGACACAAACTAGTACTCAAAAGTTAAGCTCCCTGGACCTACAGCCTAAGTAGGTGCTGGGTCAGCCTTCCCAGTTGTTGTGGGTAACAGCGTCCTCAAATATTTTGTAACTGTATGATGTACTTCTTCATATTTGTAGCCTGAAATATCTGTTCCATGCTACTCACTGGTTAGCCATTAAATTAATTCTGCATATTTAGATTATTTTCATAGCAGCACCCACATTAAGGTACTGTGGTCTATATCGTTTAGGACAGTGTTAGATAACAGACCTAACACTATACTGGCTTGGCCTGGAGATGACTACCCCTCACTTACAGAGCCGTCCAGGGCACATCTTCCTGGGTAGCAGGTGTGTTTCCTCCACGTAGTGGTTTGGGGACCCAGGCAACTTCCATGTGGAGGCTCCTCTAGTCCTTAGGAGTTTATTATTATCTCCATTTAGGTCACAGAAGGACAAAGGGAAGTGGGAAATTGTATCCCGTAGCTGATTCCTTGAAGCCTTTGCTTAAAAAGGACGCAGATCTCTTTAACATTCTATTGGCAAGAAGTAGTCACATTTATATGCAAGAGGGGGCTGATAAATTTAATCCTGACTAAACAACTATTTCCCAGTGACAAATACATTCTATGAAAGAATAAATATATATTTTGGTGGACTTTCAGCCATATTTGCCACATGCATGCGTGTGCTTACGTTTCTCTCTATGTTGTATCTTGATTAAAATGTAAGGTCTAGGAGCCAGGGACTTCCTGTTTGTTCATTGGTAGAGATCCATGACACAGAGCAATGTCTTGGTTAGAGTATTCACTCAACAAATATTTATAGAAGAAATACCAATATGATTAATAAATTGGACTCTGGGGTTCATAATCTTTACTCTGGCATTTATAGTAAACCCAAGGTAATTGTTTCAATTTTCACATCATCCTAAAGTAAAATATTATCTACCTTACAGAGTTCAAATGACATAATATATTTATAGCACTTAACATTGTTCTGGCACATAGTAAGTATAGTCATCATAGTCATCATAACATTCAGTGAATGCTAGCTAATCTTATTATTATTATTCCTGTTATTATATATATATATACATATATATATATATATACACAAATACACCATATCATAAGATTTTGAGGATAATTGAATAGGATTTTACTTCTGAAATTAAAAACATCCCATTATTAAGGTCATTTTGGACCTATATAGGAGTTTGATATTAAAACAATTCACTGTTTTGGATTTATAAATTTAGAGGATTATATTCCAACCTAAATCAAATCAAAAGCCTTAAATAGGAGCATATGTAACCTTGTAGTACTGAGAGAGTCTTGCTGATAACATTGTATAATAGATGGTAGGGATCCCTGTTATCCTTTACAATGGACATGGAGGAAATAATATTTTATGGGAAATTCAAATTATTGACAAGGCATCAAATTCAGCTGCCTTAATAAAACATATCATTTAAGGGGGAAATTTTATTGTTGTTTTAGAATGATACTGCATTATCTTTGGCACACTTTATGTAGCACACTCAGGAAATGAGGAAACATCCAAACTTTCAGTTATTAATTAAACTTTCATTTAATGCCTACCATGTTCTTATCATTGTGGTAGGCATTGAGAGTACAGTGATGAGCTAGACAGAGAGGGGTGATAGTCCACCCGGTATATAAACAAATAAATGAGAAAATGGGATGCCAGGTTATAAGTGCCACAAAAGAGTACAGCATCCTATAGGCACTCTCAAGAAAGGCACCTACTAGAGTTATGGGGTCCCAGCTATTTCCCCGAGGAAATCATATGTAAGCTCAGATCTGGAAAATAAGTAGGAGCTAGTCAGGTCAACAAAACTTTGGCTTTTTCCAATGGCCTACAATTGATATTTTGCTTTAGAAAAATATAGAAAATATACAGATGTATATATACATTTTTCATATCCCATCAACCAGAGAAAATCAATTAATATTTTAGTTTATTTTATTCTTATTTCTGTGTAAATTTTATATAATTGAAATAAGCGAATAAAATACTTTCCTGTTTTGTCACTTAAAATAATATTACAATCATTTTTCAATTTCTTCATAAGCAAGAATAATATTGGAAACATATTTCAGTTTCTTTATAAGCATGGTTTTAATGACTAAAAGATATTCCATCTAGTGGATAAATCCAACACTTACCTCATTGTTATATATTTAGATTATTTTTGTTTTTAGTGTTTTAAAATTCACTGGGACTTAACATTCTACTTTAAATATATTCAAAAGTATGCAAACATGTCAATACTTGTCAAAATATGGCAAAGTCTACATCTCCTGAGGATAGCTCATAGAGAAAAATTGAGGAAGAATTAATTTTCCTTGGCTACCTGTGACTGCAAAAGTAGAATCTTCTGATATTTATTATCTCTCTAGATTCCCCTTCTTAGAATTAGCATTTTATTGAAGGTTCCTGTGTTATGTGAACCAACAGGTTTTTCAAAATGTTGGTCAGTATTGAAATGATTTGTTGTGGGATTTCTTGGAGCCTTTAACATGCTAACGTTCATTGCTAATCTGCAAGGGAGGAGGTATACTGCTATTTTTTTTCAAGTAGAGCTAAATTTATGTTTTTTTTAATTCTAAAAATATTTTATTGTATTGACTCTTTTCTTTCTTTTTAAAAAATTATAGAGTGATTTAATCATTTTATCCTACTTATATACAGCTTCTCACAAGACAAGTGTTCCGTGGAGCACAACTTTGTGGCTCTTCATCACTAGTGACATGACATATTGGATGAAGTTTATCTAGAATATTTTCAGATACTAGTCAAAAGAGCACGGCCTATGCACGAACAGTGTGGGCTGTGAGTCAGAAAGTTGTGGGTATAGATCGAGCTCTACATTTCAGGAGCTATGGGATCTTGAACTGAAGTTTTAACCTTGCTAGGTTCCAGCTTTCCACAGCGGTATGATCACTGTGTTGTGAAGATTTAGCAATAACATATGATAAGCACTTGGCACAAAGAGCTCAATAGTCACTAGGCTGTAGTTGTTGTCATCACTATTATTATCTTTACTTTTAATATTTATGCCCCTACTACCTGCATACCACAACAGACTAGAGTGAATTTAAAGTAGCAAAAAATATTGATATACCTTTACCAATTCTCTGTTGAAAGTAGTCTCAGCAGTCTCTCATTTTTACTGGAGTCCTTGAATTTGGTCACACTTTGTCTCAGAGGCAGTATGACAGGGATGAAACTAGATTGCAATCTCCATGAGGGAAGGGATAGGTAACTAGGGATGGTTTACCAGCATATACCTAGTGATTAGCACAATGCCTAGCTCAGAGTAAAACCTCACTTCATGTATTCACAAAGGAAAATAGTAAAATATGTTTATTTGTTAAACATGTTTGCTTTAAAATTACCCATACTAGTACATCACATTCTCTTACCCATATATTACATCACCAACCAACCAATGCATGCTTTTTAATGAGCTTGGAAAGGTTCTCAGAAACCTGCTTACACAGCATTCCAAGAGCACCCTGATAAGTTAAGGCATGAAATTAAAAAAGTACTGACATTGTGTGTTGATATTTGACTTTAGATCTTTTGTTGGCACTTTAATCTCTGACTTGGATTTGCTGGTCTCACTAAACAGATTACATTTCCTCAAGGGTAGAAGCCCTGTTGTAGTCATCTCTGTTTGTACTAGTGCCTGACACTGTACCAACCGCATAATAACTACTCACAGATTGTTTTTTCAGTCTGTGAGGGAATGAGTGGTTCCCAGCTGGTGACTTACCTCAAAATGCTCCAGGTCTTCCCTGCACAAGGAAAAGGCATTTCCAGCAGGTGCTTACAAACTCTTGACTATCTTAGAAGGTATTAGCACATTTAGTAAAATTAGCTTTTCACACGATTTGTCACAGAATTTTCTCTGGGTTGGAGACAGTAATAGACCTGAAGTGCTCTTTGGGTCATATAGTGTTTCTGCAAAAATTGCTCGACAGGTAAATTTTTTCAAAATTGGATTATATTTTAAATGCATACTGGAACCATCTAATAGATCATTTACAAAGCATAAAAATTCAAGTGATTTGTCATTGTTATTATTCTGATTTTCATGTCTAGCACAATTAAGACTGTATGGCACCCTTGGGAATAAAACACACTAGATGGAGTTTTCATAGGTTTGAATATTTTTCTTTATGTGTTTTATATTTTCTCAGGATTGCATTGGCTATTTGAGGTGTTTTTTGTGGTTTTCTACAGGTTTTAGGATATTTTTGTTCTATTTTTGTGAAAAATGCCATTGGGATCTTTATTCTTATTACTGTATTTTATTAGTTTTGCTGTGATTATAAATGAGATTGTTTTCTTCATTTCTCTGTCTGATATTTTGTTACAATATAGAAATACATCAAATTTTTATATTGATTTTTGTGTCCTGCAACTTTGCTATATTCATTTATTGTTTATAATAGTATTTTTTGGTGGAGTCTTTTCTTTATACAGAATCATGTCATCTACAAATAGTAACAGTTTTACTTCTTCCTTCCCAATTTGGATGGCTTTTGTTTCTTTTTCTTACCTAATTGCTCTGGCTAGGACTTCCAGTACTACGTTGAATAACAGTGGCAAGAGTGGGTATCTTTGCCTTGTTCCTGATCTTAGAGGAAAAGCTCTTAGTTTTACACCATTAAATGTAATGTTAGCTGAGGGTTTGTCTTATGTGGCTTTTATTTTGTTGAGATACTTTCCTTCCATACACATTTTATTGTGTTTTTTATTAAAAGATGGATGTCATGTCTTGTAAAATGCTTTTTATGAATCTACTGAGATGATTGTATGATTTCTACTTTTGTTAATGTGGTGTGTCACGGTTGATTGTAGATGGTGTACCATCCTTGCATTTCTGGAATGAACCCCCCTTGTGATGTATGATCTTTTTAATATATTGCTGTATTTGATATCTAGTATTTTTTTCTAGGATATTTGTGTCTATGTTCATCATACATATTGGCCTATGATATTCTTTTTTTTTTTTCTTATTTCCTTAACTGGTTTTAGTTCAGGGTAATGTTGACTTTTTAAAATGAGTTGTGAAGCATTTGTTCTCCTTCATTTTTTTTTTGAAGAGGTTGAGGATACTTATTACATCTTCTTTGGATGCTTGGTAAAACTTAGCAATGAAGTCACCTGGTCCTAGACTTGTGTTTTTGGGGAAATTTTTGATTACTGTTTTAATATTTTTACTAGTGATGGGTGTATTTTGGCCCTCCAATTCTTCATGATTCAGTCTGGGAGGCTGGATGCTTCTAAAAATTTGCCATTTCTTCTAGGTTGTCCAATTTGGTAGGGTATAGCCTTTCATAATATTCTTGTACAATCCTTTGTATTTCTGGGGTATCTGTTGTAATTTTTTTTTAAATTTCTGATTTAATTTGAGTCTTCTCTCATTTTTTCCTTGTTAAATCTAGGTAAAGTTTTGTCATTTTGTTTATCTTTTCAAAGAATCAGCTCTTCGTTTTATTTAATTTTGATACTGTCTTTTTGTTGTCTATTTCGTTTATTTCTGTTACAATTTTTGTTGTTTCCTTCCATCTAATGACTTTGGTCTTCATTTGTTCTTCTCTTCCTAGTTCTTTAAAGTTTAGTAATAGATTGTTTATTTGATATTTTTCTTATTTCATGAAGTAGGCCTGTAATACTATAACCTTTCCTCATAGTACCACTTTTGCTGCATCTCTAAAATTTTGGTATGTCATATTTTCCTTTTTATTCATCTCTATGTATCATTTGGTTTCTTATTTTATTTATGCTTTGCACCCATAGTTGTTTATTGCCATTTTGTTTAATTTCTACATATTGATCGTTTATCCAGCCTTCTTCTTGTAGTTGATTTTCAGTGTCATAGTTTTGTTATCAGAAAATATTCTCAGTATAATTTCAATCTTTTATTTGAGGGCTAGTTTTATGTCCCAACATATGGTCTATCCTTGATATAATGTTCCATGTGCACTTGTGAAGAGCATATATTCTATCCTTTTGGGATGGAAAGTTGTAGAAGTGTCAACAAATCCATTTGCTCTAATGTGTCACTTAAGGCTGACATTTCCTTATTGACTTTCTGTCTGCATGGCCTATCTATTGCTGTAAGTGGGGTATTCGAGTTTCCTACTATAATTGTATTTTTTGTCAGTGTCTCATTTTAGGTCTGTTTGTAATTGCTTTATATATTTTGTTGCTCCTAGGTTGGGAGCATATATATTAATAAGCTTTATGTCTTCTTGATGAATTTACCCCCTTATCATTATAAAATGTTTATCTTTGTCTCTTGTTATCTTTTTGTCTTGAAATCTATTTAGTGTAAGTATGGCTACACCTGATTTTCCCTAGATGCCATTTGCTCAGAGTGTCTCCTCTATGTGTTTTTAAAGGCCACTTCAGATGAAAATACCACTAAAACATGTTGATTTGTCTCTGCTTTATTTATTAGGAGATACAGGGCATAATTTTATTATTATTATTATTTTTTTTTTCAAACATAAATTTATCACCAAGGTGATCTTTTATTTATTTATTTATTTATTTATTTTTCAGAAGTGATTCAAAATCTTTACTAATTCTCAATCTCAATGGAGGACATTTTTCTCCATAAATTAAGGCTAAAAATTCAATAAATTCAGTTTGACCCACAGGGAAAATTCAGCTTTTTTTCTTTTCTTTCTTTCTTTTTTTTTTTTAATTGTTATTTAATTACAGTTGTATGCCTTTTCTCCCCATCCCTTCACCCCACCCCAGGTGAACCCACTTCCCTCCCCCCTCTCCACCCTCCCCCTTGGATTTGTTCATGTGTCCTTTATAGTAGTTCCTGTAATCCCCTCTACCCACTGTCCCCGCCCCCACCCCCCAACGCCGCCCTTGCTATTGTTACATTGTTCTTAACTTCAATGTCTCTGGTTATATTTTGTTTGCTTTTTCCTTCTATTGCTTATGTTCCAGTTAAAGGTGAGATCATATGGTATTTGTCCCTCACTTCCTGGCTTATTTCACTTAGCATAATGCTCTCCAGTTTCATCCATGCTGTTGCAAAGGGTATAAGCTCCTTCTTTCTCTCTGCTGCGTAGAATTCCATTGTGTAAATATACCATAGTTTTTGGATCCACTCGTTTGCTGATGGGCACTTCGGTTGCTTCCAGTATTTGGCTATTGTAAATTGTGCTGCTATGAACATTGGGGTGCACAGATTCTTTTGGATTGGTGTTTCAGTGTTCTTAGGGTATAATCCCAGCAGCGGAATTACTGGGTCAAAGGGCAGTTCCATTTTTAGTTTTCTGAGGAAATTCCATATTGTTTTCCACAGTGGCCTCACCAGTCTGCATTCCCACCAACAGTGCACGAGGGTTCCCTTTTCTCCGCATCCTCTCCAACATTTGTTTGTGGATTTGTTTATGTTGGCCATTCTGACTGGTGTGAGATGATACCTCATTGTGGTTTTAATTTGCATCTCTCTGATGGCTAGTGATGCTGAGCATCTTTTCTTATGTCTCTGGGCCTTCTGTATGTCTTCCTTGGAGAAGTGTCTGTTCAAGTCCTTTGCCCACTTTTTAATTGGGTTGTTTGTCTTCCTGGAGTGGAGTCATGTGAGTTCTTTATATATTTTGGAGATCAGGCCCTTGTCTGAGGTATCATTGGCAAATATGTTTTCCCATATTGTTGGTTCTCTTTGTAATTTGGTGCTGTTTTCTTTAGCCATGCAGAAGCTTTTTATTTTGATGAGGTCCCATTTGTTTATTCTTTCCTTTATGTCCCTTGCTTTAGGGGATGTGTCTGTGAGGATGTTGCTGCGTGGAATGTCTGAGATTTTCCTGCCAATGTTTTCCTCAAGGACTTTTATGGTGTTACGGCTTATATTTAAGTCTTTTATCCATCTTGAGTTTATTTTCGTGTATGGCGTAAGTTGGTGATCGAGTTTCATTTTTTTGCACGTAGCTGTCCAGATCTCCCAACACCATCTGTTGAAGAGACTGTTTTTGCTCCATTTTATGCTCCTGCCTCCTTTGTCAAATATTAATTGATCGTATAGACTTGAGTTTATTTCTGGGCTCTCTATTCTGTTCCATTGGTCTATGTGCCTGTTTTTATGCCAGTACCAGGCTGTTTTGATTACAGTGGCCTTGTAATACAGTTTGATATCAGGTATTGTGATCCCTCCTGCTTTGTTTTTCTTTCTCAAAATTGCTGCAGCTATTCGAGGTCGTTTATGGTTCCATATGAATTTCTGCAATGTTTGTTCTATATCTGTGAAATATGTCATGGGTACTCTAATAGGGATTGCATTGAATCTTTAAATTGCTTTGGGTAGTATGGCCATTTTGATGATGTTGATTCTTCCAATCCATGAACATGGTACATGCTTCCATTTGTTTGTATCTTCCTTAATTTCTTTCTTCAGTGTTGTGTAGTTTTCTGAGTACAGGTCTTTTACCTCCTTGGTTAGGTTTATTCCTAGGTACTTTATTTTTCTTGTTGCTATATCGAATGGGATTTTTTTCCTGATTTGTGTTTCTGCAGTTTCGTTGTTGGTGTACAGGAATGCCTTTGATTTCTGGGTATTGACTCTGTATCCAGCTATTTTGCCAAATTCATTTATTAGGTCGAGTAGTTTTTGAGTGGAGTCTATAGGGTTTTCCATGTACACTATCATGTCGTCTGCAAACAGTGACAGTTTCATTTCCTCCTTTCCAATTTGGATGCCTTTTATTGCTTTTTCTTGTCTGATTGCTGTGGCTAGGACTTCCAATACTATGTTGAATAGGAGTGGTGAGAGAGGGCATCCTTGTCTTGTTCCTGATCTTAGTGGGAAAGCTCTAAGTTTTTGCCCATTGAATGTGATGTTGGCTGTAGGTCTCTCATATATGGCCTTAATTATGTTGAGGACTGCTCCCTTTATTCCCACTTTGCTGAGTGTTTTTATCAGAAATGGGTGCTGTATCTTATCGAACGCTTTTTCCGCATCTATTGATATGATCATGTGATTTTTGTCTTTGCTGTTGTTGATGTGATGTATTCTGTTTATTGATTTGCGAATATTGTACCATCCTTGCATCCCTGGGATGAATCCCACTTGGTCATGGTGGATGATCTTTTTAATATATTGCTGGATGCGGTTTGCTAATATTTTGTTGAGAATTTTAGCGTCTATGTTCATCAGCGATATTGGCCTGAAGTTTTCTTTCTTCGTTGTGTCTTTATCTGGTTTTGGGATTAGGATGATGTTGGCTTCATAAAAAGAGTTTGGGAGTCTTCCATCAGTTTGGATTTTTTCGAATAGTCTGTGAAGGATAGGGGTTAGTTCTTCCTTAAATGCTTTGTAGAAATCTCCTGTGAAACCATCTGGTCCAGGGCTTTTGTGTGATGGGAGTTTCTTGATGACTGCTTCAATTTCCTTTGCTGATATTGGTCTGTTCAGGTTTTCTGCTTCTTCTTCAGTCAGTTTTGGAAGATTATATTTTTCTAGAAATGTGTCCATTTCATCTAGGTTTTCAAATTTCTTAGCATATAGGTCTTCATAGTACTTTCTTACGATCCTTTGTATTTCTGTGGTATCAGTTGTAATCTCTCCACTTTCATTTCTAATTCTGTTTATTTGGATCCTCTCTCTTTTCTTCTTGATAAGCCTACTTAAAGGCTTGTCGATTTTGTTTATCTTTTCAAAGAACCAGCTCCTGGATTCATTGATCCTTACAATTGTGCTTTTAGTCTCTATGTCATTTAGTTCTGCTCTGATCTTGGTTATTTCCTTCCTTCTGCTTGCTCTGGGCTGTCTTTGTTGTTGTTCCTCCAGTTCTTGTAGGCGTAGGGTTAGGTTGTTTGTGTGAACTGTTTCTAACTTCTTAAGGTAGGCCTGTATTGCTATGAACTTCCCTCTCAGGACTGCCTTTGCTGTGTCCCATAGGTTTTGGGTTGTTGTGAGTTCGTTTTCATTTGTTTCCAGGAAGTTTTTGATTTCTTCCCTAATCTCGTTCTTGACCCATTCATTGTTTAATAGCATGCTATTCAGTCTCCATGATTTTGAGTGTTTTGGGTTTTTACCCTTGGGGTTGGTTTCTAGTTTCAGACCCTTGTGGTCAGAGAAGATGCTTGATATGATTTCAATTTTCTTGAATTTGTTGAGGGTTGCTTTGTGTCCTATCATGTGGTCTATCTTTGAAAAAGTTCCATGGACACTTGAAAAGAATGTGTATTTTGCTTCTTTGGGATGAAAAGCTCTGTATATATCAGTTAAGTCCATTTCCTCTAGGGTATTGTTAAGTGACACAATATCTTTGTTAATCTTTTGTTTGGAAGACCTGTCCATTTTTGATAGTGGGGTGTTAAAATCCCCTACTATAATTGTGTTGCTGTCAATATCTTTCTTGAAATCCTCCAAGATTTTCTTTATGTATTTGGGTGCTCCTATGTTGGGTGCATATATATTTATAATGCTTATGTCTTCTTGGTGGATTCTTCCTTTGAGTATTATGAAGTGACCTTCTGGGTCTCTCTTTATGACCCTTCTTTGGAAGTCTATTTTGTCTGATATGAGTATTGCTACCCCTGCTTTTTTTTCCTGTCCGTTTGCTTGGAAAATTTGTTTCCAGCCCTTCACTTTCAGTCTGTGTAAGTCTTTTGTCCTGAGATGGGTTTCTTGTAGGCAGCATATGTGTGGGTCATGTTTTCTTATCCATTCAGTTGTTCTATGTCTTTTGATTGGAGCATTTAATCCATTTACATTTAAGGTTATTATCGATAGGTAGTTATTCATTGCCATTATTTCCTACCTGTGTTCCTCTGTCTTTCTCTTTTCCTTCCTTTCCTTAAAGCAGTCCCTTTAGCATCTCTTGCAGAGCTGGTTTGGTGGAGCTGTATTCTTTTAGACTTCTTTTGTCTGGGAAGCTCTTTATTTGGTCTTCTATCTTGATTGAGAGCCTTGCTGGGTAAAGTAGTCTTGGTTGGAGGCCTCTGGTTCTCATTACTTGGAATATTTTTTGCCATTCTCTTCTGGCTTGGAGCGTTTCCATTGAGAAGTCAGTTGCTAACCTTATTGGGGCTCCCTTGTATGTTACTTCCTTTTTCTCCCTTGCTGCCTTTAAGATCCTCTCTTTGTCTTGGAAATTTGCCATTTTAATTATGATGTGTCTTGCAGTGGGTCTCTTTGGGTTCCTCTTGTTTGGGACTCTCTGTGATTCCTGGATTTGGGTGACTTTTTCTCTCCTCAGATTAGGGAAATTTTCCATCATTACTTTTTCAAACAGGTTTTCTATCCCTTGCTCTTCTTCTTCTCCTTCTGGTATTCCTATTATACGGATATTGTTACGTTTCATGTTGTCCTGCATTTCCCTTATTGCCTCTTCATTCTTTCTGAGCCTCTTTTCCTTTTCTTGCTCCTTCTGGGTGTTTTTTTCTACTTTATCCTCCAGCTCGCTGATCCGATCCTCTGCTTCATCAAGTCTGCTTTTCATTCCTTCTACTGTGTTCTTCAATTCAGAAATTGTATTCTTCATTTCCTCTTGGCTCTTGTTGATAGTTTCTATTTCCTTTTTCATGTTGATATAGTTTGCAGTGAGTTCATTGTAGTTTCCTTGTAGTTTCTGGTAGTTCTCTTTGAGCTCAGAGAGCTCAGTGAGCTTCCTGATGACCATTGCTTTGAACTCAGTATCTGATAGTTGACTTGCCTCTTTTTCGGTTAGTATTCTTTCTGAGACTTCCTCCTTTCCTTTCATTTGGGAATTGTTTCTTTGTCTTCCCATTGTTTGTGAGGCTCTTCTTGTTGGCCTCTGCTTCTTAAATTGCTTTGTTCTGAATCCCTGGGTTTATGATATGAACTTCTATGGTAGAATGCCAATGGGATTCGGTGGTGCTGTCTCCTTACTCTCCTGCGCTCACTGGTCTTGAGCTGACGTTTATGTGTTTAACACGGTCTAACTCTAGTCTTTTCAGCACTCCAGGTTTTGTTGTCGCACCTGTGGGAAAAATAGAAAGGGGGGGAGAAAGAAAAGGAAAAAAGAAAAAAGAAAAAAAAAGAAAAAAAAAGAAAAGGAAAAACAAACAAACAAACAAAAAAAACAAAAAACCAAAGATGGGAAGGAGGGAAAAAGGAAATAGGAAAGGGGGAAAGGAAGGAAGGAGGGAAGAAGGATTAAAGAAAGATTGGAGGCAAGATAAGAAGGAATTTTAACAAAAATTAAAACATAGAAATAGATAAAAGAAGGCAGGAAGAAGACATAAAAATGGTAAAGGATGGGAGGAAGAAGGAATGAACGAAAAAAAAGAGAGAGAGAGGAAGAATGAGTTCAGGGGGAAAGGAAAAGGAAAAAAAAAAAAAAGGAAAAAAAAAAGGGGGAAAAAAAAGAAAAAAAAAATCTTCTGTTGGCTTTAAACCGTCAGGTTATTTCTGCTGTTGTCCTGTCTGTGCAACGGGAGGGGGTGGTTGGAAGGATTGGTTTCACTTTTCTTCCTTCCTGGGTCACACTCTTCACTGTTTTGTAGGTGTGGTCACTGGCAGGCAATCAGGCCGTTGATCAGCCAATCCAGCAGCTTTGTTCTTGGGACAGGCGAGCAGCCGCTCCAGCCGCTTGGCTCAGGACGCATGCGCACGCAGCAGGGGAATCCAGCCGCTTCGGGTTTGTGACGTTATTTGGGATCTGAGCGCGCAGCCAGCTGACCGATCGAGCCGCCCAGGCTAGGGAGGCTGGCGTGCCGCAAGCTGCTGGTTCAGCCACCTTGGGGTTACGACACTCGCCAGCCTCTTTGTGCTTGGGAAACGCGCATCCAGCTGGCCCTACGCTTGGTGAGCGCGCAGCCCGCCGCCGAGCCAGAGGCTCTATGCTTGGGGGCCCGATCCAGCCGCCCGGGGCTAGAGTCTCTCAGGTGGGCGGGGCCGCCCTGGGACCGAATCACGTGGTACTCCGTTCGGAGGTTTTGGGTCTGTGGGTGGAGCAGCTAGCCTCAGCTCCAAATGATCTCGGAGGTTTCAAGTGTGGGCGCCTTTCCGGGGTTTCATGTATGGGCCCCGTTCGCCAATCTGCGCGCGCTCGACCGCGCGCAACCGGACCTCAGGTGAGCGCCAGTGCTGTTTATCCCGCGTTCCGCGTTGGCAGTCCAGGGGCGGAGGGGGGAGGGGCGCCAGGGGCCTCGGCCACCACCGAGAGTTCTCTAACTAGCCCCTGAGTGTCTCTATTTTCTTTTTCCTTTTGAGAAATTCCTCCTTTTCAAGCCCCCCTGGTCCAATCAAGCACCTGGCTGCTCACAGCGCAGCCTGGCCCTCTCCCAAGACTCCTGCAGCAGCCCCTGCACCAGGGCTGGCGCCTCTGCCGCCCTTGTACCGCACGGTCCCGGTTCCCGGGGACCTTATTGTCCTTGAGCACTCTTCTTACCGTCAGATCTTTCAGTGTCCTCTATCTTTGGTCTCTGATCTTCGTATATGCTGGAATACTGTTGGCTGTTTGCTCTGCTCCTCAGATCAGCTAGGTATTTCCCTGGCGTTGCGGGGAAGTGGATTCCGCTCCCACCTATGTTGCCGCCATCTTCCCGTCGATCTAATTTTATTATTTTTTTGTGATGATCCAAGTTTATCATTTTGGAACAGCTAATATTTGCTAAAATATAGTTATAACAGTCTTATTGCTTGGTAAAACACTTCAAAGTCAGTGGACTAAACCAATATAATTTTATGATTGTACATATATCCATATATACAGTACAGGTCATTTACATGATTTTGCTTACTTGGGCTAGACCTGGCTGATCTGGGCTGGACTTGTTCTTGCATATCTAGTCAGTTAGAGAGGGTCTGCTAGAAGTTGGGTGATGAAACATGCTCAAAACTGGTGTGATTCATTTCTGCTGTATGTTGCATTTCCTCCTTCAGCCGGCTAGCCCAGGCAGTTCACCTGGCAGTGGAAGGGTACACAGGAAGCAGGGATACACAGGCTTCCTGAGACCTGGCACAGTCCACTGCATTCTTTTGGCCAAGTAAGTCATTAGGTTGGCCCAGTTTCAGGGGCTGGAGAAGTAAACTTTTCATTTTGATGGAATTGCTGCAAAGTCATACTGCAAAGGGTATGGGTACAGAGAGGGTTGAAAACATGGGGCTCTATTTTGAAAACAATCTACTGCAAGAACATCAAGAATGAATGAGGTCCAAGACTCTAAGTCTGATGCTAATTGGCCTCAGACTAGGGTGAACTTTTGAGTTCTACTCTTTGCATTTTGGAGTGTATGTGTCTTTTTTCTTGTCATTAGGCTTTCTATGTTCTATTTTCTGTTGCTATACCATCTTGTTACAGCCATTTAGCTATATTCCTCCCTTTTCAAATTGTATGTTGACTCACTTGATTAGAAACCAGTTGTCCAATGTCTGTTAGGAATATGTTAAAGTGATTCTTAGTAAGCTTTATTGCACGAGGAGCTTTCCTGTTGGTGATGCATTTTCACAACTTGGAAGCATTGCTTTTTGCTGCTAGGAAATATTGCAGAGAGCTATGTTTCCAGATTATTAGGGTGAGGTCATAGATAAGAGAAATGTTACTATATTGTTTTATTTCCCATAAATGAAAACATTTTATATATTTCAAAATAAATTCCAACAGGGAGTACAGCGATGATGCTCCTGTTTTTCATACCAGTCTATCCTCAGTGCTTAGCACAAGGTCTATGGCTCTAGCTAGGTAGAATGAATGACTAAATGCATGGGTGATTTTTAGTATTTGTAAACCTAAGTAGACTTGTGAAAATCCCCAGTGCTTTCTGTGTTCTAAAAAAAAAAAAGGAGTAGAGGTTAATACTGCTTTGCCTCTGAGGGGTATCACAAAGATTAACTAATGTCAGGAAAGGGCTTTGCTATGCCTAGAAGAAAGCATAGCATAACTATGTCTTATTGTTATAATGCCATAAAATGCTTTTTGGGACATATAGCTTACATATTTTTCATAATATTAATCCATCAATCATGTACAAAATGTATCAAATCCAAAAGCAATAGCTTTGACCTTACAATTGCCACAGCTGTGGTTTGATGATATACCATCCACTCACTACATCAGCAGTAGTCTGACGTACATTAAATGTGCTTCCGTATATTCAAAATGTGTAGACAGTTAAAACAAATGACTATGTGCTTTCGAAAAAGTGATTAAATGATTCAAAGTTTTTCATGTGGAATTACAAGTATTTTTATACATTATCACGAATCCTGAAATTTTTAGTCATTTTGAGTAATTCACATGAAATGCTACTCACTTCGAAATGTTCAACAGAACTACCTCATGATTTCTTTTTTTGAAAAGTAATCTTTGACGGTATCAGAAGGTGGAACATTTGGGTGGTGATTAGGTCATGTGGGTGGAGCCCTTGTGAACGGGACTAGGGCTCCTCTGAGAGACCTGGCAGAGCTCCCTTGCCCGTCCACCGTGTGAGGACACTATGAGAAGACAGCCATGTGTGACCCGGAAAGTGGGCCCTCGCCAGACACTGAATCTGCCAGCTCCTTCATCTTGGATTTCCAGTTTCTAAGACTGTGAGAAATAAATTTCTGTAGTTAAGCCAAAAAATAAAAAAATAATCTTTGTTTTCTGATGTTCCTGCTTAATAGCCATATACAAATGTTCACAGAGATTTTAATGAGATGTCAGCACACTTAATGTTTTTGTTACCTCTTTGTTTTATGTTGCCAACATGGCAAATATAATCACATTTTTTTCAAATAAATACTCCTTTCTCCTCCTCACAATATGAACTTATGAGGAACTAACTGTAAATGATGGAAATAGGTTATCATTATCAGTGTTGCCAAAGAGTGATTAATCACTTAAATATCTTTGGAGGAACAACTTTCTAAATATGATTTTCAAAAGCATAAAAAGATATATCTGTCACAAGTAGACTTTTGCTTAAATAGGGTTATTTCCAAAGACCTCCAACTGCTGTATAGTAACTATAGAAAAACACTATTCTGCAGGTATTAAATAAGAATGATGTGTGTATTCCTTTCTCAGAGGGACTTAGCAGAATAGGAGAATATCATTGAAAAGGTATCTCTATCACAGATACACAGTAACCTTTAAATATTTGCATAACACAATTCCAGGCAGCAGGTCTAAGAGGGACAATTACTCATCCCTACTGGGCTCCACAGTGGCTGGGCTGAGCCTTTCTCTGCTTCTCTCCTATTTAGTGAGATCAAGACTGTTTGTTATGAATTCTTCAGAATTTATTGACATTACTCCTTTTTTCTCCTCCTTCTCTGAGTACAAAGCATAGTTATAAAAATACTCTGCTTTCCATGAAGCATCTGGTTCTCTGAGTGAATAATTTTTCTGAATCGGTGATTTTAATGCCTTTCTACATTGTTTGGAGTAGCTTCTCATTCTTCATATTAACATTATTTTAGCTAAGGCCTTATTTCCTAGGGGATTCTATTTACAGTACTTAATACTGAATTGAATGTTTTATATATGTGGGTACTATTTCAACTCTGAATATTTTGTCCTTATCTGAATCTAAATCTAAGTCTAAGTTATCTAAATATAAATGGACACTGTATTCTTTTACTTAGGCTAATGAGCCATATGAAAGCAGAGCTCATGGGTGTAATGTGAATGCTGTATTTCTGTTTATGAATCCCGTTTATTTTTCCATGTGTATACTGTCTGCTGTTTTTATTTTTCACATTTCTGTATCTGATAGAAGGTCTTATTTTTATTCCCTAACAAGTTTTGAGCTGGTAGGGGGGATCACAGTCTTGCTTTTCCCCCTCCTCTCTTCATCCCTTAATGAGATGAGCATAGATTTATCTGGCTACAGTTCTTCTTTGCACTAATGAGTGGCATCTTAGGATTGTTTTTTCTCACATGTTATCAATTGTGTAACAAATGGTATAAATAAGGTAGTTTGTATTAGCTGCATATCTTATAGAGTATATGGAAAAGAGAATCCAAAGTACATTTAAAAAAAAAAGCTTTAGGAATGTTAAGGAGGATGTTTGAAATCAGGGGTAGTGGATAAAGTGAGATCAGTTTTGGTCATATTACCTATGAGGAGAATTCCAAATGTTCTTACATATGTATAAAGATATTTATCTTATTTAATGCTTAAAAAACAAAAATATTTTGTTGATCTTTCTCTTTGGAGAATCAGTGAGTTCAGAAATTATTTTAACCATGTAAAATTTGAACACAACATTGAACTTTCACCCATAGTTTTTCATTTCACTCTGCATTTGGGCTCAAAATGGTCACATAGTTACTACTCAGCTTGGAATTTAAGGGGCTGTGTACCCTTAAAAATGTCCTTTCTCAAGAATGGTTCATGATTTTCGAAGTTCTAGGAGTGGGGGAAAGTGATGGAAATATTTGATATTTTCTCTATGTGATTTTAAAGCATCTTCTTAAAACCTCATTCAAAGTCATTACAGAGAAGGGTTGAAAGGTAAATGGTCAAACATACGTGATAGAAAGGACTCACTTGTCCGCTCTGGGCAGCAGGGCTTGTTGCCCGCGTGTGGACAATTTGTACTGCAGATGACCCTGACCCCTTTTCTTGGAAAAGAGCCACCGCTGTCCTTTCCAACAAGTATCATTGCTGGGCCCATTTCCACAGTCTTAGTTAAGACTAGATGGGGAAGTTGGGATGTGATGGACCTGCACCGATTTTTTTGAGGAAGTTGGATGATTTTGTGTTTCTGTGAGGAAGGTAAGATTAGTTTTTTGAGCATGTGAGTAGACAGAATGTATTTAATAGAAGGGAAAGAATCATATTGACTCTGCTTGGTAGAAACGAGTTGGGGGCAGGCTTATACTCCACAACTGCTATTTTGTATTATTTGGTCAAAAAGTTCACATGTTTTTTTTCCCATAAAATTAAAGGCACATTTTTATTATTTTCACCAATAACTTTATTGATTTGGATATTTTGAGTATGTCAGCTAGCTCCCACGTGGTATAATGTTGATTGTTCTCAATTACTGTCTCAATTTGATCGTTTTCCACTTCAACTGGTCTACCTGACTGCGGAGCATTGTCCAACAAGAAATCTCCAGCATGAAACTTTGTAAACCACCTTTGACACATTTGATAAGACACAGAACTCTCTCCATATACTGCACAAATCTTTTATTTTTTGCTTTTCAGTTTTTTTTTACCTTTCTTGAAATAATAAAGCATAATATGTCAAAATTGTTGCATATTTTCTTTTATTTTCAACGTTAAAATGGCTACTGAAAATTTCACCAATTTTGATGTTTTTTTAAAATGCACACTGACATGACAGCTGTCACAGTGCAATCTAACAAAATTGCTTCTAATGAAGTTAAAGACAACTAAGTACTACTAGAGCCATCTTGTGGGAAAAACCAAATGATCTGTTTGGCCACCCCAATACCTTGTACACCTGCTTTTTTAGCAGGCTGCACTGGAGAGTTGGCTGTCGGGACAACTGTGAGGTCAACAAAATTTGGTCTACTTTTCTGTAGGATGGAAAGATGAAATTAAGTGATTAAATGCCCAGAGTCATATAGTTAGAGAGTGGAAGGGCCACAGTTCAAATCCAGGCTGTCTGATTTCAAAGCCCAGGCTGTTTCTATCGCAGAGGATGAAAACAGTAAAGTCAATGTTAAAGAGGTATACCTGAAATGTATGGGGAGGGTTCCATTTGAAAATGTGTTTATTAAATAAATACATAAAAGGTGAAGCACACAGTCATATAAATATTACTTTGGGCAGCCAGAAGCTAAACTTAGAATGTGGATAGACATCATGGGCACTTTCGTTATTCTTCTTTAAAGTACATACTTAAAAAATGTGGAGCACAGGGACAGAATTCAGGCTCTTGTCTTACCGTCCTGGGTCTTCCCCTCATTACTGCTGGGATTTTGAGCAGGTAATGTGGCTTCTTTGTTGAGTGAATATGTCGCCTACCTCTCAGGACTTCTGTTGCAGTTCAGTGATACAGTGTAGATCAGTGGTTCTCAATTGTAACAATTTCCCTGGGGCCATTTGACAATGTCTGAAGACATTTTTGATTGTCACACACAGGGTGGAGGGATGCTACTACCATTAATGAGTAGAGGCCAAAGATGCTCCTAAACCTCCCACAATGCACAGGAAAACCATCCACAACAAACATTTGTGTGCCCCAAATGTCAAATGCTGAACTTGAGATCAACACTTGTGTAGATCAGAAGCTTGGTAACAGACAGCGCCTCCCACATGGACTTGTTATTCATTCAGGGTTTACTGTGTGACAAAAACTATGTCAAGAGCTTTATATACATCATCTCTCTTTTTATAAGTGTACAGCTTAAAATGATTGAAGATCAAGGCAAAAAGTGCTGCCCTTGATGACAGAGTGCTAAAGGGCAAAATCAAGATTTGGACTAAAGCCCATGTAACTCCAAAGTACTTCGTACAAACCTGCTTTCTCTTAGCTTAAAGTAGTTACTGTCACTGACTGTTTGGTTTAGATATTTGGAAGGATAAATAAACATAAGCATTTAAGGTTACTTTGTGAGATACTTGAGCAGAGCCCAGCCCACTGTACTGTCTATGTGTCTATTTACATGCCCAGATGATCAGAGAAGGTGTTGTAGTTGGCTGGTATTGCCCCACTATTCCTTCTTACTCTCAATTCAGGCCACGCTTCTAGGCCAATGACAAACTGTTCATATCTGCAGTCACCTCCATGGTACAGCAAAGGGTTTGGAAACACTGTAAGTGATGCTCTGCCTCCATTACTTATGACACTTGTTATGAGAAGAAGCAGGTCAAAGAGGAATAGTGGTGTTAACCCCAAAAGGGACTCTTTTCAGTGAGCGTTCCAAAGACTGGACATTGCTTTCACATATGTTCCAAAGGAAAGGAAGACCAGAGCTGTGGGGTTGCTCCCCCAAGCCTGAGTATGAAAGCTAATTTAGATTCTTGTCTTCCTCTAAGTGAGCAAAGAGGTAGTGTTATCTTTTTTCTGAGAGGCAGTAGATGAGTTGCCCAACATATCCCATGGTTTATATGGTCAGCTGGAGAGAAGGAAAGGGATTCATGCCGAGACTGTAGCTTTTGTGAGCAGAGTAAAAGAAAACCTTAAGTAAGTCTTACTGTTCGTTAGGAAGCCTACTCACACACTTCAATTACAGTAGTCCCCCTCCTGTCCACTGTTTCGTGTTCCATGGTTTCAGTTACCCATGGTCAACCACGGTCCAAAAAGATTAAGTGCAAAATTCCAGAAACCAACAATTGATAAGATTTAAATTACGCACCATTCAGAGTAGTATGATGAAATCTCGTGAGTTCTGCTCAGTCCCCGCCAGGGCCATGGCCTATCCTTTTGTCCAGTGCCTCCACACTGTTCAGGCTCCCAGCCTGTGGGTTACTTAGTAGCCTTTGTGGTCATCAGGTCCACTGCCATGTTATCACAGAGCCTGTGTTCAAGTCACTCTCATTTGACTTAATTATGGTCCCAAAGCACAAGAGTAGCGATGCTGGCAATTCAGATATGCCAAAGAGTAGCCATAAGGTGATTCTTTAATTATACAGTATAATAAAATGTCTGGAGAGAGAGAGAAGACACATTCATGTAAATTTTGTTACAGCGTATTGTAATTGTTCTATTTTATTATTAGTTATTGTTAATATATTGCTGTGCTTAATTTATAAATTAAACTTTATCATAGGCATTTATGTATAAATAAAAAACACAGTATATATAAGATTTAGTACTATCTGTGGTTTCAGGCATCCGCTGGGGGTCATGCTGATAATGGGAGACCACTGTACTTCCAAGTGGTATAGGCTTTTGATCATGTGTTTCATCAAGGTAGGAATTAGAATGTGCCCAGAATAATTATCTGAAATCACAAGGGGGCCGAAGAGTTGTAATGGCATGTTACAGTTAGTTAGTACCCAGTGAGTAGCATGTTATGGTCCACAATAAATTTCCATATCTAGACCATGAATTAGGTAGGTATTGATTTCTGTGGGATAGGGATATAACAGAAGGTAGTTCACTCTAAAGTGAGAGTGAATGTAAATTCATCCTTTTATGGATGATTCAGAAATACTTTTCCCTGTTTTATTTCTGTGGGCTCTGTGTGGACAATGAGCTAAAGTTCCTTACACATTGGATATCAGTACACTGATGTTTACATTCGGAAGCATGGTATCTAACTAAGGGGAACGTGTAGTATAGAAGGAAGTCTCCCTGAGGGTACTGAGGGTGGAATAGGATGGGAGATGCAGATAAGCAGTACCTTCTGATATAGAGGCAGTATATATTAGAGGTGGGTATTAGGCTGTACTAATGAAATATACTAAGAGGTTAAGAGAATCAGCAGGCAATGTATATACAGACACACACACACTTACACACATATATGATGTCTGTCCAGATGGTATCCAGCCATGTAATATGAAAAATAGGCATTTATTGAAGAAGATATAAGAAACATCATACATAGGGTAATGACACCTCAGTCCCCTTCAAAGTAGGCACCTTGGGACCTCACACAGTTCACCCAATTGCCAGCAGCTGCCTCGTCATATTTTCCTGAATCTCATCGACAGTCTGAAATCTCTTCCCTTTCAAAGGCGATTTTAGTTTTGGGAAAAGCCAGAAGTTACAGGGCACCAAATCTGGGCTGTAAGAGGGCTAACTCACCTGGGTGATTTGATGTTTCACCAAAAATCTCTCCATGAGACGTCATGCATGAGCGGGCATGTTGTTGTGATGAAGATGCCAATCACCATGTGTCCATAACTGTGACCTTCTGAATCATCCAAATATTTTCTGCAGAGGAATGTTCAAGCTTAATGCAGAATTTGATGCAGATTCATTGCTCTACTCACCGTCATTTGAATGCAACACTCAACAGCATCTACTACCCCCATTGACTAGTACAGTGAAGTCGTCATTGTTCATGCATGCACACTCCAGTCCACTCTCCTTGGCTGCAAAGTTACTTTGATGTCACACTAACCATTCTTGTTATATTAACAGTGGCTGGACTTTTTCCGGACAGGACAGACTTCATGTATTCTAATATAATATAATATATTGTCCTGTTATATATTTACATAACTAAATATATATAATATAAAGTGTATAGTGTATAAGATATAGAATTGGCTTGAATACATGTAATATTACTATTATATATTTTATATAATAATAATATAAGGTCAATATAATTCTACAAATATATGTGAATCAATTCTGTTCATTGTGCACTATTGCAGGACGTCAGAGTCAGGAACTCTTCCTGACGTGGCATCCAGAGTCCACAGAGCAGTGTTCTAGACTTGAAATGATGGTTTCATAACTATAGTTCACTAATGTGTGGCCAGCAAAGTACATCTTGTCATGTCCTGAAGTAAAACTCAGCACAACAGAAGTTATGTTTGAAATACAGAAAAATCTCAGGTTAGAGGACATGGACCCTTTTTCACTGTACTTTAAATTAGTGACATGTCCAATGATGGCTCTGAATTGGTTCATGCCTTTCCAACATTAAGCCTCGCCACCATTCCATGGACTTTGATCTCCTGTCTTAGATCTTTGAAAGTGCTCAGCCAACACCTAGCAGACATGTGGGTCTCTGCTGTGGGTTTTATTTCCATCTCATTCTTTGTGAACTGGTGGCAAACCTGAGACACTTTCTGACATCTTCTTTGCTTTGTATGCTTGAGTGTTTGTATCCAGGAAGGGATAAAACTATAGGCTTTGGATTGGAAGTTGCATTTTAACCTCAATTTATGATGTGGATCCTAAGATTAAAATTATAAAAATGTTTCATTTTGTGTTATCTATAAAAATTAAGATTAAAAAACATGACCAACTACCTCATCTAACAAGAGTAAAGCATCACACATACAAAATATTTCATTTTTTGTCTTTCTTCTAATAAAGAGTGACAGAAAGAAAGAAGTTTGTAGACTTTTGCACACTAGGGATAAATTCTTAGATTCACAATGTGTATTAAAAGTCTTGGGAAGTTGTACAAAAAAGAGAACTTTAAATTTGAACTCTGCATTGTTCTCAAATTTAACTAATAGCATGGCTCCTCCCTGCCTACTCATCTCAGAGGATGCTGTTATTCCACTGGACACATTTGGAAAATTCCCAAATGATGCCGTGTTATCTTCAGTTCCAGTTGCATAGCGATTATACCAGGAAAGGCAGAGAGGCAGCACGGTACTTCCTTGTCCCCAGGAACTGTTAAAATTTAGTATATTTTGCTAATCATTTTCTACTAGTACTAAGCCTATCGAGTGGTAAGTGCTGACTTATAATAATTATTTTCATTATGTAAGTGTAAACTTCCCTCATAACCCAAATGACATTTCTTCAATTTCTTTCCACTGTAAGTGGAATTCCTACAAAGCACTCTGTGAAATTGCAATTACTCAGGGTGGTGGGAGGGGGCGGAGAGGACATGGCGAGGCTAAAAGAGTTGCCATGGGCTGCAGGCTGCTGCTACATATTCACCCAGCTAGAAAAGCGTGATGAGGGCAGATTTTCTTAGTGTGCTATTGAGCATAGAGTGTGACTATCCTGTGGGACTGTCAGCCCTTGGGCTGATGAGGGATGTATTTATTATTACTTCTCTGATTCCTTTTAATTATCATATGTAGTGGTGATTATTATTGTGGGTACCCAGCTTAACTAAAAAGATTTGGTATATTAGAAATATAATTTGTATTCATATTTATCTTAGTTTGATTATTTTTTGAGCCCTTTATACCATCAGAGCCCCTCATTTCTTTCTCTGGGAGGCCATCCTTGAGTTATTGGTGCACGCTGGTCACCATGTAGACAACCCTTACTCCCGATAGGCTGGCTGGTGAGTCTCTAGAACTTCTGGGCCACTCTTGGTCCTCCTTCAAGCTGTTTTCCCACAGTGCTGAGCTCTTGGATGACTAGGAAAGCTCAGTGGCCTTGGCCTTCTCTGCTCAGACACTCCAGGCTGCTGTTTTCTTTCTGACAAAGGAAGATACAGGCTCTCCCTCTCCCTCTCTATCAACCCCTTCCTCCTCTCCCCTGTCTATTCTCATGAATTTTGTTCCAGGAAGGAGAGGTGCCAGAGAGGAGGCTTTTGTTTTGAGCTAGAAGGTATGTGCCTGGGGAAGAAGACCCTTTCTCAGAAAGATCCAACAGAACTGTCTTAATATATTAGATTTCTGGCAACACAGAAATCCGAAGCTTGTTGGCTGCATTCACTTTCAAAAATGTCTTCCCATCACTTTCTTCAGGTAAATCTCTGTGATTCTGTAAATAAGACATATTTCTTAAACATGTTTCTCCTGTTCTCCCAACCCCACCACACACTGGTGGGTACTGGGTTTCTGGCTCAAACCCCACCCTTCAGAAAACAATGCCACTCAAAGCCCTGCTCGGCTGTGAGCATTAAGACACTTTCTGCAGAGTCCTCAGGGTTCCAGAGGGGAGCCTGCATTCTGGCAGATTTCTGGCTGTTGCTCAGTTCCCTCCGCTTCTGGTGCTTCCTCCTAAGGTGAACAGTGGTCCCAGTTAACAGCCTTAACACACATCTTTCAGGCCCTTCCCTTCTAAGTGTTTTCCTGGGTGTCTAAAAATGTAATCATGTCAACAAACTAAAGAATCCACATTCACACTTTTTTTATACCTTCTGCCAATTTTCCTGAAAATATCAAAGAAACTTAAGGCACCTGGAAGTTCTTCTTAAAATTGCAAGGCTGCTTTGAGGACTGTGTGACCCAGTTGTTGTAAAATGTTGAGCATAGTGTCTGCCCCACCGCTGTTGCTGGTATTATAATGAACCTGTGACTATTGTGATGATTCCATCTCCCATCACTTTTTAAGTTTGTGACTAGGAGGCTGGCATGATAGGATCTGATATTTAACTGTCACTTATTTGAATCCTTCATTTGTATCAGAAAAAATAATAGTATCTGATTGAGTTAAATTGCTTTACCAATTAGGGCATCCAGATTAGAGCTCTAAGATCAAAGGTATTTCTATAGGTGTGAGTATTTCAGTACCTTAACATGTAACCCAAAGAACACTGGACACACCGTCCCTGAATGCATGGAATTTATGGAGCCTGGTAAGAAGGGGCCCAAAGTTGCAACAAAGAATAATGGCATTACAGATGGATTTGGGAAAAACCAGTACTTAAGAATTCTATTGGGCATTATGTTGGAGGTTTCTTCTTTTAAGCATAAGCTAGGAATCATAGAGAGAGGTTTTTTTGTTTTGTTTTCTTTTTTTTTAATTCTCTCTTTGGGGCAAAACTATCGATCTATTGGTGTGATGAGTTTCCGAGGGTGACATTACTCCTAAATGTACTCAGACATGAATCTGCTTCCTACACTGCTCTTTGTTTCAGCTTTAGTAACGTGTGGTATTGGCACTGGAAGTAGAGTGGTGAACAGGACTCACGTGTTTCTGCCATCATGCAGTTTAGAATCAGGTAGGAGGGACAAATACTAAACCGTGGATTATACAGTTGGCTTTGTAATGGCAAGAGAGATGAGTGCTTTATAAAAGAGTAAGGTACTATCAAAGCATTGGGAAGAGTTCCCTCAGCAAGTGACTTATGATTTGAAGAGTGAGTAGGAATTGGGCTCCAAGGGGTGAAGCACGTGACTTGGCAGCTTAAGTGACAATACATGTTGCTGCCCAGGTATGAGAGGTGAAGCTTGGAGCATTGGAGGAACCAAAAGATGGCCAGTGTCACTGGAGACCAGTGATGAGCATGGGTGGCCCAGGAGATCAGAAGCTAATGGGGTAGAATGGGGCCAGATAAGGTAGGCACTGGTATGTCATGTTAACACTTTTGTTATCCTTCATTCTGAGAAGAATGGGAAGCTGTGGATGAGCTTTGAGTATGGAAATGGCAAACAGATGTCACACTGCACCCAAAGGGGTACAAACTTGAATTATTCAAAGATACATGTCTACAATATAGAGGAAGAATTGATGTCATCAGTGGAGTGGGGTGGGACAGGAGACTCTGGAAGCCAAGACAAGAGGCTACTCCTCTCATTCTTACGAGAAAAGTGGTGGTTTGGATGAGGGTGGTGATAGTGGGGATGAAGAAGCATGGGCAGGTTGGATGGTGTCTGGGAGGTAAAGCTGATGGGGGTGATTGGATTTGATGTTTGTACATAGAGCGTTCAGGATGCTCACTAGACTATATAGAGTAAATAGGCATTTCTAGTTGTTTCTACATAGAAAAAATGTTGTGATTCAGCCATCGTACTGCTGTTTGTCAAATATTTTTTCAAATACAATAACCGGGAAATATTTTTCAGAACATAAGAGTAGTGTCTCAAATAGTTTTAAAATTGCTGTTTCAACACAGGAATATTTATTCCTTTGAAAAAGAAATTAGATGGACTAAATGTTCTGTCCACCAAAATGCAGCTTATGTTTTATTCTCTCTCACTGCCCATTGTGAATCTCCACTATTAGGGAGATGTGTTGAGAAGCAGATATACTCCATGTAACCATTAGACAATTAAAGTTAAGAAAAAATGTTATCTCAAGTATGTTCTAGAGTAATTTTGTCCTAGGAAAAATTAATTTTTGAGTTGCATTAGTAGCAAACAAAATGGATGCCACCTGGCCCTTTTGATTTATGTATTTGTAAAGCCGGTGTGCATATCCCAACATTGCTGCCTTTGCAGTGAACCTCTGATAGACAACACACAAGGCCTCCATTATCAAGTCCAATGTGTACTGTTTATTCACTGTGGAATTAGCACTTTATTATCTTTGCGGCCAGGGATACGGTTGAAGAAGCACATCCCAAGCACCTGTTACAGTATGCTCTCTGTGTAGGATAAAGAAAAGAGATTTCTGGGCCTCCTGAAGTGTGTTCACTGCCTGAATGGCCCATGAGCTAAGGGAGAGAGTCCTTACGAAGAACATGGTGAGGGACTTGGCTTTACTCTGTTTCTAACTTAATCTTCCTTGCCTTTTCCACTTAACTGATACAAAACAGCTGAGTAAATGATTTTCATCCACTACTCCAGGGAATCGAGAGGGCTGAACTGAAGCGTTTATTGTAAGTAAAGTCAGTGTTGAGTGGAGCGCCATTTATGGGATGAGATCACACCATAAATATCAGTTGACAGGCATCAGAGCCACAGGAATTCCGGGGCCACCACTGGAGCCAGGCCGCTGTGCTGGGACAAGGAACTTTAGGTGGGAGAGGAGGGGCAGGGCTCTGGGTCCTCACACCAGCTTCACTCAGAACAGAACCCCTTCCAAGTATATTTTACCTGCAGACTTTGCAAGGCTTCATTTGCCTAAGAGATATTGCTGTTAAAAACAGTCATTGTTTGAAATCAATAGGTTTGATTTCAATAGAATTGATTTCAATAGGAAAAGGTTTGAAGTCAGTAGAATTATGGGGACCTGCAGCCTCAGGGCTTCTCAGCTGTTTACCTTGACCAAGTTCTTTGACTTCATGCTTTGAATAGTCTCATGTAGCAAAGCAGAGCAGTATCAATAATGCATGTTGGGAAGAGAGTACATATTCAGAAAACTGCATTCAGCTGTTACTAATATTGCTATAGTTTTTCTAGGGACACATAATTTCTAATTGGTGCCTGAGGCTTCTTGTGTGTGCTAAACCCCCAAAACTTGCTAGACGCTCTTGAACAGGAACTCAGTCATGTCCTCCAGTGGGCAAAGGCCGGGGGACCCCATTTCACTTGATCAACTGTGAAGGGTCCCTGAGAGCAGCCATCAGCCTCAGGTGCTAGCCCAGGAGACCGAAAAAATCTCAGTATTAACAGGCAGTTTATTGCTTGTGTTTTTTGTGTTTTTATGTAATTTCCACTTTTTTGTTGTTTTTTCTCCCTTTCTTGCCGCATACCTCAGATTGCAACCATTTAAATACCTTATTCTTCCCTTCTAGTCTTAGAGCTGTTACAGTCACTGGATTGGGTGTCTGGGATGGAATTGTCAGTCCCATTTTTGCTCAAAATGACTATGTGACCTTGGGCAAGTAATTGGATTTGTTTGGGCTTTATCTCCTCCTCCAGACACTGTGGGCTATAACATTCCCTTTTCATTACCACATTCTAGGCAGTTAGCAGGTTATAGGGTTTAGTGATCTAAAAAGATCCACTTTGTGTCAGAATGCAGTGAAGTACGGGGTTCGGCACAAATAAAGTCGCTTTTTCATTACAAAATCTTTTATTACAAAAGCATAAGCATGTAACTCTGTAACATAACAATATCACACTTAAGCACACCATACAACATTTTAGGTGAAATGCTCAAATTAAAACTATAAATTTTAACATCCATATTATAATCCTACCCACCACACTCAAGCAGGCGTTACTTCTGCTGGACCCTGTGTGTATGAGATGAGAGTCTCTTTTAGGCTTCAGAATTTTTAGCAAGTGGAACTGAAATCAAAAATATCGATAAACAATTTTTAAAGGGTAGTTTTCTGTCTGTGGTGTTTGCATTAACTGATGAGTCATCCAGATATATATTTCCAGTCTGCTTTGCTGTCGAACTACTTTTAATGGATGTTCTAGCCACTGGCAAGTAATAATTTGTAGTCATAAGTGGTAAGTAACAGAGGCACTTTGCTTTTCAGTCAGAGGCATCTGTCCACAAAGATGAAATGGACTTAGAACATGCTGTTAAGTGTCAAACAGAAACACAATCACATGGATAGAGCCTGGGATGTTAGCAGCAAAGCTTGTGCTTACTTTGGAGTTTAAATATTCAGTCCAAATGCTCAGTGGTATTCTCACATGGAATCACAGACTGTCTTCAAATGTAAATGAAAAGGAAGTTATATTTGAAAGCTTTTAACTACAGCAACAGTTAAATTTTTCTGAAGATAATTATTGGAATATTTTAGTACACATATCCCTCAGATCACAAATGCATGTTTTGGAAATAGCTTTACTATTAATAAAAGATATTTTTGGTTTCTATAAAAAGTGCAATGGAATTTTCTAATGAAATGCATTAAGGCTTAAATTCCTTCTCATTTAATGATTGTTTTCTATGTTGTTACATTTTCTATGTTGTATTTCTATTGATATCTGATGCATAACTCACTAATGACCGTCACCAATGAACAGGTTTTCTCTGCGAGTTTAGAGAGTATGGAATGGCTTTGTGTGCCATCTGCTAAGGAAGGTTATTAATTATTGTTATAGATTTAGAAATGTAGTCTTGGAAACTATCATTTCTTCTGGCTTCTGTGGGCAGTGTCCTCTCCCAACTCTGGGTTTACTGCATTAGAGCTAACGGGCTCTAGAAAGTCAGAGCATCGACACTGTTAACCCTGTGTTTATAGTAAGTATAGACGGGCCTGCCGGAGGACCAAATGTCCTCTTTATGAGCAAGTTGGCATGACATGTAGTGCACCGGTTTTGAGAGGTATTTCATGTCTCATTCCTGTTTCTTAAAGATTATTTATTTATTTATTTTTAGAGAGAAGGGAGGGAGAAAGAGAGGGAGAGAAACATCGATGTGTGAGAGATGCATCAACCGGTTGCCTCTCACACGCCCCCAACCAGGGACCTGGCCCGCAACCCACGCATGTGCGCTAGACTGGGAGTAGAGCCAGCGACCCTTTGGTTCCCAGGCCGGCGCTCAGTCCACTGAGCCACACTAGCTAGGGCTTGTCTCTTTCATTTATATATTGCCAGAGTCTAATACACAAGCTTTCAAGTAGCAGGTAATTAATCATTGTTATTTTAATGAATTAATACTCAGATGACACTTTTTTCATTTCTTGGGTTATTTGATATATTTTAGAAAGTGTGATTTCTAGAGAATGCCATTCCTTAGATAATTGTGCACTATGTTAATGGAGATATTACTTTAATTATTTCATGGTTGATATGAAAGCTTTTTGAAAAGTTACTACATAAAGTTCAAGGTATTTCTTGGAGCTGAGGCATGTTACAGGTAAGCAAATGCTGTTTGATCTTGCATTTTGTAATTCTGAATTTTATGAGTGTTTTGATGTAGTGATGACCTACAAATAATTTCTTTAAGATACTAACGGTCTGCATTGGCATTTATGTCATTCCTCAACCCCTTTGTTCAAGTTAAAAACAAAGCAATGTCAGGATACTAAAAGCTGTGATTAAAAATGAATAATAAAACAAACATCTCTTCCTATTACTTGAGTGGCATTAAGTCAGGGTTGCTGCCTCCAACAGCGGAAAAGCTTTGGGGAATGTGTTCAGTGTCTTTCTCCTCTAGAATTCTTTCCCTCCTCCCCCAGGCCTCACAGTGAATGCCACACCTAACATTCAGGCGTTCAGCAGGCTATCTTAAATGTGGTGATTTAGGTCGGGTGATACATACATCTAAACGAATCCAGTTAAGGATAACTTAATTAAGAGAATAAAATTCACCAGCATTTTTCTGCTTCTAGAGGAATATTACATTAGAGCATTCAGATAATTGCACCTTCTGCAAAATCAGGGGCAGGAAAAAAAATCACAGTCTTAAATGTGAACGTGAGCTGAGAGTTCATCAATGCTACCCTTCCAGTCCAATAATTTACATCTACACAAGAATTTTAATGTGTTAATTGAAACTGACATGACTTTAAATACAGAGCACTTTATTCCAGGGTAACTGTGTTTATGTCACAGAAAGAGTAGTGAGTTGCAGGTGGATGTATTTACGTAATGTTGGTCCAGCTAAACAAGTACAGAATTGCTACTCCTAATATACCGTTAGATTGGGAACCAAGATGGCGGCGTAGGTAGACACACTGCGCCTCCTCGCACAACCAGAACTGACAGAGAATCGAACAGCAAGGGGGACCGACACCGAGGAAATAGAAAAATAAACATTCATCCAGACTGAGATGAAGAATTGAACTCTCTCATCAAGGCTACAATTGCTGGTGGTGGTGTCATTCCACACATCCACAAATCTCTTGGAAGAAAGAACAACAGAAGACTGACCAAAGGATGCCAGGATTTCTTCTTATCTCAGGACTCTAAATACTCTAACAGCTGTCCAGTGTTGGTGATTCCAGTGGGCTGTATCTCTGTGAAAAACACAATTTCGCCTTTTTATAATTCTGTTTGAGCAAGTTGAAAGTTTAATTAGCTTTCCAACTAACCAAATTTCTGCATTTGAATCAACCATATTTTAGTGTTACTGTGGTTTCAAAGAAGCTATTGATTCTGAAGTAATGGGTTTTGATTGAGTTCACTGTTTTTAAAAAACCGTTTGGGTTTTAATTGTGATGTAAAAGTTACAGTAACAAAAAAAAACACATTTTCTGTAACTATAACACAATATGAGTTTTAGTTTAGAGACAGATTATGTTTGCAGTTAAACTTTTAATTCTTTAATTGTTCTAAATTTTGTTTTATTTGTATTCCTTGAGACTTGTTTTCACTTAAAAATATAAAATGATTGATGTTTAAAAACAGAGGTTTGTTATATTTATTTAAACTATTGAACTCATTACATTCTGAGTATAGTATATTTTATGTATACAATAAATTTAAAGGTGGTATTCTTTTTCTTCATGCAACTGATCACAATTTTAATATGTTCTTTTATTTCTGAACTTGGATAAAGGATGTAAGATATCTTAAACTTCAGGTCACATGTCACTGTAATATGTATGTTTTTTTTAAATGGCAAAACCCCTCAGGGCTGTGTGATTTTCACTATTGTGTGTGTTTAAAGTTCATAGCCAAAGGTAACTGAATACATCATGTAACACATTTTCTCTCCATTCCTGAAAAACAAAAATTGCTATAGGTCAATTGCTGAGAGATCTCGTCTGCATCTCATATGTCTTATTTGCAATTTGTTTTCCATTTATTCTAAGCAAACACAATTCATTTTACATTTGCTTGTCATTTACATGCTTTTTTCATCGTCTCCTTTAACATAAGGAGAAACTATTATTCCTTGACTGTTCCCTCCTGAATATGCTGACTAATGTATATAAATATGCATGTATCTTATCTTGCAAGAGTTACTATCCTATATTTCCAGGGCCAGGAGGGGGAAATCATTGCTCACATACTGCCACGATTATTTGTTCTACTCGTATTCAAAAGAATGTTAACTAACAGATAGAAGGGAACATAGCTAAGCTACAAACAAATCTGCCTTGTGATTTTAGCATCACATATACCAGTACATACCCTGGAAGGGGCTCTTTTCAAATGCAGGGCAAGAGCTCACACTAGGAGTCACACAGGCCTGGAGTCCCATTCTAGTCGACCACGTAGCACTGGCTGTGGACCCTTACAAGTGCTTTGTAACTTTTCTGAGGTTCATTTTTCCCAGTTGATAAAATGTGCTCATTAGCCTCACCTCATGGGACTGCCATAAGGAACAGAAAGGAAGGTACTTGGCAAATCACTAGAGGTGTAATATAAACCAGCTCTCTTAAACACAAAAACAAAAACCAGCTTGATTTGCCTTGATTTGTAGTGTGGTGTAAATCCTCCCACCATGTCCAGTTTCCAACTATGAATGATTTAACAGCCACCTCAATAAATGGCAGCAATTATTTCTTAAAAGTTACCTTTTGTATCCCATTGATCTAGGAAACATTGTCCTATTTGGTAAAATCCTATATAGATGAAGGGTATGAAAGCTAAGGAAAGAATAGTAATTTATAATGCTTAAAATATTAATGATTTCAAATAACAGAAACACTACCATCACTATTTTGAAAGTAGGTGAAAAATTTATAAGAAAACAACTTTTAATAATAAGAAATGTGTTAATTAAATGACCTAAAAGTAATAATAGGGATCACTTTGTAAAAGGTTCTATGTGAATTAAATTTAATGTTAACTTTTTTCAAGGTTAGAAATGATTCAACTTTTCTGGTTTTAGTTTCTTTAATCTGTACAAAAAAATTCCAATGAGGAAATTGTGTGTTTGATACCTAAACAAATAGTGATAAATTGACAGCCATTATTTTAAAGCCCAATGCTTTACCAAAAAGCTTCCTTTGGTTTTATCCAGTAGCTGTTTTATATCATTCAAAGCTGATTTTTTATTATAAAAGTTTGCTGCAATCATATGGTTCTTTTTTTGGTTGAAGTATTCCTCTACTAACTGATGATTTTTTTTTTGGTAATAATAAAATTTGCAAGTATATAGTCTGATGTGCGGGACAAGGGATGGCGTACTGACACCGAAACTGCTCTAGACCATCTGGACATACTAATCCTGAAAATACTTTTCACGCAACAGTGAACATCTCAATATACAAAGTGGAAAACTGGGCGCTCTAGCAGGATATCCTGAGACTTGAGAGCAGTTGATTAGATCAGTTTGTGCTGAGGGCCCACTTCCCAGGTGCTTTCCTGGGCCACAAACAACGCTGGACAACATGCCTGGGAAACCATTTGACAAACCCAGGGCCACTCAGTGAGTAAAGGTTTCCAATAAAACTCCTCTGTCCATTTTAGCAAGAGGAGTCTCCAGTACTGAGGTACTAAAGGTGGGCAGTGTTTTCTAGGTTAATCTCTCCCACAAAGTAACAGATCACTGGAACTATAGCTGTGCATGGTATTGCCTACAATTCCAAGTTTATGTATCCAGAACAGGGCTGTGAGGAAGAACTGGGATAATTCCGTGCATTAGAACCCCCCAAACATTGTCCTGCTAGAGTGAGAGAACCTTCACTGTGGCACGTGGCCCCAATGCAAATACCCGTTTCTCTGGGGCTGCTTATGTCTCTTTCTAAATGCCTGTGTATACACGTACTGTTCCCAGAAATGTAATAGATGTGCTTGAAAATACATTCCATGAAGTAGCTAAGTGGCATTTTGGGTGTTTGATCAGATTTGGGGAAAGAAAGACTCTATTTTCTTCCTTTCACTTGTGTAAATTAAAACATTTCTCAGGCTGTGGAATTTTTTTTATGATTATCACAATCCTAGTATAGGGGCAAAGGTTACATGAGTCAGCTGATAAACATTTTTTCAGGTTCATGTTACATATTTAAGTAAAGTGAAAAGGATAAATCTGTTTTGTTTCCATTGACACAAAAGGGGATTACTGGGAGTCCTTGTGGAAAGGTGTATGATCAACCTTCTGGACATGCCAGCCGGTGTGTCTATAGAATAGATCGAAAAAAGTGTGAGAAACATCATGGACAGGTCTTTCATTTGTCCATTTCTTGGACATTTTCCCATAGAAACTAATTAATTAAGGATTTGGCATATTGCAAGGTAATATTGGAAGCTTTTCCAGGAGTCAATACCTATCAGAAATCAAAATGGGTATATTCAAAGATTGTAGGAGCAGGGTTTCCATAGCAGTTCAGTGCTAATTCTTCTTTTATTACCTTATTTTTATCCCCCTAACAGATTTTTTCTTTTTTATGCAATATACTCTGCAAACAAAACCCAAAATTAGGACAACTATTTAGAAAATGAAAATGTATTCAGGTTACTTTGGCAGGTTATTTTTTAATAGCACATTTCTCTTCTGAGCTCTTCAGGGTATGTGCAGAAACATTGAAAACCTGATAAATCCTACTTTATTAAAACCCGGATTTAGGGCTTTCTTTTAGATGAAACACTGCCTAACTAGAAAGTATTAATTTTGAGTTAGATATATAGGCTTTGGAACATAATAACTACAATGATTCCAATAATTGAGCGTGCATTATCTATTTGGCACCACATTATATCATTGATCCCAGAACAGCTCTATACGTCAGTGATTTTTATTATCTTTTCCCTATGTACTTAAGGAAACTAAGGCTGAGAAATTTGAAGTAATTCATCCAACTTTACAATGCTGGTAAGAGATACATACAGGCCAACTGATGGAGAGTCCGTATTCTTAACCATTGAATTATATTGTCCACCAAAATTCGTAATTCAACATTTGCTGTGTTGGGGAGTATGCAGATTGTCCTGTTTTTGTGTGGATGGTGGCACGGGATCTCTGCGTAATTGACATAATTGACACCTTGTGTTTCTGCCTGTAGGTCCCTGGGGAAGGTGTACAGGAGACTGTGGGCCTGGAGGAGTCCAGACTCGCACACTGTGGTGCTTTCACTTTGAAGGTTGGACAAGTCACCTCTCTAACTGTGACGAGAACAGTAGGCCTCCAAAGGAAAGAAGCTGCTTCCGAGTCTGTGACTGGCACAGCGACCTCTTCCACTGGGAGGTTTCTGATTGGCACCACTGTGTGCTCGTTCCCTCTGCCCTAGGCCCAGCCAAGCCTCGCACAGCCGAGTGCGTGACGGCTCAGCATGGACTGCAGCACCGGACTGTGCGCTGTGTTCAGAAGTTGAACAGAACCGGGGTTGTAAATGAAATATGTGAACACTTTGCTCCTCACCCCCCCACAGAACAAGCTTGCCTCGTTCCTTGCCCCCGGGACTGTGTTGTATCCGAGTTCTCACAATGGTCCAAGTGTAGCAACGGATGTGGGAAGCAGCCGCAGCACAGAACTCGAGTGGCCATCGCTCCGCCTCTCTATGGAGGTTCTCAGTGTCCCAATCTGACTGAGTCAAGAATCTGTGACACTCCCATTTCCTGTCCTCTTGGGGAAGAGGAATATACTTTTAGCCTTAAAGTTGGACCATGGAGTAAATGTAGACTTCCTCATCTTAAGGAAATTAACCTAAGTGGAAGAATTGTTGTGGATTTTAGCTCTGATTCAAAGGAGCCAGTCACCTTTAGACATCAAAGTTACAAGCCACATCACCACGCCAAGCCCTGGGACATAGAGATAGGTTACCAAACCCGCCAGGTTTGGTGTACCAGAAGTGATGGAAAAAATGCTATGTTAAGGTAGGAGGCCTTCAGTGCTTCTACCTTTGATTTACCTAAATATTGTACAGTATAATTTTATAAGGTTGCTTTCTGATTTCCTACAAAAGGAAAATTGTAATTAGGTTTAGAGTTTGAGATTTTAGAAGTTTTATTTGAGAAGTCTTCTATACCAATTATAAAAGTTTTAGAGTATAGACCAGCCAATGCTCTGAATTCTTGCAAAACTGATAGTGCAACTGTATTGGATGTCGTACAATTCCATTTCATCAAATATCAACCAGTTAAAACAAAAATCTTTTGTTACCATAGTAACAAAGATATGATAATCAAGTTCACTCTCAAATGTGTGATATAAATTAGTTAAATTACCACTTAATTATCACTTTTCATAATATTTGTTTCTTAAACTTATCTTTTGTTTGTTTAGTTTTGTTTTCATGATTAAGAAGATTTTTTTATATTTGAGATATAGATTTTTTACAGTAGTGATATTGAATAATATCAATAGTTAATCTAAGACTGCTTTCTTTGGCATTGATTTGATAAAATATTAACCTGAACAGCAAGAATTAGAACTACAACCTACAGAAGGAATAACTGAAAACTTTTCAAAGCAATAGTTTAGGTTTCAAAATTATTTGTAATTGTTTTACTTTAAATTCTATTATAATGCATCATGACATAAGCCCAGAGAACTATGTTGAAAGTAATATTTGTTTAATTTTCCCCAGAAAATCTTAAATGAAAGCTCTGGTATATTGCCAAGTTTCTTCCAAATTAAGATGCCTTTCAATAGTATTTAAATTACCAAACGATGAAACACTCATCTGTAGAATTAATTATTATCATCAGTTACTGTTTTCTCGGGATCCACAGCCGCCTGGGAGAGCCTCAAAAGGCTACCTCTGCAATTCAAGAAGAAGTAATGCGATGATTTTTTTTTTTTAATTGACTTCACAAGTGAGCATATTTTATCTTTGATGCTTCATTCTGATTTATGCCATATATAGTTTTCAAGTCCATTGAAAAGTGATTTTCTGCCTTTTTATTGACTGCCTCTATGAAGCCCACAAGATTAAGCAGATAATTTGGGTGATTATTGTTTGAATATGGATGTGGAATTCTATAAAAACATTGTTTTCTTTATATTCCACATTAGATTATCACACAGAATATTTTCATTTTTACTTTGTTCATTTATATTACGTTCTTTTACAAATATTAATAGACTTTATTTTTAGAGCAGTTTTATATTTACTGAGAAAGTGAGTGGAAAATACAGTTCCCATATACCTTCTTACCACTCCCCTCCGCACTACAGCTTGTCACACACACACCTTGCATTAGTGTAGTATGTGTTACAATGGAAGAACCAGTATCGATACATTATTGTAGGCCATAGTACTTTAGAGTTCACTGTTGTGTTATACATTCTATGGGTTTGTACGAATGTATGATATGTATCCATCATTGCTGTATCATGCCTAATAGTTTCACTGCCCTAAAAATCTCCTCTAGTCCATCTGTTAATCTTCCTCTTTTTCTTCCTGCAGCCCTGTTAACAAATGATCGTTTACTGTCTCCATAGTTTTCCCTTTTCCAGAATGTCATAGAATTGGATTGATGCAGTATATGGCATTACTTAGCAATATACATGTAAGGTTCCTCCATGTCTGTTCAGGGCTTGATAGCTCAGTTCTTTTTATTACTGAGTATTCCATTGTCTGGATGTAGCACAGTTTATTTATCCATTCACCTATTGCAGGGCATCTTGGTTACTTCCAAGTTTTGGTAATTATATATAATGCTACCATAAACATTCATGTGCAAATTTTTATGTGAACACATGTTTTCAGTGCATTTAGGCAAATACCAATCAGCACAATTCATGGGTAGTATTATAGTAAGTATATGTTTAGTTTGTAGCAAATTGCCAAAATATCTTTCAATGTGGCTGCGTAATTTTTCAGCCCCAACAGCAACGAATGAGAATTTCAACTTCTTCACATCTGACCAGATTTGCTCTTCTCAATGACTTGGGTTTTAGCCATTTTAATAGATAAGTAATGGTACCCTGTTGTTTTAATTTGCAATTCCTTAATATATGGTGTTCACTATCTTTTTTAATGCTTATTTGGAATCTGAAAAGATGCCAAATCTTTTGGTGAGGTGTCTCTTTAGACCTTTTGCCTATTTATTGAGTTGTAGAATTTTTCCTTATTGTTGAGTTTTAAGAGGTTTTTTTTTTTTTTTGGATAGTTTGAATACCAGCCCTTATCAAGTATGCGTTTTGAAAATATCTTCCAATTTCTGACCTATCTTTTTATTCTCTTAACAATGTCTTTTACAAAGAAGTTTTTTAGTTTAATGAAGTCCACTTTATCAATACTTCTGATGGATCTTTCTTTGGTGTTAAATCTAAAAAGAAATCACCAAAAACAACATCAACTATATTTTTTCTTATTTTATTTTATAAAAGTTTTATATTTTACTCTTAGGTTTATGATCTACTTTGAGTGAATTTTTCTGAGAGGTGTAAGTTCTTGATCCCCCATTTTTTTTCTATCACCATTTGTTGAAAAAGATTATCCTTTCTCTATTAAATTTCCTTGATCCTTTGTGAAAGATAAGTCGACTCTATTTGTATGGATATATTTTAAGACTACCTTTATTGCATTGATCCATTTATATATTCCTTGCCAGTTACACACTGTCTTAAATACTAAAACTTTATTGGAAGTCTTGAAGTTGGGTAGTGTCAGTCCTCTAAGTTTTTTTTTAGTATTGTGTTGACTGTTCTGGGTCTTAAGTCTTTTCATAGAAACTTTAGAATCATTTTGTCCATATCCACAAAGTAATTTTCTTGTATTGTATAGATCAATCTGGGAAGAACTAACATCTTGATAATATTTAACCTTCTTATTTATGTAAATGGACTAGCTCTTTTTATTTATTTGAAGTTTCTTTGATTTTTTTCATCAGAGTTTTATACTTTTTTCATATAGATCTTGTCCATATTTTGTTAGATTGATACTTAAGTGTTTCATGTACTTTTGGTGCTAATATAAATGTATTGTGTTTTTAATTTCACACTCTATGTTTTCATTGCTTTTATACAAGATAACAGTTGACTTTTGTATATTAATCCTGTATCCTGCAATCTTATTATAATTACTTATTAATTTTAGGAGGTTTTTCATTGTTGTGGTTATTATTGCTGATTCTTTGGGATTATCTGTGTAGACAACTATATCATATACAAACAATTTCATTTCTTCCTTTACAATCTCTATGCCTTTTATTTCATTTTCTTGTCTTATTGCATTATCTAGGACTTCCATTATGATATAAAATAGGAGTGTCTGTTCCTAATCTTAACAAGAAAGCATCTATTTTTGCACGATTAAATGTGATGTTAACTGTAGATTTTTATAGATATTCTTTATCCAGTTGAAAAAGTCACCCTCTATTCCTAGTTTGCTGATAATTTTTATCATGCATAGGTGTTAGTTTTTGTCAAATGCTTTTTTGTGTATGTTTAGATAGGATTATATGATTTAAAAAAAATCTCACCTGAGGATGCCTAGGATATGTTTATTGATTTTAGAGAAAAAGAGGGAGGAATGGGGGAGGGAGGGAGAGAGGGGGGTGGGAGAGAGAGAGAGAGAAAGTGAGAGTGAGAGAAACAGTGATGTGAGACAGAAACATTTATTGGTTGCCTCCTGTATAATTCCCAATCTAGGATTGAACCTCCAACCTAGGGAAGTGCCCTGACCAGTAATCAAACCCGCAACCTTTGGGAGTAGAGGACAATGCTCCAACCAACTGAGTCATCTGTCCAGGCCATGATTTTTTTTTCTTTAGTCTGTTGATATGATAGATTGTATTAGTTGATTTTTGAATGTTGAACAAGCTTTGCATACCTGGAATAAATCACTCTTGCTTGATTTTATTTATATATATATAAATATATATAAGTGCCCCCTACTGGGGGCCTGGCCTGTAACCCAGGTGTGTGCTCTGACTGGGAATCAAACTGGTGACCCTTTAGTTCACAGCCCGAGCTCAATTCACTGAGCCACACCAGCCAGGGCATATTATATATTTTTTTACTTATTGATTTTAGTGTGTGGGCAGAGAGAGAGAAAGAAAGAAAGACTGATTTGTTGTTTCACTTATTTATGCATTAATTGGTTAATTCTTGTATGTACCCTGAATGTGGTTTGAACCTACAACCTTGCCATATTGGTGTGATGATCTAACTAACTGAGCTACCCTTCTTGGGTGAGATGTATTTTTTAACATATATTCTTGGATATTATTTGCTAATATTTTGTTGGTAACTTTTGCAAACATGCTCATGAGACATATCAGCCTTAATTTTCCTTCCTTACAATGTCTTTGTTCAGTGTTGGCATTAGAGAAATGCTGGCCTCAGGGAATGAATTGGGAAGTATGTCCTCTGCTTTTATTTTCTGAAATAGGTTGTAGAGAATTGGGATTTTTTTTTCTTGAATGTTTGGTGGAACTTAACAGGGAACCCATCTGGTCCTGGTGCTTTATGTTTTGACATGTTATTAATTATTGATTCAATTTATTTAATAAATATAGATCTATCCAGATTATAGATTTCTCCTTTTGTGAGTTTTAGCAGAGTGTGTCATTTAAGGAATTTATTCATTCACCTAAATTATCAAATTTGTGGGCATAGACTTGTTTATAATATTCCTTTATTATCCTAATGTCCGATGGATCATTAATGATGACTCCTCTTTCATTACTGATGTTAATACTTTGTATCTTCTCTCTCTTTTTTTACTTAGTTAACCTATCCAGAGGTTCATCAATTTTATTGAACTTTTCAAAGAACCAGCTTTTGATTTCATTTATTTTTTAAATTTATTTTCTGTTTCCAATTTTATAGATTTCAGCTCTAAATTTTGTTATTTAATTCCTCCTACTTTGAATTGAATTTGCTGTTGTTTCTCTAGTTTCCAAAAGGAAGTTTAGGTTATTGATTTTAGATGTATATTCTTTTCTAATATAAAAATTGAATGCCACACGTTTTCCTCTTAGCGCTGCTTTTATTGCATTCCACAAATTTTATTTTTGGTTTAGTTCAAAATATTGTTTAATTTTTTGATATGTTTTCTCTGGTCTATGTACTATTTAAAAGTGTGTTGTTTAAACTTCAAGTGTTTTGGGTGTTCTCCAGCCATATTTCCATTATTTATTTGTAGTTTAATTCCACGTTGCCCTGAGAGCATACTTTGTTTGATTTCTATTCTTTTAGATTTGTTAAGGAGTGATTTATAGCCCAGAAATGTGGTCTGCCTTGGTGAATGTTCTGTGTAAGCTTGAGAGAATGTGCATTCTTCTTTGTTGGGTGAAGTATTCTATAAATGTCAATTACATCCACTTGATTAATTGTGTTGTTTAGTTCAGCTATGTCCTTACTGATTATCTGCCTGTTGGATCTGTCCATTACCAGTAAAGGACTGTTGAAGTTTCCAGCTATAACAGTGGAATCATCTGTTCCTCCTTGCAGTTCTATCTGTTGTTAGGAATATACATATTCAAGGATTTCTATGTCTTTTTGGAGAATTGACCATTTTATTGTTACTTAATACCTCTTTTTATGCCTGATAATTTTTCTTGCTTTGCAACCTGCTTTGTCTGGAATTAATATAACTACTCCTGCTTTCTTTTGATTACTGTTCGCATGGTATATCTTTTTCTATCCCTTTATTTCTTAATCTGTGTGTCTTTGTATTTAGTGAGAGAATATTGTACATAACATAAAATTGGATCTTGTTTATTTACTCTGACAGTCTCAGTCCCTTAACTGACATATTTGTGTCATTGACCTTTGAAATGATTATTGATATTAATTGGATTAATATCCTCCACATTTACTGTTGTTTGCCAATTCATTGCCTTTATTTTTTGTTTCATTATTAACTTCTGATGTTCATATTTTTTAATTGAACATTTTATATTATATCATTTTGTCTCCTCTTTTAGCATATCAATTACACTTTTTTTAACCTTTTTCAATGGTTGCCTTAGAGTTTACAATGTAAATTTACAAGTAGTCCAAGTCCACTTTCAAATAACACTGTAATATTTCACATGTAGCACAAGTACCTTATAGCAGAGTATTCCTAGTCTTTTGTTCCCAAAACTTACAACACTGTGGTATTAGTTTCACTAACCCAAAATCATAAGTCACTGAATACGCTGTTATTATAATTTTGAAGAAATTATTATTATTAGATCAATTATGAATAAAATAAAATAGTTTATTTTACCTTCATTTATTCCTCAATAGGCCTTCTCTATGTAAATCTAAGTTTCTGACCTAAATGTATTGTTTTCTTTTCTTTGAAGACCTTCTCAACATTTCTTGCAAGGCAAATTCCCTCAATTTTTTTTTTGAGAAAGTCATTATTTCTCTACATTTAAAATACAATTTTAAAATTTTAAATCTTTAAAACATACTATCACTGGAATTCCAGTTTGTGGGGTTTTTTTAATTCAACACTCTACTTACTTTTTGCTTGAATGGTTTCTGAAAAGAAATCTGATATAACTCTTATCCTTTCTCTTTTATACATAAAGTGTTTTCCCACCACTCACCCTTTCCCCAGCTCCTTTTAAGATTTTTCTCTTTGGTTTTCATTTAGTGCAGTTTGAATATAGGATACCCAGGTATAGTTTTTTTAAATTTTATTTTATTTTAAGTTATGTTATACTGTGCTATGTTATGTTATTTTTTATCCTGTGCTTGGTGTTCCCTGAGCTTTCTGGATTTGTGGTTTGGTTGTCTGTCATGAATTTTGGAAAATTCCTACTTATAATTATTTCAAACATTTCTTCTGGTATTCCCATTATATGTTACATCATTCGCAATTGTCTTATAGTTCTTAGGTATTCTGTTATGTCTTTTTAATTTTTTTCCTGTACATTTTAGTTTTGGAAGTTTCTATTGACATGTTTTTTAAGCTCAGTTTTAAGCCAATAAACTTGGCTCTTTCCAGTCCATTTATCAGACCATCAAAGGACATTTTTCATTTCTGTTTCAGTGTTTTGATTTCTATGATTTCTTTTGATTCTTTCATAGAATTTAGATCTCTCTACTCATAATACCCATCTTTGGTTGCACCATGTCTTTTTTTTTTATATTAGAGCTGTTAGCATATTAATCATACCTTTTAAAAATTTTCTCGTGTGATAGTACCAAAATTTCTGCTGTATCTTAGTCTGAATTTGATGCTTCCTCTGTCTTTTCAAATTGTGTGCTTTAACTGAGAGAGATAGGCTTGTTAGTGTGGGGTTTTTATATGCCTAGGGTTAGGCTATGTTTGCTGTAGCTATAGGTGTTAAGGCTAAGATATTAAATATTTCTCTGATATTCTTCTTTTTTTCTTTATTTTTTCTTCCTTAGTGTCTTTGGGTTTCCTTAGGGAATTCTTCCTAAATAAGGCCTGGGACATGCAGCTCTTTCTGTTGTAATTCCCAGTTATTACACGAAGCCTAATTGATAATACGCTAAGTTTTAAGGAGAGGAGTAGCGTTTTTATAGTCCTGTGATTAGATCTTAATCTTTTATTGAACCTGTGCCCTGGGATATGGCCTTCACACATACTTTTTAGTTCCCTCCCCCACCCCACACCTTACATAATACAGAAAGGCTAGAGGGGGCTGGAATTGGGTATTTTCTTTTTCCCCAGATCACTTACTCTGTGGTAAAATCCCAGTTGATTAGGTTTTTGTTAAATAGTTGGAGGGCAGGCCTTTTTAAGAAGAATTCTCCAGGTACATTTCAAAATGGCTAATTTCCCCCTTCCCTGCTGGAAGCATGGGGAGGTTTTTCTCTTCATTGTGTGAACCTGTGAGGTGATACTCATGGAAAGTGGGATGTCTACCAGGACCCTCCTACCCAGTTTTTCACTAAAATGCTTGTCTACCAGCAATTTGTCAATCACAGTTTAACTCTTCCCATACTGGTACTGGTTCCTGTGGCAGTTTCTTCCCCTGGGCTGCTCCTCCAGTCATGTGCGATTCTCTGCATCCACCTGTCTGTTTCTCCAATTTTGAGGGCAGGCATCTGCCCTATGATTAAAATTTTCTGAGAGATCTAAAAAAAGTTGTTACTTTTCAGTTTGGGCTTTTTTGTTGTTTTTGTGAGAACTGCAGCAACACCTTCCAAGCTGAAATGGAAGCCAAAAAATCACCATGTTTTCTTTGAGTTCTAGGCAGCATATTGAATCCAAACAACTATTTTTTTCTTATATGGTTGTCATAAAATCTATACTATTCATTTCATTCAGTCATCAAAGCATTATGAAATTACTCACACACTATCTTGACATGATTAGGTTACTAGGAAAGTATAGTGTTCAATAGGAACATTTCTATTTATCTTCCACTGAAGTAAACAAACAAACAAAATTACTCTCGACATCTGTGAGGCCGTGTCGTTTACACAGGCGTCTCATTTCTGTCCAGCCTGATGAACTATGTGGGCATAGTCAGTCAAGGCTTTTGCTAAAAAGGCTACAGGTATCTCTGAAAAGCACATGTTGTGTGTGCGGCTCTGATGCATTCAGGACAGCATTGTTATTTTTGTGTGTCTTTTGACTACTAGGACGAACTTGAAGTTTCCCTTAATCATTAAAAAATGTCCTCAAGTGTGGATTCCTTTTGCTCTTGTATCTATCATTAGATCACTTTCCTTTTGGTGTACTCTGTGAGGCTGTGGGGACCAGTGGCATTTTGTTTTCTCTTTCTTGATTATGGCAATGGCTGTTTATCATTTCATTTATAATAGGAGTACCCTGCCTTTACCTCCATAATGAAAGCTCCTCCTGGTGCCTTCCTGGGAAATCACGTTATCAATCTAGGACACCGCGGAGCTTTAATTAATGCCCTTTACTCACTGTCCCATTGATTACTGTAACTTTTGATAATCACCTCAAGCAATTGTCCCTTCAAGTTATATTTACAGTGTGGTAGACAGTTGTATTATTCTTGGTGCCATTCTGCTCCCTAATCATTGATTTATCTATTGGATTTAAAGATCTTTTGGTTTTGATTGTCTCATTGCATATCCTATTTTTTCCTCTTTTATTTTTAACAGGAGTTTTTCTGAGATCCTATTATTACATTTTAAAGTAGCTTTTCTAGCCCTGGCTGGTGTGGCTCAGTGGATTGAGTGCTGGCCTTTGAATCAAAGGGTCACTTGTTAGAATTCCAGCCAGGGCACACGCCTCGGTTGTGGGCCAGGTCCCTGGGGCAGGGGGGGCATGCAAGAGGCAATCACACATTGATATTTTTCTCCCTCTCTTTCTCCCTAAAAAATAAATAAAATCTTTAAAAAAATAAAGTAGCTTTTCTACAGCCTATACATCATTCTTTCTGAGATATCAGTCATATTGTTATTGCATTTTGATAATACCTTAAAATAATAAAATGAAGTAGTCTTCTATATTCAGTTTTTTGCACTTCGTTTTTTAAAGTACAAGTAGATCTGAATTATAAAATCTGATCTGTAGACTGGGCAGTCAGTCAATTTATATGAGTATGAAAGGCATTCCATTTATTGTTTGTGTGAATGAAATTCAGGTAAATTTTATGGATTTTATTCTTATTTTAACATAGGAGAACATTTGGCACTGGCAATCTTTTAAGACCTGTGATCATTTGGTACAAGTGAAACGTACCTTAAATTCTCAGGCCACTAGAGTGATTTACCCTGAAAGGAGTTCCTGAAGGCTAATAAATTTTAACTCTGTAAAAGAAACATCCTTGCTAAAGCTCAAATATTATTGTTACTTTGTTACCAAAGTAGAAATGGAAAGAAATTTTCTGTTCTTATCCCTACCAAAATATAAACAAATGCAGACCACATACTAAAAAGTTTTCATAATTTGTTTTATGAAAATGTTAGAGAATATTTTGTCATCTTTGTTGTATTGTTAGGAATGGAGCATTTTTTCTTTTTCTTTTTTTTCCCAATTTTTTCAGCTTAGATTTTAGTTTCCTTTTCTTATCATTAATTTTTAAAAAATATATTAAACATTAATATGTTTCTAGAAGTCAATATTATACAAAAAGTCAGATTTAAAGAAGTGTTACTTGCTCCTAAATACCTCATTTTATATCTTCTGCCTGCCCCTTGTAGCAATAAACATTTTTGTTTTTCAGTTTATTTTCTATGTTTCTTTATATTTTCTCATTTTAACTTTTTTTCTTTCATGAAGGGTAACATAGTAACATAATCTCTTCAGCATTTTTTACTTAATATTGTCTCCTAGAAACTACTCCATATCAGTTGTTTAAGGTCTTCCTTTCTCCTTTTGTACATTTGCATAGTACTTCATTGAATGTGTATGGCACAGCTTACTTAAACAAACTCCTGCTTGGGCATATAGGTAGTTTCCAACATTTTTCAATTACAAATAATTCTGTAGTGAATAACCTTTTGCTCGTAATTTGCATGTTGTTGCAATTGTATCTTCAGGATAAATTCTAGGAGATGTGATTGCTCAGTAAAGAATAATGCATACAAATTTTGTTAGATATTGCCAAATTCTCATTCATGGGAGCGATGCAATATTGCATTGCCATACAAAACCTTACTAAGAGTGTTCTGCTAGCTTTTGCATTTTTCGCCAACCAAATATGAGAAATGGTATCATAATAGTTTTAATTTCTATTTATATTATATGTATGAATTTGGACATTTACCCATATACCTAGGGTCCATAGTTACAGATCATTTGATGAATTGTCTGTTTATCTTGTTTGCCTGTATTCCTGAAGGAAGTTTTGTCTCTTCTCTCATTTTTAAATCTTTGGAGTTAGGGATATTAGCCCTGTATCTCTCGTGCATCTTCTCATGTTGTATCTCAGCTGGCAGTTTGTGTTTTGACTTTGCTTATGGGGATTTTTGTTATGCAAAAATTGTCTCGAATCTTTGCTCAACTTATACTGTTCTTGTATATGGTAATTGTACATATACCACATTTTATTCATCATTTATTTGTAAGTGGGCACAGGTTGTTTCCATGGCCTTGCTACTATAATTAATGATGCAATGAACATGGGTATGCAATACAATGTCTGTCCAAAAGGTATCCAGCCATGTAATATGAAAAATAGGACATTTATTGAAGATATAAAGACCCAAGAAACATCGTACATAGGACAGTGATGCCTCAGTCCTCTTCAAAGTAGGCACCTTGGGACCTCACACAGTTCTCCTAATCGCCGTCAGCTGCCCCATCTTATTTTCCTGAATCTCACTGATGGTCAGAAGCCTCTTCCCTTTCAAAGGTGATTTTAGTTTTGGGAAAAGCCAGAAGTCCCTGGGTGCCAAATCTGGGGTGTAGGTGGGTTGAATCACCTGGGTTTAATGATTCACCAAAACACTGCACGAGACCTGATGCATGAACTGGCACATTCATCTGAATAGTTTACATGGAAGAATTTAAAAGCTTAATGCAAAATATTATGCAGATTTCTTGCTCTACTCACTCAGTCATTTTGAATGCGACTGTCACTCAACACATGCTCATTCAGTGGTGTCTACCGCCCCCACTGACTAATATAGTGAAGTCCTTATTGTTCACGCATGTGCATCCCAGTCCACTCTCCCTGGCTGCCAGGTCACAGAGATGTCACACAAACCATTCTCATTATATTAACAATGGTCGGACATTTTCTAGACAGACCTCATATATTTTTTAAGTAGTGTTTTTCTTTTCTTTGAACAAATATCCAAAATTGGAATTGGTGGATCATGTGATTGTTCTAATTTTCATTTTTTTGAGGAAACTCCATACTGTTTTCCATAGTGGCTGCACCATTTTACATTCCCACCAATATTGCACTAGGGATCCATTTTCTCCATATCCTCTCCAACACTTGTTGTTTCTTGTCTTTTTGATGATAGCCATTCAAACAGGTATGAGGTGGTATCTCATTGTGATTTTGATTTGCATTTCCCTGATGATTAGTGACATTGAGCATCTTTTCATGTATCTGTTGGCCAACTGAATGTTTGGTTTTTTGCTATTGATTTCATGAGTTCTTTTCATATTTTGGATATTAAACCCTTACTGAACTTATTGAATATATGATTTGACAATATTTTCTCCCTTTTGATAAGCTGCCTTTATTTTGTTGATTATTTACTTTTCTCCACATAAGAAGTTTGATGTAATCCCATTAGTTTACTTTTACTTTTGTTTTCTTTGCTTTTGGTGTCAAATCAAAAAAATCATTGTCAAGACCTATGTCAAGAAGATTATAGCCTATGTTTTTTTTTAGGAGTTTTATAGTTCAAGGTCTTACATTGAAGTCTTTAATTCATTCAGAGCAGATTTTTGTGTAGTATATAAAACAGTAGTCCAGTCCCATTCTATTGTATGTGACTGTTCAGTTTTCCTAACATCACTTACTGAAGAAGCTGTCCTTTTCCCTTTATGTGTTCTTAGATCTGTTGTCATAAATGAATTGATGAAATATCCATGGGTTTATTTCTGGGCTCTCTATTCTGTTGCTTTAATCCATGTGTATGTTTTTATCCATTACCATACTGTTTTGATTAGTATAGCTTTGTAGTATAGTATGAAATCAAGGAGCATGATGACTCTAGCTTAGTTCTTTCTCAACATTCCTTTGGCTATTTGGGGTCTTTGGTGGTTTCATACGAATATTAGGGTTATTTCTTCAAAAAATGCTACTGGAATTTTGATAGGTTTTAGGTTAAATATGTAGATTATTTGGGGTAGTATGTAATTAATTTATCTTTATTTGCATTGACATAAAGGTTTAGGGATATCAGTTTTTATCTGATCACTACCTTGAACAGGTCCCACAGATTCTTAACATGTAGTGATTTTATTATCATTTTATTTAAAAAAATCTGTAAGTTCTTATTATGATTTCCCTTTAACCCAAGAGTTGTTAATACAAGATGTTTTAATTTCCAGTTAAGGAAGACATTTTGTTTTGTTTTTGTTTGTTTTATATATTTTATTTTTTAGGTTTTATTTTATTTAAATTTTTTTATTCTTATTCAATTATAGTTGTCTGCATTTTCTCCCCATCCCTCCACCCCACCCCTAGATTTTATTTTTTTATGTATTATATTGATTATGTTATTACAGCTTTTCAATTGTCCTCCTTTATTACCCTCCACCTTGCACACCCCTTCCCACCCACATCCCCACCCCCCTTGGCTCATGTCCATGGGTCATACATATAACTTCTTTGGCTTCTCCATTTCCTATATTGTTCTTAACCTCCCCCTGTCTATTTTATACCTACCATTTATGCTACTCATTCCCTGTACCTTTTCTCCTAACCCCTCCCTCTCTTTCCCTGCTGATAATCCTCCAGGTGATCTCCATTTACGTGATTCTGTTCCTGTTCTAGTTGTTGGCTTAGTTTGTTTTTTGTTGTTTTTTAATGTTCAGTTGTTGATAGTAGTGAGTTTGTTGTCATTTTACTGTTCATAGTTTTGATCATCATATTTTCCTTAGATAAGTCCCTTTAACAGTTCATATAATAAGGGCTTGGTTATGATGAACTTGAACTTGACCTTATCTGGGAAGCACTTTGTCTGCCCTTCCATTCTAAATGATAGCTTTGCTGGATAGAGTAATCTTGGATGTAGGTCCTTGCCTTTCATGACTTGGAATACTTCTCTCCAGCCCCTTCTTGCCTGTAAGGCTTCTTTTGAGAAATTAGCTGACAGTCTTGTGGAATTCCTTTGTAGGTAACTGTTTCCTTTTCTCTTGCTGCTTTTAAGATTCTCTCTTTATCTTTAATATTGGGTAATGTGATTATGATGTGCCTTGGTGTGTGCTTCCTTGGGTCCAACTTCTTTGGGACTCTCTGAGCTTCCTGGACTCCCTGGAAGTCTATTTCCTTTGATAGATTACAAAATTCTCCTTCATTATTTTTTCATATGATCTTCCAATTTCTTACTCTTCCTCTTCTCTTTCTAGCACCCCTATGACTTGGATGTTAGAACATTTAAAGTTGTCCTGGAGGCTTCTAAGCCTCTCCTCATTTTTTTGAATTCTTGTGTCTTCATTCTGTTCTGGGTGAATGTGTATTTATTTCTTCTGGTCCAAATTGTTGATTTGGGTCCCAGTTTCTTTCCTGTCACTGCTGGTTCCCTGTACATTTTCCTTTATTTCACTTTTCATAGCCTTCACTTTTTCCTCTATTTTGCAACCATACTCAACCAATTCTGTGAGTATCCTGATTACATAGTGTTGAACTATGCATCTGATAGGTTGGCTATCTCTTTGTCACTTAGTTGTATTTTTTTCTGGAGCTCTGATCTGTTCTTTCCTTTGGGCCATTTCGTTTTTTGGTCTGGGTGTGCCTGTTACATAGTAAGGGGCAGAGCCTTAGTAATTCACCAGGGCAGGGCAGCCCACATTACTGTGTTGTGGCGCTGTAGGTGGGGGAGGGGTCCAAGAGGGAACAATGCTGCTTGTTCAGCTCTCTGCCAGCTTTCAGTCACTTCTGCTGCTAACCACAAGCAAGTTGGGCCCCTCTGGTGCTGATTCCTGGGTGGGTGGGTTTATGTACATTCTAGGACACTGTTGGTCTCTCCAATGTACTCTCCTGTGAGACTGGGAGTTTCTCCTGCCACATAAACCCCCACAGGTTTTTTTCAGTCAGGGGTTTTGAGACTTTATTCCTCCCCACTGGAACCCTGGGTTGTGTGGTCTGCCTTGCTCCCCAGCTGTTCCTCCTAGTTTTTCCACACATTAATGTGGGACTGCCCACTCTGCCAGCCACTGCCTCACCCTGTCTTTCAGCTGCCACCTTGCAGGGTGGAGTCCTCTCCACCCTGGTTGCCCATCTTCACCCCTCCTACTGGTCTGGATGAATGTTTCTTCTTTAACTCCTTGTTTGTCAGACTTCCATACAGTTCGATTTTCTGTCAGTTCTGGTTGTTTTTGTTTTTAAATTTGTTGTTGTCCTTCTTTTGGTTGTGTGAGGAGGCAAAGTGTGTCTATCTATGCCTTCATCTTGGCTGGAAGTCTGTTTTTGTTTGTTTTATTTCTAATTTTTAGTTTTGTTGCACTGTAAATAGATTGCTGTTTGTAATATTTATACTTTGTAGAACCTATAGATATTTTCTTTGTGTTATAATCTATAATGAATCTCTGTGAATATTCTATGTTCACTTAAGAAGAAGGTATATTCTACATTATAAGTTTCTAATCTAATCTATTACTATGTTATATCACTTTTAAATGACTCCCACTTGTGACCTATAATCTTATTCTGCTTTCTCATATCTCTTTATCTTCAAGCTGAATTATTTCTACTTGTCAGACATATAATGTTTGTATGTTATTCTTCTACCATGATCCCATTCTCACTGTAGTCTTAGATTTATAGTTAATATATATTGAATGCTGAAGTTTTGTTTTTACAAAAGCTTTACAAATTGCCTTTGGTCAGATAAAACTCAAGTTTTGTCAAATTCCTATGGAAAAATCAGAATTTGCTGTTTTACTTGAGTTTGGCAGATTAAAAACTATTTGAAGAGCAGCTGAGCAGGATATAATATTCTTGGTTCACATTTTCTTCTTTCTTTTTTTTTTGAAAATTGCTACTGTACTGCAGTTTTGATTTCTATGTTGGTTTTGAAAAGTCTGTTGCCAGTTAATTTTTTTGGACTTTGGAACTTATTTCGTGTTTTTGCCTGAATATTTTTCTTTGTCTTTAAAGTCTGATAGTTTTACTAGTATGTGTTTTGGAGCTGATTGTTTTGAGTCAGATTTTTGTGCTACCTGCTGTGTCTTTTCAATGTATTTATTCAGTTCTTTTAGTTTGGGAAAGTTATTTAGAGGGTTATATTATAAATGTTGTTTTGTTCCAGTATATTAATGTCCCCCACCCCACAGAAAATCAAATACATGTATGTTAGACCATTTCATTTACTTTCTCTGACTTATTTTACTTCTTTATCTCATCTTTTTTATCTTTGTTTCCCCCCCTACTTTTCCTCAATGGCCTATATTATGTTTTTATTTGAATTTGTCTTGAGGCATCTTATAATTCAGTACTTATTTTTGAAATGACTTTTTCTTCTATTTTCTTTCTGAGTACCATCAATTCTCATTTTATTTACTCTTTTTTTCCCATTGTGGTCTTAGTTTTTGTATTTCTGATTCAAGGCAGATTTTACTTGAGGATTCTTATTGCAGTTTTGTGTCCTGTATTACAGTATTTTTCTTCTTTGTTCCTGCTTGTTTAGAGGTGACTTCTTACCAGCGGAAAATCTTTTACATTTTCTGATTTTTCTTTGTAGTTTTGAATGGCTGTAGTCTGCTTTATTTCTGTTCCTATTCATTTCTTGAACAGTTGCTATTTCAAAAACATCCTCTTCTGTCAATTCTGCCCTCTTTTGTGAGGTTTCATTTATCGATGTTACTGCTGGTAGTGGTGGTGGAGAAAGATTGGTAAGTCTTGTTTCACCTTTGTTTCTGCAGGATCCTTAATTTCACCCCACTATTTTCTTCCTTCTTTTACTGCCTCATTTCTAAGGACTACCTTAGTTCTTTGTGTGTATAATTACCCCCAAAGGAATGTTCTCCCAAACTGCCACCGCTAGTCCTGCACACCTTCAAGGCTCTCCTCTGTATCTGTGCTGTGAACCACCAAGGTCTGATCAACATTCTGTATTCTACAGTTATCAGTGAATGCCCTTTTTCTGGAAGTGATTTGTCTGTGTTTTATCGAAGTCTTTTACATCTCTGTAGTCTTTTTTATGGACTCTCTTAGGATGCCCCTTCCCTGCTTTCCACACCCAGTAAGTTGCATCTGTAGGTGGTCAATAGGTAATCTGTTAGAATATTTTTCTACTTAGGTGTGTGTGTGTGTGTGTGTTCATGTTTTCTGTCACCAGTGTGGTTTTATTTGCTCTTCTCATTGATATTTTTTGGGGGTAGTAGTCATAGCAGAAATTCAGAGTTAGGCAACTGCCAGTGTTTTCCAAACCTGGAAATCAAGACAGGCTTTCCTCCTCTATGCAACTTTCAGGTCTTATAAATTTGAGCCTGTGTTGAGCAGAACTGTCACATGGATCAACTGTAAATGTCAGTTTGGTCTGAATGACAGAGGAATTTAATTGTAGCTTTGGCCATTCTGTATTTTTGCTGTGTGTCTCTTACAAAATTATATAACCTTTTTGGGTATCAGTTTACTTCTCAGTAGAAGAGGGTAGGGGCTAAGACTGTTAGATGGTTGTTGATATTGCTTTCATGTCCAATCATTTACACACACACGCACACACACACACAAGTATGCAGCTATGTGTCATTCTTAGTACTCTTTCTAATAAATTTGGAGAATACAAAATCCATTTTATTCTGTGACTTGCGTTGCATTTCATATCTCTGTTAAATAATGCTTTCTAGCAATAAGAAATGATCACAATACTAAAAATATTTATTTTGTTTTAGTATAATCACTCTCTAGGATATTCCTTCTCAAGAATTTAAATCTTAGTAGACGCGTGCTTACCTCATATCTGTAGAATTGTCTCTGTCCTACAGAAGTAGCTGGACAGGATATTCAAAATACAATTTTATATTGCTATTTTGGCTTCAATGCATGACATTAGACTTACTAACTGTTAACAAGTTTAAAATGGTATAAATCAAAATAAGAAATTAAGAGGTATTTTAGCAGCTCAGTTTTATTTTATTGATAATTAGAGAAAAAATGTTATTCAGCTCATGTAGTGTCCCCCAACTGGTATAAATTCTAACCTAACATAAACATTATTTTTGTCAAATAAGGCATAAATTGCATCAGGTTATTTTGGCCAATTAAGGAGATAATAGAGAAAATAAAACTCATAATCTTCCAGCTAAAATTTCTCAGTAAATTTTAATATCTTTTTGGTAATTTTAAATTATTTTTTTATATTTCAAAATTCTCTTTCAGTCAACTTAATAAAAACCTCTGTTTATTCAAATGTCTTTACTTGCTGAATTTTATCTTGTAGTAGGCAGGTCATTGTGTAGTTCAGTTTTTAAAGCAACCAAGTATTTCATATAAACTTTGACATGTACATGTTTTCCTCTTTTAGGTTATTCTTATTGTAAAATAATATCCCTGTAAGTGTGACTGGTGGCTGAAAAATGCTACTGGTTTGGAATCAAAATGATGAAAATAAATAGCATATATTTTTATTTGATTTCCCAAATCTATTCTTTTAAAGCCTCCCTCAGTTCTGGTTCATTTCTCTTCATTTCCCCATTCAAATTTTATTCCCTGGTGTTATTTTCATGACGTTATCCTGCAGTAATTCTTTAAATTAGAATTTGTAAACTCCTGAAGCAACAGTTCCCTTGTTAGTATGCTATAATTTGTGTAAGCCACTACCATAAAGATAGCAGTGCTTTGCTAATAATTGGAATAACTGCGGTTTTGAATGGCCCATTGTTTTCTTAAGGTTTCTAAAGTACTTTCTTAGTTATGCTTTCACTTCTAAATAAAACTTTTTAACTGTAAAGCTTATATTATTGGAAGTTTTAAATTCTATAAACAAATATTATATAATTTAGATTAAGGTGAACAGAAATGAAACTTTCACAATTTAATAGTTTACTCATACATTTTAAATTAATTTAGCTAGTATTTTTCCATGTGTCAAGTAGATTTAACTCTTTAGGAATTTTTTGATTTAAAAATTGGTCATAAGGTGACTTGATCAAAGATTTTTTTTGTTAAATAACTTTTCTGGTTAAATAGGGCAAAATGAACACAACTATTTATTGCTGCTCCATTCTGAAACCCTACTTAAATAAAGTAAAATAATAAAAAACCATAAACTCTGAGGCACAAAATAATAAGGCTATAACAGCTAAAAAAGAAATGTCAACAGACTTTCGGAGCTGGAAAGCAGACGGCTGAGTGGGAATTCACTTGGCAGAGGGGAAAAGCTGACAGACCCCCTGTAGCCAGAAGAGCTGCAAGAAGCAAACTGGTTCACATGGCGCAGCTGGAGCAGACACAAAGCTATGGTTTATCACACTTTGCCTCTTCCACAGCACAGAGAAAGGTCTCTCCCTGTCTTCTTTGCAGTTATATTGGACGCATTTGACTGAGATCTGAACAATGAAATATGGGCAGTTGTAACATGTCACTCTATAAAGCATTCTTCAGGTTATTATTCTTATTTTTTAAAAGCTATTTCTATTAGTTTGACTGGTGGCAGAAAAAGGCAACCAGTTTGGAATCATAAATCACTTTGGGCCATCCTCCTACTCTACCTTTCTTTTCTAAAGGTGAACTTGGGAGCTACATATTCTAGATGGTAAATCTGTAAGATAGATCAGAATGGATCCTTAAGTCTTCAGGTAGAGGAATGCTTTCCTTCTAGGAGAGCTGAAGTACCTGCATGAGACTGTACGCAACAGGAAAAAGAACACTTACTCTGTGAAACCATTGAGATTTCAGGGTTTATTTGTTACCACAGTATAGTCCATTCTATTCTAAGATTCTTGGAAGGCTTAAGGATTATAGATGGTACATAACTCTGAGGACAAATGTGTTCAGTGTGCCTAAGACTTATTCCTTTTCCTACAGACTATAGTGTAAGTGTGAGACATCATTCTGTGCAAATGCAGGTCACATAAAGGTCTATACATAGTTTGTGAGAATGCCCTGCCAGCTCCCTTTTTCTAATCAGCTTTCTTAAAGTGAGCAGCCAGGTGTAGAACCGTGCCGCAAGAGATAGGGAGACTGCAGTTTTGGAAAAAATGATGAGAAAAAGAGTAAAGACTGGTGGAGACCAAGATTTGAGGGTCCCAAATAAAATGTCTGAGTTGTGCACAGTCGGTCAACAGCAATGTTTACTATCGGATGAACCACACCTGTACTCACAGAGTTTCCAATCTGGGCTTATGGTGCCTCTTCTAAATCCATAAGAGCAAAGGCTCCCTAAAGTTAAAAAAAGTGTAATTTACATTGTCAAAGACATGAAATGATGTATTTCATTCATGAAAGAAAAGCAGGGTGTGATTAAAAAGAAATAAATAGGAAATAAGATTTTTTTTCCTTTTTAATTTATATATTTTTAGAAAGTGGGAAAGAGAAGGAGGAAGACAGAGAAATCAGTGTGTGGTTGCCTCTCACACACCCCCTGCTGGGGACCTGGCCCCCAACTCAGGCATGTGCCCTGACTGGGAATTGAACCAGCGACCCTTTGGTTCGTAGGCCAGCACTCGACCCACTGAACCACACCAGCCAGGGTGGAAATAAGAAAGAAATCTTAGACATTAAAAATGTGACTGCAATGTATGTTAAAATTAATAAAAAGCTCAAAGATAATTTTCAATAAATCTTTTTAAAACACTGAACTTGGAGAAAAAAAAGATCATAATTATATAAGTTAAACATGAAGGAGAAATGTATGTGTCTATATTTATCTATATATGTGTGTGAATGTACTTCTTAAATTCAATAAGAAGAAAGACAGCCCACTAGAAAAATGAGTATATTAGTTTCCCATTGATTAAATAACAATTCACACACAAAAAAATCAAAGAGGCTTAATATAAATGTATTCTCTTACAGATGTGGAGGTCAGAAGCCTGAAAGTTAAGAGATCTTGAAATGGGAATATTATTCCATTTTTTTGGCAGTGTCCGTTGCATTTTCCAGTTTCCAGAGGCTGCCCACGTTCCCTGGCTTATGGTCTTGTATTAACCCAACCTGCAATACTGTTATCACGTGTCCTTCTCAGTCTCTGGTCCTTTTGCATTCTTCATTCAGGGACCCTGGTAATTACACTGGGCCCACCTGTGTAATCTATGATGATCTCTTCCTTTGAAAATCCTTAACAATCACATCTGCACAACTTCTTTTGGTATGAAAGGTAACATATTCACAGCTTCTAGGGATTGGAGTATGGACATCTTCTGGGGCCAGTATTCAGCCAACCATAATGGACAAACTGTAGGACGAGTCAATTCATAGAACAGAAAATTTGGGTAGTACTAAAGATATGAGAAGATTATAAAACTCAATGGTAATCTGTAAAACCAAATGCATTTCTCTATGATTTGGAAAAACTAAGTTTAATAATGCCAATAGTTTTGAACATGTAGGAAAGGAGAATTTTCACAATATATAACACATTTGATAACGTGAATATTTATGGCCCAACTCCAGGGTAACATACTGGGAAAAATCTCTCACATGTGTAACAAATAGATACGTGTAAAAGGTGGTTCAATGCATAGTCCTGTGGAACGACAAGAAATTAAGCAAAACTAAAAGGTAAACTGGAGAGTGGATACATATGCATTGGAATATGACTCACTAATAAAAATTAATGACCGTCATCTGAATTTATTGACATGGATAGATCTGGAAGTCATAATATTAAAAGAGGAATATAATTTCTGGAGTAATTTTTATGTTAAGCAAAGGTTTTTAAAACATGCAAAACAAGAATGCTGAATGCTATTTATGAACATACACATACTTAGTTAAACCAAATATTTGTGGGTTTGACTCCTGGACAGGGCACATGCCTGGGTTGTGGGTTCCATCCCTGGTCCAGACAGGTACAGGAGACAACCAATCAATGCTTCTCGTTCACATTGATGCTTCTCTCTTGCATTGATGTTTCTCTCTCTCCCTTCCTGTCTCCCTTCCCCTCTCTCTAAGTGCAATGAAAAAATGTTCTTGGGTAAGGATAAAAAAAAAAAGAGGAATACAAGCAAACATAGTAGAGAATAATGCACATTATTTTTAAGAGAGTGGCTGTATATGGAAAAAAAAGATGGAATTGGGATTGCAGAGAACAGAGGAGATTTTACCTACATTTGTAATTTTTTAAATTTATTTAATGAAACCTGAAGCAGATGTTGCCCTTTGCTATGAAAAAGGGGGACTACTTATTATATTACTCTTTTCTGAATGTTTGAGATATTTAATATTATTTTAAAGTAGTAATTGAAGGCTTAATGAAGTGAGGGTACTTTTCCTGTGAAAAGTTTCTGGTGAAGGGTTTCTGTCCTTATTTTGTATATAAATACAGAGGAAGTAAGAATTACTAGAGTAATTTTTTGTTTCAGAGATTTTCTTTACAGTTGAATACTTGCAAAGTAATTTATAAATGACAACATACTCTGTAAATGTCAAGGGTGTGCAATGACCATGGCGTATTCTTTTTAAAAAGACAAATCAGTAACACATGTCTGTTTTATTAAAAAGGCACAGCACCTCCCTGAAAGGATTGGTCCCCATTTCTGTCTGTAGACAAGAAACTTTGTTATGGACTTTCGTTTACAAGGTGTTTCTACTTACAGTAAAGGTCGCCACAACGCTGGTGTGTGAGCAGATCACATTTCATTATCCTTTTTTTCCTGTAGTAATGAAACTAAGCAGCCAAGAGACTAAGGTCATGCCCATTCATTGTGATGCAAAATTCAGGCCCCAGATATTTCTGATTCACAATTTAATTCTGGTCCAGTATTCTAGTAAAATGGAATCTCACAGGTCAAGTTAGACCAAGGCCCTGTGTAGTACCTTTTATGATTACTTTTTTAACCAAGGGGGCTGATTAGTGAAAATAACATTAAAAATAAGTAAATATGTAATCAACAGAAAATATACTCTTGAATTCCAAGAATTAGGAGATCTTTTTAAAAACACAAAGACATAATAACATTAAAAATAAGTAAATATATAATCAATGGAGAATATATTCTTTTTTTATTGTTATTCTATTACAGTTGTCTCCATTTCCCCCACTTCGCCCTCCTCCACTAAACTCACCTCCCGCCCCCATAGTCAATCCCACACCATTGTCAGTGTCCATGGGTCATTCGTACATGTTTCTTAACCAGTCCCTTCCCCTTCTTTCTACCATTATCCTCCACCCTTCTCTCCTCTGGCTGATGTCAGCCTGTTCTGTATTTCCATGTCTCTGGTTCTATTTTGCTCATTAGATTCCTCTTCTAAGTGAGATTATATGGTATTTGTCTTCCACCAACTCACTTATTTCACTTAGCATAATAGTGTCCACTTCCATTCATGCTGTCACAAAAGGTAGGGATTCCTTCTTTTTTTTTTCTTCTGCTGCATAGTATTCCACTGTGTAAATGTACCAGTTTATTTGATCCCCTCATCTACTCATGGGCACTTAGGCTGTTTCCAGCACTTGACTATTGTAAATAGTGCTGCTATGAACATAGAGGTGCATAAGTTCTTTTGAATCGGTGTTCTGGGATTCTTAGGGTATATTCCCAGCAGTGGAATTGCTGGCCCAAAAGTCAATTCCATTTTTAGTTTTTTTATGAAATTCCATATTTTCCATAGTGACTGCCCTGGTCTGCATTCCCGCCAACAGTGCATTAGGGTTCCCTTTTCTCCGCATCCTTGCTAGCACTTGTTTGTTGATTTATTAATGAAAACCATTCTGAGAAGTGTGAGATATTATCTCATTGTGGTTTTAATTTGCATCTCTCTGACAGCTAATGTTGTTAAGCACCTTTTCATATGTGTATGGGCCCTCTGTACATTCTCCTTGGAGAAATGTCTATTCAGGTGTTTTGCCCATTTTTTAATTGTATTTTTTGTCTTCTTGGTTTTGAGTCATTTGAGTACTTTACATATTTTGGAGAATTAATCCTTGTCCAATGTATTATTGGCAAATACGTTCTCCCATTTGGTCGGTTCCCTTTTCATTTTGATGATGGTTTCTTTAGCTATACAGAAGCATTTTAATTTGATGTAGTCCCATTGGTTTATATTTTCCTTGACCTAGGAGATTTATCAGCAATAATATTGCTGCCTGGGATATCTGAAATTTTCCTACCTATGTTTTCTAGGAAAACATAGGTGTATAGTTTATGGTGTCATGACTTATATTTAAGTCTTCTGTCCATTTTGAGTTTATTCTGGTATATGTTGGAAGTTGGTGGTCTGGTTTCATTTTTTTGCAGGTACCAGTCCAGTTCTCCCAATACTATTTATTGAAGAGACTATTTTTACTCCATTATATGCTCATGCCCTCTTTGTCAAATGTTAATTGATCATAGAGACATGGGTTTGTTTCTGGGCTCTCTATTCCACAGCCATTGATATGTGTCTGTTCTTATGCCAGTACCAGGCTGTTTTGATTACAGTGGCCTTGTAGTATGATTTTACATCGGGTACTGTGATCATTCTGACTTTATTCTTCTTTCTCAAGATTGCAGAGTCTATTTGGGGTCTTTATTGGTTCCATATAAATTTTTGTAGTATTTTTCTACCTCAGTGAAATACTCCACTTGTATTTTAATAGAAATTGTGTTGAATCTATAGATTGCTTTGGGTAGTGTGGATACTTTGATGATGTTAATTCTTCCAATCCATGAGCATGGTACATGCTTCCATTTATTTGTATCCTCCTCAATTTCTTTCTTCAGTGTTCTAGAGTTTTCTGAGTACAAGTATTTTACCTCCTTGGTTAAATTTATTCTTAGGTACTTTATTTTTCTTGCTGCTATAGTAAATGGGATTTTTTCCTCTAGTTTCTATTTCTGATATTTAATTGTTGGTGTACAAAAATGCCTTTTATGAATGCTGATTTTGTATCCCCCTACTTTTCCAAATTCACTTATTAGGTCAAGTAGTTTTTTGGTGGAGGCTATAGGGTTTTCTATGTACACAATCAAGTGTCTGCAAATAATGACAGTTTTACTTCCTCCGTCTGAATTTGGATGCTGTGGGTGGAACTTCCAGTATATGTTGAATAAGAGTGATGAAAACAGACACCCTTGTCTTGTTCCTGATCTTAAGGGAAATGCTTTTAGTTTCTCTCAATTGAGTGTGATGTTAGCAGTAGGTTTCTTGTATGTGATCTTTATTATGTTGAAGTATGCTCCCTTTCTTCCCACTTTGCTGAGAGTTTTTATCATAAATGGATGCTGGATTTTATCAAATCCTCCCCAGCATCTATTGATATGATCATGTGGTTTTTGTCCTTCATTTTACTTATGTGATGTATTACATTTATTTTTTTGCAAAACTGTACCATCCTTGCATCCCTGTGATAAATCCCGCTGATCATGGTGTATGATCTTTTTAACGTATTGCTGGATCTGGATTGCCAATATTTTGTTTGGATTTTAGCATCTATATTCATCAGAGACATTTGTCTATACTTCTCTTACAAAACCCACATCAGCAAAAATACCCCCTACCACTACCATGATATCAACAACAAATGAGTTAACATTAGTAAAGTTTGAAAGAGAATAAGAATTTTATATGAAATATAAAAAGAATGTGAGGTGACTAATAGAAATAAAAATGATTTTGAGAGGGTAGAGGAGCAGAAATACTATGAGTAGAGAATAGAAACAAAGTGAAGAAAAGGGGAAAATAAAATTTACAATGTAAATAAAATAGGGAGGGCATAGGGCAAAATGGAATAAAAAAAGGGAAGAGTAAAATATGAGGTTTAGAGAAAAACATAACGAAAATATAGGGACCAAACTGAAGAAAAACAACCACAGCAGCGATATCCACAACAAGAGAGCAAAGATTAATAAAGGTGGAAAGAGATGTCTAAAGGAAAGTAAAATGATTTTGAGAGGATAGAGGGAGGAGAAATAATAAGTGTAAGGGTTAGAAGCTAGTCTAAGAAAGGGAGAAAATAATATTTAAAATGAAAATAAGACAGGGCAGGAGGAAGGTGCAATAAAGTAGGACAGGTGAACAGTAAAATATGAGATTTAAAATAAGAAGAAAATAGTGAACCACTAGGGATATATTTGCAGAAATGCCACAAGAATCCCAGTATCAATCACAACTGAGTAAATATTAATAAAAGTGGAATTATAATAAAGATATTATAAGAAAGGGAAAACAATGTGAGATGACTGATGGAAAGAAAGATGGTTTTGAGAGATTGGGCAGAGGAGAAATAGTAAGAGTGAGGAATAGAAAGAAGGGAAACAGGTAGAAAGGGAAAAATAAATTTAAACCAAAAATAAGGAGAAGGATGAAGGCAAAATGGAGTAAGAGAAGGGAAGAGTAAAGTATGGGATGTGAATGAAAACTAAAATAAAAATTAAAAATAGTAATATTAATAAAATATATGTAAAACAAAAGAAAATAAAAAATTAAAAATAGTGAAATAATAGGAACAAAATTGAAGACAAAGAAACCATGTTGAAAAGCTATGCAGGAGAAAAAGTAGCACAAATAATGAAAAAGAAGGAGGTAGAATTCATCTCAGCAGAGTCCAGTGTTTGTTGGCCTACTGTCTTCTCCTTCAGGATCTGTCCCTGATGTCAGCTGGTGTCCCAGTCTAGCTTTAGGCACCCTGTTCAAGGCTGCAAGCAATCCAGTCTTTGGTTGCCTCCTTCAAGCTTGGATGGTTCTCGTTGCTCTGCCCTGCTGATTTTTTATCAGCGCAAGGCCTAGGGGTGGTTCCTCTAACATTCGACAGCACTGTATGTAACACCTCCACCTGCCTCCAAAGGTGGCCCCTCTTGTGATCAGGAGGGTGGGGTTCCTGGGCCATCCCCCAAGAGACACTGTTCAGTCTTCAGGGAAGAATGTGGGTATGTTCCCCCAACCCTACATCACATGTATTGGCCTGTCCCAGATTATTTGCAATAATGTATAGTTTCAGATGAATTAGCTGTCTGAGGGGCCAATCTGTGTAAAAGGATAAGCTCTTTCCTGCTTGGTGCTGATGGCAGCTCTGTGTGAGAGCTGAGGCTGGGCGGGGCCCTGGATACGTTTTGCTGCGCTACTTTCTAATCTCTGCTCTGCTGTTGGAACAGCACCGGAGGAGAAGCCAGCACAGTGTCTGGTAAAAGTTCATAAAGGGCTTCTTAGGAGATTCTCTTTCTTTCCCCTGTGGATGTGGGTCCTGCAGGGGATTCTTGAGCTTGGCCTTACAGTTCTGCAGAGTTTGCAAATCCTGTAGGTGGGGGGTGGGCACACATTCCCCTTCCCAGAAGTTTGTTGTCTGATGTGTGAGTGGCCCTACCCGGCTGCTCTCAGGCACTGAATTTTTGCCCGTCCAGCTCCTAGCTCAGTGCTCTTACAGGAGGCTCACACCCAAACCCTCCATTATGAGTACAGCCCCCTGCTCACCAGTCATGGTGGATGGGGCTCTGAAATCCCTTCAACTTGCAGGCTTCTACTCTTCCTAGCCAGCATGATTTACTGGACATGGACTGCTCTTTAAAATATGGCCTCTTTGATGCCAAGGCAGCTGTGTGCATGCATGTGGTCCCTGCCCAGCCACACCTCCACTGCCCTCTTAGAAAAAGTCCTTATGTGGCATCCACACTGCAGCTTCGAGCCACTGACTGGCTCTCTGCGCACTCCACTTCCCCAAAAGGCAAAAAGTCTTTCTCAGTCAGGGTTGTCCACAGCCTACCAGTGCCTCTGACAGTTTTAGGAGACAGAATTTCTCTCTTGAACTCTCCCTGTTGGCACTGCAGCTATGGGCATTCTGCTCGCTGTGTGTGCAACCTGAGTCTTCCAGACTTCCTATGTTCTCCCAAGTCTCTCCTAGTTAGGGTGGTGGGCTCCCTGTGTTCTCTCCTCTGCTGCAGGCACCTTGCTGAGGGTATGTCCCCTTCAACTTATAAAATCTCTTACAAGATGGTGCAAAGCTTCCTCTGTACTCCTTGGCTTCAAAAATTCATCTCAGCTAAGATTCCATTGATTATTCAGGTCACTTGTTAGAAGATCAGCTGAAAATCCATGCTGGGGGAATGAGCAAGAGGGCTCAGCTTCTACTTACTTGGCTTCCATATTCTCACCTCCTCTATATACAGTTTCTGATTTTGAGAATTAGGAGCCCTTTAAAAAAACACAAGAACACAAGAGCCCTGCAGCTCCATGCAAGTGCCTGTACTATTGGTGTCTTATCCATTCTACTTTTTTAATAGCATAAGTCAGTTCAATAGCATAAGATAATGAAAGCTGGTAAATGGGAAGAAACAAATGACCACTTTAACTGTAGACAGAGAATAGCATGGTGTGGCACCTTCTTCATAAGAGGAAGAAGAAAGTCCATCTTGGAAATTGAAACTCATTCTAAAATTTACACACATTGAAAAACTTTATTAAGTTTCTGTATAAGTTTGCCAGGGCTGCCTTAACAAATCACCAAAGACTGGATGTTAAACAATAAAAATTACTTTTCTCACAATTCTGAGGCCGGAAAGTCCAAGATCAGGTATCAGCAAGGTCGGTTTCTCCTGGGCCTCTTTCCTTGGTTTGTAGAAGGTTGTCTTCGCTCTGTGTCGTCACAGTCTTCCCTCTCTGGGTCTGTGTCCTCACCTTCATATAAGGACACCAGTCCTGTTGACTTAGGGCCCAATCTAGAGACCTTCTTTTAACTTAATTACCTCTTTAACGACTCCATATACAAACCCATCTGAGGTACTAGAGGTTAGTACTTCAATGTGTAATTTGGGAAGGGTCACAGCTCAGCCAATAACACTTTCTGAAAAGTCAAAAACTTGAACTTCTTGTTGATTAACACCTACCTGCACATGGTACAGTGACTGTACGTTTGTTTCAGGTGGGCCATTTATTTTCAAGAGAGGTTCTTTCCCATGTGACTTGATTCCAAGCCCCCAGACTGTCACATGGGAATGATTAATGGTAATTAGGTATACATTGCCTTTTTCATTTGGAAGGAAATAATGTGATCTGAATAGATTTCAAAATAAAGTATTAGACCAAAGGCTTACCTTATATCATTGTGGTTTTTGAAAGACACACTAACTACCCATGGTTTCCTGAAGGATATGAATATGGAAGTCTCACTATGATTTGCTTATCGATATGGTCACGTATGTTTTGTTTTCTTCCTTCACGCTATCTTTTATAATCCATCCCTCTGTCGGTGGCTCCCTTATGTGCATATTTTCCCAAGTCAGAAACTTGGAATCATATTAATTCCTCACTCCTTTTTTAGAAACCTACAGACGAACCATTACCAAAGCTCATTATTCCATAAAATATCTTAGGCCTAGTTTTTGACAGTCAGTATTTGAACATTGACTCTTTCTTTGATTTCCCATTCCTGTTAAAATTATCCTTTCTTCCCAAAGGTAATGGATACCTTTGATTGAATAAGGTCAAGGCTAACACCAAGAAAAATAACAAAAAGAAAGAATGCCAATCAATATTTGGAATATTATCTTATATGAAACTCTCACTGACTTTCCTCCACTTAAAATGATTGACTATTCGATTAGATATAAATTTCTTAGCCCTTGAAAAGAAGACATTTTTTATTTTTAAGTATATTTTATAGATTATGCTATTACAGTTGCCCCATTTTTTCTCCCCTTTATCCTCCTTCACCCTGCACCGCCCTTCCCACTAGCATTCCCCCCTCCCTTTATTTTATGTCCATTGGTCATGCATATAAGTTCTTTGGCTTCTCCATTTCCTATACTGTTCTTAACCTCCCCCCTGTCTATTTTATACCTACCATTTATGCTACTTATTCCCTGTACCTTTTCCCCCATTCTTCCTCATCCCCTCCCTGCTGATAAACCTCCATGCAATCTCCATTTCTGTGATTCTGTTCCTGTTCTACTTATTTGTTTAGTTTGGTTTTTTGTGTGTGTGGTTTATTTTTAGGTTCAGTTGTTGATAGCATTGAGTTTGTTGTCATTTTACTGTTCATAGTTTTGATCATCTTATTTTTCTTAGATAAGTCCCTTTAACAGTTCCTATAATAAGGGCTTGGTGATGATAAACTCCTTGAACTTGACCTTATCTGGGAAGCACTTGATCTGCCATTCCATTCTAAGTGATAGATTTGCTAGATAGAGTAATCTTGGATGTAGGTCCTTGCCTTTCATGACATGGAATTCTTCTTTCCAGCCCCTTCTTGCCTGTAAGGTTTCTTTTGAGAAATCATCTGATAGTCTTATGGGAAGTCCTTTGTAGGTAACTGTTTCCTTTTCTCTTGCTGCTTTTAAGATTCTCTCCTTATCTTTCATCTTGGGTAATGTAATTATGATGTGCCTTGGTGGGTTGCTTCTTGGTTCCAGCTTCTTTGGGACTCTGAGCTTCTTGGACTTCCTGGAAGTCTATTTCCTTTGCCAGAATGAGGAAGTTTTCCTAAATTATTTTTTTCAAATAAGTTTTTAATTTCTTGCTCTTCCTCTTCTCCTTCTGGCACACCTATTTTTTGGATGTTGGAAGGTTTAAAGTTGTCCCATAGGTTCTTAAGCCTCTCCTCATTTTTTTGAATTCTTGTTTTTTCATTCTGTTCTGGTTGGATGTTTGTTTCTTCTTTCTCTTCCAAATTGTTTATTTGAGTTCCGGTTTCCTACCCCTCACTGTTGGTTCCCTGTATATTTTTCCTTATTTCACTTTGTATAGCCTTCACTTCTTCTGTTTTTTTATTCATACTCAACCAATTCTGTGAGCATCCTGATTACTAGTGTTTTGAACTCTGCATCTGATAGGTTGGCTATCTCCTTGTTGCTTAGTTATTTTTCTGGGGTTTTGATTCGTTCTTTCATTTGGGCCATATTTTCTTGTCTCAGCACTCTTGTTATATAGTAAAGGGTGGAGTCTTAGGTATTGGTCAGGGCAGGGCAACCCACATCACTTTGTTGTGGTGCTGTCTGTGGGGGAGGACTCAGAGAGGCAACAATGCCACATGTTTGGCTCTCTGCTGGCTTTCAGTCACTTCCCCCACTACCCACAAGCAAATTAGGCCCTGATTCCCAGGTGGGTGGGCTTCTGTATCTTCTAGGATTCCATGGGTCTCTCCAAGGAACTCTCCTGTGAGTTTGGGAGTTTCTCCCACTACCACAGCCCTCATAGGTTTTTATAGTCACAGGTTTTGAGGCTTTCTTTTCCCATGCTGGAACCTTAGGTTGTGTGGTCTGTCTCACTCCTCAGTTGTTCCTCCTGGCTTATCTGTTTGCAAATGTGAGACCACCTGGTCTGCCAGTGGCTTCCTTGCCACATGTCCTCTCCTCCTCAGTTGCCCGTCTCTGCCCCTCCTACCAGTCTGGATGAATGTTTCTTCTTTAACTCCTTGGTTGTTGGTCTTCCATCCTGTTCAATTTTCTGACAGTTCTGGTTGTTTATTTTTGGTTTGTTTTTAAATTCTTTGTTGTCCTTCTTTTGGTTGTGGGAGGTAGCAAAGCATTTGTACCTATGCCTCCATCTTGGCCAGAAGTCTCATAAGAAATCTTTCTAAATATACTTTTGAAGAACCTGCATACCTAAATATATTCACTTGCCTCTTTGTACCTTATGCTTCCTAATTTGAAAAATGTATGATAGTTGTCAAATTGGCTTTTAGTTTCTCTCAGTGGTATACCTATAAATATTTAAGCACCATTCTTTGGGGGTCATCTGTCAGGGGCTTGATTTATAGCATTTACTGATATCTGTAGTATAAGTACTCCCTCCATGACAATTTTAAGTGACTTTGCATGAGTTCAATTGGCTTCCAGAATTCCTGAAAATTTAACAGTTGGTTGTTATGAAACAGTATTTCTAGTTCTAGAATACCACTGGTTCCCATAAAGTGTTATATCAAGTCTTTGAATATGCTATTCTTTTTTTTTTAACTTGGTCTTCTTTCTGTGCCTGAGAAACTCCTATTAATCTTTAAAAATACAGCTCAGATGTCCTCTCTTAAAAGATCCTGCCTCCACCCTGCCTTTTCAGGTGGTCCATCATTGTCTCATCAGTATTTGTCCTCATCATTCACTATAAATGCTTTTATATTTAGTTCATCACATTATCACACTATTTTATTTCTTTATATGTTTGCCAATTAGATTACTAATATTTGATAACACTAAAATTTTACAGATGAGGAAATTGCTGCTCTGAGCCTAAAAGTATAGGGAAACATAATACTACATTTAAAAACAATGTTCAATAGCCTAGTATTTAAAAGAATGGATAGATGAATACTCCAAAGCTCACATTTACCTCTGTTTGACCTTAGACCAATGATTTAGGCTTCCTGAGCCAAAGTTTTCTCATCTATAAATGGACATAATAATATGTGAACTCATGAGATTGTGGAGAGAAAGAGCCTGTGAAGTGCAAGGTTGTGTGACACCTGGGCACCAGTCAATAAATTGTAACTGTAGTCTGTATTGTAGGTGAAAACAGTCTAGCAGAACCACCATTATAAGTAAAAAGTGTAGTCATTTTACATATGTGTCTTGCTAGAGTGAAATAAGTTTACCATTTCAAATGAAATAGAGCATACATTTTTAAAATGCACATTCTTTAATGTTTTTATCATGATGTCTCTTAAGATTTTTTAAATCCTCAAATTTGAACACTTAAACTAGACTTCATTTTTAAAAAAATTATAGGCACTTCATAATGTTGGTTGCACCGGTTTAATCTATGGCCGACTGGTTTCTGCTTGTGTCCCTTTAGCCTTTGCATGAAAGATTCCTTCCCTTTGACTGTGCAGTCCTGCATCATGCCGAAAGACTGTGAGACCACCGAGTGGTCCTCCTGGAGTCCCTGCTCCAAGACGTGTCGTTCAGGGAGTCTCTCACCGGGATTTCGGAGCAGGATCCGCAGTGTGAAACACATTGCTATCGGAGGTGGAAAGGAGTGCCCTGAACTTCTCGAGAAACAGGCCTGCATTTTCGAAGGAGGACTTTTGCAGCCATGTCCCAGGTACTGTGCATTCTGCAGCGTGAGTATTCACTTTTCCATATAGCCTCATTTTATGTGATGTAGGGGTGTTAACAATCACAACAGCAGTTGTGACTCATGTTTGTTGAGTCTGTACTCAGTACACAGTTCCATATTAGGCAGTATAGCATAACAGGTTAAGAGCATGGGCTTTGGAATTGAGTCTCTGGGCTCCAGTCCTATTTCTGTGACTTTCTAATTATGTAAATTTTGGCAAGTGACTAAATTCTAGTGTATGGTTCATATGTGTATACGAACAACCTTTCACTAATCACCTGGCACATAATAAATGCTCAGTAACTGTTAGTTATCATTACCTGACATGTTATACCCCATACTTCTGACAAACTAAGAAACTATTCATAGTTCCGTCCTTTTGCAAGTGAGGACATTGCCGCTGAGAGTTAAACAATCCTTGCGGTTACATGGCTAATGAGTGAGAAGACTCCTTTTGTTGTTTAGTTCGGTCTGCAGATCTACCTGCCATCCAGTGCCATTTCTGTTCCACAGCCTCTCAGGAGCCAGAGAATGTTGAACAAAAGGTTACTGTAGATTAGTAGCTATATTTTAATATCTTGATACTTGTTATATCGTTTCCAGCTAATAGCCCTTGGGCAAGGCCTCCAGTGTGTTTTCCTTTGCGTTGTTGGCTTATAACGGGCCAGTCTGATAGTGACAGAGGTCACTGAGAGCTGGTTGTTCAGAAGTCTGTGTGGGATGGATTTATAGTAACCCCTGCCGGACAGCTGCCCTGAACTATATTTGTGAACTCTGCAGCTATTTCAGATAGACCTTTCCCTGCAGTTTCTTACAGTTTCTAAGATTTGAGAATAATTTTCCCAGCTAAAAATAAGATGAGGCAAAAATAGCTTCTTGTAGAAATAAATCATCTGAGGATATGGGAAAAGTACTGGGTTACAAACCCAATAGGTGCTCTTAAACCCGAAATGCTGTGTGTATCGTTGCTGGGGGTAGATAGAGGGGCAAGTTTCTCTTGTTGGATTCTTAGCCGTTTACTTCCTCTCTCTCACCATTGATAGTAGTGTAGATTCAGCATACTCTTTCCATACTGACTGCTCATTTTTTACTAAGATGACTCCTTAGATTCTCATTATTTCTTACCTTAAAAGCAGAGATGGTAGGTACAATTCGTGATCCTTTACAGATTAAGATATTGTCTCACAGAATTTTCCTTCTTCGTGTTGAGTATGTGTCCAGTCTTTCAAAACAGTAGTTTGGTGACAAAACATGTAATTGGAAACAGCATAAAACTCGGGATCTCTGATGCTCTTGAATTGGGAGAGACCTGGATTAAAATGGAATCACCATCACTTATTAGATACGTGTCCTTGGACAAGCTATATAATTTCTCTAAGGGATTTAAGTCTTCAGCAAAATATGTCTAATTCTGCTGTCTGTATTGAAGGTTGAAAGCTACATCCCAGCTACGTAAAATGTCAGTCCCAGTGCTCAGCGCGTAGGAGGCACTGTAAGAACGGCGATCTGTATTGTTGCCGTGTGCTGCTGTGCTTACTTCCTTCAGAACGGACCTCTTCTTTCCTTACAGTATAAGGCATACTGTAGTAATTCCATGGGGTATAAACTTATTTTTTCTGAATAATTTGGAAATTTTTTCCCTATGGAGGCATAATTCAGAAGGGTTCTCAATGGTAAACTGCCAGGAATAGAATCTGGGTTTAATGTTGACCTTGGTAACAGTGCCTTTTTCCTTCATTCTTTTCATGGAGTGGCCAGTGATGTCTTCCAGATATTTTGAAAAGTTTGTTGATTTATAGATATCACTCCATTTTTTTCTCCTCTTGGTTAATACCTGTTACAGTTCTCTTGGAAGTGAGACTGGTGCCTTCCTGATATGCTGAGAAAGTTGACTTGCATCTGTATTTATTAAATAATGACTACTTTTATTGAGGACCTCCAGATGGCAAATAACTTTATCAGAGATTTTACAGAAAATTTTTGGAATAACATAATCTAAAATATTTAGAATAACATAAAGTTTATCATCCAAAGCAAAAGTTTTGAGAGTGCAAGATACATAAATTGATATTGTTCAAATTCAAATTGAAGCTCATTTGGCTCCAAAGTCAGTGTTTTTTCCACTAAATTGTAATGACTGCCAAGATATTCACAGTAAAGACACACCAAGATGTGGGTACATAAAAACATATGTATGTATTCATATGTATCATTTCCCCCCAAAATGGGAATGATAATGATTTAAGATGTACTCAAGATGAATTTCTGTATTGACCTTCATTTTATTGTACCTTAACACCTGAAAATAGAGGCTGAAACATTTAATTGTTGATGAACCTGGCCTTCTAGTTCTGTTATTTGATGATGTTACTGAGCTAAACATTTTTAAACACCTTTTCAAATAGTACATTTGCAGGAAATAGGAGTCTTGGAAAATTCACTGTATACCAACCAGTATTTCCAAGGGAGAATGGTGTATTAATTGATGGTTGCACTTGGTGGTAAAAAGGGGAACGCATAAATAACCACAACAAAATTAACATTGGCTGACAGTCTTATTTGTCTGTAATCTGAGCTGTGGCCTCTGCCGCAGGAAAGCATAAAAGCTGTCTACTAACTTTTGTTTCTAGTTTGACATTTGTGATTAAAATTCACTGTGAACAAGGGAAATGGAAACCAAAATCTGTTAGGGGACGAAAATGCCCATTTTTCCTTTCCCAGAATTCACGAGCAATTCATATTCATCAAGCAGTTTTATTCACCACATTTCTCTCCAGCAGGAAAAAGGAACATTTCTGTGACTTTTCATAGTGCTTTTAAAACCCTGTTGGAATGTAGTTTGGCTTTTACCCTCCCACCATCTTTGCCATGAGACACGTTCATTAATTCAGTGAATATGCAGTGTGCTGTCCCTGTGTGCCTAGCGCTGTGGTAAGTGTTTGGGATACCCCAGAGAACAAAATAAAGTTCCCTCTTCTTCACGGGACTTAAAATTTAGTGAAGATACACCAAGTAAATATGATAAATTAAACAAACTATGTATATATTTTTGTATGAGCTGTGGAAAGAGTAAAACATTAGAGCAGATTAAAGGTTGAGTTTTATGGGATGCTGTGAGAGGGGTCAGCTTAGGGTACAGCATTAAACAGGGTCACTGGAGAAGCCTCATTTGAATAGGCAGCGTTTGGGGGCAGAGGGCTTGCAGGAAGTGAGGAAATAAGCTATTTTGGTAAGTAGGGGAAGGATATTCTTCCAAGAAGAGGGTAGTGCTAGAAAGGGTTCCAGTACCTGTATAAGAATATTGCTCAAAAAGTTCTTTCGTTGCCCAGCTTTAGTGATTCTCTGGGCTCCACAGACCTGCATTTTAGCTTAAAACACTATGAATACCAGTCCCTAAGGCATTATTTCAACAAGGAATTATGGCCAAGAGGAACCCATTCCAGAAGCACTTCCTGAGAATGAAACAGTTTGGAAGTTGCCTTGGGGCGAGTAATTTAACTTGAAAGAAGGCAGACTCATCTATGCTATGCTAATTTGGGAAATTGTAGCACTACCAGGAGTTACTTTGTGTGTAGCTTTAAGCTTGTTTCAAGAGTTTGTTATTTTTGACCAAGACATAGAGTATTATAGCAAAGAGACCTCTTCCTCCATCATTACATAATCTACTTGTAATTTTATGGCTCCCTCCAAAATAACATTAAGAACTCATATTGTATATTATGGGGTGGGGATAGAAATGAGAGAGCAACAAATTTACTTGTCACTTGCCACCTTTTGTCTTGGTGTGTTTATCTCATATTGATCTTTAAGATCTTGGGCATTATGTTTTTCTTGGCCTGAAAACTATGTGAAAATGTACCTTGGCACTTGGGTCCTTTCCTATGTTCTGCTTCACATCTAAGTATTAGATGCAACTAAGAGGAGGGTGAAACACATTCTAGACGTAAATGATAAGGCAGCCCTGTTTACTAGATAGCCTAAGGAAAGGCAGAGGACACAGGGGCTATCATACTGTAAATGCTGATGTCAGAGAGCTCAGACATGACCAGAGGCTGAAGCACATCTGACTCCAGATCCCCTGTGTTGAAGTAGAGCCCATTCTGACTGAAGACATAGTAACACATGCGGATATTGCCAAACATCAGCTGCAGACATCTTTCTTGGAAGTAGAAGCTTAGAAGACCTACCAGAACCTTCTACCACCTCACCAGGAGGTAGCAGCTTTCATGCAAAACTGGCTTTTCTACCTTGTAAATGACCCTGTAGAATGTGAAACAGAATATAAGATAGCACCAGTAGAAGGTGGCAGTGACCAATATGAAGTAAACCTCTTAAAAGATCTCAAGGGAGAAGCTGCATGGCTGATGGTATATAGACTGTGCCCTTGATAGTGTGATATTACTACATAGAAAAGCCAATTTGTAAGACATTGTTCCAATAGTTGGGTCTGGCAGTGAGTAGATAAACTCTTATACTCCACCCCTCCTTGACACTAGTATATGTGAATTTATCCTTATCATGGGTAATCTAGAGATTCTTCACAGAAGCTAATCTATGCAGACTCGTACCAAGAGGTGGACATCTGAGTCAACTGCAGCCCACTTTAATGCCCTCGTAACACAACCCAATGTGACCAGCATACTTCTCCTTAAGATCTCTCTGGGGACCTGAAACCAATTTTAGATGTTCTAGATAAAAATCAGTTTTCCGTGAGAAAACTCTGGGAGTTAGTTAATGGATCTGTTTAGATGAGTGTTGTAGCCAGGGAAAGAGCCAAGGCAAAGGATGGCAGTAAAAGCTGGCTAGGTCCTCGGCTTCCTTTGTCCATTGGAAGAGTGAGTACTAAGGTTGACATGTTGTGAAGAGATGTTTGTTCATCACGTGCTTCAGCCTGAAACTGTGCAGCTTGGGAAACTGAACACTTTACACTTGTGTTCACTTAGTTTACTGATCTTAACAATCTGGTAAAATATACTCTTTAAAAACTAGACCATATCGAGTATGGTAACTATGTCCTCTAAGAGATTTTAATAGTAGTGTTTGCACACATTATCCCATATATATAGTTATTATGACTACTTTGGAATGGATAGCACCTGTAAAAGTATTGTACCTGGCTCATAGTAAATGCTCAGTAAACAATGTGTGAATGAATGAATAATGAATGCTCAAGTGTAGGCCAGTTCTAGGATAATATTATGCACAGGCTACTTTATTCCATGCTTATACTTAGTATATAATGTATGTGTGGAGGGTTCAAAGTCATTTCTTAAATTTCTTATAAAGAACTGGTGAAGTTGGTATCACCAAGGAAATCAGATAAGGGCACTTACTCAGGGAAGTGGTGGACACACCAAACTTGAGGTGATGTGGTCCCCAATGACCTCCTTGCTTCTGCTAACTGTATATCTGGTTTGCCAGCTAAGAAAAATTGCTGTTGTCATTAGTTAAGAGTAGCTCCAGAAAGAGTGAGGAGTTAATTCAGGTCTTGATTTGGAAACATTTGCCTTGCAGAACAAATTGGCACGTACAACACCTACCACGTCTTCTACACCCTCCTCCATTTACCACAGCACCTGACATGCTGCACATAATAGGGACTCAGCAAATGGCTGTCAAATGAATTCTATAGGAATTTTTAATTAACTAAACAGCTTTTCTGCAGCACTTCAGAAATAAAGGGGTTGTGAACTGGGACCTTTAGAAGAACCTGTTTTAGAGAAGAAACAAAGGATCTGTTACTTTGTTTCAAAGTTTGTATAACTTGTTTCAACAGAAGGAAACTGAGTTGCCTTTTTATTGAGTCCATCTTTTACTGATGCATGTCGTTTCCTGAGTCCCCACTGTGCCACTTTAAGTCCTCCTGGATGGAAGACGTGTTCCTCTGTTAGCGTAAGAAAGTTAACGTACTGCTAAGTGCCGTGCATAGCGCTAGAACTCTATTAATAATGCATATGTGGAGTTTGGCTGACAAAACCATCTGCTGAACAGCAAAGAGCTTTGCACTTCGGAGTAGCTTTCCATAATCAATAGTCCCAGTCTATTCAATAAAAAAATTACTAGAGCATAAAATGTATAAAGCTTGATCGGTTCCCTGTATTTTGGTTGTCTGTTCAGGAAAAAAAAAAGACAAGTTAATTCTTTCTAAATGCATTTACAACTTTAAAAGGACAACAGACATTATCATAAATTAGTCATGCTGCAGTAACTAATTTTTAACGTACACACATTTAATTTGAATTCTTTGCACCAGCATTTCAAATCCAAGTGTGTTTGCAAATCTATATGTGCTTAGTCAAAACATGACCATTAACTATTGCAATTATTCTTTCAATCTGTCATCATTAAATCACTTAAGATTCTCCTCCATGTCGCTTTGCTTGAAGTCTAAGCCTTTGCAATACAGAGAAAAGAAAGTCACACTTTAAGCAACTCTAAGCCTTATGAAATAACGGAGTGTGCCTTCCAATGGGCAGAGTTGCTACAAACCGCAGATGGTTCCACTGTCCGATTGCTGTTAAAATCACTTTATGTCACATTAGTAGGATGGAGGTCTTTTAAAAATAGTTGCTGAATGTGCCTACTTTTCTAATTTTGACTTTGCTAATTTAGGACATCGCTTGTCATTACTTCACAGCAACTAATAAATTCCTTAGTCTTTCTCCTCTTCCCCACTTCTGGGGTAGTTTGATTATAGGGCTCCCTGGCTTACGCAGCAGCACCCTCAGGAAGACAAGCTGGGTACCCTGCAGGAGTAGGCTTTTCTAATCCAGAAATTGTCTCTTAGCTCTTCATGGTAATATGTACTTCCAGCATTCCACCATTAGAAGATTCCTTTTTTGACTTAATCTTGGTTTCTTTTTTTAAGCTATATATAACTCCTTAGAAGGATAACAATATTAATTGTTATCCAATTAATAATTAATATTAATTATTAGTGTATGATGTAAATACATTTATTAACCATTTCCTAAGAGTAGACTAAAATTGTGGGGAATGTATAATGAAATTGGGTGATTATTTTTAGGCATGAAAAAAATATTCAGAAAACATATTCTAGGAGGAAAATGAAGAAAAACTGAATTTCAGAGTTCTAATACATGGTTGCCCTGATGTTCTGCTTTTTGTCCCCATTCCTGGGCTGTCTCACCTAAGAATTTAGTGCATTCAAATGGTGCTACTAATACTGAGAGCAAAAACAATGTTCTTTCTTTCTCTCCCATCCACACCTAGTTCATTCGAAGGCTGTCTACACTGTCATGGTCTACCCAGAACCTGGTCGCTTCTCTCCATGTTGGTTATGACTGCCTCAGCTGAGGCCACCATCAACTTTTCTGAACCTGCAAAGGCCCCCAAACTTGTCCCCTTCCTTCACCTCTGCACGGTCTAGTCACTCAGTATCCAAACCAGTCCTTTAAAACTGCAATTGCGTCATCCTATTACTGCTCTTCTCAGAACTTCCTCATAATTTCCTAGTGTGTTTGGGAACAATGCAGTTCTTACTCTGCCTACGAGGTGCTCTGTAGCCTGGCTCTTGACTACAGAGCCTACCCCTCATTTTCTATGATCCTCATCCTTTTCTGTCGTGACTTGCCTGTTCCAAACACACTCATTTCAGTACTTTCCAAGAAAATGCCAAGCACTGTCTCTCCCTAGGATCTTTGAACAAGCTCTTCTCTCTCCCTGGAATACTCCTTGCTCACTTATTCTCGTACTCACTCCATCATTTTATGCAGGATTTTGAGGACTCCCCTGGTCGTGGCACTGAAATAGCTTTCTTCATCTCTCTTCCCTGCATCTTCTGATGCGGTGTTATGTACGATGCTCTTCTCTCTGCCTGCCCTTGCAGAAGGTGACCTCTCCAAGGTCAGGGACTGTGTTTTGCTCACTGCTATGCATTTCTGTTTTCTGAAACTGTGTCTGGAACATGCTTAGCACTCAAGAATTATTTACTGAAAGAAGAGATGAATGAACACATGGTTGAGTCGAGTGATTCAATTACTGTTTGGCCAGGCTTATTTCTTTTTTCACGAATCCTGACTTTTACCTACTTCCTGCCTTCAGTCTATCATACGTATATTTGTAATAACAGAAATATCCTTATATGAGTTATTTTCCCTGTGCATTCAGCATTTGAGTTATCAGCATTCCCCTTTTCAGAGATTTGGGGTTCCGAGTGGCTGACTGTATGCTCTCTCGCTAACAGTGGGGGCTCTGGCGTTGTTTTCACGTGAGTGGGTAATGGCAGGTTTACCTGAGATTCAGAAGCACCAGGGAGAAATGTAGGGAACTTGATTGCAGGGCCTTGAAAAGGCATTTTTCTTCAAAAAGTTGTTGGCTGTAACTTTAGTAGTAATTTCAACTTTTAATTATAGACTCCTTTAGTTGGTTTATATTTTGTTTTTGGTATTAACTTGAAAATATTTCCTGAATGCACTAAAATTTGACCTTATGTGACCACAGCGCGCTTAATTATAAAATGACTGGCTGTCCTCAAATGTATTCTCAAACTGTATTGTGTTTGAACTGGAAGAAAAATTATTTGACATTGCAAAATATTGTTGGTTAGTTGTCACTGACAATATCTTTTTCACCAATACAGGATTTGCTTTGCTTTTTGCTTCATTCTAGAACACTCTTCCCCATACCAAGACCAACATTTGTTTGTCCTCAAACTAACTAGGCCGATAGCTGAATTTTTTCCTATATCATCTCATAAAGTTTCATTGGTTTGCAATTCACTATTTCAATCTACCAGATTGTCCTTTCATTAAGTAGATGTGCTTTAGAATCAGATAAACCTGATTTTGAATCCTGTCCTTCCACTGCTTTATGTGATCTTGGGAGAATTGCTTATCCTTTAAGCCAATTCTCCTATTTGTAAAAGGGCAAGTACCATTTTCCTCCTAGGGTTGTTGAGGCTTTAATGAAGGAATGCACCTAAATTGGTAAGTGTACTTACTGTCTGGGTCAGAAAAAGCATGCAGAAAATATTGGTTGTTATTACTTAGGGGGTATGTTATGATACCCTAGTAGCCAAAATAAATTAATGGCTTGTCTGTCTTGTTCACCTGGACCCTTTGACAAGAACGAGCGGGTCCTACGCAGCCACGTTGGAGAGTGGCTGTGAGGGATGTGTGATTTCTTTCATTCTACGGCCATCTACTCTACTCGAGGCATTTCCACAATCAATTTCAAGCTGTTGCTCACGCACAGCAGCGAGGACTCTGACTTTTGAGAATCCCCACATTTCTGTCCTGAGCAGAAGGACAAATCGGGGGTGTGTTGAGAGGCATCTGAGTTGGGAGAGAGAGAATGCAACAGACCAGGTCTGTAACATGGACTTGGCCATGAAAGAGAGTATCCCAGGCAGTCAGAAAGCCAAGTTGTTCAGAGGCCAGAGGACCATCACTGTAACAACTTCTAAAGCAGAAGCGAGTGACATTTAGCTGAGTGAACTCCTTTGATTTCTTATTCCGTCAGATCCTGGAGACACTTTCCCAAGTTGGTGGCGTTCAGGATGATCAGTTTTCATGGCTGCTGGGTGATTTGTGACTAAACATAGATAGTGCTTTTGAAAAAATAAAGATAAAAGGATGAGAAAAGATTATGGAAAATTCTCATTTTAATAAGGAATATAGAAGTCCTTTACTGGTGTGCTTCTTTCTCTGCCACTTGCTGGGTTGGTATTTTCTCTGAGGTGGTAAACTATTCTGAGCAATAGTGATAATTGTCTTATATTTCTTTAGAGAATTTGTTGTTTGCAAGTGAATGGGATTTCTGTGTCTTTGCTTAATGAGCTACCAACAGGGTTTTTGTTACCTTATATAAAACAAAAGTCATTAAACTTTCCTTTTCATTTTTCTCTATAATGACTTCCCAAATTTCTCCATTGCTGACTTGTAGGGTCATGGTAAATTAATTGAAAAAGCAATTCCTACAGAATGGGCCATTCCTTTCCAACAAGCAAACAAGTAACTCCGAATTCCTCTAATTCTCAACTTTGTTTCCCTTATGCTCTTTGCTAACTTTGGTTGCTGGAAGTTAGACAGTGGCATTCCTGAATCCCTAATATTAGGATTTTTGATAAAATCAATGAAATCCTCATAAACAAAATGTGAACTGTGTATGTATATGTCTGTGGGTTTTCTGTGGCAGCAAGGGGGCAAAAGCCACATGTAGGAGGACATACGAAGAAATTCATACTTATTGAGTATGTATCACATGCCAGGTTCCACATTTGTATTATTACCCCATTTTATGGATGAGAAAAGAGAACTGGGCCGAAGTCATATAACTAGTAAGTGGCAAGGCCCCGGTCAGTTTCACTCTAAAGCATGCTTGCTGACTACACCACCCTACCCTCTTTTTACATATCTTATTTGCCTTGGACCCTTGGAATCAGCTGCTGTATCTCACCTCCTCTTTAACAGCCAGAGCCCTCCTTTCGTAGGAAACCTTTGTAGGAAGAAGGTTGAAATGAAGCCTTAGTAGCCATCTGCTCCAACACACCCCTACCTTACTGTATCTTGACCTGGAATGCAGTCACCTGTACCCTAAGACGCAGAGACAAGAAGAACTAGCCTAGTGCTTCCGTGATTTAGAGAATGTGAGTAAGGAGGCAACTCTGAGTAAGGTGAAAGGGCTTAGGAGCTGCACCTCTGGAGAAGGAGGACCTCTGTGAAGAATGAAACTTCTCAGTCCCTCATGCCCAGGAATTAGAAACATGTTATTATCTGTATTCACCAGCATAAACATGACCTGAATTCTGTACCCCAATCTCTTTCCAAACCCACTCATTTCAAGCCTTGAAAAACCATATGAGTGAAGGGGAAATAGTGAGCAGAGGGAGAACAACTGTGTTACAACAACCCCGGAAGGATTATCCAATTTTTTGCTACAGTGGGCTTTTCTTGCTACAAGACTAATGAGTTTCAGCTCTCAAGCCTTTTAGAATCATGACATTTATTATGAAGGGTTTGATCACTATTAGGTTTCCTAGAGATATGTCTTCCGATTTTGACATGTTACTTGATTTCAATTTTACTCTAGTTTCTGTAAGGCCATAGTCTTGGTGACACGTGCTTATTTTTATTTATTGCTCCTTGTTTTCTTTTAAACAATCACAAAGCTGAGAATTTTTACCTAACATCTGAAATGGGACAGCGGATATGAAAATTTTCTTAGGTTTTGTTTATTCTTTCGGAAGTTAATGACTCTCTTGGTATTTATGGGAATGCCATAGAATTATATTAATACTTGAGGAATGTTGTAGAACGTAACCAAACAATCGCTGGGGTCCTCCTGCTCGCCCCCCATAGGCAAAGACTCTAGAGACAGAGTCCGGTGGAAAGGAAAAAGAATATTTTAAATTTAAAATATGCACAGCAGGCTTCTTGATAGGGTCCCCCTTGCTGGAGGAGTGCATGAGCAGCTGGCGGGTGACCACTGCAGCAGCTCCCTGCTGCTCTGCCCACGGGGGAGGGGCGCGTGGGAGGGGCACGTGGTTTGCTACCTTGTTGCACCATCACCTGCGGTCAACCAGCCCAAGCCTCTTCCTCTACCCTTCTTATCAGCCTATCCCCCCGCAGTACTGCTGGTCAAGGCCGGAGTGCTGGGGGAGGGGTGTGGGCATTGGGGCCTATTCCCCACCTCCGTGCCTGGGCTGTACTGACAGGCCTGCGTTGTCCGCAAAAAGACGGCAGCCACCACGCTTCCAGTAGGGAGAATGGGTGTGGGGCTTGCCGGCCAGCCACGCTCCCTGAACCTGTGGGCCGAGCCTCTCCCCTGCCTTCTTACTAGAACCTGCTGCGCTCCTGGCCAGGCAGGTCCTGGAACACTCGGCCAGGGGCATGGGAATCCTTCTAGCAATGGCTGCTGACTCGGGAACCTCAGCCCCCAGCTGCGGATCCACCAGTCAGGGTATATGGGAGCAAAAATGTGCATTTTCTATGCGTTCTGCCTTTTAAAACTGCTCCCATGCTCCCCGGTGCCGCAGAAGCAGATGGGAGGGCATGTCCCTCCCACCCAATTGCCTCCCCGGCTTTTGGCACCAGCCCTCAGTGCCTCTTTTTGCTGCATCTTGTGTGCGACTTCCCGGTTGCCAGAGCAATGCACGCATGTGCCATCTTTGGTGCTTCTCCACCCCCTCCCCATTTCTAAGGAAGGAGTCCACCTGTTATAGTGACCCACAAAAGGAAATTCTGTCTGAAATAATTCTTCAGGTATGAGTGCGGTGGTGTTGTGGTAGTTTTGATTTTTGCTGGCTGTGTACAAACTCCATTGTGTTTTCACTCCTTGCTGGTATGTGTGTGCGTGTCCATTAGTATGTATCTCAACCACTTCTAAGCCAGGAGGACATATTGCTAAGTCAGCTTAAATAACAACATGTCTGCATATGTAAAACAAAGGACCCATCAATGAAATATAGGGTGCTTTATTAACTCATTTTTAATATGTGTACCTTTCTCCCCATGGGGCCAAACATAGAAATATTTTCCTTTACCAAGAAAGTTAAAATGTTAGAGGTCATTTCAATTAATTTAAATTAATATATTCCCAACTTCACACATTCAGACCATATCCTACAAATTAAAAAAGGTCAGATTTTACACAAAGCTATGTAGAATTTTTTGAAATGAATCCCCTTTACAAGTTCAGCTCCTATGAATGAGGCTCATTTGGTTTCTAACTCCTTCTAATTCTTTCTCTCTTGCAGGTTCAAAGCTAAGAAAACTCTACTGTTTATCTGTATGTCCCTCCTTAACTCCTCTTATCCTACTAGGCTGCTGTGATTTTTTTTCTAGAAAGTAAAAGGGATTTAGTATTCAAAGATAGTAGACTTCTTTATCCATAGGCAAAGATTTGTTCTTAGAGAGATTACCATGCACACTTGGTGTCATGACTTAAGTTTCCTTTAGTGTTTTCTATTTTTCTTACTTATTCTTCTTTTAAATAAATCAACCCAAACAGGTATTCCTGGAGGACTTCTGAATGGAAAGAATGCCAAGTCTCTCTCCTCCTGGAGCAGCAGGACCCCCACTGGCATGTGACGGGACCCATCTGTGGAGGTGGGATCCAGACCCGGGAGGTGTACTGTGCCCAGAGCATACCAGCGTCCACCGCACGGAGAGCCAAGGAAGGTAGGCAGCCAGTCCCAGGGGCAGATAGAGCTACTGATTGGACAGGAAATCAACTCCAACCCTTCATCCTCATATTCTTCTGGGTACAATGGACCCTCGGCATTCACAAATTTAATATTTGTTTTGTTGACTATTTGACAATCATTTCTAAATTCTGCTACTTGGTGTAATGTGAAATAGTTAAAAAGAGTAATAATAATGAAAACATCAACGTCAAAGGACCATTGTGAAAGTGAAGTGAGAAACTATACCTAAGATCTGTAGCACAGGTGAATACTATACTCTGAGACGCTGGGGTGATTCATTTAGCAATGAATGAGAAGTACTATTGCTTTGTTTTTTTCCCAGTAGTGCTTTTTGTATGTGTGAATTTGGGAATTTCTACAAACGTATCACTTTTAAAGGTCAAGGTCAATGTCCATTTATTGCATAATTGACGATTTCAGTCTTATGAAAAGAAGGAGGCGGAGCAGAAACTGCTTCCTCCAAGGTAGGCTTTCTCTTGGGCAGGTGCAACCTCAGCCCTCGTCCATTTGTTTCAGAGGTTGAGACAGTGATAACATACAGAAACTGAAAACTGGCCCAGATTTATTTTAGTCCACTGGTTGAAAATCCAAGAGTAGACAATAATGCTTCTACTCTAGAAGAAGGTGTGACCTGTTCCAGCCACACTGGAGAACACAACAGTTCCCTCTGCAGGAGTGACCAAGGTGGGAATGTTTCCTTGGGTGTACACATACATTTTCTTCTGTGGAATTTAGTTAGAGAGGTAAGATGTGAGTTTACTTGCTATGTAAATGTATCCATTTTATCCTGTAAAGCTTTTCAACCCATCGCCTATTTTTTTGACATGGCCTTTCATTGTTCCAGGGGCATCTGTCGCCATAGCCTTGGATGCTGCACCTTATAACTCACACGGGGATAATCTTTACAGACCCCTTCAGCATTTGCTTCAACAATTAAAATTACTGCCATGTTTACAGGGCTAGAGCTTTTTAAAAATGATAGTTAAATTTTAATGTCACTTTGGGAAAGTCACAATTTATATACATTCTGTTCCAGAACAAAACATGACTATGCTTACTCCTCTGAATTTGGAAGAACAGAATTTAGATAAAAAGCTTCAGCATATTTTTTCAGACCTTGGTGATTTTTCTACTCCACCTTCTTCTTCTCCCCTTTTACTATTGCCTACAGTTCTAGGGTATTCAGGGGTCAACACATAAATGAGAATTTATGACCTATCTATTTTCAGCTTCAACTTTTAGTCTTCTCTTGACATTTTCATCTTCCTAAAGTTTCTTCAGTAAAAATAGGTTTACTTATGGGTCACCTATTTCTAAAGTTACTGCAACCTTAATCTTTCCAGCTTTCTTAGTGGAAACATATTGGGCAGGAAGATTGTAATTAGGAAGAAGATGAAAAAGTCATGTTCTAGAGTTGGAAATCGCATGCTGGTGAGGAGGTTAAATAGCAGAGGGGTGTTAAATATAGATTTAGCAGCCTTTTAAACCCTGCTACAATCTGCTTCAAGCATCTGAAGGAGAGGGGAAAAATCTTAGGCCAAGTTACACTTCCAGATTAGTATGTGGGTTCACATGAAAATAAAAAGTACTTAGAAGGCCCTACACCTGGTAGCCTAGTTCTTGGTGGGGATTGAGGTTGGGTGGGGGTGTCTTAGATATGGGGACAAGATGGAAACACATTGATGTATATACCAAGACCATTTACTCTTGTGCAAAGTTGAATACAATGCATCACACTATTTTGTATTGGAAAATACAGCACAGCTATAACTGCATTAAAGCATTGTGTAGCCTACAATTTACCTTTGTAGACATTAATAAAGGTTTTATTTTTTGTGCTCTTATATGGAAGTGAACCAGAAAGATTGTTCAGCAATTACTTTCCTTTCTTATAAATGCTTTCTTTTCCTACTGTTATCATTGATAGATACACCTTGACAAATCTGGCAACAAAAGAATTTCTTCTGGCTCAAGTTATCAAAGAGAATAATTGAATTGTCATTGTTAGGGACCAATAAGTGGGTTTGCCCAATTAAAGTGACAGAATGTAAATATTCCTAACCTTTTCTGCTAATACAGGAAGAAGGCCAAAATTGATGACAATTTTGCATTTCAATTTCTGTGAACATTTTTTAAATTATTATATTAGATTTTGGAGGGAGAAACAATTTTAACAGCATCAATTTTGGAAACTCTCTTGTCAGTCACAGCTGTTTTTCCCACAACGTTAATTTCTCCTTAGACTCCAGGATGGTCTGTTCATTCTCTGGAGTGGAGCTGCTTGACTTTTTTTCCTCACAAAATCTTACCATTCACTGAGCTAGTTGCATCACTGCTTCCTAAGAACCCGATCGTAGAGAAATCCACAATCCTGGAGAGTTGGAAGAAGAAAACAAAAGATTTATTTCTACGTATCTACATGCAATAGAATACAATAGAATTTCCAGATGCCAGAACAAGGGTGGGTGAAGAATGCTAATGCTCTCCCTACGGCCTCCAAGTCTCTTGGCCAGGCTCGATGCTGCGGCTTAAATTTGTTTTATGGTGACGTAGTCATTCTGATGTCCCCATTTCCATTTGACCACAATTCATGGTGTTTGTAGGAAGAGTATAATAACAGTTATGGCATATTTACCCGGTTCTGTTGTTCAGTGTTCATATGATGTTTTAGCTGCAGTCAAAATAGTGCTGTAACAATCAATATGAGAAATATTACCAGTAATACTAGCCAAGCCAATAGAATTGGGGATAAAAATATAAAGGGGTATTTATGATTTTGTTTACAACTTATTGTTGTAGAGGAAATTGTGTTTCTCTTTTATAATTCAGAAGCACCAGCAAGAGCGATGCTTAGAAGCAAAGTTCAATCCAAGCAAATCTAGAAGCTTGGATTTGGTGAGACCATTTTCTTTTTTGCCCTTTCCTCAAATGAAATTAAAGCTACTTAGTGTGCATTCAAGGGTGATTTCTCAGAAGATAAACACTGAAACAAGGAGCACACTTTAAAAATCTAATAAATAAACACTGGGACAAATCATTCCATTTCTAACCATATTGCCTAGAGACTGGGATATCAATAAATATAGAGTGAAACAGCATGAAGATAGAATGTATTCATTAGGTGAAGAAAAATAAAACCAAAACCCCACAAAAACTAAATTAAAAATTGGGAGACGGTATTGGTGTGGTTTTAACCAAGCAGGCCACTACCTGTTTGCTTCTTTGTTTTCATATTTCAGATTCATCATTTGATGTCAAATGGACAAAGCTATTTTAAAAACGGAATATGCTTTAGCTTTGAATTGTCGAGTACGTTAGTTCACCCCTGCACTCCAGTAATATTCAGTAGTTCTTGAAAGTCCTAAGTCCTTCTCATGCTGGGCCCAGAGTTGATAGCAAGGAAGTGCATACTCGGATGAGGGAATGTCCTGGAATGTTGAGCAGTAAATGAAGACCTTATATATCTTCAGTCTAACTAGTGTATGAAGACTTAATGTGTTTTGGTTGTAGATTTTATTTTGACCTCTATGGAACTTTGATAAGCCACATAAATGTCCCAGTCTTCTAGTTTATTAAATTGGTTTTAAATATATTGGTGAGGTAAGTACAAGGTGTATGGCTATCACACATTCATTTTTTAAATATAATTTATGTCCTAGCTATGTTTAGGCTATGTACTAGACACTGTTATTATCAGGTTACCCCTCATTAATTTATAGTCTCTTAATTAGAATGACAGTTGAACTAATAATTAGGCTATTGTGTCTATACATAATACACTATATATGTGTATACATACACACATATATAAAATTATCACATTAATAATGTGATCATTACATATATATTTTATATATAATATATATTTTATATGTAATGCACATATATTTTATGTGTAATACATATATATTTTTTATATATGTACAATACACATTATACATATATATACACATACACATACACACAGGATAGGGCAAAAATAGGTTTATATATATCATGGTTAAAGCCGTGCTATAATGATGCCTGAGGGAGGTGTTCGTAAAGGAGGTGATGCTTAGTGAGAGTTTGGAGGATCAACAGGAAAGAATGTCAGAAGTGGGGCAGGGAGGACATATGGAAAAGAAAGGAGATGTTTATATTCATGGGTAGCATGTGCACTGGTGTGAGGAGAGCACGAGGAGAGCTACACTGACCCTGGAAAACCAGGCCTTTGGGCTATTCTGGAGTTAAGGCTCTTTATGTATGTATGTATTTATGTATGTATATATGTATGTATGTATTTAGTTGTTTAGTTATTTACCTAATTACTTATTTATTTATTTTTAAGAATTTATTTTTACAGAGAGGGGAAGGGAGGGAGAGAGGAGAGGAACATTGATGTGACAGAGAAACATCCATCAGTTGCCTCTTGCACACACCTCAACTGGGAATCGAACCCGCAACCCAGGCATGTACCCTGACAGGAATCAAACATTCACGTTGTGGGATGATGCCTGACCAGCTGAGCCACACTGCTCAAGCCAAGACTATTTTTGAGACTATGGGTACCCACTGCAGTCTTTTTTTCTTTTGTTTTCACTGCAGGCTTTTAAGCAGACATCTCATATTCTTAGCTGAATCTAAAAATGTAGAAATGTCAGTATGCTAACAAAATTCTCACAAGTGGTCATGTCCTATTTGCAAACTTACCTGAGTATCCAAGAAGTTTTTAGACATGAAATAAAGTAATTTACATTATGAACAGACTAACAGATTTCTTAGGGGGCAATTGAAGGAGATATTTCACCATCATTTGAGGGTCTAGAAATGTCCTTTGCCCATCTTTAGCAATTGGTTTTAAAGTCAATAGCTCATTTGGGTGTGAGAATAAAGTGTCAGGAAAATAATGAACTTAAAACTTCCCTCAGTGTTAACCCTTACAGAGAAATGAGGCTGATTAAAGGGGGTTATACAGGCATTTTCTCTTGCTTTATGCTAACAGGGAGATAACTGGGTGAAATGATCTTTGCTAATTAACAGCAGGAAGTTTGATGGTAGCTCACTTGAGACCATGAAACAGAAGGGCACTGGCCTGTAAACTTTCCATCTTGGAAACATACTCAATATATATGTTCATGTAGTTCAGATAATCTCTCCAAAATTCTAAAAGTGGGAAAGTTAAGTGTAGAAAAAAAACATTGAATACTTAGAGCCAATTAGGTCACTAAGAGTTTAAAATCAAGATTGGATTCTACTGGTTCTGTTTCATTGCGTTTGTACCTCAGTTTAGTGATTTTTGAATCAAGTGTAACAAACTTATCTTAGTGCGCTATAGCAAGTGTTTATTGAGTTACTGTGCTTAGCAAAAATATTGAAGAGTTCCTACTCTAAGCATTCATTAAATTATCAAGCTGTTCTTGACATTAAAATTTTCTTAATTTATTTAGCTCAAGGTGTAATTCACATGATTGAAATGAGAGCAGGAAAGAACAGCTCTGGGGGGGAAAATATAGAGGCAGGATATTATTTCAGGAGAAAGTCTTGCACCAAGTGAAGGTTACTCCTGGGGGGGGAATGGCTTGTGAAGATATGGTCCTTTTTGATAGCATGTGAGTCCCGCTTAATTTTATCTCATGAAGAGAAGGAACACATTTTCTTCTTTGTGCATTATATTTTATATTTATTCAAAACTAACATAACTGAATTAATGATTTAATACTGTGTGGTACTGAAACTAAAGCATGTGACATCAAAGGGAGCAAGATTGTCAAAGAGCAAGAAGTAGGTGTGTGTGGAATTTTTCTAATGGTGTTACCAGTAATATTTGAGCTTTCCTAATCCTACTGCACTAAGTCCACACTCCTGCAACAACGCATCACTTTTTGCCTGGTTTCTAGCCATTAATCTGTTTACCTTTGTCATCCATTAAGCAGTAAAGACCTTAACAACTAGGCTTGGGGGTCCTTCTTCTTTGTATTTTGAAGTATCAGTGCCTGGCCTATAAGTGGCAAATTACACATGCTTATGGATTTGAAAATGATAACCTTCTCAAATGAGAGAGTGACAATGTTCAGTTTTGTTGAATTGTTTTGCTTTTGGGGTAGCACAAAGAAAGAAATGTTTTACTGTTGACAAAAGCAAAGTGATCCGCTGTCTGGGTATGAGCGTGGCAAGGCCAGGGGGTCTAGAGGACCTGGAGTGGAATCAGATGACATAAGAGATATGAGGATTCTAGAGGGATGGACATGGTCCATAGGGGAAGACTGGGCAGGAGGGTAAAGGAGGGAAAAACAAGGAGGACCACTGAACTGGGGAGACCAGTTTGGACTGAAATAGTGCCTTTGCCCCAGGCTCTTGGACCACGACACTAGGTAGTTGATTTTTGAATAATTTCTGGAGTGAAATATATCCTTTTGTTCTCCAGAGAAGACATGCTGAAAACCACAAATGATTTAAAACTATTTACTTCTATCAATGTTGCTTTTTATTTCTTTAACAATCTGCAAGGGGTTATGAGACAGTCATACAACGACTATGGGCATGAGATAGGAGAGAATGGGGATTTTGGAGAAAGAGAAATTAAACCAGTGGATTGTGGGGGACACCAGATCGGTTTGTGAAGAAAAAACTTTTATGTGAGCCTAAAGAACGGGCACGGCTTAGATAAGTGTTCCTGTGACAGGGACAGAGTCCCAGGGGAAGCAAACCATACGAGGAAAGACACAGAGGTGGAAAGTCCTAGACCATCATTAGGGTGAAATCAATCAACACGTTGGACCTGAGTGCAGGGTGGATGAAGGTAAGTGCTGTAGATTTAGGGCAAAGGTAGAATTCCATGGTCTTGGCCTGCTGATGGTCAGAGCATGAGGTGGCGGGACTGAATATTCCAGTCTCCATCCCTGCCCAACAGTGAGCTCCAACAAAGACCGAACATTTTCTTTCATACTCTAGGCCTCTGGAGCCCGTCTCTGTCTGACCATTGACCTCTATCCTAAGATCTCCATTTTCCCACACCCTGAAACACTTAATCCTTGACTCAGACGTATTACCCTGATAACTGATACCCTACTTAGAAACTGTTCCTTTTGGGAACCCAGGCGACAACATAGGGTCTCTTTGGCTCAGCCATCGAAGCACATTATCTCACTGCATTATAATTGCTTGTTTGTATGCCCTGTTAACTGGGCTCCTGGGCACAGCCTAAGAGGTCAGGGACCACATCTCTGTTGTTCACCATCGTTGCCCCAGCGATTAGCATGGTATCTAGTGCATAAAAGATGCTTGTATTGAATTCAAGGCTTTGCCCCTTCTCTATTTCTTTTACCACCTTTTTTCTTTCTCCTGGCTGATTCTCTGCAAGCATGCACTTAGCAGTCTGCTTCCAGACTTAGATAAAACACTGTATTGTGGTGCATGGGATCTAGCTTCTTGAGTGGCAGCTGAGGAGTTGGATGTTGCAGCCTTGAAAACAGAACCTGGAAGTGCAGGAGACTCAGCTTCTTGAGGACTAAAATTTCACCAATGGGAAACGTGATTTGGGAGAGAGCTAGGCTCTTTCCAGTGCACCTGTATGTTATGCCAGTATAGTCTTGCAGCCCTTCCAGAGAAATATACGTTCAAATACACAAATCTGCTGTATGTCTTTGTGGTTTAATGTGGAAAGTTTAGTCAGCACAATAACAGTGCAGAGCCTCACATCCTTCCTTTCCTCCTGCTGTTTTCTCCCTAACACTGCCTCCTGGCTGAGTGACTTCCAAATAAAATATTAACACCTTGATTCTCATTGTAAGCTCTGCTTTCTAGGGTATATCAGCTATAATAAAACTCAGTGAATATGTGTCAAAACTAAGCATGAGAGACACTGTTTTCCAGAATTTATTATAATAGTCTACAGGAGACCTAGTATGAGCTTTTCTTAGTTTATTTTTCTTCTCTTTTTTATTCTCAACCTCATTTTTCCTCTTCTTCTATGTTTCCTCTTCCTCATCACGCAATTCTTAAAAATTTCCCTTTGTCTTCCTTTTCTTCTTTTTAAAAAAAAATCTGGCATAAATCTTCAGCAAGAACAGTCAGTAACTGTGGTAGATTTCCCTGCAAGTAGCGCATTCCCTGGCACAAGATCATATGAGCTCAATAGGTATTTCTTGAACTAAGGAATGTAATCTCCCACATATAGTCTTGCCTGTCAGTTTTAGGCTTTTCTTTTCACTTTGGGGCAACTTTTCTCTTGATTTCAATTGCCCACATCCACCTGCACTTCATTAATGGACAGTTAAGTTCTCCTTTTTAGACTAGAAGATTACATTTGGAAAAGCGTGTCAAAACTGGAGCATGTACTGTGTTTAGTTTGGTATCTCACTAAACTTCATTTTGTCAGCCGGACAAGATTTTTTCTAGAGCACCAAGCCAAAAGGTAATGAGTTCTTCTTGGCAGCGTAATTTCTGAAACAAACTTATTCCTTCCAAATCTATTTCTCCAGCCTTGTTGAATATGTAAATGACCTGGCAAGTAAGACACAAAAGTATCATCTGTTTATTGTTCAAATCTTTCTGCATGAAAGTTTCGCAAGTTACTTACCAACTTATTCTAGTATTTAACATTTTTCTCCATTCTGTATTTTGAACTTCTTATCAATTCCTTCCTCAGAGAGGAGACTCAGTAAGATCTATATGTGCTTAAGAATTACTCCTATGTATTTTGGCCATTTTCTTGGCATCATGGGGAGGAGAATCAATTTCCACATCAAGAGAAAACCTGGAAAATGAGCTGAATTGTGATGCTAATACTAAGATGCTATATGTCTCCGAGCAGAATGTATCATTGTAGATTCTTTTATTCTTTTAAGATCTGTTTTCCTAAGGCTTCAGTTGTATCTGACTCCTAAAAAAATTTATCCAAGTTATCCCAATTTTTTTCTAGGCTTGGATCTCAGAATTTTAAATAGCTACATCTATTTGAATCATCTATAGCATTTTACTTTTAAAAATGTTATTATTGATTTGAGAGAGAGAGAAGAAGAGAGAGAGAGGAGAGAAAGAGAAAAAAACATCGATTTGTCGTTCCACTTATTTATGCATTCATTGGCTGATTGTTGTATATGTCCTGACCAGATATCGAACCCGCAACCTTCACATAAGGGGATGACTCTAACCAACTGAGCTACCTGGCCAGGGCACCTATAGTATTTTAAATTCAGTGTTCCCAATATTGGGCTCTATGGTATCCTGCCCAACCCTATTTCAGGTTCTTCTCCAGGGTTCCACAGTTCAGGAATTTGTTCCTCTTCCAGCCTGGTGCTCATGCTAGAAACCTGGGCTATGTCCTTAATATTTTATTGCCATTTACTTCTTGGCCCACATTTAATCTATCACCAAATTCTGTTCATTCTACTTATTCTATGTGTTTATTCCATTTCTTTATCTCCATCCATCTTCCCTCCTAACATTATTTCCCATATGAAGTCATATCATGGGTTTCTTACTGATTTTCCTCCTTCTACTCTTACTCCTAAAGAGAGCAGGGCATGTTTCATGTGGCTCAGCACATGGGCTCTGCTTTTCCTAGTTTATTTTTCTTCTCTTTCTTATTCTCACCCTCATTTTTCCTCTTCTTCTATATTTCCTCTTCCTCATCATGCAATTTTAAAAAATTTTTACCTTTATTCAAATTCTTACTCTGTAACTCACAAGCTGTGTAGCTTTGTACAAGTTAATTAATCCTTTACTATCAGTTTTCTCATCTGTAAAATGGAGATAATGAGAATTCTTAGCTCATAGGAGTGCTGTAAGATTAAATAAACACACACGCACACACACACACACATCAGTTAAATCAGAGCCTTATACAGAAAGCACTTAATAACGATTAGCTATTATTACTTTTCTTCTCCAAACTCCTGCCAAAGCAATCTCACAGGAAAGCTTACCTGAGCTCATCATCCCCATGGAAAATGATGTCAAAGGCTTCCTCTGAATTAAAAAAACTTTTTTACATCACTACCAGAGCCATGTAATATCTGGCCCTTGCCTATCTCCCGAGCTTCAACAGACTCCACTGTCCCTTTCATTCTATTTCAGCCCTACTGTGTGGTCTTGGTCAATTTAGTTGACCATTCTGTCCTTGAGTTTCCATCTTGTGGCCAGAGCTAGCATTGCATCACCCAGGCAGCATAGAGTATGAGAATCAGGGACCCAGAGCCAAAATATCTTGACTCTGAACTGATTCACTTCCACAGTCCACTATGGAGACCAGCCATTGTATGCCAGTCTGAATGTAAAGGAATGAGGATAGGAAGATTTGGGGTCCTTGGAAAATACAAATCCTGCTAGGCAGCCATTTGTTAGCAATAACTGTACACTTTGGAAGGGAAGTATGGTGCTTTGAACCCTTATATCAAATACTATTTCTGCTATAACAAGTTACCACAAATTTAATGACTCCAAACAACACAAATATATTATCTCACAGTTCTGGAGGTCAGAAGTCCGAAATGTTTCTCACTGGGCTAAAATCAATGCATTAGCAAGGCTGTCTTCCTTCTGGAGGCTCTAGGGGAGAGCCTTTCCTTGCTTTTTTCCAGCTTCGAGAAGCTGCCTGCATTTCTTGGGTCATGGCTCCTAAATCCGTCTTCAAAATCAGCAACATAACTTCTTCAAAGATCTTTCTGACTGTGATTCTCATGACTCCTTCATCCACATAAGGACCCTTGTGAATAAGTTAGGCCTACCTGGATAAGACAGGTAATGTCCTCATCTCAAGGTCAGTTAATTAGCAATCTCAGTTCTACACAACCTTCATTTCCTTTTGTCATGTAACCTAACATATTCACAGGTGATAGGGGATGAAGATTTAGACATGTTTGTGTGGTTATTACTTTGTCTACTGAAACCCCTTCTCTTCTATCTGAGAGAGAAAGAAATACTTGGAGTATTACAATTAAATAAGAGGGTAGTTCTTATGAATACATGGATTATGTGATCTGAAGTGAAGGGATGCATAGGTTTAGTTAGTTTAGTAGTTAAGAATTTAGGCTTTCAAGTGGTGATTGTGACTTTTGAGCACCAGCCTCCTCATTCCCTGACTATGTGAGGTTGGGCAAGGCACGTGGCCTCTGTGAGCCTCCAGTGTTCTCATCTGTGAAATGGAGGTAACAAGAGAATTGTCAGGGTTAAAGAGACAATTCATATTTAAAAGAGAAAACATCAGAGCACAGTAGCTGATACATAGTAAATACTCAACAAGTCTAAGGTAGTGTTTTATTTTATCTTTTTAGACGCTAAAGGCTTTACTTTTAGGTGCATTCCCCCATTTATTGAGGCCTTTATGCGGACTAGACACAGCACAATAACCTAGAAGAGACAAAGAGTATGTACTTCAAAGTTAGTATTAAAATACAAATACTTCACTTTTCTCATCTGTAAAAAGAAGAAGTTGGAATATGATCTAATGGCAAAGTTTCTTTCAGTAGTAAGTCATGTGGTCTGTTCTCTCTGAGAAGCGGTAAAGTGAAAAATATTTAACAGCCAGTAGGGCATGGCCCAGGCACTGGCCTGGACATTTAACTTCCTTATCTGGTCAGGCTTTGTACAAGGGGTTACTACTTAAGCTTTGTATTGGCTAATGTCTATTTGAAATTAGTCAATCACTGAGAACAGGAACTAATCTATAAATTCATTTTTTTATTTAAAATTTTTATTGATTATGCTATTACAGTTGTACCACCCCCCTTTTATTCCCCTCCATCCTGCAAACCTACTCCCACCCACATCTCCCTCCCCCCCCCCCCCCCACCATTTAGTTCATGTCCCTAGGTCATACATATAAGTTCTTTGGCTTCTACATTTCCTATAGTATTTTTAATCTCCCCCTGTCTATTTTCTACCTACCACTTATTTTTATTCCCTGTACCTTTTCCCCCATTCTCCCTGCCCCACCTCCACACTGATAACCCTCCATGTGATCTCCATTTCTGTGATCCTGTTCCTGTTCTACTTGTTTGCTCAGTTTGTTCTTGTGGGTTTTTTTGTTTTTTTTTTTAAGGTTTGGTTATTGATAGTCATGAGTTAGTTGTCATTTTACTGTTCATATTTTTGATCTTCTTCTTTTTCTTAGATAAATCCCTTTAACATTTCATATAATAAGGGCTTGGGGATGATGAACTCCTTTAATTTGGCTTTATCTGGGAAGCACTTTATCTGCCCTTCCATTCTAAATGATAGCTTTGCTGGATAGCATAATCTTTGATGGAGGTCCTTGCCTTTCATGACTTTGAATACTTCTCTCCAGCCCCTTTTTGCCCATAAGGTTTCTTTTGAGAAATCAGCTGATAGTCTTATGGGAACTCCTTTGTAGGTAACTCTTCTTTTTTTCTTGTGGCTTTTAAGATTCTCTCCTTATCTTTCATCTTGAGTAATGTAATTATGATGTGCCTTGGTGTGTACTTCCTCGGATCCAACTTCTTTGGGACTCTCTGAGCTTCCTGGACTTCCTGGAAGTCTATTTCCTTTGCCAGATTGGGGAAGTTCTCCTTCATTAGGTTTTCAATTTCTTGCTCTTCCTTTTCTTCTTCTGGCACCCCTATGATTCAGATGTGGGAACGTTTATAGTTGTCCCTTAGGTTCCTAAGGCTCTCCTCATTTTTTTGAATTCTTGTTTCTTCATTCTGTTCTGGTTGAATGTTTATTTCTTCCTTTTGTTCCAAACCGTTGATTTGAGTCCTGGTTTCCTTCCCATCACTGTTGGTTCCCTGTATACTTTCCTTTATTTCACTTTTCATAGCCTTCACTTTTTCCTCTATTTTGCAGCCATACTCAACCAATTCTGTGAGCATCCTGATTACCAGTGTTTTGAATGCTGCATCTGATAGGTTGTCTATCTCTTCATTGCTTAGTTGCATTTTTTTGAGCTTTAGTCTGTTCTTTCATTTGGACCTTTTTTTGTTTGTTTGTTTGTTTCCGTGTGCCTGCTATGCAGTAAGAGAAAGAGCGTTAGGTGTTCACCAGGGCAGGGCAACCCACATCACTGTGTTCTGCTGCTGTAGGTGGGGAGGGGTCAGAGAGGGAACAATGCTTCTTGTTCAGCTCTCTACTGGCTTTGAGTCACTTCCTCCACTATCCAAAAGCAAATTGGGCCTTTCTGGTGCTGATTCCCAGGTGGGTGGGTTTGTATACATTTTAGGACCCTGTGGGTTTCTGCAATGAATTCTCCTTTGAGGCTGGGAGCTCCTCCTTCTGCTGCAACCCCTACAGGTTTTTTCAGTCAGAGGTTTTGAGGCTTTATTTCCCTGCACTGGAACCCTGGGTTGTGCAGTCTGTCTCACTCCCTAGTTGTTCCTCCCAGTTTATCTATACACAAATGTGGGACTGCCCAGTCCACAGCTGCTCCCTCACCTGGTCTGCCAGCCTCCAACTTGCCGAGAGTCCATCTCTGCCCCTCCTACTGATCTGGATGAATGTTTATTCTCTAACTCCTTGGTTGTCAGACTTCCATACAGTTCAATTTTCTGTCATTTCAGATTGTTTTTTGTTTTTAAATTTGTTGTTGTTCTTGTTTGGTTATATGAAGAGGCACAGTGTATCTACCTCCACCTCCATCTTGGCCAGAAGTATCCTATAAGTTCTCTGTGAATGCTCTCAGACTCTACTGCTAATAATTTTGGTACTTCCCTCAAAATTTGGGAATTGGGTATATCATCATTCCATTTAAAGCTCCTCAGTTGATTTTAATGGAAGAAGTCCACAGACCATGACTTAAACATGCTATTGTAACACTTTGACAAAAAAAAAAAGTGATAGATGTGAGGACTTTGGAATGACATAATAAAACATATAGTAAAAGTTTTGATGTTTGCAAAGAATTTCCTGGGGCTGTTTAGTTACTTAATTGAAATGACCAGCAATAAAATTGCTGTCCAGGATTTCTTAGCCAGAAACAGAGTTGAAAGGCAAACACTTCTAAAAGAATTATGCAGAGTCATTGGAGGAAGAGCTACGTGTAAACTCAAATGTGAATAACTGTCATTCACACATATCAAGAGCTATGAAAGGTCTCAGATATGACATGTTAGGCTGCAACTCTTTCACAGATACTGGCAGAAGACATAAGACCCCTTGGTCAGAGACAAAGGTCAGTTTGTCACTCACAGAAATGTCAGCCAGAATATCACCTTTTGTACTAGTTTCTTGAGCCATAGTTGCCACAGTACAACACACAGGGGCCGTGTGATGCCTGCACACACAGTGAGTTGTGGGCCAGGAGAGAGACACTGAGCTTCACATACCCTGATCTCTTACAAGGAGGCTGGATACAAACAGGCATAACCTTTGCCAGTTGGGGTGACATTCTTTTGCAAGGCTATTTGCTATATAAACATCCTTGAAAAGATAGTCTGGAACAAAAGCTACCTGCATTTTGGGTCACACATCAGTCAGAAATATGACAGCTCTATGGAGAAATTGTCTCACAACAATAGCACCATCCATGTGTACACACACACACATTGGTTAATTTGTCCCTTTTCATTAAAAAGGTAACTAAGATAACTGTATACGAGTATAGTGAGTGAACTTCTGGTTTTCCAATTACAATCGGAAAATAGTATCTCCACTATATAAAACAATAAAATGTTTATGTTTCTGAACATCTTTGATTGGATAAAGGCAACTTCATATTTTGATGTCCCACCTTGTAGTGTTAATTCAGAGAAGGAAATTACTATAGCACTCCCCACCATGCCAAAAAACCCCACAAACAAACCCTAAAACACAACAATAGCAACAAATACTTTTATTTAAAAAATTATCTCTATTGGAAATGGCAGCATCTACATTGTTCTTAGGAAATGTGTTCCATTTCCCTGAAACAAATAGATATTGAAGAGGTATTGGGCTGTTGATGTGTAGTTTTATACAACACACCATGAGAAGAATCTATTAAGGATAAAGAAATACATATATAACAGATTAGGTTCTCCTGCAGACATTTTCGAGATGTGAAATTTAAAGTGATTTTGCCCAAACTGTTGTTTGGTAGAGCTAATATTCTGGAGATTCTACTCTAGACAATTAAGGGTTTTTATCTATAAATTGCATCCTGTTAATCTCAAGGTAGCAAACATTTAAAAAATTATTCTGGTAATTTTTTAATGTACATAAAGTGGAGATAATAGTGATTACTTTTTGATAATATGAAATTATACAGAAAGAAATACTTAACTGGGACTAAGTAAACAGATTTTTAAATTTTCTCTTATAACTGAAAATAATACTTAAATTGGGTAGATAATGTTACTAGATTTTGGCTTTAATTTATCCTTTTATAAAGGAGGGAAATAGAATATATTTGTTCTCATCTCATAGGTTTATTAAATACTAGGAGGAAATATAAATATAAAAATTAGTTATATTCTTAATAAATTTGTTTATATGTAATACTCTTTTTTTCTGTTGTTATGTGTAATGTGTTCTTTCACTGAAATAGCATTGATTGGAGACACTATAAGTATATTATTTTCCCAAAATTCTAAACCTGTAATTTTATTCTTGTTAGAATATACTGTCAAATTGGTCAGGTTCATTTAGTATTCTTTAAACTGGATAAAGCTTGAAACAGTGGTTTTCATTTTCAAGACTAATTTTATTAAAGTAATTTTTTGTTGATTTAATTGTACTTTATTGATCTGTTTAGGCTTATAATACACTATTATTTGAAGCAAGTTTTTGAAAAATTAAATTTTGGAACTGAGAGGAAATGTGTATCATTTAAGCAGCATTTATCAACAAATCTGGTGATACGAATCATCTATGGTATTGTTAAATATGTTTTCCCTGGACCTCTCACCTAAAGATTCTGCTTTAGCATATCTGGTGTGGCCCTCAAAATTTATATTTAAAATAATAAAAAGGTGATTTTTATAAATGAAGAAGGTTGGGAAAGATTGACACAATTCAATATTTTTACACCAAAATATGTAAACTGAGACCTACAACAGTTGAAACTTACATGCTTCTCAGAGTTGGTCAGTTGTAGACCTTAGGTCCCTGGGTTAGACTTGTAACACCTCATTTAGTTTTCCAGCCATTACTCTGGGATAAAAGATAATGTGGTTATCAAATATGCATTATCTCTACTTACAACTTTACCACACTATTTACTCACTTTTCTTACAATTTCTTCCTCAGTAAATTCAACAACAATACTAGCCCCAGGGACTGGAAAACAGGCCCAGGTATCACAGACATCCTAAAGAATTTGTTCCAATTGGAAGGACTTTAGGTGTCATGGCTAAGTGAGTAGGTGGTACCTTTAGCATCGAAGCTTTTCACGAGTTACTCTATTTGCCTCTTAGCTACAATTTTATGGATTTCTGTTTTCTGGTTATTCTTACATTGGATATAAGCCACATGGCATCTCTTTATGACGCTGCAGGAAACTTACTGTGATAATACTATCAAAGATTCTGTTATAAAGACAAAGATGATGGTGATGATTTTTTTATTGTTGTTCAAGTACAGTTGTCTACATTTTCCTCCATCCATACCTTCCTCCCCTGATGCCATTTCCCCCTTGGTTTTGTCCGTGTGTCCTTTATAGTTATTCCCAAAAACCCTTCCCCCTTTTCCCCCTATTATCTCCTCCTACCTCCCCTCTGGTTACTGTCAGATTGTTCTTAATTTCAATGTCTCTGGTTATATTTTGCTTGCTTGTTTGTTTTGTTGACTAGGTTCCACTTAAAGGCGAGATCATATGGTATTTGTCTTTTTTTTTTTTACTCAGTTTTTAAATAGCTTGAGAAGGGACTTAAAGCTTAAAAGACATGGTGAATGTATACAAGGTACCAATCTGCTTACTCTCTTCTTGGCGCTATGATGTTCAATTTATTATGACTTTCTCCTGATTTCTCTTTTATCCTTTGTAGAGGAGAAAACTCAAGTAGGGAACCAACATGGGAGGGGGTTGCACTGGAGAGCTTGGGAATGAGAGATCAAGGATTAGGGGATGGAACTGGCAAAGGGTGAGGGCTCATAACTACCTTTGGTTATATGGACAGGTGAGGTTGATTTAAAGGACCTGGATGGGACAGTCCCTTAAAAGACACATATTGCTTGGCTAATTCCTTAACTCGTTTAACAGTATATGTAGTAAACCTCACTTGTGCAAAGGGTTGTACTGTGCTTTCATTTTAATCTCCTTAACTACTAGCATCCCCACCTCCTTTTTGTATGTAAAGAAGCCATGTACATGTTTGTCTTTGGGAATGTTTATTTTTAATTGGAGATTAATGCACTAGACCTTTTCTATTGGTAAGATAAGGAAACTTTCTTATGGGCATTCATATAGCATAGTAGCAATACATTTATTAACTGTCCAGTATTAAGTGACTATCTCTTAGCTCAGAGCTAACCTGTCCAGCCTCTTCTTTATGCAGATGAAGAATAAGACTAGAAGCATATCCTTAGTGTCTTGTGACCATTCCTGATATCTTCACTAGCTCAGATAGTGTCTGCAAATGAAAAGGTGGGGATTTGTGCAAACCATTCTCAGACATAGTGATTTCCCTTTGAAGTGTCCCTGAGTGTAGTTTCAGATTGCATGCTAGTGATAACCAATTCATTGCTCTATAAAGGCCCAATTATTATATAGATTTCTTTTATATTGAATCGCTTCTTGTTAATTTCCATTAATTTCTCCCAGTTCTGCACTTAGGAGCTACATAAAATTATTCTATTTTTCATATAAGACCCTTAAAAAATTAAAAAACAGCCATGCTATGCTGTCTATATTTTTCTTTTCTGTACCACACCCCCAGTCCTGAACTTTCACTCATGGGTCATATCTTTGTAGTCTTTCATTATAAAGGATGCTTAATGAATTCTAAGCATTTCTTAGTGAAGTATGCTTTCTTTTCTGGAGGTCACTGCCTATTAAAAGCAAGCCTTTGACTTTTTGCCTGGTATTTTTATCACACTGAATACACAGTGGAATCTACCCTCTTCCCCTTTTGGAACAACTGTCCAAAATTGGCTTGTTTTCTCCCTGTGCTTCCATGTCCAAATTCTTCATGAATTGAGGCCCCAAATTATTTTAAAACAGCCTGAAAGGACAGCGTTTCTTGGATAGGTGGGTGAGATTTTAATGTATTTTCTAGTTATTTGGAGTCTGACCTGAACGTTTAGATCTAATAAAGTAAAAGTGATTCCCCTCTCTGCCACGCTGACAATGTGGGAGCCAATGTTTTTCTCCAGAATAGTGCTTCTCAGATTTTAATAAGCATGCATATTTCCTGGGGCTCCATTAAAATGCAGACTGTGATTCAGGGGTCCAGGGAGGAGCAGGTCCTGCATTTCTAATGAACTCCCAGGAGACGCCTATGCTGTTGCTCCATGGACTGTACTTTCAACTGTCAGTTGAAATCTGAAAGTCACATGGGTAACTTTAAATTTTCTAGTCACTGTGTTAAAAATGCAAAAAGAAAAAAAGAAAAAAGAAATAGGCAAAATTAATTTTTAAAATATATATTATGTAACATAACATATGTAAAACATTACTATTTCAACATGCCATCATTATAAAAATAATGAAGCTATTTTAAATTCTTTTTTGTACTGTTTAAAATTTGTTTATATTTGTATGTATTTTATACTTACAGCATGTGTCCCATTGGAAAAGCCACATTTCAAGTGCTCAGCAGCTCTGTGTGGCCGTGTGGCCCCTGGCTACCATACTGGATAGCACAGCTCTAGATCTTGATATTTGGATCTCTCAGAACCTGCAAATAGCACAAAAAACTAATATTTGTTGGTGTTTACTATGTGTATAACACTGCTATGAGATGTTAGTGCCATATAAATGCTTTAGATGAATCATCTCATAAAATCCTTATGGTACCCCCATACCTTAACATTATTATCTCCACTAGACAGATGAAGAAAGCAAGATTTTGAGCTGGCCCTAACTGGTCTAATGTCACAACAGCAAGGCCAGGATTTGAACTTAGAAAGTGTGACTCAAGCCCATGTTCTCAACCGTGCCCCAGGGTAGAGAACCTCCTGAGGTAAACACATCCTCTTGGAATGGGCACAACAGAGCCTGACCAGGAAAGGCAGACTACAAGATTCTTTTTGGAGGGATGTGGGCACTAAACTCTAAGGCCGTTTCAAATCTCCTCTTATGGGGTGCATACAGTTTACTTATGGTATCATTAAGCCTTTGGTAAAGTTAATTAACTTCTATAGCTTAGTAACAGTAGCCTCCTATTAACAGTGCCTACCGGAATTATGGTTGGAGGACAATCAAGGGGGCTCTGGTTCATAGACTTGCAGTGGCAGGGCAAGGTGACAGGTGCCTGGGTCAGCTAGACCATTGGTCCTGATAATGAAGGGAGGATGATTATAATAGGAGGTAAATTAGCATTCTGGGAGTATCCTCAAACTCATTCCCGGGAAGCAGAAAATAGTCATGTTGGGTGAAGGCTTGATGATTTTTAGTATACCAAATGGAAACGACACAGCTGTAGGCCCTTCTTTCCTGTGTCAATACTGGTTGAGGCATTGGGCCTATAGGAGCCACCCTTTCCAAGGGGAGTATGTCCCAAGCACCCTATTGGATGCCTGAAACCACAGATAGTACTGAAGCCTGTATATACTATGTTTTTTCCTATACATACACACCTATAATAAATCTTAACTTAGGAATTAGGCACAGTAAGAGCTTAACAACAATAACATAATAAAATAGAAAAATTGTAACAATATACTGTAATAAAAGTTAGGTGAATGTGGTCTCTCTCTCTTCTCTCTCTCAAAATGTCTTATTGTGCTGTACTCACCCTTCTGATGGTGTGAGACGACAATGCCAGTGTGATGAGATGAAGTGAGATGCATACTGCTGCATTGTGACGTGGAGCTAGACTATGACAGGGGTTACTGAACAAAAGCACTGTGAAACCTCGAATGAGAGGGTTACTAAGTAACTAAGGGGTGGGGAGCATACACAAGGTGGACGTGCTGGGCAAAGGGATGATTCAGGCTCAGGGCAGGAAGGAGTAGGTTGGCTGGAGATTTCACCATGCTATTCACAATGGCACACAATTGAAAACTTATGAATTATTTATTTCTGGAAGATTTATTTAATATTTTCAGTTGTGGGTGAGGGGCACTACTATATGTATTTCCTCATCTATTTTGGGTTGTAACTTACCTGTAACAGGTGGCTAGTTTTATTGTGAAAAACAACATGATCTCTGGCTGCTTGAGAGTTTTGAACCCCTCTTCACCCAGTTGTTTCTACCCTTTCCATACGTGGGCAGGGTTTTGGTAATAACAGCGACAAGGCAAGTTTGAAAGGTAAATTACTGCATGGTGCTTCAGAGTGCAGGCTCCGGCCTGTTCCCTGATCGCTGTGTGATCTGGACAAAGTCACGGGCCCACTATGAACCTCAGGTACTTACTTGTAAGTCTAAAAATAAGGCTAATAATAGCACTGGACTCACAGGCCTATTGTAAGCATCATATAAAATAGTAAATATAAAATGCTTTGCTTAGTACCTCTCACTTAGAAAATACTGAGTAAATGTTACCTTTTAACGTATCATTGCCACTTTTACTCTTTTATGTTATTATTCTGTTTTCCTGAGATGAAAATTTATCCAGTCACTATTCTTATTTTGTTACTTTAAAATGTTTGAAGTGTCCCTTCCCCTCTTTTGGTTCCTTTAGCACTTTTGAGGCCCAATTTATTCCAAGCATTATTTTCAACAACATTATTCTAAGGCCACACTAATGCCACTAATATTTGCTCTTGGCTGTTTCCTTCTTTCTAAGTTCGTGCAAGTCTAAAATATTTGCTCACTGAGAAATTCCTGTGCAGCACCATGAGCCCCCCCTCAGAATTTTATTGAATCTTCTTTGGGGTTCTTGCAATTTGGGAGTCATGATCCCTTTTGGGGGAGTCTACATCTTAAAATGCATTCCTTTTTAAGACCTTTTTGGAACTTGCATTTCTGAAGTCTGAGGTGCAAGGCTAGCTCAGCTCTGTGTCTCTCACAAACTCTAGAGGAACTTGAAGGGAAGTCTGGGAGGAGCAGGACCATCATGGTGGTCCCCAGTCTTGACCCATCTCCATCTTGGAGCAAGAGTCAGTTTCTGAATGCAACCTGAAAATAGAGCTTCAATGAAACAATGATTTAACAAGAAATGGATGTCTTCCTGGAAATTTAAGGGAAGAAGAAAATGAAGAGACAAATCTTATATCCAACAACTTAATAACATTCCTCATTAGCCATTAGACTAAACTGTTCTTTCTCAATATCATCCTCCACATTCTTATTTTCTGCTGGCTTCTTTATCTCTTTTTCTTCTTTAAATCATAACTTTCTTATTCTTTTAAAAATTAATTCTTTTGATGTTTACTATATTACACTTAGCAGATCAAAGTTTGAAGGTTAGAAAAGTAGTGCTTATATATTGTCACTAAATAGAACTGTAGGGGAAAGAATCTCAGTCCCACGCAGATTGCTTTCTGCTGATGCTCTCATGCCCACGCTACCAAAGATGACTTATGCTGTCAGATTCTGTCCTGTCTTAGCAGCTCCTTTTCCTACTTCCTTTATAATTTCAACTATGAATGCACTGTCAATAGAATTTCCCAGATGCTCTGCTTTTAGTTGAATGAGATTTTCACGAAGTATTTGCACAGCTGAAATGCCCATTTTACTTTAATATAACCTCCGTGATTTTTTAAAATTGTTGTTATTCAATTACAGTTGTATGCCTTTTCTCCCCATCCCTCCACCCCACCCCAGCCGAACCCCCCTCCCTCCCCCCCTCCCCCCTCCCCACCTCTGTGATTTTTAATTAAGGTGTAATTTAATTGAGGTAACATTTATTACATATAATAAAATGTTCAGAGGATGAGTGTATGTTTTGATGAAGGCACATCCAGACACAGGCCTTTCCATTCCTCCAGAAAGTTCCCTTCTAATTCTTCCCAGTCAGCCTGATTCTGCTTCCAACCCTGACTCCCACTAGAAGCAACCATTCATCAGGTTTCTGTAGCCTCCAGTTAGATGGTACTCTTCTAGGACTTTATATAAATGGAAGTATATTTCACTTATATAAATGGTAGTATATCCTTTTTTGTGTTGTCTTTCACTCAGCATAATATTTTTGAACTGCATCCATGCTATCTTTTTTGCAGAGTAATGTTCCACTTTGTGAGTATAACACAGCTTGTTTATCCATTCTCCTATTGATTGACATCAGGATTTTTTTTCACTACTGTTTATAAAGCTACCATGAACATTCTTGTGACAAAGCTTTTGTGAACAAATGCTTTAATTTATCTTGGGTCAATACTTGGGATAGAATTCTGGGTAATAGGGTAGGTATAGTTTTATTTAATAAAATCTCCAAAAATTTTTTCCAGATAGATTGTACAGTTTTATACACCTGCTGGCTGTGTCTAAATATGAGGTTCTGGTCACTTTATAATATCATTACCAACATTCAGGGTTTTTTTGTTTTTTGTTTTACCTACTTTTGACTATTTTTACGGGTGCATTGTGGTTTTAATTTGCATTTCCCTGGTAACTGAAGATGTCAAATCTTTTTCATGGGCTTGTTGTGTATTTTCTTTTGTAATGTCAGTATTTTTTATCCCTTAGGGAAGGGTTGTGATAGATTTTTAGTCTAGAATAATAATGTCCATGTTCTTCAGCAGATGGGCTGGGCTTATCATTCTCCCCAAATGTTACTTCCCTTTCTTCATATATATATATATTTTTTTTCCTGATGCCTCCCCTGAATTACCCACCATATGTGTAGGTGCATTGATTTCCAAGCAGGTGACCATAGCTGTGATATTTAATATGAAAATATATGCAAATCTACTGTATTCTGAAAGTTTTACAAATTTGCATTATTTTCCTACATCCTTTAATATCTAACTGAGGTTTTTTTAGAGGTTATTATGTGCTGTACTGTAGCTGAATGCCTTAACCCAGAAAATCATGGTATTATTTACTATATCCTATTTAAATCCTTCCATTATATTTCTAGTTCATTTCATTCAGTAGTATTATTGTATTACTTTAGATTTACTCCCGTGAATTGCTGAGCACATCCTCCACTGTTGTTTTTTTCTGTCCTATCATTCAACATTCTGTCCTCCATTTATTCCATTTTGCAGCTTTACATTGCTCCTTTTTTCTTGCCATTTATTTTCAGCTTGAAGTACACTCTGATTTTTCATTGAGTCTTGACTGCTGTGTTAATATGCAGCCCCTACTCAATAGACATGATGCTGTTGACTGAGGGTCAGCAGAGTATGTGCACAGATTTACTGTCAAGTAATGTTAACCAGATTGCGCTTAGACATCTCCATTCTCCTAACGATATCTGAGAAGTTCTTTGGATGATAATTTTTACCTTGAAAAGACTAAGTAATGAGAGGATCTGTTATACTGAGGGAAAAAATGTGAAGTCCTAGGGCAGCAGTGAGCTTGGACTGTTCCCTGATGCAGCAAAGGTTCTCACACGGAGGAGTGTGAGGCAGGGAAGGCAGACGGGGGCTGAGTCCAGGGAATAGCCTGGACCAGGGCCAGATGAAGCAGAGGCCAGCCGGCCTATGCAAGTGTTTCCGACGTAGTCCAGTGAGATGAGATGTCTGACTTCTCTGAGCATAATCACAGCCCAGTGGTGAACCAAGGGCCGAGCAATGCAAGTGGTAAGCCTGTGTCAGGCAGTAAGGGGGCATTGTCTTGTAGAGAATGTATAAGCTGTGATAAGACCAATCAGAAAAAATACAGTGAAAACAGATTAGTGGTTGTCAGGTTAGTTAGTGAGGCAAGGGGGTGGGCGTGGCTATGAAGGGTTAGCGCAGAGTACCTTGGGGTGATGTAATGGTTCTGTGCCTTGATTGTGCTTCTGATCACACAAATCTATACGTACGAAAAATTTCATAGACCTATATAAACATACACACATAAATGGATGCATGTAAAGCTGATGAAATTTGAATAAGCTCTGTGTGTATTACCGATGTCCATTTCCTGGCTTTGATATTGAATTCTAGTATGCAAGACATTACCATGGAAGAAACTTGATGAAAAGTACCCAGGACCTGCCCCCTACCACACGTTTTTTGGTAGCTTTCTGTGACTCTATAATTACTTCAAAATAAAAAGTGAAAAAAGGTATCACCAAGGACCTGCGGTTCTTAGTAATATCAGTGATGAAACCCTCTTCCCCTGGGGCAGGCCCCTCCCACCGCCCCACACTTGGTACCGCTGTTGCTGCCTCGGACTTACATTTCCTTCTCTTTATCACCTTTCGTGTCTGCAAAGCACTGGGTAGTGGATTCACTGAACTTATGTTTTTAATATGGATCAAGACACAGATAGTTTGTTTAAAGTGTTACCAAAAATCCCTACAAACATTGTTTTTACATATGACAATACACCAATAATATTTTTTAACTGGAGAAAGAAATGTTACAAAATGTATTAGGTAACAATACAAAATAAGCATAAGTAACACCCAGAAATTAAGGACAATTGTTAAAATTTTGTTTATTATATTATCTTATAAATTCTTATAGTTTTTATTTGATATTCTTAAATTACCCAAGCAATAATCATATATAATGTTTTTATTTTCTCATTTAACATTTATAACTTTTATGCCTTTTTAAATTTTATTGCATTGGTTAGAAATTCTAGTACAATGGTAGGTCATAACACGTTAGCTGATATTCTTGCCCTATTTCTGACCAAATATTTTAAAATTGTCACTTCTAAATGATTTGGTTATTATGATTTATGTCAATGGCATTTATGAAGTAAGAAAGTTTTTTTCTTTATTTGTTTTGGGAATCAAGTTTTTGATTATTGATAATTGTGGAAGTTGCATGTTATGTATCATTATATATATACACATTTATGTACATATACACAGAGAGTTATGTGTGTATGTATGTACTTCCTGAGTTGAGGTTTTGAATTTCTTTCCTTAATCTACTCATACAGTAATAGATAAATTAATAGATACTCCGATGTTGAAACATTTTCACGTTTTTAGGAAAAAATATCTTGCTCTTTCATACTTTCAATTCTTTTAATGTTTTAATGTGCTACTGGGTTAAATCTCTAGTACCATGAACATAGCAGAAACAGGAATATTTTGAATTATTGTTATTTCGATTTTTGCACATTCATTTCATAATGCAATTTATTTAAAATACAATTTTACTTTATGATAACTTTTTAAAAATAGAATCCCTCCCCTGGGTGCTGATTTTCTTCTGGAGATACCTATCTCATGTAGAATTGGTACTAGGCATGTGGAAACCTAATTAAGACTTGTTTTATAATGGCCCCTTATTTTTATGTGTGAATCTAATTTCTCTGATCAAATTATAGGGCTCCCAAAACATAGGATTATGCGATCTCTTTTCTGGGACTGTGTAGCAGTGCCTAGAAAAAGAGCTGGGAGTTAACGATCTGCTTTGCCTTGAGGAAGCAGTTGGTGGAGTGGGGTAGGAAGAAAGATTTAGTAGTTCTATTATATTGCAATTTCAGCTCAGTTAGCATGTCTCATTTGACGGTGATTTGTGTTAAGTAGGTACTTTCTGCTTCCAGAATATTTCCTTTTGTGAAGAATATATTCTTTCCCTTTAAAATTGCACTGCTTCTTGCTAAGAGGTTAGCAAAGTAAGTGGCCTAATATGGACCCTACCGCACTGATTCTATTTAAATTTTGGGACTTTGGAATCATTAACAAAAAAATTTAACATTTTGACCTTTAATGCATGCCTCTATTAACCTGGCTGTTAGTTCCACTAGCCATTTCTCATTGTGTCTCGCTTATTTCTAATAAACTATCCTGGCTAATTTCAGACCCTAAGAGTCTGTTACAGATTAGTTCTTCTGTCTGCTATGTTCTCATTGGTGTGGGATCATATTTCTTTTCTTGATCAGTCACTTGTATGGTTTTTTTTACTTTTGAAAATATATTTCTCTTAGCTTTCTAAAAAACGTCGCTGATGAAGTTCCTGTTTTTCAAAGTTTTCAATTATAAAACAACTCACTATAATTTGACCATAAAGATGCCTTCAATTTCAAGGGGCACTCTTAAATTGACATGACTCTGCAGGTCGGCATCATAAACTGCATCTTGGTGTGAATTAAAAAAAGCTCCCCCCCCCCCCCGAGGAGGGGTATTAGAAAGGGATATCCTCTTGAGCATAAACCAGAGGGTGGCATGTGGCAAGAGGAACCCGTCTGGATGTCAGCCCTACTTGGCCTGGCGGCAAGGTGACTCTTTTGCAGGACCTGCATATCAGCATTCTTCAGTTATCCTCCTGCTCTTTCCAATGTTCATCAAATATTTGTTACCTTGCTCCTTCTTTATTTAATATCTGGGTTAGAATTGAAACTCACATAACCACATTAATTTATTTATGCATTTATTCAAAATGTGTTGAATGCTTACTATCCACTAGTCAGTATTGGAGGGGCTGGGGTTAAAATGATGAGCAGGACAAAAGAATGCCTGTTCTGGGGAGTTTGTATTGCAGTGAGAGTTTAACTCAATTTATGTTATTGTTTAAATATCTACACAGTCTTTCATCTTATTTAGAATGTTTCTTTCAAACTGCTTATTGGGAAAAGTTTTGACTTTTTTTTCTTGGCAATAGGCACTTCAGTAATTAAAAACGTGCTAATATTTACTTTTGGGTAGAAGTATATACTTCAATCCTAACAAGAGGGATTTTTTGCAACCTAATTGAAAAGAAGAAATATTTCTTGCCATTTTTTTTGCCATTTCATGGCAAAATATCGTCTTCTAAAGAATAAAATATGCCCTGAATGAATGTGATGAATAGGAGTGATTAGGGAATGATAGGATTGATAAAGCATTTTTTAAAAATTCTTTTCAACCAGTGGTAGCCTAAATGAGTGAAATGAATGTCAGGACAGGGAATTCCAGGTGGGTATTTTTTTAAACTAACTATATGTTGGTTTGGGGCAAGTCATATAACCATATTAGGCCTTGATTTTCTCATTCTTAGAAACAGGGTATTGTAAAAGTAATCATTAATATCTCTTCTGTTCCAATATTCCATGAGGGAGCACATCTCTGAGGGGAAAGGTTATTCCAATAGGCTTCCACTTTCCTTAGGACTTGTCTGATTACTTCTGAGACATAAAACTTCTTCGGACGCACGAGTCTTACCTCAAAAAGGATTGAGAAGTTTCTTCTCTCTAAAAATGTAGCAATGTATATCTGCTTTTGATAATTATAATATAATAATAAAATAACTCTAGATGAAAGGTGTCTCATATAATGACAAGAGTTGATTATGAATGTAAAGTAGAGAGAACAGACTGGCTATTACCTGGCGGCCTGCAAGATGTGGTCGTGTTTCTGTTCTCAGTGTAAGAAATACGTCAGAGAGCAAGAACGGTGGTGTTAGGGCCAGACTGGAGGCAAGATGGTCCTGGAAGGTAACACTGGTGGTCCCCAGGGTAGGTGCTTGCTCATATCTGCAACCCCGGTAGGGAGCCCTGACGGCTCCCTGACTTTTGTGCCAAGTTCTCTATTTTAAAGATCTTGAGCTGCCGGAGGTCTGAAAATTATCTGAACAGCCATAACTACTATTCATGCAGGGCTTTTTCCCCCAAGAAATAATCCTTATGATGAACATATCTTGTCTTTGAGCTTCATTGGGTTGAGCAAAACAATATTTGTTAGAGCACCTCAGTTAAGAAAATATAAATGTTTAAAAAATAAAGCAATTATTATAGCTATATCTCTTTTTATGTTATAAAAAACTATTTTTTTACATTGTAAAATTTGATTCAACTACTCTTTTAAAAATAGGTAATAACATTTTCAGGATTAATGTTTATTTGCATTTAATAACCTATAAACACATCTGTGTTGCTTTTAATGTAAAATTATATAAGAACATTTTAAAGTTAAGCAGTTATTATTTTATTATTTTTGCTGCTTTTTCTTTCAAATGAAGACTTCATAGAAGATGATTATAATATTTTAAAATGTATATCATTGTCCTCTTGAGCATATAACCTATTTGCTCTGACGTATATAATTATGAGAAATTAGAGTATATAACTTCTCAGGATGGCTTTTTAATAACATGACAGCTACTTAAGAAAAACTAAATTCCTAAAATTGCACAGTTTATCAGCTAGTTTAAATTGTTCCTATTCTTTACATGCATCAGAACTCTACCAGAAAATAGCATATCTTATTGGCTAATGTATTACCCCCTGATTATTGTTATGAAAATATACACAATGTCAAGTGAACACAGGTATTAAAAAGCACTGTAGCCAAGTTAGAAAGAGAGATTCCAGCTTACAGCTATGGAAATGTGCAATGAATCTAAGAATTTCAGAGCTTGAGATGGTAATGAAGAGGGAAAACCAAACTCGTATTGGCTGAGTTCAAGTTCTGCCTATGTCATTTACTAATTTTAAAAGTTGGACAGGGTTTTAAAATCTTCTCTCACTGGAAACTTTAGGTACTATTGGTACTTATGTCATAGAATTATTTTGCTAATGAAATCATAACATACTTGCAAATTGCTTGAGAGCACACAATGTAAGCTCATTATGAGTTCTAGTCCTGGCATTCCCAATGGGGATGATACTGACCCCAAAAGGACCAAAATTGGTTCTTGGGGTGAAAAAATATTATACTTTTTATCCATACAGAATAAATGCACATATACTCACAGTATATTTGTGGTGTGAAAATGTCATGGGGAAGTAAGGGATGATTAGGGGGAAAGTGTTTACAGAGGCTCCATAAGGAGGAGATGATGTAGCGAAAGCAAGAAACACTGGATGTTTTATTTATTGTACAGAAGCCCAATTGCCAAGAGATTTGCCCAATTCACACAGATAGTGGTAGGATCTTGGTATAGTGGATTTTTAATAATAGTATTTTTCCAAATGGGTTTTCAAAATCTTACTTCATAAATTATTCATAAGATTTAGTCCCCAACCTGTAATTTATAAAGATTTTTGAAGATATAAATCCGTGAGCTCTCTGCTACCCTCTCCCCAATTCTGACACAGTGCTTCTGAGTTGGGTCTTTGTGAGATCCCACTGGTAAAGCCAGGTTAGAAGCTAATAATTTATAATGTTAGCTTTGACTTGTCATATATGAATAGGCCTGTGAGGAAGGAGATTTCATCCAGTTTTCCATGCAGAGGTTTCATTTGTAATTTTTGTTTTATGTGTAAAAATTCACAATACAGTTCCTCATGTAATAGAAATAACTATTTTGCATTTAAAAATTATTATGCAGTGTCTTGTCCCTATCGCTACATAGGGACCTGGTGAATCCCATGAGCCTTCCTTTGAAGTTAAATTAACTTATATTTATAGTTTTAAATGATTTGAAATTTAAAGTATCAATAACATATGCTAACAAGGATATTAAGTAGAGTGAGGCCTTTGGTTTTCTTCCCTTTAAAAACAGGATGGTGTGCATATTTATTTTAGGGACAAATAGTTCTTTCTTGACCCTTTAAAATAATCACAGCATTTAACATTTTTTATTTTTCAATTAGAGTTGACATATGATATTATATTAGTCTTGGGTGTAAAACATAGTTGTTAGACATTAATATACCCTATGAAGTGATCATTCTGGTAAGTCCAGTACCCATCTGACACCATACATACTTATTATGATATTATTGACTATTTTCCCTATGACTTACATCCCTGTGACTCTTGTAACCTACAGGGCATCATACTCAGTGAAATAAGTCAGATAGAGAAAGACGGGTACCACATGGTTTCACTTATATGTGGAATCTTAAAAAAATACATGAACAAACAAAACAGAAACAGACTTATGATACAGAGAACAAATTGGTGGTTTCCAGATAGGAGGGGCTAGGGGAGATGGGTGAAAGGTGAAAGGGATTAAGAAGTACACAGTTTCCCATTTGGTTTTTGGTTCTTGAGAAAGAACTTTAAGCTTCTGGTTGAACCATGTTATTCTTAGAGAATATGGATTTCCCATTCTTGCTAAGATTTTAACAACTGCTCACTCAGTTCATTTTCAGGTTCAGAGGCCCACCTTCTAAATCAACACAGATAAAGGTGACGTGCTTTGTTCTGATGAACCAAGAGGACATCTTGTGACCAGTATTGAAGTCTGAAGTCCTGGCTCTGCATTCTGTCACCTTCTTAACTTTCATGCCAGATCTTCCTGTTCCCTTTCCTCCTCTGAGAAATCCTTATCTCCGTCATGCTTTTTTTTTGTATTTTTAAAGCATCCTTCTCCTTTTCCATTCTTGTCCAGTGGACCTAGGAACATTGCTCTGTAATTTCTGCCCTTTTTCAGTTGATGGGTTGCATAGGGTTGGTAGGAGACAGAACTGTGCTAGTAATACCATGTGGACCCAGTGCGAGGTGAACTTTGCATACACTTGTCTTTCCCCAGTTTCAGAGCTGCTTAAGTGGTTTCTTTGGCAAAATCCCTTACTCTTAAGAAAATCTTAAAAGGGGGGGAGGGGTGTTTATTGTGAACTCATTGTAATTCATCAGGAATGGCCCTAAGATGAAAGTAACCATTATAATTTAATTTATTTCTGCCTCTGTTTTTTAATCCTCACTCAAGGATGTGTTTATTAATTTGAGAGAGAGAGACAGATAGACAGAGAGACAGACAGACACCGATACAAGAGAAACATCCATTGTTTGCCTTTGCTCCCTGACTGGAGAGGGAGCTCACAACCCTTTGGTCTGTGAGATGATGCTCTAACCAGCTAAGCCACCCAGCCAGGGCTGTAATCTAATTCCATCTACTCCCTCACACCCTAAGTAACAATCATAAGTACCTTTCAGAATCACATCAAAATTACTAATCTTGTTCCTCATTCTCCTTTAACACTTGCCTTTACTGAGGTTTGGCCTTTATTACTGGAATTTTTAAGGTTTTTTTTTTTTTTCAATTTGATCTCACTTGAAAAAAAATTGGAAGTGGACTGAATGTTCACTCATTTTGTTTTTTTTTTAAAAGATTTTATTTACTTTTAGAGAGAAGGGGAGGGAGGGAGAAAGTGAGGGAGAGAAACATTGACTGGTTCCCTCTTGCATGTATCCCCAGGTGAGGACCTGGCCCACAACCCAGCATGTGCTGGGAACTGAACTGGTGACCTTTCGGTTCACAAGCCGATGCTCAGTCCATTGAGTCACATCAGCCAGAGCTTATTTTTCTGATAAATTATTACTATTACAGCAGATTTTCTGTTATAATTTATTACAAATACAACATCATAGTACGGTATAATGTTAAATGATACGGGCTTTTAAGAGCGCTGGCTCACTGTTTATCACTTACTAGCTTTGTTGATTTAGGCCAGTAATTTATCCCCAGTTATTTCATCTATAAAATGGGAACAATAATTGTACTTACCTGGGAGTGATTGTAATGAATAAGTGAGAAGTTGTATTTAAGTGCTTAGCACAGTGCCTAGAACCCAGTGGGCTGTCAATACGTATCAGCTGTCATTAGTAACATCAGTCAGGGAAATAGGCACTTGCAGTCATTCTCTCATTAAGCTCTCGTCATTTTTGGATGAGAAAATGAATTGCAGGTGGCAGAGTGCTGATACGAAGAGGACTCTTGCGATAAAACCCTTTCAATAGTTGCATCTCTCTGACATTGCATATGCTGTCGCTGACATCTCTGGAGATAACTTTATCTCACTTGCCTCTTTGCCTTCTCACTTTGTCCCTTTGCCTGACCACTTCCCCAGCTTTCACTATCTTCTTTCCATTCCCTCTCATCACTGATGGTATTTTTAAATCTGTAAGGTATAAAAGATGCCATTTAGGTCAGTTCTTGTTCTTTCCATCCTTTCCAGACTCCTGTGCTTGCTTTCAGCTAGAAGTCTGGCAAACAATAAAAAAAAAATTCTCAAAATTGGAACAGAGGAGATAATATCTGATGATAGTAATATATAAATTTAGGTCTGAAATCTACTGTATTTCTCCTTGAATTGTGTAATTGATGGACTTGGTTCTAATTACTTTCTAAAATTATACACATACTTCATCTCTTTTGTCTTCATTTTTAGTCTGAATATTGTTTTTCATCGTTGTCTATAGTGTTACTCTGTAACACTGAAAAAATCAATAGCTGATAGACATTTTCTAATTGGCTACGTGAAATGAATAAAATTTGGAAAACTTCAACATGTGGCCAAATTTCACATAATCATTTCTAATTGAAGGAACAATTTTTAGACATTTAATTTACTGTATGTACACACCCATCTCCTGCCAAATTGTGTTGCACAGTACTTTGTCAAAAGAGTTACAATATGGCTAAATTAAGCTTTATTAGGTATAATAGGATGAGATGTGATTTAATTCTTTAAGCTGCGTGTAAGTGCTGGAAGACAGATTTGTTTTTATTCTATTCACTAAGTTAAAAGAATGATACATTATTTTGCAAATCCCAGTGGCAAAAGGGGATTGAAATAATACATGAAGCTTCTTGAAGGAAAATAGCTTTCTGTTTAAAATTGTAATATTATTTATCTTTCCCCTTCAACCACTTGACTCCTTCAGTCTGCAGAAGAGGACTATTTATTTTAGCAGTGAGGTGGATTGAATTTCTGCCAAGTCAGTATACTCGCTAAATGAATATGTCAGAGGCAATATTGTTTCTCAAAAATCATTTAGAAAGCAGCATTTTTGCATAAGTAGTCTCTTCCATTAGTTTTGAATTAAACCCTAGCAATGGCTGTTTCTATTTTTGTTATTTCTTGGAGAGCCTGTGGAATGCGGGGGTCCTGAGTTTTGAGTGGGAATCCCCTTGTGTTTCTCAGTGCCTGCATTTGGTTTGGAAAATCGGGATGACGGCAACTTCTTTGTCTGACCTTTTTGTGCAGGTTGATGTTACTCTGGAAGTCAGATCTGTTACGTAAAATCAACTGAAAATGGACTGTGTTGTTCGTAGGTGTACTTACTACCCTAATAGAAAGCTAGCAGAGAATCCAGGTTTTACAAGTTCTCAGGAAGTAGAATCAGCTTTTATTTTCTTTTCATCTCCTTAAAAATACTAGGAAAAAGCACTGTCTTGTAACTAATTCCTTGACCACCTTCAAGATGCTTTTTTCCATTCGGGAGGAGAAGGTGAACTCCATTATGCTATGGAGTAATTACCTCAAATACATTCTGAATTTTGAGAGACTAAACACTTTCATTCAATAACAGATATATTAAAAAATAAGAAAATGCCAATGACTCCTATGATAACCCTTTTTACTTTAAGCAAATATAACTCATTTTTTAAGTAAACTAGAGAGCGATGCCAGGTTACTAATTATAATTAATGAAATATTATTTTTATGAAGTTTCAGTTTAATTTATTTTTGATGAGTTAAAAAGCTTTGAAGTTTAAATCTTACAAAATGGCCACCAGTGGGGGTGGGGAGTAATATATTCTTATTGAATCTTTGCCAACTTATTTCTGTATTAATTCACATTAGTTTGAATTAGAACTTGATTTAGTTTCAAAAATAAAAAGTGAAGGGACTCGTTTTTCTTTGCAGTGGAGTCACATGGTAACAATCACAACAGGCATTTTTCATCTTAATTACAACTCACTTTGATTGAATTAGCATGCTCATCTGAAATTACCTAGTGATTAAGGCAAATCATGAACTTTGTGCATTTCTAGAATTAAGAATAATTTTTTAAACATTCAGCATATCATCTACCCATATTTTCCCTCTTATTAATTACCATTCTGTTCATGGAGTAATTCATTATTTAGGGCAATTTTGCAATTGTTAGTAGCAGACTTTCACATTTCTTATAAGGCAGGTCAATGTAATAATTTCTTATTGCAAATAAAAAATTACAGGTTAAGTACTGAAACACACAAAATATTAATGACTATTGCACATGTACAATTGCTTGCAATACTGCAATATATTCTCTAGCATTTAGAAAGCTACCACTATGTAATGATGTCAATGTATCCTAGTTATATGTTATTTTGGCTCTTTAACACTTCATGGGTTTGAGAGGTCTCCACGGGGCCTAACATTGCTGCATCCAAAGGCTAAGCAGCCTATATGGCCCTGGGTAATTGCTTATCTAGTCAGGCAGTTGGTTAACAAGAGAATGGCTGAAGGCTTCAAGGCAACATCTAAAAGGCAACTGGAAAAGGTGGGACAAGGGACACGCACAGCCCTTCACTGAATAGGTCACTAATTAGAGCAAGACCTCATTGCCTTAGAGAACACAGAGTTAGTAAATAGAATTAAAGTCATTTCAGTCCATAGATTCAGAGAAACGAGTGTAGGTGAGTAGAAAAGCAGCATTTTTTTTTTTATTCCCTACAGACATCATGGCTGGAGTTTGGTCAGAAATAAATAAGGCTCCATAAAAAGTAAATACACAGACCATCTACTTCCAGGTGGCCCAGGTCATGGTCCCCACCCCAGCCACCCCAAAATAATCTTATTACAGGATGAACAGCTCCCAATAAAACTAGAAAATAGTCATTGAAAGTAGAGCAAATTCTGGTCTCACCACCTCCTGGTTAGTGGGGGAGGTCTGGGGAGAGTTTTGAAATATCAGTGAAGGAGGAGAAGGACCTAGGTTTTGTTTAAAGGGTTAAATGGAGCCCGCAGCCTTCCTAGGTGGATACCTTAGATCTGTCTTGGCACTGGCGGCCTCCAGTTGCAGTCACTGAGATTCAAAAGCAAAATCTCCTTGGTATAAATGCCCTCATATGTCTTGTCTGATGCCTTCATTCCATGAAAGGAAAATTAAGAGGGACAGGTGGAGGCAAATCAACCATCTGGGACAAGACTTAGGACTTCCTTTGCTCTGGACTTACTGAGTGAATTTGGAAAAAGCACCTAATGTCTTTGGAGCTTAGATTTTCAGTAAAACTGTTGAATTAAACTAAATTAATTAGCTCAAAAGCTCCCTTCTAGCTCTAACAGTCAATAGTCGTAGAAATATCCTGTGTTCACTCTTCTTGGGGAGATGACTACCTAAGTGGTCTGAAGCTGGTAAGTGCTTTGTGACTTACTCATGATTTATTTGTAGAACAAATGTAGCCCAGGGGGTCTGAGATAGAGATCGGCTGACCCAAGCACATTGATTCAATGCCTAAATGAAACATCTCAGACATGTCGCTTGGGACTGGGAGAATTTATTGATATGGGTAAAGATCTACCGTCTGTCAAAGCAGCAGGTGCTGGAGAGGCATAAGAGCTCTGACAAATGGCCTCAGTCCCACCCCTGGGCTTCCATTATGTCACTTAGTAGTCCCCAGGGAAGTCCCTCCCTGTTCTTCTCCAGCACACCATGTCCCTCTCTCCTACTTTCAAATCTTAGTGGTAACATTAGCCCTAACGTCCGATAGTCAACTGATTGGCAGTTAAGTATTTATCAAAGGAGACCTCAGGGGACTTAACCCCACAATTCCCAATAGCCCTCAACAGCCCTCCAAAAATGAGTCATATCAGCATATCTGAACAAACAAACAGCTTTAGGACAAGTTTCCCAATCTCTTCAATTGCACTGTCAACCGGGAGCCTAACTGACACAGACAATCTGGAGCTTCCAATGAGATTTAATGCAGACCTACTGTGTGAGTGGTCATTGCACTGGTGGATTGACTGGTTTCACCTCCGGTGCAGAGGTTATAGCAGCAAGTGTGTTCTGGATGTTGTTGCTGAGAGGTTTGGGGTGTCTTCTCCACACTGATCATCAGAGACTTGAGCTCTGTCTGACCGGCGATGCAGGGAGACAGCCATGGCAAGGGGCAGAGAAGCAGCCCTAACAGCTCACCACTCTTGTTGGAGCATGTGGACTCATGTATGATTAGTGTCAACTCACACTGGAATATGGGCCCCGCGAGGCAGGGGCTTTGTCTGTTTTACTCACTATTCTGGCTTCAGCGCCTAACACAATGTTAGCAGATGGGAGGCACTTAGCAATGTAGTTTGATTGATCAGTGAAGACGCCACTTAGTGCTGTGGTTAAAAGACAGACCCTTGGATCCAAATCCCAGCTCCCCTGTTCAGTAACTGGAATTGTGGAAAAGAGAGTAAATATTTCTGTCACAGTTTCCTCATTTTTAAACTAGAAACAATAATGTATATTTCAAAGGGAAGTTATGCAGGTTAGATGGATTGGTATTTATAACTGGTGCTGGCATGCACTGTAAATGTTTATTAAATGAGGAGATTAATCAGTTTACATGCCCCGTTCTTTTCCATCATTATCAAGCTTTGGTTTTTAGAACTAAAGTTTGAGTTTGTAAGAACACGTTTTAATTGGCATGGGCCCGGATGCAAACACACTTGTGCCGTAAGACCTGTGGCTATGCAGCATGCTCCGAAGCAGCTCTTTCCATCAGTTTTGTTAAATAAGCTACTTGACTTATTCTTGACTTACAGCTCCTTGAAAGCAGACACCATTCAAAAGAGCCTGATTGAGCGTGGCTGCTCAGTGGTTTTGGAATGAGTGCATAATTTACTCAGTGAACGACTGCCTTGTGTGTCTTCTCTTGCTCACTCCTGGGAAAGAAATCACAAGCCCCTCCCTCCATCTTGCAGATTCTTCTTTACCCACAATCCATCGGTGTCACGTTCATCCCCAGTCCTGGTCACTCCAGCCTCCCCACCCCACTGTCACCATCACCAGCACTGTCCCCGTTTGACCAGCAGCTCTCTTCAGCCTCCCTTTCGCACTCCCCCAATACCTGTTCTCTTTACCCTCACCTGTCTCCTCCACTGGCTTGTGACCTTTGACATTTACGTTTGCAATCTTGCTTTGTCTCTGCCTTTCGTGTAAGTCAGGTCAAGTCCTTTTGTTAAACTAAAAGAATTCATTTCAAACAAAGCATTTTTCTTTGCAACCTTTATTTTTCCCATTCACTCTCATAATCACCTCAGGCTGCTTCCTTGTTCATTGGAAACCCTTTTTTCCCCTCTTGGTTATACCTTGGTCACGACAGTATTTTTAAACAAAATTAATTTTACTATTGTTTTGGATTATGTTCACAGTTCTGCTGGTCAGAGCAGTGATTCAGTGCCAACTTCACCTGATTTAATTCACATCTCACGGAAAGTGTGAGGGAGCAAAACGGAGGACATGATTCACCACCCAATCCCCTCACACCAGTCTCTGCCTTTGAAGTGATGCTAATCTGCTTAACTGCATGGAAATAACAGGAGGCGTACTTAGACAGTAGTATAAGCCAGTTCATAAGACGAAACCTTCTGAACTTAAACCAGTTGCTCCTGAACTCTGAATTGCTCCCAAACCTTCTTAATGTGGGACCATTCTGTGCAAGTGTGGGTAGGCATGCGTCTGTTTTTTGTTGTGTTACTTTTTAGGTATCACTATCCTAGTTACTTTTATGCTTTAAACTCTGCAAGGATCAGCCTCTCATCCATTCCTTCCCCTGTGTGTTTTTGGTGCCCAGATGGGTCTGCATACAGAGAGGACTTGGTGAATGCCACTGATGCACAGGTGGTTTCTGCGTCCTGAAGTGACCCAGTTCAGGGGGTGCTCTGGGGGCAGGGGCACACCAGGGAGAGTTCAGAGGCTCCTAGATTAGCAGTTCCTGTGGCTCCTTAGACACTCCTTGTGTCTCTGGGTAGCGTTACTAATGAAACTGCCTTTCAGGGGTTAATCCTGCAATCATAGATCCTGATTATTCTTCTTGTTTTAAGAACCATTTTTCTTCTGTGTCTTTGCAAGCTCCACCACTCAGGGGAGTAACAGCAGTAGATTGGTTATGCTAAACACCCCACCTCAGGGGCTCAATTTTGATTTTTTCAAGTGATCCAGTCATTTATATAGTCGAGAACGACTCATCTTGAAACTTCACAAAACCATTTAATTTTTTTAGTCATAACTCTAGATAATTTGTATCTATATTTTTAGCCCTCGCTTGAGTCCCAGGGAATACTCTGTGAAGCAGGAAACTTAAGTGCATGTTCTTTTTTACTGCCTTTTTTGCCTTTTCTCACCCCACTGCTAATAATGTGCAGTTCAGCAGTGAGCATTAGAGAGTGCTTCATATTTTGTCCGCGCATACCCTTTCACAAAGACGGAGACAGTTCTAGGGATAAGCAGAGAATGTGACATGGTCCATTATTTTTTTCCTCTTTTGTCCTTTAGTCTTTAGACCGGTGGAAAAGACATTATGTTTGGGACCTGCCCCTGCAGCCTCTCAGCTCTGCAGTATTCCCTGCTCTACAGACTGTATAGTGTCTTCCTGGTCAGCCTGGGGTCCATGCATCCATGAAAACTGCCACGATCCCCAGGGGAGAAAAGGTGAGTGGCCTGTTTGTGTGTGCTTCATTCACGTCCATTGTACACACACACACACACATTTATCCTGGTAGCTAAGTAGCTGATTAAACTTGTTTAAGACAATGTTTATAAAATTTAGATTACCAGCTCAAGCCTGACAGCATTCAGTTATTACAGAGACCACTGGGGACATTTCCATGAACACAGACCCTGACCTTGGTTGACCTTCCAAGAAGGCTCATAGCTAGGGAAGTGACTATTATTCAAAAAATGGTGTAACAATATTTTACATACGTAATGGTATACCGAGGAAACCAGACATGATTTCTGTAAACACATCAGGAAACAAATGTTTTATATATCTGTTTTCAGATTTCCACGTGCTGAGTTTGATGTTATGTTTTATATTTTCATGAGGGGCGCTTATGTACGTTGTTTACTTTCAGATGTCCTCGGCCTTAAAGTGAAATCTTAAAACTTTATGTGCTTAATTTTGTAGGGCTCTGTGATCTTGTTTTCTTTTATTTGCTGTTAAAACTACACATCTTCATCTTCAGCAGTTCATTTCTGGTGACATCTTGACTTTTCTTGCATTGGCTCATCAGTTTACATTAATATTATGTCCCCTTAAATGGCAGTGCTAAAAAGAAACACAGTTATACCTCAGTACTCGTCAGCTTCAGAACTTGTCAAACCCTGTACTCGTGGCATTTTGATGAGAGAAAAATGTTTCAGCTCTCGGCCCTTGCTCAGGACTTGTTGCACTTGCTAGAACTTGTATGAATCACGATCCCACCCTGCAGAAGAAAATTCTTCATTGCTATGTACTTGTCAGTCTTGGCACTCGCCATGAGTTTTGGAACAAATTAACAAGTACCGATGGATTGCGGTATTCCCTTCCTTTATTAAGAACCAAGGACATTCCAGAAGTTAGGTCGCATTTCTTAAGCACTAATTCTAGTGATCACATGCAAAGAACGAAAACATGAGGAAGTGTTTGATGTTCTAAAGCTGGTTCTTTCAGCTGAAATTTGAAAACCCATATTTCAGCAGTCCTCGCAATGCACAAATGCATATTATATGCATGCTCATTTTCACACACTATCTATGTCCCTGGGCTTTTCCCTTTATTCTGACTCTTGTTCTAAGGCAGGAAAGGAGGGTATGTATTGAGTTGAAAGCAAGAAGCAGCAGCTAATTGTAATTTTGTTACCAAACAATAGAAATGTGGATCTCAATGGAACCAGGGGTGGTTGGGGCTAGTCCGCTTTCTTATTTGACATTAATCATAACATTCCCTAAGCCTTGCCAGCTTATGGATACCAATAATTTCTCATTAATACTAAGACCCACAATCCATGGTCTTAGGGTCCACATGTGCACAAAAATCTAGGATTGGATATTGTTCTAAATCACTTTAGTGATAAATTAGTTATTCCCTGTTTTTTTGAAGGCAACATAACCTTTAAACATTACTTTATCCAATTGACATTTGATCTAAAATTAGACAAATACTTTTCGGGGTGGCTAAGTTGGTTGGAGAATTGTCCTGTACAACAGAATATCTTTTTTTAAAAAAATTATTTTATTGTTGTTCAATTACAGTTGTCTGCATTTTCTCCCCACCCTTCCCCCAAATATCTGGGTTTGATCCCAGGTCAGGGCACATACATAGGTTGCGGGTTCAATCCTTGGTCAGGGTGCACGTAGGAGGCAATCAACTGAGAAACACATCAATCTCTCTCTCTCTCTCTCTCTCTCTCCCTCCTTCCCTTCCTCTTGCTCTAAAATCAATAAATATATCCTTGGATGAGGATTAAAAAAATTAGACACTAAGTTATCCTAATAATCATCCTAATAATCTATGTTCAAGTAACATAAAATTCCATTTAGGATTTCAGTAGAGAAGATTGTAAAAGTCTCTCAACTTCATTTAAACTTTCAGACATAAGATAACTTCATCATGGTCTAAATTGCAAATTAGAGAATGAGCCTAAGTTTTTCCCTTGACACACTTTTTCATATGTTATAGGTTTTCAGATCTAATTGTGCCATAAAAATCAGTAAGTTCATTTTATATGGAGGTATTTTTTCCCAAAACATTGTAATAAAATCAACATAGTATCTTATAAAGGATGGCATCTTATTATTTTTAATGGTCAATTATTGAATATAATTGACCTACAACATTGTATAATGTTAAGGTATATAACATACTGATTTGGTAAGCATATATATTGCCAAATGATTACCACAATAAGGTTAGTTAACACACCCATCACCTCACCTCGTTACCTTTTGTGTGTGTGTGTGCTTGTGTGTCTATGGTACGAACTTTCCTAAGATCCACTCTCTCTCTCTGTACCTCCCTCATGTTCATTATAGCGTTCTTCACACCAGTCAAGACACAGAAACAACCTCAGTGTCTTTCAACAGATAAATGGTTAAATAAAATGTGATATATATCTGTAGATACCACGCACACACACACACACATACATACACACATGAGTGTTCGCCATAAAAAGAAGAAAATCCTGCCATTGCGATCACATGGATGAACCTTGAGATCATTATGCTATGTGAAGTGTCAGAGAAAGACAAATACTGTTTGATCTCACTTGTATGTGGAGTCTTCGAAAAAAACTGAATTCATGGAAACCAAGAGTGGAATAGTGGCTGCCAGGAGTGGGGGGGTGGGGGAATGGGGAGAGTTGTTGATCAGAGGATGCAAGCGTCCAGTTCTAAGATGGGTACCTTCTGACAACCTAATGTATACCATGTGACTACAGTTAACAGCCCTATATTTTATACTTGAAAGTTGCTGAGAGCAGATCTTAAAATTCTTACCATCAAAAAAAAATTCCTTTTTAAGTAGTAAATAAAGTAGAAAGAAATGCCTTTTCTAATAGTTTCAGGAAGAGTCCTGGCACTGAATCTCATTGGCTAGTATGTGTCACATGCTAATCCGTGACCCGATTGCTCCGATGGGGGGCTATGGGCCTGCAGTGGCCCCCTCCAGTGAATTGACAGCTCCATTCACGCCTTACAGCCTGAGAGTGGGAGACAAGGAATTCCCTCCAGACATATGAGGTGCTGATACTACAAGAATGTAGAAGCAATTCTTTGGTCAGACTTAAGAGACATTTATTGAATGCTTGGTCCCTTTTGTTCTGGGTCATGGAGTCTCTACAGGAATTCAGGCAATCATTTTTGTTTTTTTCCTAACCCTGTGCTATAATTTTTGTCACTGGAGCCCAAAATTTCACAAAAACCTTGGTGAAAAACTGCTCTCTTAACTTTTATTTTAGTCTTCCTTTTCCACATAACTCAGGGCTGGTCCATGGAACTCAGCTGGGAAACACACAACATTCTGACCAACCTTTTTCCTCATTGGCCCCCATTCCCCTGCTGTGGAAGTCAACTCTTGTGAATATGGCCTACTCCATTATTTATTAGACATCACATGCTGTGGGTTGAATTGTGTCCTCCAAAAACATATGTTCAATGCTATATGTTCAATATGTTCACGTTCAGTGAACGTGACCTTATTTGGAAATAGGGTTTTGCAGATGTAATCAAGTCAAAATTATGTCATATATAATTAGGATAGTCCCTAATCCAATGACCGATGTCCTTTGGACACAGAGAAACACACAGAAGGGTGTGCCACATGGAGATACAGCGGCACAGAAGACATAGGAAAAGGCCATGCAAAGACAGAGACAGACTTAGCAGTGATACCTCTACAAGCTCAGGAGTGCAGTGATTGCTGGAAAACACCAAAAGCTAGGAGAGGCATGGAAACAGTCCCTCCCTAGAGCATTCAGAGGGGTGTGGCCCTACTGACACCTTGATTTTGGGTTTCTAGCTTCCATTTGTGGTACTTTGTTTTGAAAACCCTAGGACACTAATCTACTGCCCACATTTGCATCAGCATAAAGGCTCAGCGAGAATGCAGCACTTCATAAAATGCCAAAACAGAAGTATAGAGAAGTAAAGCAATTTGTACAATAGTGATTTAATCACAGCCACACCAGCAATAATGACATGGAATTCTGTCTCTTCAGTAGAGTCTTCCTCAAACACTAAGCTTCCTTAGGGATTTTCTCTATAAGCCTCAAAAAGTTTGAAACAAGACACAGAATTATACCTGAGGTTAGCAGAGAAGCCCACTGCCCATGTGCACGACATTGGCCAGTGGGAACAATTAGCTCTGACAGCCAGCCATTGAGCTGATGTAGGAGATACGGCATGGGGTCTGGGATGCCTCTTTGCACCAGTGCATTGCCTTTGGAGGGAGAGGGAAAATAGATTGCAATGTGTGAGAAAGGGCGGGTTTGCCAAGAATAGTTTGAGAGCACCAACTACCTGGGATGTGCATTTTGTGCCCCAATCCACAAATTTTTCAAAGGAAAGGGCAGCAACAGTAGAACTTCTCACCCAAGTATCACCACAGCCTCCTACAGAGTTTAGGGCAGGCTGGGATCAATAAGAATTAGACTCTGTTTTAAAGGGCCCATACCAAGGTTAAATTATTCAGGTCTGGGAGTTTGTTATTTTATAAATTCTCCCTTAAAGCAGAGAGAGTTTTGATTTTTAACGTCTTGCTAAAACCTGCTAGGACCACCTGCCTGTAATCCCTTTTGGGGAGAAAAGAATGGAGATTTTCTTCTAGGGAAATGATTCTGTGCCTACCAGGAGTCCAGGCATGTTATGAGGACAGTAAGTGATCTTCTTGTTGCTTCTACTGACTTGTGAGCATGAGGTCTGAGATCCTCTCAATCTCAGTCTGTCTCATGGTGCTACCATGGGTTCTGCCAGAGTCACTGACTGGCACAAACTAAATATGCTTTAGATTCCACGGAGGCTGGAGTGCACAGGCTAATGCATTAAACATCGCAGAACTCTGGGCAAAATCCGAATTGTTTAGCTTCACATTTGAATTCTCTACCCTAAAGAAATGCAGCGGATCTACTAGCAGAAATCTAGGATACTCATACTTTCCTAGATTTTATATCTGTATCTAATATATATATATATATATATATATATATCCTTCTCTGGATATCTTCTTTGTGGTATAGGATTTGAGGAAAACACAAGCAAATAACAGCAAGAAAATAAATGTGGAAAGCTGTAGATAATTACTTTTTTTCCCTCATTTAATCTTTTTCTCAGACCCTGTGTTACAACTTTAGTATGTTACTTTTGTTCACATTTTAAAAAAATAATAAGAAAGGATAAGAAGGCATTAAATATTTTATTACCTAATAGAAGAAATTAGTTAACTACACATATTATCTTCAGATGGCTGTTATTCTTAGGCAGACACCATTCAATAAGGAACAAGGGTTGTGTCTGTCAGCCATTCCAAGGGCATTAGAGAGTCAGCCATGTACACACACTTCACACCTTCTATCAGGTCGGTGGCAAGTGGACAAGAACGGTACTCTGCAGGTTGGTACTTGTCAAGTGAGGCCAGAACACCTTTCAGAGGGATTTAAATTGGATCAGGTTTTATCACTCATTGCTTTAACTTTGATGCATTGCCAAAGAGTTATAACTAGAGACACATGAAAGAGAAATAACCTGAAAAAATCACTGATGGATGAATGCTACCTATAGGTACAATGCATTTTTAAAAATTACTTTTGACGTATAGACATACATTCTTGTCCCTTTCAGACATGTTTTCAAAAGGTCGTCCTGCCCACAGTAGTTGATCTTGGAGAAGAGGAGCTGATGGAGATCTGATATAGTGTCGCAGTAGATATTTCTTCTGCGGTAGGACATCAGGAATTCCATCCTGCCGCCAATCGCAGTTCCTAAAGTCCTCAACCTCTCCATGGGAAAGGGCATTTTGAAACTGAGAAGCCATGACTGTCTTTAACAAAGACAGTCTTTTATGCTCTCAAGCAAATCAATGTAGACAGCACATTAAAGTAAGGAAATACATGTTTTAGATCTTATATAATACTAACGGGGGGAATTTTCATGTTCCTTCCTCATCGACTAGATACATCCACCTTTAATGAGAAATATATAAAGTCATTTTGCTTTGTCACAGATAATATGTATAGTAAGAGAAAGTATTTTTCTTATTTCTTTTACGTTGTGTCTAGTGTGTTGGGGCCACACCCGCTTCTCATTCTAAGAATTGAGTTTCCATGCTCACGATCACCCTATCAATGCATCCTCTTCTTTTGTGTTTTCACAACAGAGTGTAAATCAGTAATGACGCTATAAGATGCTACCCCTGCAGGGATGGTGATTTGATTTCTAGAGTTGGAATGAAAGATTTTATCTGCTCAACTTCTTTGAGTTAGAGTTGTCAAAATGTCCAAGGCTGACAGAAATAAGGACAAATAAAATATTTAAGATGAAATCAGCTTCTGTCATCTTTGGTCTTACTTCAAGTCTGTCCAAATGGAGTTAGTGTAGAGACACAGCATTGGCCATGGATAGCTTCATCAAAGTTTACGCGAACGCTTTCGGGGCACTAGCACAGGAAAGCTACTGTGCTCAGACCTGAATATACCCACCTGAGCCTCCTTTAATTTGTTTATGGCTTCAGTTAAAAAACATTGACCCTTCTGATACTTATTGTTCTTCTCCTTTTTCCCCAAAGTCTCTAATCACTCTTTTTCTAATTACATCCAGTAGAATAAACACTAAACTAGTAGACTATACACTAAATCCTTAGGTTCATGGAAAAATTAAGACCTACAAGTTTTAGCCTCATTAAGGTGAACTGAATCCGTGGTCAGAGAGTCATTATTCACCTCCTTCTTGCTATCCAGGGACTGGAATTCCTAATCTGTACACCTTTGGTTTGGGGGGAGGATCCATGGGTCCTGGCAGATCCACTGCATGAAGCGGGGCTGGGGCACCTCGTGAACAAGAACTGACCTGAATCCTTTCTTGTGAGGAGGTATCGACTCAGAAAGACCTCAGCTGAATTTCATACAGATCCATTTTATCAGTAATGAGGCTTTGGACAGGCAATAAAATATCTTCTAGCCTTAGTTTTTAAATGTGTAAAATGAGAATAGTAACTGATGAAATAGTTTTGATTTATTAATTTGGGGTAATATAAGTAAAGTGGCTGTCACAGTCTTGGTATAGAATAGATGCTTAATTAATGCGTGCCTTTCCCCCTTGTTGAACTACATTCCCTATGAAGCTTAGATTTATGGTTTCTCTTCCTCCTGCGGCTTCCCACAGTACATTATAGTGATCTACATGCAGCAGTTAATGTTTATGGAATGATACTATCTGATTAATATGAAATTTAGTAAATGAAGGTAAGCGGTTGGCTGGCCTCAGCCACCATGGAGTTGGCGCTTGTGTATCTTTCGGAACAGAAGCACCCGGGGGAAGCCTGATTTCTATTGCAGGCAGGAACACCAATGTGTGATTAAAGTTAAGTGCTAACAAGAGAGAATCCAGGGGTTTTGTTTTATGCTGAGCTTGTGCTATGATTTGATCCGAGTGAGAGTCAGGACAAGGGCAGCACAAATGAAAGACCGGAAGAATTTATTATCCGAGGACCTTTAATCTATAGATTTATGGCGAGATAGATGCAACTTGATTCATAGAGGAAAACTGCACATGCCCCTCAGTGGCATTAAGGTGCAGGTATAGGACACCAGAGTCCCTCAGTACAGACGGCTCAGTCTCTGAGCCGGTGGTCAAAGAGCGCAAGTCACGGAGACCATGTTGTGTCCTACTCAGAGATATAAACTGGACGAGCACAAACATAGGTAAGAAATGAGTGGCATTACGTGTGAGGATAGAGGTCGTCCCAAGTGTGTGGGAATCAGAGGCCATCACAGGTGATGTTTAGTGTAGTTTAGAGCCCTGTGTGTTCAGGCATCTCTCTCTACTCAAGGTGGCCCAGGAAGGGAGCTGAGCTCTCTTCTGGGTTTTATTTTGACTAATTAACAGTGTAGACTTGGAGGTATGAAGCAGGCAGAAGCCATCTTTTGTTTTAACCACTCCTAATATATTCGATGCTGTGAGAATGTCATCTCTGTTGGCCAAATGATGTCTTTCTACAGGTGGCTGATCCTTAAAGTAAGAATCTAAGAGTTTCTTTTAAAGGCAGGTGGTGGATTAACTCTAGACCAAGAAAACCCAAATACAGCAGTTATGACTGTTTAAAATAGTTGCCCAGCCCTGCAATATTCTAAGGAAGCTTGGCTCCCTCTTGTGGCCTAAAACCATGTATCAATTTGTTCTAGTCTCCTTGGCTGTGCTGTCTAAGAGGAGCAAGTCTTCTTCTGCCAATGGCACCTTGGGCTTTGCAACCTTTCCATTTCATTACTATTGGTGGGATAATAGGCAGGACGCTGGCAAAACTGTGGGCGAGATGACCCTGGCTGTATTACCCCTGTGCTTTCTAACTTGTCCTTCTCGTGCTGAAAGGGTGGTAGAGTATCTAACTCACATTCTGGAAATCCAGTGTTTTCATGCCATCTTCCTATCAAAGACTCTTATTGTTTTTACTCACTCCAAGACATAAATGAATGATAATTTCTTAAAATGTTACCATTCAATAAGACTGGTTTTATTTTAAAATGAATTAAAGAATTGAATCAGTTGCTTGAATTTGGTATATTAAAGAATGGAACATAGATGGACTTGGAGAGTATTATGTAAGTGAAATAAGCCAGGTGGTGAAAGACAAATACGGTATGATCTGACCTATAAGTGGGACCTTATCAGCAAAACAAACGAGCAAGCAAAATACAACCAGACATTGAAATAATGAACAAACTGACAGTAACCAGAGGGGAGGGGAAGAGGGATAATAGGGGAAAGGTCATCAAGGAACATGTATAACGGACACATGGACAAAGCCAAAGGGGGTAGGTTTAAGGGTGGGAGGTGGGGATGGGTGGGGCGGGGGGCATGGTGGGGTGAAAATGGAGACAACTGTACTTGAACAACAATAAAAAAAGAATGGGCCTTTAGTAGCACTACAGCCAGAGGGCCACAGATATAAAACTCAGACTAAAGGGACTGATCTAGTTCTCAGTCACTTTTCTTTAGCTCACTTTAAAAAAAATTATTAATTTGTCTCATTTGAAAATAGGTTTCATATAAAGAAAAAATATAACTTGGATTTCTGGCTAAGTCTTAGACAAAATCAGAAGATTTGACAAAAGAGTCCATGTTTCTTCAACAGTCAGTAGAAGCTGGGGAAGAGCCAACCATTTTGCAGCAAGACACATCTGCCATGTTGCCACAGACCCCACCACTCCCTACAGTCTCATGGTTTACCCATTTTCTTCTTGACTCCTGAATCCTGTAAGATTGAGTTTGTGATTCTGTAGGCTTGGAGTGCATAAGGTCCATTTATATCTTAATTATAGTGGGACTTTGTGCCCTAGTTTCATAGTACTGTAAAAAAAAAATTAACTAATAGCCCAGGGACTCTTGCTTAGCCAGGATGGGGAGTGCAGGGCCAAAGAGGTTCTGTCCTCACAGGGCAGGCTGACCTGAAACTTTCAGGGCACGAGGCTGTAAATGCTCAGGAATCAGGGATATGCCAAAATGTAGCTATATTTTGACTTAATACAGAGTAACAAGAATGTCAGAAACTACAGAGGAAAGAAAATATAGATTAATCTATGCTTAATATATTTCTGTGAGGGTTCATTTATTTTTACTTGTTTATTGATACCATTGGCCACACGCTACTTCTTATTTCTTTTGATTATGCCTGACCTTTCCAACTTCTAGGCTGTAATCTTTGGTAGACAGATTTCCTGCTCTACTTCTTTTCCAGTTACTTCTTTCTTTTCCTCTTCTTATCCTTCTCATTTCCCACAAAAGAAAACACATCAAAATACTACATGTTTTAGAGTTATAGGTGTTCAAATAACAGTTTCATCTCTTTGCTAGCTGCTGCCCTTTGCTTTTGTTGGGTAGTGATGGAAACCTGTGAAACTCTTGTTCTTTCTCTTCCTAGGATTTAGAATGAGACAGCGCCATGTCCTCATGGAATCCACGGGGCCGGCAGGACGCTGCCCTCATGTGGTTGAATCTGCTCCCTGTGAGGATCCCGTGTGTTACCGATGGCTGACATCTGAAGGGATCTGTATCCCTGATCATGGAAAGTGTGGCTTGGGACGTCGCATCCTGAAGGCTGTCTGCCAGAATGACAGAGGTCAGACACAGTAAACATAAGTATTTTCTAAGTGCTATCTGACAAATGAAACATCACCAGTCTGTAGTCATTTTCCTGAGGGGGAGAAACAGTCTTTTCTGTTCTTGAATACGTTTAATTCAGGTGTCACATTACTGGAGAGTAAGCTGCCTTGACTTAATATGGGCCCACATACTCCATGACAAAAAAAGGCTATTTGATTCTGCCTAAATGCAGTACAGTGAACCTGGAGATTTCTCTGAAGGTTTTAATTTATCAAAGCATGAAATACAGAAATTGTCTGTACAGTCTTCAACTTATCACCACAAAACAAGTTTTATTTGGTTTTTTGGAGGTTGCTATGTAACATGCTTTTATATATTATTAACAAATACTAGTTTGCGAAGATTTTACATCTACCACTCCTGAAAGAAATATTAAACTACATATTTTCACTTATATAACGTTAGACTAGAATCAGTTCTAGACATAATACTAACACTTCTAAAGAACCATTTTTAAATATATGTTGTCAAGATTTACAAAACTATTGACAATGGCATCTTTCCTTCATCGCCAAGCTTCTAGTGCAATAGTTATTTGAAATGAAATGTGATTTAAGAAATATGTAAGTCACATGGAAATGAGAAAAGTGACATTTAAAAAAAACTTTATCCTACCGTTAAAGAAATTCAGTCTCTTGGAATAATATCGAGTACCTCTATTAATCAGCTCTGCCATGCGAAGTGCCCTTGGTGTGTGGAGTAAGATGTTTTGACTTGTGGAATGAAGTAAGCCACAGAACAGAAGGGCGTTACAGAGTGGATTTAGAATGGATATTAACATCTGTGCAGGCCTGACATTCAGCAATGCATTTCCTTGTTTCCTTTCTTGCTCCCCTTCTCCTCTCCTCTCTTCTCTCCACACTCTCCTCCCCTCCCTTCCTCCTTCCCTCCTTCTCTTCCCTTTTGTCCTTCACTTTCTTTTTTCCTTCCTCCTTTTTCTTTCCTCCTTCTCTCCCTCAGTCCTCCCTTTCTTCTTTTTGTTTTATCACTGCTGTAATTAGACAAATACACATTTTATCAAGTGATGTAATTGGTAATTTCTGAAATCAGGTGGTTAATTACATAGAGGACAACAACAAGTTACATTAGCTCAGTCCTTTTTGACTAAATAGTTAAAACAGGAGTGGCTTCTAATTTTACCAAATAATTTTCAAATTGTAAGTATGTGCAGTTGGTTGACAGAGCAAATCAGATCACATTTGTATTGCCTTCCCTCGAATTCAGGAAGAGTAATATAGAGATTTATACCCTGGGCTTAGAACTGAGGCTCTAGAATCAGACAGGTTGAAGTTTTAAATCTATTCATCTGGTAGATGATTTGGGGGAAACTGTTTAACTGTGGAAGCATCCTTTCATTCACCTGAAAAGTGGGGATAACAACACCTGCCACTCCTGCCCGGAATGTGAAAGTTAAATTAGTTATACAAGAGTGACTAGTGAAATGCCTGGCACATAACCATTCCAAATAAGCTATAAGCATATTTTACTTGTAATGCATATTTATTATTGTTCTCTGGCATGAGAGAATAATGCAAAAAGCATTCTTTTATAAATGAAAATAATTATGAGGTTTAGAAAAACCATACTTCTTTCTCCCAAACTCCAGCTGTGAAAACACAAAGATCATTTGTTTGGTTGAGACACACTAACAAGTGACTGTCATGCTTTGTCATTTCATAGCAGGTATTAAAGGCTTTTCATGGTATATAATGTCCATAATGATTGGGACTTCTTTCACTTTCATATTGTGCCTTCTGCAATATGGTAGAATGTGATACTCAGATTTAAAATTAATGATATATATTTGGTCTTTGAACCAGTTTCTGGAACAGAGCTCCTAAAATCCTTGGAATTTCCTGAGTAATAAGAGCAATAGAAACATCTTTTGTCATTAAATTTGGTCTCTTGTCCTCAGTTCCTGAAATTGTTTTCCTAAAGATGAAATGAATGTCTTCTAATTCATAACAAGCACCTTCCCACCACAACTGGGTTTTCAATACTGAGTTGACTTTTGGAAAATAACCTAAGAATGGGGGCTGGTTGCCAGAGGAGCCCACTGCAAACAGAGGTTGGAACTTTCATTTTCGCCTCCTGATTTTTGGAGAGGGGAGTGGGGCTGGACATTCAATCAGTTACCAGTGTCCAATATTTAATTAATCATACCTATGTAATAAAAACTCCATGACAACCCAAAAAGATGAGGTTTAGAGAGCCTCCTGGCTGGTGAACACGTGGAGGTTTGGGGAGAGTGGCAAATCAAAGCTGCACATCCTTCCCTAGACCTTGCCCTACACCGCTCTTCCACATGGCTGTTCCTGAGTATCCCGTCATAACAAACCAACAACCTAGTGAGTAAAACAGGCTTCCTGAGTTCTGTGAGCTTCTCTAGCAAATTAGCAGAACCCAAGGAAGGGGTCTTAGGAACTTCTGATTTATAGCTACCATTTTATAGCAGTTCTAGACTTTTATTACTGTTTCCTATGAAATGACTAATTTTCAGTGTTGGTCTCACTCTCAGTTTCTATGGGGAGAAATAGGAATCACTGCTGGATCATATCAGTTTCATGGTGTCTTTGTGGTGTTTAAATACATGAATGACTCCTTCATCATTTGTGGGGCAACAGCCATGGTCATGGATATGAGAACATGCTGGTCTCCTCATAGCTGAAGCAATCTTTTGTCCAGTGAGAGATTGAAAATACGGTCTGGTTGCACTTTCTGCCATTCGGCTTCTGTGAGATTCGGGATGACTGATGAGAGAACGACAGAGAAGTGTTTCTTTCTGACTCTGCACGAATTATTGTAGTCTTCCCATAGCTACAGGACTTGACAGAACTGTTGATACACATGAAAATGCTTGGAGAGAAAAAGGGGTTAATATATAGATATTTTTAATAAGTCTTCTATGATTATTTTTCTTATAACATTTGGTAGTTTCCATCACTCTGAGTTAATTGTTTCAAAAAGTTTCTTTCAGAATTATTCAGAGCTAATAAATGGATAAGACCAAAGAAAATGTTAGATCTAGTCAGACTTGAGACTTGTTATCATCTACAAAATAACTTGCTTTGTCCCTTATCTTTGGGCTTGTGCATATTGACTCACTCCAGGTACCCCGTGTACCAAAAGAACATCCAACATCCTTTCAAAACATCTATATCCCATTCACACTGTGGAGCAAAGAGATTGCTACATAGCTGTGATCAAGATTGTGTAGGATGTTTGTCACTGTTTTTCTGGGCATTACTTGTGCCACTAGGAAGACATATTTTCCTTCACAGAAGGTCATTCAGACTATTAACCTGAAAATTTCAGAAATCACAATCTATGTCACATGGACGCCAGGAAATAACTGATATACCTAAGAATTGTGGGTTCGTTCAAGAATGTGATCCGCTTTGGACCACCTAAGATCCAAGTACCATCTACGGATCTCTACAGTTAATCTCTGTAGATACACTTGACCCATTTGCTACTTTGATTTATTAGTGACATTGTCCAATCAGTCTTAGTGAAGTTCCTATTTCTTACCCAGGCTGTGATCATGACAAACAGTTTGTTAATCAATGATATTTATTTTCAGGGAGGAAATTGTATAATCGATTACATGAAGGAATATTCTGATTTGAAATCTTATTTCCAATACTGTGGTGGATCAGCTTTGATTTCTCACCTGTGTACAACATCTTATCATTGCTGTGGGTGCATCTTCCCAGAGCAGATTGGGAAAATCCTCATAATGCTGTGGGCAGAGGATGGCATCCCAGTGGTTGACAAGTGACCGCTACTTATCATCTCTCATTGGTGCAAAGTGGGTAAGAGAACATGGTTATTGGATGAACACCAGACTGCCTGCTGGAGCAGTCAGACCCTGATACTCACCACATACTGTGCTCCATAATTGCTAAATGGGCTGTCTTGAAGAAGCAAGTGTTTGCATATTTCACCAAATACCTTTATTAGAAATAATCAAATATAAAGTCTGCACTTACACAAAACAAATACACATACCGGGGGAGAGCATACACCCAGACGAACATTCACATGTTAACGGGTTCGTGGGGCCGAGTTTTGTGTGGCAGCAACGCCCCCTCGCATACGTTTCTTATTTCTCACAATTGCATCAGACCTTCCCAGTGCAAATAGTTTTCTTATTTGCACAGAAAGCGTGAGGAATGACTTCTTGTCATTAAGGTGATGTAGCTTTTATGTCAGAGGCAACTTTCTGTGGGTACTAGCCTTGTATCATTCACCTTGAACAATCCAAAAATTTGATCTTTTAATCTTGACTAAAATGGCATGTGCTTACAAGCTCTGATGCAATAAGAACCTTTTAAAGAACAATTTTCATTGGTGCAATGCATGCTAGAATAATTATTTACCCAAGTTAGATTAAATTTTTGATTAACATGATACATCTATGATTAGTGAGTTTTTGTTTTGCTTTTTTGTTTTTTATCTTGTTTTTAACTTAAAATTTTTTAATTGAATTTATTGAGATGTTGGTTAAAAAATTACATAGGTTTCAAGTGTACAATTCTGTAATACATCATCTGTTTATTGTATTGTGTGTTCACCACCCCAAGTCAAGACTCCTTCCATCATCATTCATCCCCCCTTTACCCTCTCCTACCTACCCTCACCCCCTTTCCCTCTGGTAAGCACCATACTTCTGTCTGTGTCTATGAGGTTTATTTTTTCCCTTAACCCCTTTACCTTTCCCACCCAGCCCTCCAAGCCCCTTTCCCTCTAACAGTTGTCAGCATATTCTCTATGAGGCTGTTTCTATTTTGTTTGTTAGTTTATTGTGTTCATTACATTCCACGTATAAGTGAAATTATATGATATTTGTCTTATTTGTATAGTATTTGGCATATTTCAGTGAGCATAATATTCTCCAGGTCCATCCATGCTGTCACAAAATGTATTTCCTTCTTTCTTAATGACCTACTAGTATTCCACTGTGTAAATGTGCCACCGCTTTTTGAACCACTCATCCACTGATGGTCACTGGGGCTGCTTCCAGATCTTGGCTATTGTAACAAATGCTGCAGTGAACACAGAGGTGTAGATATTCTTTCAAATTAGTGTTTCAAGTTTCTTTAGATATATTCCCAGGAATTGAACTGGCAGCCCTTTGGTTCACAGGCCAGCACTCAATCCACTGAGCCACACAGGCTAGGGCATGTATATTTATTTTTATCTTACTACTTTACTGAATTTAGTTATCAGTTCTAGTACTTCGTGATAAAATCTTTGGGGTTCTCTATATACAGTCATGACATCTGCAAATAATGTCAATTTTACTTTTTCTTTTCCAATTTGGATGCCTTTTATTTCTTCTTCTTGTCTGATGTCTGTGGCTAGGACTTCCAGGACTGTGCAAATAAGAGAGATGAAAGAGGACACCCCTGTCTTGTTCCTGATCTTAAGGGAAACACTTTTAGCTTTTACCCATTGGGTATGATGTTGGCTGGAGGTTTGTCATATTTGGCTTTTATTGCATTCATGTACTCGTATGTTCCCTCCAGTCCCACTTTACAGAGATTTTTTTTATTATAAATGGGTTCTGGATTTAACAAATGCTTTTCCCGCATCTATTGATATGATTATATGATTTTTATTTTTCAATTTTATATGGTGTGTTCCATTGATTGATTTGTGGATATTGTACCAACCTTGCATCTCCAGAATAAATTCTACTTGATCATGGTGTATGATCTTTTTAATGTATTGCTGGATCCAGCTTGCTAATATTTTGGGGGATTTTAGCATCTATGTTCATTGGGAATGTTGGCGTATGATTTTCTTTCTTTGTAGTGTATCTGGTTTTAGAATTAGGATAATGCTGACCTCATTAAATGAGCTTGGGAGTATTCTCTCCTCTTGAAATTTTTGGAATAGTTTGAGAAGGATATGTGTCAGTTCTTTTCGGGATATGTGGTAAAATTCACCTGTGAAGCCATCTGGTTCAGGACTTTTGTTTATTAGGAGTTTTTTGATTACTGTTTCAATTTCATTAGTTGTAATCAAGCTATTCAGATTTTCTGATTTTCTCTGATTCAGTTTTGGAAGATTGTATGTTTGTAGTTGTTTATCCATCTCACCCAGATTGTCAATTTGTTGGCATACAATTATTTGTAATATTTTCTTACCATCCTCCCTTGTGTCTCTTCCTGGTAGACAGAATCCCTGCTGATTTCCACAGCCAGATATTGCAGGGGTGCATCTCCCCAGCTATCACGCTGTGGGTTGGGGATCCTGGCTTGAGGCTGAGACCCCATGCTTCTTAAGGGGAACATTTGCAGCTGACTTGTGCCTCCAGAATCTTAGTAGTTGCCTGTGCAAGCATGGCCAACCCTCTTTGTGTCTCTACCTTTCCTACCAGTGCTGATATGGCTGCTTCTGTAAGTCCTTGGTTATAAGACTGTCCTTCAGCTAATTTTCCATTGGTTATTCACATTGATTGCTCTATATTTTAGTTGTTTTTTGAGCTTGGTTCTGGGAGGAGGTGAGTGTAATACCCACCTACTCCACTGCCATTGTGGATCCCCTGTCTCATATCTTTAAATCCTGAGAAATCATCTTTGGCTGTCTTATGTGAATAAGGTCGAACTCCACTCAGATAAGTTATCTGTTGAAACATTTTTTGATTCACAAGAATTTTAAATAGAACCTCCTTTGTGTTTTCAAGTCATATTTTCTAAACCCTTTGATCATGCTGTATCTTGTCTTTGTCAGCACGCTCTGCCTTACTTCTCTGTATACATCTATTTTTTTCTTACAAGGCTTTGAACTGTTATTTCAGCACAGTATCGTTTTATATTTAGGAAGAATGAAGAATAGATTATTTGTTAAGTATCTCTTTGTGACAAAAGTATATTTTTTCAGTGAATCAACTATTAAAGAGACACTACAAAATTAGAGCCACCACAGAGAAAACAAAGCCTCTAAAATAAATTTCAAATAATAATTTTATAAAAGTTTTCAGCAATGTCATCTCAGTTGACATAAACATGCAGTTTATGAAGATGTGCATTTTGGAATGGATGATAGTTATTGGCATACTTTTTTTAAAAGAAAGTATCATTTTCTTATCCAATTAATGTTTCAATTTTTTTTTAATTAGGAAAAAATTCACATTTACCTTTGCATAAGGTTTGGGAATCTTAGAACAATATCACCAAGTGTTCAGAGGGATCAAAAGAGAGGAGAACAAACATGGACATGCATTTTGTATTCACAATCCAAATTCACATAAAAGGCTTTTGGAATAATCAGACTATCATGTACTATTTTTTCCTGCCCAGATCCCCTTGATCATTTGATATTTCTGTGCATGTCAGCCTGAAATTCCACTGACACCACCTGCATATCTTTGCCTAAGGAATGTCTCTGGCCATTGCAGCCTTCTGTGCCCACATATGCAGTCAAAAGTGCAAGAGAATTGACCATCCCAGAGAGTAGCCTTCAACTAATGATTGAGAGCTGGTATAAAAATGCCACTGCTTTGTTCCTCAGATAGCGTACCCTTGAGGTGTATGCATGACTGTTTCTTAGACTCCCTGGTGAAATTAAGCTCTACTTACTCACAGTAATCACACATCCTTTATCAGCCTCCTTCCCTTTCCTGTCTCACTGCCTGACTTTGTACTGGTTCCCTGGCCTTACTATCCCATAAATACTAGCCCAAGAATCTCTGTCACAGAGTTTGGTTATGGTGCAACTCAAACCATGGCAAGGATGCTTCGAAGTATTTAGCAAATCTACTCCTATATCCAGGAGATGTAGGATCCAATTCAATCATACTATATTGATGAAATATTTAAAGAATTTCTTTCCAAGGAAGACACAATTCAGTCTCTCATGAGAGCTTATTCACTATTTTGAACATCCCTCCCTATTTATCAATTATTTGGTAATACCTGAAGGGCTTCAATATGTGCTTCTGTGCTCCCTTTGAAAACATAAAAATAGTATTGAACTCATTTTTTCCCCAGTTAGGCAATGGCAGTAATTTATACCATCCCCTTGAGTCTTGTTTTCCAACAATTGAGTCATTTTATGACTCTCAGAAGAGGAGAAGCTTATACATATTTTCCTTTTGTAGTAGATTCCAGAGAGTATTAAACATTTCTTAATAAGAATAAGAGATCAACTTTTTTTGAAAGTTAAGGAAGTTATTTGTGTGAGGAAATTGAATTGTAAATGTTTGGGGAACACATCACTCTGTGTTTTTTTTGTTGTTGTTTTGTTTTTGGTTTTGGTTGTAAATCAGTGGTTCTAAACTACAGTGTGTGTCAGAATCTCTCACAGGGATGATAGAAACACATATTCCTGGCCCCCATTCCAGAGCTTCTAATTCATTAGGTGTGGGATAGGCTCAAAGATTTCTATTTCTAGCAAGTTCTTAAGTGATGCTGGTCCGACCAGGGATCATACTTTGAGAAACACAGTTCAGGGCAGAAGGAGGACTATGGGCAAAATTATAATGTTCTTGTATAATAGAAGTAGAGTAGAACAATGAAAGGCATGTCTTACACTTAGAATGCACATAATATTGACTCTAATCTGTTGTTGTTTCTTGTTTCCTGCTGAGGAAGTTATTCTTGAAATCCATAAAATACATTACTGTTTTTCCAGAAGCAAATGGTACATAAATATTCTTTTATTTCTTTATTGTTACCTAGATGGATTACTAAAAGATCAAATAATGGAAAGCAATAGTATGCTTTTACAGAAACTGAAGACACATAATATGTGAGATGAGTTATTTAGGGTTAGAAGAGAGAATTTTCATTTTCAGCAAGCTCTCTTTTTCAGACCACCAGCTGGTAGCAGTTTGGTGTCAATGTTCTTACCGAAAGAAGTGTGGTGATGACACATATGTTGTATTAAATTTTGAAATGAACCTGACATTGCAGTTGAAAGTGCCAATAAGATCAGGCTGCTATTCACGCTACAGGAATCAGACCACAAAGGAGATTAAATTTGAGAGTTCCTGTAGCCAAGTTCCTCATTCCCTTTCATTTAGATGTCTTGTAGTGAAATTAAAGGTGAAACTTTAATAACATTTGGCAATGAAAGAATCCAAAGGAGAAAAATAGAGACTTGTCCTAATCAGAGTTTCCCCATTTACGTTTGAAAGGAAGTTGGGGAGCAGATGTAAATTTGTGAATCAATTTAAATGCTAAAGGGAGAGGAACTGCAATATGATTTTAAATATATTTACTGTATGTTATCTGTCAGTAAAGAGGTATTGTATTTTGAATTACTTCCTCATTTTACTCTGTTACATACCTAGACATCACAAGATAGCTTTCATCTTTTCTCTTTTACCAGAGGTTTCTAGACAAATGACTCTATTCATATCACTGCCTCAACAGTATTTCACAATCAGACTAAGTATAGTCTGATTTTTTCATATTTCAGTATTTAGAAATTGCTTAGGAATATTTAGGAAATTGCTTCCTGAGTGTTCCTAGCAAGTTCCTAAGTGATGCTTATGAGGCCGGTCCAGCCAGGGACCACACTTTGAGAAGCAGTTCAGGGCAGAAGGAGGACTATGTCTATTCTAGAAAAGCTGGGTTTTTTTCCATGTCTTTGAAAATTCTCACTGGGCAGTCTATTTTCTGTTCCCATTCCATATGATTCAAAAAGCAAAACGAATTGTAGATTGTATTCATACATCAAACTGTAGTTTATGTGATTAAATGGTCAATCCAACCTTTCAGTGGGAGTTAATGTGAGATTATCACCCTTGTCATTACTTTCAACTTTCCTCTTGGACATGCTGTGAGTTTCCCTATTCCATTGTGTATTCTACTAGTGTTACTAACAGGGATTAGTTGTAGCATTAGTCACAGGGATATAATTTTGTTTGCTCATTCTGAACTTCATTTTAAAGTGGTATTTGGCTGTTTGACACGGCCTTTAGCTGGTACCTCCTGACATAACATCTCATGTTTCCCCCTATATAGACATCCCATATGTGCCTGTGTGAACATTCTACGTAGTTCATTTCATATTCACTGAGTCGAGTGTCTACGGTGCCCAAGGAATTATATGATTTTCCATGAAGATGATATCTGAGAAGTAGAAATAAAAAATCTATGGAGAGAAATCATACATTTTATTTCAAAGAAACATGAACTAAAGGAAAAATGTGTTAAAAGTTAATTTAGAGATAACTTAAGACCTTGATACTTCTCTTCCTGCACAGGTAAGCTTTGGTCACCAACAAGCCTCAGGGGATCCGCAGCTCACACTAAGTGCTCCTCCTCCTCCTCATTGTTACCTCTGTGGCGATTTGCCTCCACAGTCGTGTTCATGGTGTTCCCCTGAGATGCTCCTCCTCCTCTTCTTCCTTGGCTAATTCTTTCTCATCCTTTAAAATCTTGGATTGATGTCGTTCAGAAAAACATCCCTCCATTCTCACTCTACCTCTCTTAAGGTGGTCTAGAATCTTAAATGAATGTTATAGTTACCAACCACCTCACATGGTCATAGTTGATGATGATTATTCAAATTCTTCTATAGATGATTGGTTCAGAAATGTGTCAGGTTCGATCTGTTTTGGCCAAGAAGACACGAGAAGAAGTACATGAGCAAGGAAGGGGTTTGTTTCGGTTGCTGCCGTGATCCATTGTATGATGTAGAGGTTACGTTGCTTTGGAATGAAGACATTGCTATGATTGTAGGGCAGAGATGTAAAGACACCCCGGGTCCCAGAAGACATTGTTGAGCCACTGAGTTAACACTCTGAGCCCTGGCTGTTATGTCAGACAATAGGTTTCCTTATTGTAGAAGCCAGTTTCTATCAGAGTTTCTATCAGCTGCTGCAGAAATCATCCTAATAGAGAGCCTGTCTTCTGTGTTCTCGTAACACTTTGTGATTCAGTTATCAATGTCATTACTGCGCTATACGGAAATTAATCTGCTCACTTGTCTCTTTTTCCCATTTGACTCTCAGGTTCTCAAGGGCAGAGACCTTGAATCATTTATCATTTTATTCCTGGTATGATATGCCAGAGTATCTAGCATATTAGGATATACCCAATAAATATTTATGGAACGTTAAAGAGTTATTTCGACTGATTTGCCCAACAGCCCAATTGGAAATTATTAATCCAAATTTACTGATGAGGACATTATAGACCAGAGATGTTGACAGCCCAAAGCCATTTAACTAGTCAGTTATAACACCAGACATGTCTCTGACACAGGCAGTGACATTCATTAGTTAAGATGTTATTTTTTTCTTAAGTGAGACTTGGCCTGAGATTTACTTGTACTGCTACACTAAAGGCAATCACTGCCAACTTGCCTGGTGTAGGTCCAACAGTGAAACCCATTTCTAACTGCACACTAAGGAAGAACTTTACCTCTCTTTCTCCTTCCCTTGGTGAGAGCTGACAGCAAGAGAAGAATGGCCAGGGACAATGGAGACATAAAGCCCATACATGTTTCCTTCTGGTGCAAAGCGCGTTTGAGTTAGATATATTGTACTTAGTTATCTGCTTTTCCCTGGCAACTTTAGGCCTTATCTCGATTTTCTTCAGACAGCTAAACAGCATGCAGTGTATTTATCAGACTGGATTGGGAGTAGAGAGAGAAGCAGATTCTCTGAAAAAGGAGATAATGTGAAACCACACAAGGAGGAGGTGGGAGACAGCTATTTAGGGACAAGCAGCTTTTTATTCCTTCATAGTAGGGGCATTTCTAAAGGAAGAAACACAAAGACAGGACTGCTAGTAAAATCCTATCATGAACGTTGAGAGGGTATGGTAAAAAGCAAGAAAATTCTACACACAAAGTGGTTCATATTACATCAGGTTTCAGTAAAATATACTTAGAGTTTCATTGAGAAGAGTATGCAATTTCCGTGTGATATATCATTCTAGAAGGCAAATAGGTAGAAATTAAAAGATGACCAATTTTGGCTTAGTATGTGAACACACGTTCCATTTTAGCTGTCTGACAAAGGTGACGAGAATCAGGAGCCCCATGTCACTGAACACATTTACACAGAGGCTGGGGACCTCCTGTCAGGGTCACTGCGGCGGGCACCTTCGTGTCACCCAGTAAGAGAGGGAGACTCTGTGGATCCTCTGTTGCCATTTTGGATAGGACAGTTCTGCATCATTCCTGATTTTACTTCCTTTGAGGATGTTTAGCATCTCTGGTGCTCCCTGCAATACGTCAGTTCTGTGCTGTAATCATTTTGTCAGCCCCAAATGGCCCCACGTGTTTCCAGTCACCCCCAGGAGGACTTCCCCCGAGAGGAAAACACAGGCTGAATTTCTCCCCATGGAAAGCCACTGGCAAGGAGATGCCCAGAGTGTTTTCAAAGTTATTAAGAAAAGGTTATGTTTAATTCTATAATTAATTTTAATTAGTTGATTTATTTTGGATGATTAATACGAATTAATGCAAGGACATTTGAATGCATTGCAATTAAAAACAAACTGCAAAAGAAGATCATGCCACAAGTTAAAATTTTAGATTTCAGGTAAACAGGAAATCTACTTATCCAGAAGGGCCAGTCCGCTCCCTGACTGATAAATTAGGTTTCTCACTTTATAAGGTGTTCTAGGAGGTATGAGATGAAGTGAGAGAAGTGTGACTTCCTCTTTAGAGGAATGGTAACACTTATGGGAGTGTGTTTATTGAGATAAGAAGAACCCTGTACTTCAGGAATTTTGCAGGAGCACACTCTTAAAATTATTTCCATCCAATATTTACACAAGTGCATCTGAGAGAAATAATATTAGTCCTGATATTCTTAAATCTTTCCCTGAATTAAGTCAAGGAAGAGGTCAGCCTGGACCTGTGCGCCTGGAGCGCATATGACTGACAACCCACAAAATTGTTCGTACAGAATTGTTTATTGCCGAGACGTCAGCTGCCTATCGTGTGTTGCTATGACTCTTCCTCACGAAACATTGTCATTTCCTCAAAAGGTATGAGAGTTAGGTGCTTTAAATGGTTCGTATCAGCATCCTACGTGAGGATCCTTAGGAGAAACACTGGCCGGCCCAAGGTCAAGCATGTTTCCTGGTCATACGTTTGGTGTTTGTTGAATGCACTCGGAAAATTGTACAGTTTTCTGAACAGCCATATTTGCCTCCTCCTGGGCTCATTTCATGTTCCCGTGCTTAGCTTCTGCTTTTCTTCCTTGCCATTTGAATGTCATCTTGTATACTGGGAATCAGCCTCGTTTCCCCGCTTGCTGGGTGTGTGACCTTGAACAAGTCACTGGTTTCTGTGGCATCTCAGTTTTCTTATGTGACATGGAAACTAGAATAGTGCTGACATCACAGGGTTGGTACAGGTCTTCATTTGATATATGTCAAGTTCTTAAGGCAGATCCTGCCATGTTGTTACTGCTGCAAAAATTATTGTAATGCCTATAATAACTATAGTAATTATAACATCAGTAACTGCTATCTTTTATTTTGTGTAAATAAGCTGCTTTAGGTACTTTAGAATAAATTGGTGGTATAAATTAATGTAAGTAATAAGTGACTTTAGACAAATAATTAATATGTCAAAGGCTTAGTGTCCAGACTCATGGGAATATAATGCTATTTTGTAAGATTTTTATTTTAGTTTTTACTTTTAATTTTAAACTAATTTCAGACTTACAGAAAAACTGAAGAGTTGCAAAAACAGTGCAAAGAATTCCTTTATATTCTTCAATACTTCCCCTATTGTTAACATCTCACATAACCATTGTTTAATTATCAAGAACCAAAAATTATTGTAACATTTGTACAATATAATTAGTTTTGAGGGTTACATGAAATAATGTAAAGGCTTAATGGAGGACCTGGAAGCAATTTTTATTTTTCTAGAATTTGATCTTGTCTGCAAAAGCAGAATGTCCAGTAATCTTCAGTCCATCTAGATGTTTGAAAGCATTGCTTAAAAATGATGATCATAAAAGATTTAGAACTTTTGAACTAGAAGTTGCATGCGAAACCTGACATTCAAGCTTAGATCACGTTCTGGAGAATAATTACTTTTATTTTTAATTAAATAAAGAAAATGCTTTGCAAACAGCGCAATTTATTATAAATCCTGGCATATCCCTATGGTAATAGAGAGACAACTTAGTGACCTCAGGCTCTGATAGTAATGTGACCCAATCGACTATTTGATCAGCCATAATTATACCTAATGTCAAAACAGGGGCCATAGGCATTGATGAATATAGGCCTTTATATGCAACAGGAAAGAACATCTATGGAAAATCAATTTCTTTGTTGTGAAAAATGACTCATTGTCATTCCTAACATTTTACTTTGGGCTGATTTCATTTTTAGAGCTCAAATTTGTTTATGGTGTGCAATAAGGATGAAAAAATGCGTGCGTTCTCTGATGCTTTTGATTAAGGATAATGTCATCTTCCATTTATATACTACTTTACACTTTTCAACACACTTACTTTTACTTACATCATTTTATTTTACTCCTCACAACGACCTGCATGCATGGCAGTCAGGAGTTAGTAGCTTATCCTCATTGTGTGGTAGAGGAGATTGAAGATGAGATGTTTATCTGGCTTGCCTGTGGTCACAAGGCAAATGCTTGTGCCGTCTTCTTACTCCTGAACCAGTAATAACTGTAACATCTTAGCTACTGAATCCTGGGATTCTATACGGAACATGGAGTTGAGACAGCTACTAATAAATTATGTATATATAATTGATTAAAATACACATCAACATATCCATTTATGCCTGTATCGTATATGTTTATATCATTATGTATCTGTATCTTATCTATACCTTTATCTATGTTTTTATCTATACGTATCTACATTTATATCTATATTCTTATCTACATCTATCCAGTTACATATAAAACTCTGTTTTCCTAGACTGACATCTTGGGGAAGAGGTGGAAAAGGAGCCCGGGAGCCAGAGTAAGGCAGAATAATAGAATGTCCACTGTACTAGAAATCCATTCATAAGACATAAATGGGCCAAAACTAATTTGAAATATGTTTGGAAATGTTGAGCAACATTGGGGATATGAGGTATTATTTCACTCACCCAAAATGAAATTATTGGGAAGAATTCTTTACTCTGTTTTGAACTACATGTACTTATTTATAGTCCAGATGAACAACTTTTAGCTTTTAGTTTTATTTTATTTTGTCATTTTCCCATTGACTCATGCATTACAACAAATAATATGGAGTTACATTATGGAAAGCAGAAATAGCGCTTGAAGAAATGTTTGGGTATTCTCAAAAAGGAGCCCCAGAATTGGCAAACACCTGCCCGGAGAAGGAGAAGCTCCTCACAATAAAAAATCAACACATTGAACGTTATTTAAAAAGAAGGTCTTGGGGACATTCCAGCCACAGGGCTGGCCACAAAGGTTTATCCCAGATGCCTTTTTAAAAACTAGGTTTAAAAAAGCCAGGCAGCTTAAGAGATAGGATAAAGCGAGTTTGGGCCGTGTTGCCCTGTGCCATCTTCCAATTCATTCACTAACAGAGGACATTTGAGGTCATTATTGTGGCTGTGAAATGTAGTTAATTGCTTTTATCTTTGATATTGGGTAAATATTGTCCTTAGAAAGCACTCTGTGAAGAGAGAGGCAGGCGTTAGGGAATGGTGGAGTGGCTTCTCAAAGGCTGAGATGGATGGTGAGTGTGTGAACCAGGGAGTGGGAGCATGTCAGGAAGGAACATCGGGTCCATTCCTCAGGAGACTGGTGTGCCCTACAAATGACCTAACAAATGACCCAACAAATACACCTTGTGCGTCGGTTTTACACAAAGCTCAGCAATGCCTTTCTATGGTCTAGAGGGCAGGGAGTGCTGTGAATTCTAAGTGGCCTTGGCTGAAGTTCTGTCCTGAAAGGGTGTTAATAACCTTGAATAAATGTGACAGCCTGTGCGCAGCTCAGGCAGACAGATCCTTCGGCTTTTAAGATGCTAGGAGTCCAAGATCTGCAGATGAGATCTGGGAGTCCTGAAGTGAATGCCAGAGTAACAACCACGGATCTTATCCATCCCTCCCCCAGCTGTGCTGTGGTGAAACAAGTAGGTTATTGTTTGTTTTGTACGAGATAGTTAGTATCTTATGCTGTTTACAATGTACAACTGGTATTTCTTTTGTTGTGTGGTTCTGTCTGTAGCTCAGTGTTTCTCATTTTGGGTAATCCATTTTAATTATTTTTAATTTTCTTTCCACTGTACCCTCTATCCGCACCATTTCCTATCAATGCATAAATTCATCATCTAGGACTTTTATGCCGAATTTGAAACAAACAAGCAAACAAACCTTTGTTTTCTCTGTGAAACCCCCCAGGGGATAAAGATAGCAGCTCCAGACACTGAAAGTAGGTCCCATTGCTCACTTATGTACCCTTGCAACTTAGCACAGTGCCTGGCATGTGGTAGGCGCTCATGTTTGTTTGATGGGTGAAAGGAATGCTAGCCCTACCTAATGGCACCATAGGACTCATAAGATATATTAGCTGGAAGATTCTTAGGCATTGAATGCAACCCTGCCATTATATTGAGATTCAAAGGGGTTTAATTTTTCAAAGGAGGTAGAACCGAGATTAGAATCCAGTCACCTTATAGCTTGCCAAGTCTGCTTTCCACCACTTCATTTATCAGCAAATGGATATTCCATTTCTCAAAGCAGGGCTACCTTGACGTTTCTGAGTTTATGAGTTGGAGCATGGTGGGTAGATATTATATCTGGAAATGGAACTCATCCTTTTGTAACAGAGCATGTCCCAAATCCTGTGCTGTGGGACATTAGTTCCAGGGCTTCCTAATGAGTAACTGAAAAAAAAAAATTCCTGGTTTAAATAAAATTGGAAAATACTGCATATGTTCTCTCTCCTTTGGAAAGCCACAAAGCGGATTGCTGTAGAAAGGGCTCCAAGGACACCTTTGAGTGGGTTTCCTTGGAAGTTTCCTAAAATTGCCATAGCATTGAGCACTTTATTTGTAACATGCATAGTGACACTTTGTATTCCCAGGGATGACATTTTGGCGATTGCTGTCATCTCACTGTCAGGGTTGACTAAGTGTGACTCAATTCTCTGCTTGTCCTGGGAAGCAACCTCTGTTTTCTATGCTTCTGTTTTCCATGGTGGGGTAATATCAATGAGACCTGAACTCCCCTGCCCCAAAGATATTAGTCATACCCAGGTATTTGTGAGAAACATATAAATGTATGAAATTTTCATAGGAAAGATAGAAGAAGGGTTTTGCATAGAGTGACCCTTTCCCCTGGTTACTCAGGGAAACCCAGTCTGTTCCTATGGTCCTTCCACAGTCACAAATCCCCTTTCCTGTCTCAGAAGTGCCCTGGTCTGGGCACATTGTTTTTCTCCCAAGCCCACCCCCGCCACATCAGCCACCATTCCTCTGCAACTCATTCTGTCCTCTGGCAGCTAGTTCCCATCCCACCTTCCTCCTTGACCTTTTTCCACACCACCTTTAGTTCTCCCTTCCCCCAGTGCTGCTGTATTAGGCAGAGTCACAGCTAGCTGTGTGAAACCTGGGGCAGGCTCTTTCCACCAGCATGGCCTTTCCAGAAATTCTTGATATGGAACCTGGTTTCTCCCTACCAAAGGATTTTCGTGTGTGTTGCTAAGAACCTGTGAGAGAAATAATAAGAAACATTGAAACAACTTTATAAAACAGGCTGGGTAACATAGTCCCAGCAGCAGCTCTGTGTTGTGCACACCCAGCATGGTGTCCACTGTAGGCCATGGTCTTTCTCATTGTGCCCAGAGGGTCACCGTTTGGGAGGCCATGAGGCCCACATTATCCAGGCCTTGCACTCTCTAGAGCCCAGGTTCAAGTGTGCTCCATTCATGCAAGCCTCAGGATTCTTTACTGAGGTCTTCTGGTTCTTTGACTACCTTAATCTACTTGCTGTGGCACTCTGTTCTGTGTTCAGGTGGGGGCTTCTGCGAGTGTGCTCCTCCAATCGACTCCTCTCCGCTGCTCTCCTATGTCATATGCAGTTATTACTATGCAGCCTTGCACCTAACTGCTCTACTGTACATTTAATTTTAAATTCTTTCATATAATATATGCTCCTCGAAAATAGAAATTGTCTTAATGATTCTAAATTGTGTACCATGCCTAACATATAAAGCTCAAGTGAAATCAGAGAGTTTCAACCATAGAAGGTATTTTAGACATCATTAGTTCAGCTCTTAAACATGTCGAACAACTTGCAACTTGCATAAGGTCATCTATGTGTGGAAGGACAATCCAGGTTTCCAGAAAAAATTGTTGATGAATAAGGATGTAGTCCATAATTAAGGCTGGGAAGGTCCAGATGACTCAGACCTTGTTCTGGGTTTGACTGACTGGGGAGTGTCTTCCCTAATTGTCTCCTCAGTATTTCCCATAATCAACAGCATGGAGATGATTTTACAAGCTCTGCAGGCTTCAGGGTTACATGAGTGTATATGTCATGTGTTGCTCAGAACTGGGGACATATCGGGAACTTAGTGTATTAGAGTTCATATCAATTGTTTTCACCCCAGTTTAAGTTTTCTGTGTTCAAATTGCTTGAGGACCTGGAGCAAACTGTCTCAGTTTTGGCAGCAAATGATGTAGAATTGACATCCTAACATCTACTCCGAGCTGTCTCTGGGGAGGGCTGGGGGTGTGGGATCGCCATGGTGACAGAGATTCTGTCAGCCCCGCCTACAGCAAGGGAGCTTGCTCTTTTTCTGAACCCTTTGACTTTGATGACACTGGACAAAATATCCTTGGTTGTTTGTGGCCTTGGCTTTTGAACTGCATGGCTTTTCTGGTCATCCTTTCCTGGGCTTTCGTGGGTCAGAGTGTTAGCTTTCGTGCTGAAGACCGGACAGGCTTCCACGGGGCTGGCTAAGGTGTGTATGCGTATCTACCACTTCAATTCATAGAGGGGATGATTCGCAGTTCCCAAGGTCAGGGAGTCGCATTTCTGACAAGGGCAGGGTTTTTTCTCCAGGGCTTTCAGGGAAGTTCACATTCTCCCTCATGTGGGAAGGAAATGGGGACCTGGCTGTTAACGGGAGCCTGCAAGCCACTGCAGTGTGTCATGGCCCTTACAGAAGGTCTTGGGGACCAGCAGAGACTTCTCTCTTAGTGAGGGTTTGCTCAGCCTGCGGAAGTGCCAACGATGATTTCTGCATGTGGTGCCACTCTTCCTGAGAATGGCAAGAAATTTTAAAAACAAAAATATTGGTACTCTGGCAAGTATTTATTCAACCAAACACTATTGTCCAGTAGGGGCAGGATTTGTGATTTTTCTTCTCAACTCTATCCTCTCCATATTAGTTTATTATTGCAATGCATCATTGTGTTTCCTTCATGGTCCATATATAATTTATTTTCTGAAGTTTATAGGAATTTTCTAACTATTGTATTTCCATTGTTCCTTTGGCTGTATCCTCAAGGCTCAGATGGGAACTGAGTATGGGGCTTAGATGGGGATGAGGCGTGGCCTCTCTGCTCTGAGCCAGCCTGGCACACAGTGGAAGCTGGTGCTAGTCCCAGTTCTGCTGCTTTTCTTACCAGGCGTCTGAGTATAATGCTTGGGTAAACTACCTGGGGTGTTCCAAACATATGCTTTCTTTTATTCACACCATCCCGTCTACCTGGAGCATGCTCTATGTCACATTCCCAGAGCTGTCGCTCTGTCACTCTGTCACTTGTCTCAGTTCAGGTGTTGTCTCCAGAAAGCTTTCTCTGGTCCCTCATTTGGTCGGGTTCCCCCAAATATCCCACCACTGCAGCACATAGGCAGTCTTACCCAGACTATAGTAATGGGTTATAGTGTATATACTGAATAATGACTCTTTATGTATCATTTACACATTTTTCTGTCATTTTAAAGGCTTCATTGTACATCATAGGACAAACACACCATGATTTATTGAGAGGACCATCTATTATTGGATATGTAGATCTCTCTCTCTCTCTCTGTCTTTTTTTTTGGCTATTATAAATACTGCTGAGACAAATATGTATATAACTGAATCTTTATGCTTTCCTTAGGATGACTTGTTAGAACAGGAATTGTGACTGTTAACATTTGTGTTTTGGGGTCTTTCCCTCCTACAGTATTACTAGGAGTGGAGGGAATGACTATAGAGTGGGAAAGAAGATGAGCGTGGGGAAAGCCCCTACAACTCTCAAATTCCAATTTGATCACAGGTATAGCATAAATAATATGCTATATTACACAGTATAAATTTATTCAATAAAAGACAGTGAGGGCATGTACATGTGTTCTAGGATGTGGGAAGACACATAAAATATACTGTAAGTATTTGATAGTATAGGAGGTGAATAAAATTCATTCAGAAATGCTTCAAACAAGGAAAACCTCATAAGGGAAGACTATAGTGCTGTTGGTGATCACTCATGAATGCCTTTGCTGGCCAGGGTGATTGTGGGTAGGGAGTTTTCAGGATAAGGTGGTATTTAAAATAAGACATTGGTGTGATTTGTATACTAGAAAAGAGAAATATGGGGTGGAGAGAAAATTCTATGTGGACAGAACTGCTAAAGCAAAGCTTAGAAGAAGAAAGGTAATGAAAATTTTTTCCAGAATAGCGAGAGTTTCCAGAATTGCCACATGAATAAGAAATATCTGTACTTTAAAAAAAATTTATTATTATTATTTTTTTTAGAACTTAACCATCTTGCAAAACTGAAACTTTGTACCCGTTAAACTCCCCATTTGCCCCTCCTCCCAGCCCCTGGCAACTACCATCCTACTCTCTACTTCACTATTTTATTTTATTTTATTTTTTCACAGGAAAATGCTTTATTTTTATGTTCACAAATCAGGCAGACTTGCTGTGACACTCCTAAACGTAAAGCAGTTAAATAAATACATTGCAGTGCGGGCTTCATGGCTCAGGGTTCGTTCTCAGCCTTTTTAATGTTTTTTTCTTTTTTTGAATATTTTATTGTCAATGCTTTTACAGTTGTCCAATCCCCTCACCCCCATCATTTGAACACCACCTCTCTTGCCTCTTGCTATAACTGCATGCTTTTATTTATGTAATATGCATTTTGAATCTAATAAGTGTTGTTAATTAAAGAAATATATAAAAAAGAAAACTATTGTACCTTACAAGGAAAATCAGTATTTCCTTGTTCACATTTACCTTTGGAAAACCTGGGACAAAGATGTGGAGTCATAGAAAATGCTGAGTGAGATTTCTGTTAAGCCAAGTTATTGAGCACATCTTGAAGTCTGATCTTTTTCTTTAATATTTTATTTATTTATTTTTAGAGTGAGGGGAAGGGAGGGAGAAAGAGAGGGAGAGAAACATCAGTGTGTGGTTGCCTCTTGTGCTCTCTCTACTGTCAACATGGCCCCCAACCCAGGCATGTGCCCTGACTGGGAATCGAACTGGCGACCCTTTGGTTTGCAGGTCAGCACTCAATTCCACTAAACCACATCAGTCAGCGCTGAAGTCTGATCTTGATGTATCTTTTTCATAGCCTAGAAAGCAAAACTTGTGTGTGTAAGAATGTGTATATGTATATGTGTATGTGTGTTTGCATGGCTGATATTTAGAGGGTATGTAATAGTTGTAGAAATATTTAAAGAGGTTAGTATGGGTTAGTAAATAGTCCCACATGTATCTGCCCCTTGTTTTACCTGACCTCACCATAATCCAGATGAGTACCCATGCTACACTAGTGGTAAAGAGTGTGTGTGTACACACCCACAGACATTCATGTGTGTGTAAGCCAGGCTATACATGAGTGTATGTTAACCTATTTTTGAGATGGCTGTGAAGATGGAAACAAGAGGTGACAGAAAAAATCTGATTGGTAAGAAAGCATCTTGAGGTAGGAGATCCATATTTGGCAAGGAAAGAATGGCTGCAAATACTCTAAGCAGTACTGTGCCCCACCTTGTTGATGCCTTGATGATAAGCTCATCATTGGACTTTCTGTAAAGAGAGCAGATTCCCATAGAATCAAGAAGTTGTTTAAGCAACAAGTGCTGGCAAGGATGTGGAGAAAAGGGAACCCTTGTACACTCTTGGTGGGAATGTGGACTGGTGTAGCCACTGTAGAAAACAGTATGTAATTTCCTCAAAAACCTAAAACTGTTTTGTTGGATTGCATACAGTAATTTCCACTGCCATTGGTTAATAAAATTGTATAGATTTCAAAAAAAAAAACAACCCCAGAAAACCCCCTAAAACTGGAACTGCCTTTTGACCCAACAATTCCCGTGCTGGGATTATACCCCTAGAATCCTGAAACACCAATTCAAAAGAACCTATGCACCCCTATGTTCATAGCAGTGCTAGGTACAATAGCCAATCAGTACATGAGTGGATCAAAAAAAATCATGGTACATTTACACTGGAGCACTACGCAGCAGAAAGAAAGAACTCCTATCTTTTGCTACAGAATGGATGGAACTGGAGGATATCATGCTAAGTGAAAATAAGCCAGTCAGTGAAAGACAAATTCCATATAATCTCACCTATAAGAGGACTCTAATGAAAAAAAAAAAAAACTAGTGAGTAAAATAGAACCAGAGGCATTGAAACATTGAATAGACTGACAGTGACCAGGAAGGAGGAGAGAGAGGGATAACAGTAGAAAAAGGAAAGGGGATAGTCGACGAACATGTACGAATGACCCATGGACAACTGTGTGGGATTGACTGTGGGAGTAGGGGCAGGGTGGGCAGAGGGCAAAGGGAAGAAAATTGGGACAGCTGTAGTAGAATAACAATTGAAAAAATTTTAAAAAGAAGTTGTTGTTTAAGGACGGTTAGTTGTATAAAGTTGTATATGAGAGCTAGAAGCCATAGGATAGAGGATAGATACAAAACTTCTGACCTGCTTGCCTTGAAACATTAATCCTTTCTTAGACCTGAACAGCAAATCACAGAAATAAACATGTGGATTCTAGAAATACTTCTGATTCTGTACTTTTTTTTTTTTTTTTTTGCTCCTGACCTCTTCAGTTACTTGACATTAGATGAGAGTGTGAATTTTCAGTCTTTAGCTTTCTCATCTGGAAAGTGGGTTAATGTTCCACCTTCACAGGGCTCTGTAAAGATGAGATAGCCAAGGCAATGCAGGCCATGTAAGATTGATATTTCCATCTTCTCCTCCAAAAGATGATAAGAAATAATAAGCATAGCAAATAAAGCTACACAGAATCTACAACATCAGCATAAATAACAGACAGACATGTGAGCTTCCAGCTGCATTAAGAAGAAAAATGAACATGAAATCCAGTGAGCTATGCCCAGTGCTCCCTGCCTTCAGGGAGTGCAAGGGTACCTGAGGGGTGGGGCAGCGCTGTAGGAAAGAGAAAATGGGAAGTAACAGCAGACAAAAGCCACAGGCTTTATAAAGGACATAAAGGACATAAAGCCACCATAGGAAAGAGGGAAAAAAAAAATCACTCTATGTGTGAAAATGTTGAAAAATGCACTTCAGTTCAGAGCTTTTACTCCTGGGAAGAGATTTGAAAGTGCATGCCTGATCTGAGCAGGCACTCCTGGAAAGATAATGCGCCCCGGGGAGAAAGAAGTATGTTAGTATTTTTATTTGGGTTGTATTAACCTTATAAATTAACTTAGGAGAAATCTCCATCTTTATTATGTTGAATCTTCCTGTCAAGTCAATCTGTGCTCAGATCAACACTTGTGTCTTTCAGGGGTGTTTCAGTATTTCCCTTACACAGGTTTTGTACATTTCTTGGTAAAATTATTCCTAGATATTTCATACTTTTGTTGCCATTATAAATGGTTTTTTCTCTTCTTATCTTCTAATTAATCATTAGATGTATAACTGAAGGCTGTTAATTTATGTTAATTTTATAGCTTGAAACTTTATTGAATTCTTTTACTTTTGGGTTAATTGTACCATTACTTTCCGGAGTTTTTCAAGCCCAAAATTATGTCATCCCCACATAAATATTGTTTTGCTTCTTTTTATTAAATTTTATTTAAAAAATTAACTTATCTTGTTTAGATGCATTGGGTATTACATGATGAGTAGTGGTAGATACAGTGGGAAATCTTGCTTTTTCCTGATGTTAGTGGAGATACTGTTACTGTCTTCACATTAAGGCAGACGCCAGCTTTAGGGCTACAGTAAATATATTGGAAGAGTGTTTCCATCTCTTTCTATTTTCTTGTATTTTTAAAAAGATTTTACTTATATTTAGAGAGAAGAGATATGAGGGAGGAAGAGAGGGAGAGAAACATCAATATTCAAGAGAAACATTGATCGCTTGCCTCTCACATGCCCCCAACCAGGGACCTGGCCTGAAACCCAGGCATGTACCCTGACCTGGAATGGAACTGGTGACCTTTCAATTTGTGGGATGACACCCAACCCACTGAGCCATACCAGTTCGGGCAATTTTTTTTTATTGGGAATGCATGTAAAATTTTGTCAAATGGTGCATTTTGTAAATGAATTATCTAATGCTGAACCAACCTTGCTTTCCTTTGATAAGTCCCACTTGGTTATGGTGTATCATTAGCTTGGCATTGGGTTCTGTTCACTAATATTTTATTTAGTAACATATAAATGTGTTTTATATTCTATATTATTTTATTTTCTCCCTTTAGTTTTATTGTTGACACTATTACAGATGTCCCCATTTCCTCCTTCCGCCATGCTTGCCTCCACCCATCCCTTCCCTTGGGCCCTCACCACAGTTGTCTGTATCCCCACACTGTTGTCTATGCCCCTGGGCCATGCGTCTATGTTCTTTGACTAATCCCTTTACCTTCTTTCGTCCAGTCCCACACCCCCCCTGTGCTCTGGCAGCTCTCATTCTGTTCCATGTGTCCATGCCTCTGCTTATATATTTTTGGTCAGTTTATTTTGTTCATTAGATTCTTTGTATAAGTGAGATCATTTGTATTTGTCTTTCTCTGACTGGCTTATTTAACTTTGCATAATAATCTCCAGGTCCATCCACATTGTCACGAAGGTAAGATTTCCTTCATTTTTGTGGCTGCATAGTATTTCATTGTGTAAATGTACCACAGCTTTTTTATCCTCTCTTCTTCTGATGGGCAGTTGGGCAGTTTCCAGGTCTTGGTTATTGTAAATAATGCTGCTATGAACACAGGGGTGCATATATTATTTCTGATTGGTGTTTTAGGATTGTTAGGATATATTCCCAGAAGTGGAATCACTGGGTCAAAGGGCAGTTCCATTTTTTATTTTTTGAAGAAATGCCACACTGTTTTCCACAGTGGCTGCACCAGTCTGCATTCCCACCAACAGCGCACTAGGGTTCCCTTTTCTCCACATCCTCTCCAGCACTTGCTCTTTGTTGGTTTATTGATGCTAGTCATTCTGACAGGTGTGATGGGATATTTCATTGTGGTTTAGTTTGCATCTCTCTGATGATTAGTGGCGTTGAGCATCATTCTGCATTATTTTATTCTTTATAAGGTTCAGTCTTTAATTTTGTGTTGTGTAACGATTTATAGAGTGTGGGTGCTCTCCGCTCTTTGAAGGTTGAAAGACTTCCCCTATGAAACCATATGGGCCTGGTGCAGTATAATTTGATGATCACTTTCAGTATTTATTTTAGGGAAATTTGTCTGCTTGTTCAAGTTTTCTATTTTTTAAATTTATTGGTTTGACACTGGTTAATAACATTAGTAAGTTTCAGGTGTACACCGATATAATGCACCATCCGCATACCGCATTGTGTGCTAGTCACCTTCTGTCACCATATGTTTGACCCCCTTGACCCCTTCACCCTCCCCCAACCCACCCTGCCCTGTGGTAAGCACCATATTGTTATCTGTGTCTGTGAGTTTTTGTTTGTTTTTTGTTTTGTTTGTTCTTTTGTTGTTCTTGTTCTTTTCCATCTGACTTATTTCACTCAGCTTGATACTCTCAAGTTCTATCTATATTGACACAAGTGGCAATACTGCATCGGTTTTGTGGCTGAGTGGTATTCCATTGTGTAAATGTACCACAGCTCTTTTATCCACTCACCTGCTGATGGACAGTTGGGCTGTTTCCTATGTATCTTATCATTTGTATTCAATTACTGGTTGAATGACACTAATATCCAAAATATATGAATAATGCATACAACTCAACAGCAACAACAACAACAAAAATTCAATTAAAAAATGGGCAGAGGATCTGGACAATTTTCCCGAGATGACACACAAATGGCCAACAGGTATATGAAAGGATGCTCAAATTCTCTAATTATAAGGGAAACACAAATCCAGGCCACAATAAGATACCACCCCCACTTGGTAGAATGGCAATTATCAATAAGACAAGAAATAGCAAGTGTCGGGGAGGCTGTGGAGAAAAGCAACCCGTGTACCCTGCCAGTGGAATGTAAGTTGGTGTAGCCTCTGTGAAAACAGTATGACATGCCTACAAAGTTAAGCAAATAGCTACCATATGGCCCAGCAATCCCTCTTCTGGGATATATACCTCAGAAATTTGAAAGCACTTACTCATAAAGATACGTGTACCCCTCTGTGCATTGCAGCATTATTTATAATAGCCAAGACATGGACGTTTTCCATTTTTAATGAGGTCAATATTGGTAAACTGTGTTTCTCTAAGGAATTATTCATTTCATTTGGATTTTCAAATTTTTTTTTATATAGAGGCTTACCAAGTAGTTTGTGGTGTTTTAAAACTTCCCTTCTGATTCAAGTGTTATTTCTTGAATTACTTAGTCTATAATAGCTAAAGGTTAACCCTCCTACTATATAAATACTTCTTTTAAAATAAGAGTGAAAAGTAAGAAAACAAATGTAAATTTTGAAAATAGCATAGATAGACAATTTACATATATAATGAACTTCAGACACAAAAATTATTCCTTTTTTATGATGGTGCAAATCAAAATTACACTGAGATATTATTTATCACCTATTGGATTGGCATAAGTTAACAATTTTAACCACACACTCAGATGGTGAAACTGTGGGGAAACAGGCACCCCTGCATATTGCTTGGTGCAATAAAAATTGGCATGACCCTTAAGACGTGAAATTTGTAGATATCTTTTGCAATTATGTATGAATTTCTATTTTCATTTGGCATTCTCGCTTACAGGCATTTATCCGGAAAGCGTGTCTCCCACGGTATAAAAAGATGTGTGCACAAGGTTATTCTTTGTGGCATTATTTGTGATTGGAAATGCTGGCAGCAATCTTAATGGCCATACATAGCAGAGGCATCGAATGGAAAGTAGTGAATAAACTATGATACATCTACACATTACAGTAATATGGAGCTGTAAAAAAAAGAATGAGGAATATGTCATGAACTGATGTAGACAGATTTCAAGGAAATATTGTTAAATGAAAGAAAAGGGCAAAAATGTTACTGTATTATGCTACCTTTTGTGTAAGAAACGCGTAGGAACACAGGAAAGAAAACCCAGAGATTAAGATTGGTTACCCACAGCGTGTGAGTAGGAATCGAGCGGGAAGGATAGAAGGAGTTAGGAATGGTATTCGCAGAGAGTGACCCTGTTGTGAATATACCTTTTTTACAGACCTGATTGTTAGAACCTTGTCGATGTGTCACATATTCAAAAATAAGAAGAGTAGAAAAGAAATAAAGTCTACAAGGAAAAGGGAGAAGTGGAGTTAAGGCAAAAGCAAATAGAAGTAAATGAACTGACCTGTACTTGAAATGAATAAAGGTAATCACAATAAAGTGGGGCCCAGGGAGACCTGACTCCAGGAACTTTGTAACAGATCCACAATGTTTGTCCGCAGCATTGTTTCATTCAATGTTGTTTTGTTATAATGTTGATGAGATGCTGATTGATTAGCTTATGATTAAATTGGTTTTGTTGTATGTTTCCTTAAAGTCACAGAACCTATCAAGGACTTTAAGTGAGGACTTAACTGTATTTGAATCACATGGTCCTGATTGAAAGACCAAAATAAAAACTAACTAAAAACCTCTAAAGAAATACTGAACATCAATTCTCTAATAAAAAGTATTCTTTGCAGAGACATGGGCTAGCCATTCTGAAGTTACTTTTTAATTCATTTTATGAATCAGGTTTTGTTCTTGGGGAAGTGATTTTTAAATCTGGAAAAGGGAAATTATAAAATTAGCCCTGTAGTTTGGTTTAGATTTGGCAATATCAGTATGAAATAATGACCTTCAGTATGTGATGGGTAGATAGATAGATAGATACAGATAAACATGTATGTAGAGTCTTTTGGCTTCATTTCCAACATGTAAAGAGCTTGAAAGTCTTAATTTCCATATTTACAATGAAGACAAGCTAGGTAACTGAAAAGTAACTAATTTTCTTGGACCCATTAGAGAACTAAGGCCTCATAGCAAATGCTATCCTCACACCTAGAGAGCTAGGTAGATGGGTGTGGCCACATAAATAAAGCACTTGGCCTATGTGTACATAGAAGAGAAGCTGCTAGGACCACAAATAAGTAGGAACACAGAAATAGTGATTCGAGAAACACTAGACATGCCGGGTGGGGCAGCTTGACAGTGAGCAGCTCCTAGGTGCTGTGGTGTCAGAGGGTGAGCTCACACCTTTATCGGCCCTTCTTCAGGAACTGTATCATGTTCTCACGGTCAAGATCCCAGGAAAATCCTTGCTGGCTCTGGCCCAGGGAGAGAAAGAGTAACGGCTGTGAAATATGCTGTGTCCTCCATCACGAAGGCCTACGTGCCCTGGGAAAGGACTTCACCAAATCTCGACTCTAAAATTATCTATCCCATTGCTTCCAGGCTCTCTCAGCTGACAGAAGTAGGAAATATATGTGTATATAGTAACCCATGTAGGTACACATATCTATAAATGGTTCTATTCATTACTCATCTGTGTATACATTAAGGAAACCATGAGTTTATACTGATGTCTCCAACTCGAAATTATTATCACACGGATCATTCCAGGTTCCCTCCACCCCTTCCTTGTCTGTAACCTTCCACTCTAACAGAGAGAACTCTGGCTCCCACCATTCACCTATTTATTTAACTGTATAAATGTACAGTGGTTTAAAAATTGTTAGCCTATATCCCTTTGTGTGAGAAACAATTTTATAACCTGGAGTTGCTCATGTATGTTTCTTTTGCCTTTAGTTTTACTCTTTCTAATCATTTCCGAAGTGTGGAATGTGTGGGAACTCTCTGTACTGTATTCACAACCTTCCTGTAAATCTGAAACTATACTACATTTAAAAAAATATTTAAAAACTGATAAAACTATGCATGTAAATGAGTATACGTGTAGATGTGTACATGGGTATATGTATAGATATGCATGTATGCGTGTGTGTACATATATATGTAAACATTCATCTGTTTTCAAGCTTTATCCTTAGAGTCTAGAAGCAGTGATACTTCAGTAGCAATGGATACTTCTAGAGCTCACATCTTGACTTCTAAATGTCATTACCCACTGAATTAGCCTAGGCTTCTCGGGAAAATAGCTGATTCCAGGACTGGGTTAAGAAAAGAATAAGATGAGGCTGCAACATTATTTTGTACTAAAAAAGTAAAAAAAATAAAGAATGGTAAATATATAGGAAAAGAATACAAGAGCCACTTTGACGGGGTTCCTTTTGTTCAAATTGTGGTTAAATATAACTAGGAATAAGTTATATTTAAGAATTAAGTATAAATCTGCTTTGGTAAAAATAAGTTAATGAATGAAAGAAAGAATGAATGACTAAATAAATGGGGAGAAGGGAAAGCTCTTTTTTTTTTTTTTTTTTTTTTGCAGGAGAAAACTAACCAGTAAGCCTGCAGAGAATAATAAAGTTAGAAAATCACCGTTCGCAACCATCATAGTAATAATTTAGTCAGGCAACAACTATCAATGGATGTTGAAACTCGTGTATGAAAGTTTTAGGAGGAACAGACTATTTACATAACCTGAAAGCATAAGTCCACAAGATACATTTTAATAACAAAGGTAACTTTACAGATGAAAAGACCTAGCAGACACCACTTTAAATAATTAAGTACCAGCAGTAATGAGGCTGATGGACAGCATGCTCCTGTTGTTTTGACACCCTAACAAGAGCTCAGGAACATTTCTGTGTTATTTCTGCCTGTCATAGGTATTTACCCTGAATCTGATCATGAGGAAATATCCACTGTGATTATGGAAAAACACAGAGTAGGGGCATTCTATAAGATAACTTCAAAAATGTCAGTTATGAATAACACAGAAAGACAGAAGAGCACTTTCAGATTGATGTAGAAAAAGTCATGACGAGTGAATGCCAAACAGTGGTTGGCATTGCTGGTGTAACTAGAAAAATCTAAAAAGGTCTAGAAATTAGATGATGATATTCTTACATTGTTTATGAAACCCAGCAGAGAGAGAAGGTGGAAGAGGTTGGAGGAGGGAAGGAGGGAGGGAATTGGAGAGAGACAGAGAAGGGCAAGAGAGAGAGAATATTCAGTTCAGTGATTTTAGTGTGGGGGGAAATGTAATATCATTCGTGCAATTTCGCTGAACGATATGTAGGAATATTTTGCTTCATTCTTGTAACTTTTATGTAATTCTGTATCTAAATCCATTCAGGCTGCTATTAACAGAATACTATAGACAGTCTGGTAAGTCCAAGGTCAAAGCTCCAGAACTTTCAGGGTCTGGTGAGGGCCAGCTCCGTAGTTCATAGACAGCCATCTGCTCACTGTGCATTCCCATGACGGAAGGGGCAAGGGGACTCTGGGGATCTTTTACAAGGGCACTAACTTCACTTGTGAGGGTTATACCTTCATGACTGAATCGCCTCCCAAAGGCTTTACTTTGAGATACCTTCACGTTGGGGTTTAGGTTTTAACACGTAATTTCAGGAGACAGACTATGACGGTATGAAATCGTATACAAATTTAAAAAGTAAATTGAAATAAAGATGAAATAACCAAAATTCGTGTCAGGTAAAACCCATGAAGCAAGAGAAATACAGACACCGTATTACATAGAGAGAAATTTGAGCATTATGAAATGACGACCTATTGAAGGTTTGGCTAGGAGATGTCAGAGTGAGTCATCAGTTTTATGAAGGTGAATGGGGGACCCGAGAAGCGCAGTTGCCAGTTCAGAAATGCTCTGAGTACAAGGAGCAGGAGGAATCTTTATTCTTGGGTTCTGGGTGCTTAGGAACAATACCGAAACAGCCTCAGCATTCTCGCTTCATAATGTTAGGGCATCAGCATTTGTTCATGGAGTTGTGCATGAAAATGCACGATTCCCTTCAGTGTAATACATGCCCAAGTCAAGTGGTCACTGATAGCAGTTGAATTCCATACCAGTCGTATGACCTGCCTGCCAATTCCTGTTCAGCACCATTCACACACACACACGTGTGCACATGCATGGCGAGGGTGTGGGGGAAGGCGGGTGAGTTCAGTTTTTATTTCCAAGGGGAAGCAAGTACATCCTTCATGTCTCTGTTTATATCCATCTTTCTGCTTCTCCTGCTTTTTAATTATTCGGTTCCTACTTTTCATTAGTTTTTCTTTTTTTTTCCCTAAAGGGAAAAAAAGTGAAGTGAAAATACTAATGAGTTTATACAGTCAGAAATCCTTCTGAAGTTTTATGGGTACGGAAATCAATGGGATGGGTGAATCTCTCTTGTCCTCATTTGTTTTCTTTCTTCTGCGTTTTCTTTGTCCAATGCCTGGCCCTCTCCCCCAATTTTAAAGGGAGAATAAGAGAAGGAGTATTTTCTCTTTACAATATTTCATGGTGTAACCTGCAATATTATCCCTAAACCTCTGAAAGGTAGATCAGGACACTTAGACAGGAATGACTCATGTTTAACCAAAAGCTGCTCACGGAGAGTAGATGGGGAAAACAGTCCGCCTTTCCTCCCCAGCTCCTCCCAAGACTTTAGTAGCTTCACGTGCAGGACAATTCGGCTGCAACTTCGAGCACTTAACATTCTGAAGAAAAGAGAGTCGGGGTTTCAGGTGCTACTTTTCAACCATCTGAATGATGAGCAGATAATGCCCTCTTCCCCTCCATTGTACACAGGCTCTTTGAGTGGTAAGACTGTGTTTAGCAAAATGCTGGAGGTAGGATCTCCCTGTGGATAAATGGGAATGTGTGTCCTGATTACAGATTCTCATTAAGTTGTATCCTCCACACAGACCTTTACTCTAAGATATGTTGGTAATTGAGCAGTTATACATAAAAAACCTTTGGAAGGCATATTTGGTTTTATTTTCTAGACTAATAATTTAAATTACCTTGCCATTAGATTTTTACCCTTATTATTTGCATATTAGGATACCTTTGGAGGAGTATTGTCATAGCTTCTCCTAAGACCTCTGAGTAGAAGAGTTTGAATGTCCTGGATTTGCATTATCTGTATGAAATTTACAATAAGAAAAACACTCATAAACACAGACGACTGTAGGGATATTACCAGAGGGAAAGGGCAAGGGGGAGGGAGAAGAGGGTGAAGAGGGAATAAATGGTGATGGAAGGAGACTTAACTTGGGGTGGTGAACACTCATTACAATATACAGATGCCCTATTCCAGAATTGTACATCTGAAACATATATAATTTTATTAACCAATGTCACCGCAATAAATTGAATAAAAATAAATATTCAAGGAAAAGAATACAAGATACATTACAAAGCTACATACTTTTTAAAAAAGCAGTTATGAGTTTCTGTCTTGCATACAAATCCCTCACATGTGGTATAATTATGGAACTTGCGAGACTGTGTCTTTTCTTTACCTATAGACTGCCTGATTCAGCAAATAAGCAATCAACAAGAACCTATGACACAATAAATTAATAAATAAACTCTTTTGATAGGGTTAAAACTACTAACTTGTAACACAGCTTTCTATCAGATCCTTTCAAAGATTCAGAATTGCCGGTCAGTGTGAAGCTGAGGACGATAACTGGAAGGGGCCTGGAAAGACAACAGGACTGACTGCAGCTATTTACGCAAAGATGGAGTGTGGAAGGGAGGAGGGAATGGAGTGGGAAGCAGCTTTGGGTCCCAAGGGGACTCTGGGGACAGAGGTGCCCAATGAGGAGTTGTAGGAATTTGTTGTCATTGTTATTGTGATATTGTGTTTGACCATTTTTTCTTTATTTGGTGTCCAAGAAACTATTAAAAGCTTTTGTATTTAAGAAAACAAAGAATGGATGAGTTTCAGGTTCCTCATCTTACCACTAGGGGGCAGGACTGAGTTACAGAGTATCCACAGCACAGCCCTGGGTGGTCTACAATATAACTGGATAAATAATGGCTGTACCCTCCCAGTCTTCTGGTGAGTTGTAGTACATAACCTTCTACATGTCACTCTTCACTGGCAATGTTGAACATGGTTTAAGAACAATACCTTTATCCGGATTTTTTCATTGTTTCTTATTGAAAGAAAATATGATATGCCTAGTTATTTATAATTTAAGAATACATACATAAAAGTAGAGATTTATATAAAGTAAAAAAAAAAACCTTCCCCTTCTCATAGCTCCTCCCCATTCATCCCCTCCCTGCAGTCCCAGTAACTCACAACATGATTCACATGTTTTGAAAATACTTTATATGCACATATAAATATGTTTACATTTGTCACATATTGAAGTGCATACATATTAGCTAGTTCTTTTTAGGTGATTACCAAGGATCTCACATCCTCGGTTTTAGCAACGATCATCCTGAAAAGATTGTGAAAGCTAATTCCGACACTCATTTCATGTAGTGGAAAAAATCATGCTGTGGTAAGTGTGCCTAAAATAATTTTCAGAGTAAATAGAACATATTACATCTTTGCTTTTGATAAGTGAGGGTGATTTATTTCCCTGTTTCAGGTTTTTAAAAATTCTTTATTTTCTGCTTAACTAAGGGAAATATACAAATATGAGAATCTTATATTATACTTTTGAACTTGGAAGTAAGTTTTAGTAGAAAAAAATGAAAAATATGAAGTGAGTACAAAATCTTTTCTAAAGATCAGGTGACTAGAATTATTAATGAGAAAACAATGCTGGGGGCCAAATATTTCTGGAGACACAGCAGATATTTGCAAAGAAATAGCCTCAGAATCTGACTAGACTGTTGCAGAATCTTTACATAATCATGTCCTTCTAACTCTGCAAGGAACATTAGAAATTTGAATATTTTTTAGCCATTAATGATTTTCCCTTTACTCAAATTCTTACATCTGGGCCACTGCACTCTACCTTAGATGGTTCAGACACATAGATGCTTTCTCTGTGATGGCACTGAATTATTCAAGCGCATGGAAGGGCCTTTTTTCTCCTTGCGTATTTTTATATACCTCAGCCATTCCCACCCCATCTGGGTGTGATATGAATGCTCTGTAAGTGCTTATTGAGCTAGAGAACTAAGTCATCAGTTTTGATTTAAATTTCCATCTGAGTCTCTTTTATTGTGGCATTGCATTAAATTTACGTAAATCCTTTAAATCGAGTGTTCAAGTTGTTTTAGAATTCTCTCTACATTTTTGTTTCTTTCTTGATTTATCAGGAACTGATATTTTTAATGAGTTAATCCTGTTTATTTTTTTATTATTTTTAAATTTTTTATAAAAGTTTGTTCGAGTCAAAATGAGCACATATACCCAGGAGCAAGATCTCAGATACTTCCCCTGCTTATTTTTAAAGTAAAATTTTTATAAAGTATATCCAATATAGAAATCAGTATAAATCAAAATGTTCTCTGGATGAATTTTAAAAGTATAATTACCCATATTAAGTAGTAGGATGTGCTTAAGTCCCGGAATCCCTCCTGTGCCCAGTCCCCGTTACACATGCTATGCAAGGTAATTCTGGTTTTGACTTATTACATCATAGTCTGTTTTGAACTTTATGTAGAATAAACTATTTTTCCTCAACATTATGTTTCTAGGATTCATTCATGTTGAATATTCATTCGTGTTAAATATTTGTGTAGTTCATTTCTCATTACCAAATAACAATCCATTGTTTGACTCTCATAGATTTATTTATTTGCTCTAGTTCGATGGTCATTTCTATGTGTGTATATGTGTCTGTTGAGCCTCAGTGCAGAGTTCTGTCACGCTGTGTGCATGTACTCAGTTGCTGCACAGTTCTCCAATGTGGCTGTGCCGTTGAAAAGCCCAGGCTCAGTGGAAGGCAGTCCAAGGTTCTACTGGCCCTCGTCAGTTGTGGCGCTGTTGTTGGTCATCTTCCACTTCTAGGCACGCAGGTGGGAAAGTAGCAGTGTGTCATTTGCAGTTTACTTTGCATTTCCTTGATGACCAAGTTTGGAGGGGTTTGTGACCACAGCGGGGAATGCGGAATACTACTGACAGCTGGCAGAGGGAGGGGACAGATCCTCCCCTGGAGATTCTGTAGAGAGTAGAGCCCTGCTGACACCTTGATTTGGGACTTCTTGTCTTCAGACATGTGAGAGAGTAAGTTTCTGTTGGTTTAAGCACCCAGTTTACAGTAATTTGTTACAGCAGCCCTAGGAAACTAATGTAGGTTCCATAGGGTTTCTCAGGTTTATGGCCCATGAATTTGGCCCAGGTTCACACTAAGAATGGAAAAATGCTCTGAAGAGAGAGAGATTGCTGAATTTAGCCACGTCTCTGTGATTCCATGTTTGTGGAATCTTGTCCTCCAGATTCCTATTTGACTCAACAGTTCACCTATGGTGATAGATAGGTAGATAGATAGATAGATAGATAGATAGATAGATAGATAGATAGAGATAGTGTTATATTTGTTGTTTTTTCTTGGTTTGTCATTAGTAGGGTTATTGGTGTGTATTAAGCATTGCATTATAGCCAAAAGCAGAAGTTTGACATAAACTTGCTTTTCTTTAAAAAATTGGAATTCTCCCTTTATTTAAAATTTACTTCGTTCTCTAGAAAGATAAATAACTGTTCCTAATTCTTTTTTTATAAGATTTTATTTATTTATTTTTAGAGAAAGGGGGAAGGAGAAAGAGAGTGAAACATTAATGTGTGGTTGCCCCTCAAGTGCCCCCTACTGGGGACCTTGCCTGCAACCCAGGCATGTACCCTGACTGGGAGTTGAACCAATGACCCTTCATTTCACAGGCTGGCACTCAATCCACTGAGCCACAGCAACCAGGACCTATTCCTAATTCTTACATAAGTTATTCCCTAGTCTGAAGTACCAAGCGGTGAAAAAAACAAACAAACAAAAACCCTCTTTATCTTCCTCACTGATATTTCAAATGCCTGAAATAAAGCTATTTTTTTTATTTGTCCTTTACTGGATAGGAAAATAATAATTATGCTCTATTTCCTGGCATTAAGTTGAATGTAAGGGAGTAAAGAAAGTTAATTCGAATTTTAAAAAGGTATATTTTACTAGTTCTCAATGGTAAGATGAAAAATAACATCTAATTTTATTTGTTAATTAATGAATTAACATGTGGACTAGACCTTTGAATTTAAATATTTTCACTTTTAACATGTGCATCTTAAATCCCGGGGTAGTGATTCTACAACAGCTGTGCACTTATTTCATAGTTGTATGCATTAACTCAGACCCCGCTTGCTCTTCGAATACATTATTTATCATTGTGTTAAGAATAAAGTCAGCAGTAAATTGTTGTCAGCATCGTTCTCCAAATTCATAGTGTGCACTAACTTATTTCCTTATATTACTCAAGGAAATTGACAATACCAATCTGTGCCTATTCTGAGAAAGAAAGTAGTTTATATTTTCAGCAGATATTCTCCTGTTGCATTTTTATCTGCATGTCTTTCATATTCCCTTCTATTTTGTAAAGGGGGATTTATGGAGGGTGCTTTGGGAAGCAGGACACTTTATGTTTAGTGGCTGATTCTTAAGCAGCTGCTGACTGCTCAGTGTAGTTGTCTCACAGCTGCACTCGCACTGAATTCCGGGCCCTGCCTGGGGAGGAGGGAGACCATTCAGTGTGTTATGAGAGGTGCCTAAGGGCATCTAGTGCCTGGACAACCTGAATGGGAAAATGGATTTTATGTTTAATACTTTAATTAATGAGGGAAAATCATAAACATAAATGAAAGTGTTTAAACCTCAAACATAATATCATATGTAGGCAGTTGCCACTCACAGGTTTTCAGCCCTGCCTATACATTAAAATTACCTGGCCCTGGCTGGTGTGGCTCAGTTGGTTTCAGCATCATCCCATGTACCGAAAGGTTGTGGGTTCGATTCCCAGTTGGGGCACATGTCTGTGTTGTGGGTCCAGTCCCTGGTCGAGGCACATGTTGGGGGCAGCTGGTTAATGTTTTTCTCTCACATCCATTTCTCTCTTTCTCTCTCTCTCAAAATCAATAAACATTATACTTTTAAAAATTACCTGGTTAACTTAAAAAATATATAGTGGACCTCATCCTATACATACTGATTTAATTGAATTTGTATTGAGCTCTAGCATCACTTGATTTTAAGATCCCCAGACGATTGTAATGTTAGACAGGAATAGATATTTAAATAGGAAATTTAGGGCAGGATGGAGGAAAGAGGAGAGGAGGCAGGATGTGAAAGTGAATGTATCTTCTAGTCAGGGGCACTTACTATGTTCTGGTGCCTTCATATGTTAACAACCAGGAAGAGTTTATTATCTATATCTTATTTGTTATGTATGAGGAAGTTGAGGCTCAGCAAATCTGAATTACTTGCATAAGGTCCAAAACTTTGAAATTGGTGATGTTATAGCTCAAATTTAGGTATTTCTGGTTCAAAGCCTGGCTCATTAAATGCCCTCACTTTTCTATCAGCCACTCGTGGTAGAGAGGGCACATAAAGAGCCATCAGTTAATCAGTGTTAATGAATGTGAAGCAACGGGTGGTGACGCATCTGTAGCTACTGCTTTGATCTTCAACTTTTGGCCACCAGAGCACAAGGCAAATGATTTGCAGGAAGAAAAGCATGTTGATAAGTCATGCAGCATAAAAACAGGTGGAAAGAGAAAAAAGAGACATAAAGTGAGCTGTAAGGATGGGTTCACAGCACGGCTTTGGGAGCAATGCTAGGAGATGGTATTGGATTGAATTATTTGTAGACAGTTGTGGGGGTAGTAGGTCCACTAAGAAGTGGAACAAGGGGCCAGAACACAAGAATAGAAAACTGGAACTATGCACTTTTCTCCTGGGATTTAGTGATTTTCTATTCTCAAACCTCAACCCCTTTGCCATCTCTACTGTGAAGCCTCTTCTGATCTCTTTCTCCTTTGTCCCCATCTGTCCATCATTGCTGTTCTGAAATCCCTATGATACTGATCAGATAGGTCTTGGGAGAAACTCTAACCATGGGAGATAGAAAGCAAGTTACAAAGTATTATCTAAAGTTAAGAAATGCTACAGTGTCAGTAACTTGGTATGTGCTTCATATGTTGAAGTTGTAACCCTCAACTCTTTAGAATGTGACTGTATTTGGAGACAGGGCCTTTAAAAGGGCAGTTAGTTAAAATGATGCCTTTAGAGCAAACTCTAATCCAATGTGACTGGTGTCCTCCTAAAAAGAGATTTGTGCACACAAAATGGCACCGGGGGGACTGTGTACAGAGGAGAGACCTCACATGTGAGGACACAATGAAAGGTGGACTTCCTAAAGTGAAGGAAAGTGGCTTTTAGAAGAAGAAGCCCAATCTGCTGGCACTTTGATCTTGGACTTTCAGCTTCTGGAACTATGAGAAAACAAATTTCTATTGTTCAAAGCCCTCCAGTTTGTGATATTTTGTTATGACAACCTAAGAAATCTAAAATAGCATGCTTTTAATTTTTCTTTTCAATGATGCTATTCATCTTAGTTCTTCATAATCAATCAAGCTTTCACTTTTTGACATTTAAGTAGCTATTACCATTGAGTAATAAGTAAACATAAGTAGATCATGCATAAGCATGTGGATATACAATATTAAAAAGTTCAGCCACATGTAGTTGGAAAAATTGGCCTAACTGATGCAAAGATATACTGGGATAGGAAAAAGGAGTACTCTGTCAAATAATGTTAAATATATGAATTTATTTAAAATCACTTATTGAACATGACATGAGAGGAATGGCAGTGTGAAAGATCTCCATAATCTTTCCCTTGAAGTTCCAACAATCTAAACATCTATAACTCAACAAAGGATTTCCTGCTCAACATGCAAACACACCTGAGAGATTCATGCATTAAAACATGTAAAGGTGGGCAAGTGGGGGTGAGTGAGGGGTGAGAAGGGAAAGCTGAGACAAACCAGGGACACAGTTCTACAGCTGGGAGCTCATGGAAGAGCTCAGCCCGGGAGGGGAAGAATCAGGTTGTGGCCGGCACTCCCTTCAGCTAGAAAAAGCAAAAACATTTAATGGGCATTCCTTCAGAAGTGGGCAATATGAGCTGCAGCTGAGCTCAGAGACCTAGGCAAGGACACAGAGGTGTGGCCATGGGTGTTGGACAGTCGACATTTGAGACAGAGAAACAAAGCCTTGGGGCCAGGCCATCCCATAACCTACCAGAGCTCATCTCCCTTTGCCCTTGTTGTCAGGTTGTGGAGTACATTACCTTAAAACCTGAGAAGTGGTACTACAGGGTCACTTTTTTTTTCTGGAGCAAAGAGGGCACTCTGTGGTCCTGGGGTCAGGGGACAGCAAGGGTCCCAAATAGGTCTAAGATCACCATTACCACAAGGACAAAACAACAAAGAAGGTGGCTGGTTTTCCTCCAGCCCACTGAACCTCCACACCTTGTCGCTTCACTGATAGCAGCATGTGGCTGCAGAGGAAAACACTGAGATTTCATGGATTTGGAGCCCAATGGCCCACCACATTTTCCTGTGGGATTGGCTCCCTGGGACCTGGGAGCACAGATCACAGGGGTGGAAACTACCCACCCAGGAAACAACGCCCCACACATACCTGAAAACCCAGAGAAGTTCAAGAGAGCTAAACAACTGTGATTCAGTGTCATCTACTGGAAAACAATAGAATGACTCTGTGTTGATCTGCTAAAGAAATGCCAAGCACACATACATGCCTAGAGAGAAAAGGGATCCATCAAATACCATGAATAACCAAGGTAGTGAGGCAGGTCAGAAAGAAAATGAAAAAAACTCTAGAAAACAAACTTAAAGACATGGAGTGTATGGTAGTGAGTGTATATATGTATATATATACACACACACATATATACATATGAATGACAGAGAATTCAAGATTATGGTTATGAAAAAACTGAATGAGATGCAAGAACATGCAGACAGGCAGTTTAATTAAAGCTCAGAAAACAAGTCAACAAACAAAATGAGTACTTACCAAAGAGATTAAAACTTTAAAAGAGAAACAAACAGAAATTCTGGGGGTAAAAAATTCAATAAAAAAGATCAAGAATGAAACAGCAAGCATAGGAAATAGAGCAGACCAGATGGAGGAAAAAATTAGTGATATCAAAAATAGAAATCTAGAAATGATGCAAAGGAAAGAAGGGAAACACTTGAGCATAAAAAAATGAAAGAACTCTACAAGAAGTGACTCCATCAAAAAGAGCAATAGAAGAAGGAGGAGGAGAAAAAGAAGGCCAAGAGAGGAAGAAGGGAACAAAGTGCCAATTCGGACTAACAGTTGATGAGAACTTCCTAAACCTATGAAAAGAGCTAGATCCTCTAATCCAAGAAGCAAACAGAGCAACTAATTATCTTGATCCAAACAACCCTTCACCAGGGTACATTGTATTAAAACTGTCAAAAATTAAGGACAAAGAAAGAATTCCCAAAGCAGCTAAGGAAATGAAGAAAGTAACCTATAAAGGAAAGCATATTTGGTTGTCATCGGACTTCTTGGCAATACCTGTAAGTTAGACGAGAGTGGAACCAAATATTCAAATTACTAAAAGGAAAAATTACCAGCCAAGAATAAGGGATCCAGGAAAGTTATCCTATAGATACAAAGGAGAAATAAAGATTTTTCTAGACATACAGAAGCTGAGGAAATTTATCAACAGAAGACCTCCACTGTGTGAAATAAACAATGGGGTTATTCTACCTGAAGCAAAGAATGAAAGGTCACAAAACTATAAGTAAGGTCACCAACAAACTCACAGCATATGCAGGGGTAATTTGTGACAACAGAAACATAAAAAAGGGGAGGTGACAAAGGTCTGAATTTTCAAAGAAGGATGGAGATCGGATGCATTCAAAAGGAAAAGGACTACTGTGATGTGAAACTTTCCTTTTCATTAACCTAATGATAATTACACAAATGAAACCAAGAATGGAGACACATGACTTAACAAAAGAGAAAAGAGAAGGAGCAAGTATGGAGTACCGGGAAGCAAAAACCACAGACAGGCACACAAGGAAATGAACCAGCGGAGGCACAGAGCTACCAGAAAACAAAAGATAAAATAATATAGAAAATCCTCCCTCATACATCATTAATTATCCTAAATGTAAATGGACTGAATTCACCAATAAAGGACCACAGAGTAACTGATTGGATTAAAAAAACAAAACCCAAATATGCTGCCTTCAGGAGACACATAGAAGCCACAAAGACAAAGTTAAGCTCCAAGTTAAAGGGTAGAAAATGATTCTTTAAGCAATAGCATCCACAGAAAAGCAGGTGTAGCCACACTTGTATCTGACAAAATAGATTTCGAAATAACAAATGTAACAAGAGACAAAGATGCGCATTTTATAATAATAAAGGGGATACTACATCACTAAGACATAACACTTCTCAATATGTATGCATACAGTCTAGGGGCACAGAAATATATAAAGCAACAACTAATAATACTGAAGGGAGAAACAGACAAAAACACAATCATAGTTGGTGACATTAATATTCCATTGACAGCTCTAGATATATCATCCAAACTGAAAATCCATAAAGAAAAGTCGGCCTTAAGTGACACATTATATCAAATAGTCATGATTGACATTTACAGAACATCAGATTATACATTCTTCTCCAGTCACGTGGAGCATTCTCAAGGATATACCATATGAAGTTCTGTCCAGAAAGTGTCCACCCATGTAATATGTAAAAGAGACATTTATTGAAGAAGATACAAGATACAAGAAACACTGTACATAGGACAATGATGCCTCAGTCCCCTTAAAAGTAGGCACCTTGGGAGCTCACACAGTTATTTCATCATCTCTTCCACTGTTCAAAACACTCTGAAAAATCCTTTGTTGGAGTTGCCATCAGCTACCCTGTCATATTTTCCTGAATCTCATGAATGGTCTGAAATCTCTTCCTTTTCAGAGATGATTTTAGTTTTGGGAAAAGCCAGAAGCAGCCTATACATGTTCAATATGCTCAAGTGTTCTGCTTGGCGCAGACCTTCCAGAATGTGGATCACTTTCAACAGATTCTTGAACATCTTTCAAGCATTTGTGGTACACTTTTATTTATGCTGCACTCATAGCATCATCCCCAAAAGCCTTTGGAATCATCCAAATAGTTTCCGCGGAGGAATGTTCAACCTTAATGCAAAAAAAAAAAAAAAAAAATTGCATTAAGGTTTGCATTTTGCAAAAAATTTGATGCATACCCATTGCTCTACTTGCTCATTCATTTTGAATGTAACAGCCACACAGTACATAAGCTCACTCAATGGTGTCTACCACCCCCCCACTGACTAGTAGAGTGAAGACATCATTGTTTACACATGCACATTCCAGTCCACTCTCCTTAGCTGCCAGGTTACATTGATGTTGCACAAACAGTTCTCAGTATATGAACCCTGGCTGGACTTTTCCCAGACAGACTTTGTTATATACGTGGCACAAAATATGTTATATATACTTGGATCTCAACAGATCCAAGAAGACTGAATTCATACCAAGCATATTCTCTGACCATAAGGTTTTCAAATTAGAAATGAACTGCAAAAAGGAACTAAAGAAACCCACTAATATGTGAAGATTAAATAACAAAGTACTAAAAAATAACTGGGTGATAAAAGTAATAAAAGGTGAGATCAAAAGTTATATAGAGACAAACAAAAATGATAATATGACATATCGAAACTTCTGGGATGCAGAGAAAACAGTAATAAGAGGGAAGTTATTATCATTACAGGCTTATCTCAAGAAACAAGAGAAATCCGTAGTAAACAAACCAACATTGCATTTTAAAGAACTAGAAAAAGAAGAACAAAAGCAACCCAAAGTCAGTAGAAGAGAGGAAATAATAAAAATTAGAGCAGAATTGACTGAAATAGAGATAAAAAGACTATAAAAATTAATACAACTAAGAGCTGATTCTTTGAAAAGCTTTGAAAAGATTAATAGAATTGAAAATACCTGGCTAGACTCACTAAGGAAAAAAGAGAAAAGACTCATATAAACAAAATCAGAAATAAAAGAGGAGAAGCAACCATAGACATCACAGATATACAAAGGATCATGCTTGAATTCAATGAAAGAGTATATGCCACCAAATTCAATAACTTAGAAAAATGGCTCAGGTGCTAGAAATATGTAACCTTTCTAGAATGAATCATGAAGATTGGAAAATCTAAATAGACTGATCAACAATGTAGAAATTGAAACAACCATCAAAAAAATGTATATATATATAAAAGGACCAGATGTTTCCACTAGTGAATTCTACCAAACATTCAAACTCTTCCAAAAAATTGAAGAAGAGGCAGTGCTTCCTAACACATTTTACAAGGCCAATATAACTCTGAAACCAACACCTGGCAAGGGTCACACACACATACAACTACAGACCAATATATCTGATGAATACAAATGCAAAGCAAAATATTGCATTTGTAATCCTAAACAAAATATTAACAAATCAAACACAACAATATATTAAAAAATAATGCATCAAATCAAGTGGGACTCATTCCAGAGGCACAAAGATAGTTCAACATATGCAAATAGATAGATCAATGCATAATAATGCACCACATTTACAAAACAAAGGATAAAATCATATGATCTTATCAATAGATGCAGAAAAGCATTTGATAAGATACAACATCCATTTATGATTAAAACACCTAATAAAAAGGGTGTAGAAAGAAAGTATCTCAATATAATATTGGTCATATATGACAAAACCTCAGCTAATACCATACTCAATGATGAAAACTGAAAGCTTTTTCTCTAAAATCAAGAACAAGTCAAGGATGCCCACTCTCATCACTCTTATTCAACATAGTTTTTGAAGCCATAGACGGAACAATTATGGAAGGGAAAGAAATGAAGGAAATCTAAATTGGGGAGAAAGAAGTAAAAGTGTCACTCTTTGCAGATTACATGTTTCTGTATACAGAAAACCTTAGAGACTTCACCAAAAAGCTCTTAGAAACAAACAGATACAATGAAGTTATAGGTTACAAAATCAATGTACAAAAATCTACTGGTTTCCTACATAATAAAAATGAAACATCAGAAAAAGAAATGATAAAAATTATTTTGCAATTGCAAAAAAATATACCTAGGAAAATACCTAGGAACAAAGGATGTGAGGGACCTATGTACTGAAAACTATAAAACATTATTAAAAAAGATTGAAAAAGAAACAATGAAATGGAAAGATATTCCATGTTCATAGATTTGATGAATCCACATATATAAAATGTCCATATTACCCAAAACAATATACAGATTTAATGCAATCCCCATCAAAATCCCAGTGTCATGTTTTCAAGAAGTTGAACAAAAAATAATCATATTTGTATGGAACCACAAAACACCTTGAATAGCCAGAGCAATGCTGAGAAAAAAGAATGAAGTCATAGGCATCATACTACCTGATTTCAAATTATACAACAGAGCAATAATAATAAAAACAGCATGATACTGGCAGAAAAACAAATACACAGACCAATGGGACAGAATTGAGAGCCCAGAAAAAAAAAATGTATATGGGCAAATAATTTTTGACAAAGTAGCCAAAACACACAATGGAGAAAAGAAACCCTCTTCAATAAATGGTGCTGGGAAAATTGGAAAGTTACATGCAAAAGAAAGAAACTAAACTACAGTTTACCCATGTACAAAAATTAATCCAAAAGGGGTCAAAGACGTAAATATAAAATCTGAAACAGTAAATTGCATAGAAGGAAACATAGGTACCAAACTTGTGTACCATGGTCTTATAGAAGATTTTACAAATTTGACCCCAAAGGCAAGGAAAGTAAAGGTAAATGAATGGGACTATATAAAACTAAACAAGTTTCTGCATAAGAAAATAAACTGAGAACAAAACAAAAAGGCAACCAACTAAATGGGAGATGATATTTGCACACATAGCTCCAATGAGGAGTTATTATCCAAAATATATAAAGAACTCATACAATTCAACATAGAACAACCAATCCAATTCTCACCAGGGAGATACCACTTCACACCTGTCAGAATGGCCATCATTAGTAAATCAACAAACAATAAGTGTTGGAGAGGATGAGGAGAAAAGGGAACCGTAGTGCACTCTTGGTAGGAATGCAGACTGGTGCAGCCACTGTGGAAAACAGTATGGACTTTCCTCAGAAAACTAAAAATGGAACTGACTTTTGACCTGGGAATCCCATTGCTGGGATTATATCCTAAGTACCCCAAAACACCAATCCAAAAGCACCTATGCACCCCAATGTTCATAGCAGCACAATTTTCCATAGCCAAGTGCTGGAAGCAACCTAAGTGCCCATCAGTAAGTGAATGGATCAAAAAACTATGGTACATTTACACAATGGAATTCTATGCAGTAGAAAGAAAGAAGGAGCTCCTGCCTTTGAGACAGCATGGATGGAACTGGAAAACATTATGCTAAGTGAAATCAGCCAGGCAGTGAAAGACAAATACCATATGATCTCACCTTTAACTGGAATCTAATCAACGAAACAAACAAGTAAGTGAAATATAACCAGAGATATTGAAATTAAGAACAATCTGACAGTAACTAGAGGGGAGGTGGGAGGGGATAATGGAGGGAAGGGGGAAGGGTTTTCAGGAATAACTATAAAGGACACACGGACAAAACCAAGTGGTGGTGGAAGCAGGGGAGGGAGGTGGGGATGGCTGGAGTTGGGGGAAGTGGTGGGGGAGTAAATGCAGACAACTGTAATTGAACAACAATAAAATAATTTTTAAAACATGGGCGGAGGATTTGAACAGATAGCTTTTCCAACAAGACATACAAATAGCCAACAGTTATATGAAAAGATTTTCAACTTCACAGGCTATTAGGAAAATACAAATCAAGATTATAATGAGATACCATTTCACATCTGTTATCATGGTTATTATCAACAAGACAACTATAATAACAATTATTGGGGAGGTTGTGGAGAAAAAGGAACCCTCATTCACTGCTGGTGGGAATATAAACTGGTTACAGCCACTATGGAAAATAGCTTGGTGTTATATCAAAAAATTAAGAACAGAGGTACCATATGTCCCAGCAATTTCTCTTCTGCTTTTCCACCCCCAAAAACTTGAAAATATTTATTGGCAAAGATATATGCACCCCTATGATCTTTGCAGCATTATTCATGCTGGACAAGACATGGAAACACCCAAAGTGTCCTTTGATAGAGGTTTGGATAAATAAGATGAGGTACATATATAGTAAGGAATATTACTCAGCTATAAGAATAGATGAAATAGTACCATATGTAACAACCTGGATGGATCTTGAGAATATTGTGCTAAGCGAAAAAAGTCAGACAGAAAAAGCTAAGAACTATATAATTCCACTCATATGTGGTATATAAAACCGAAACCATGCCCTGGCTGGTGTAGCTCAGTGGATTGAGTGCCAATCTGTGAACCAAAGACTCGCTGGTTCAATTCTCAGTCAGAGCACATGCCTGGGTTGGCCAGGTCCCTAGTAGGTGGCACGCAGGAAGCAACCACACATTGATGTTTCTCTTCCTCTCTTTCTCCCTCCCTACCCCTCTCTCTAAAAATAAACAAATAAAATCTTAAAAATAAATTCTGTATTAAAAAACATAAATAAAACTGAAACTCACAGATACAGACAACAGTATGGTGGTTACCACAGGGAAGATGGTGGTGGGGTAGTGTGGGTGAGCTTTGCCCACAGAGCTCCCCCGTCTGCTGCAGAAGAAAATAAATGTACCAAGGCATGATCTGCTTGGGGAGGAAAGGTGGCCAATCTCTGAAAGGAGAAGGATCAAGAGCCTTTTCCTCAGTGGGCTTTTATTGGGTTCAATTTGCACAGGAATACAGGTAAAGCTTATCAATCATTATCAGGCAGTAAGGATCAAACAGTAGATAACAAAGAACTCTGAGGGCTTATTCTGAGTCAGGGTCAGTTAGCTAAAGGGCTGTGAGACTTTGGGAAACAAACTCATTTCATGCATGGGCCCTTATCAGAGAATTGAAGGCATTCTTAGCAAAGCAGGTTTCACAGGATTTTATGCATTCTTTCTTAGGCCTGATCTCCCCAGGGAACCTGCACTTTCCAGCGCAGGGCCACACCCACCTCTGGCATTGTTTTAGTCTTAAATCAGGCAGGGGAAGTAAGGCAGCCAAGAGATTAGGAGACTTCTTGCAGACAGAATGAGGAGTCAGGCTATATGTCAAAGCCGAGGGCTGAGGGTTCATCACCCCCTTTTTCTATAGCCCCCCCAAGTCCTTCCCTGTGGGCCTCTTCATCACCATGCCTGTCTTAGGTCGTCCCTCCCTTGAGGAATCTTACCCATCATTGGCTAACTGGTCAAGCTCAGTGTCAAGCAGGGTAAAGTAAAGTGGGCAGAGGTGGCACACCTGCCAGGGAGATAAGCTTTGTCTCCTTAGTGGCTTATGGTCCCAAGGTCTCTGACTCAGCCTTAACCATGGGGGGTACAGCTTCTGAAACCAGGCAGGGCGGTTCCCAACAGGGTAGTAAAGGGTAAAGGAGGGCAAATATATAGTGACAGAGATGATTTGATTGGGTGGTGGGCACATAATGCAATATATAGATCATGTATCACAAAAATATACACTTGAAACCTATATAATTTTAATAATCAATGTCACCATTATGAATTTAATTTAAGGACTTAGAAAATAATATCACCTATTGCAGCTGATTTGAAATATTAATATTTGCTCTTACAGTCATGTAGGAGCATCTATTTTCTTTCTTTTCAAGTTTAAACATTGGAAACACTCAGGCATAAATATCTTTTTAAATTACCTATAAGTCATTGTCAAATCATTATAGACTTTGAGCAGGAAAATTTATAGGAAATTACTAGGCTGGCTTGGTATGATGTATAGTAATACATTTAAACAGAATTTAAGTAGAAATGAGAGGAGTATCGAAGATTATAGCAATGAACATTAATTTTTTTCTGAAAGTGTTTATCATTTCTGTTTTACAACTTTTATGTTCACTTTTGCATTATGCCATTTAATGAGATTATTTCTAGTTAAAGTTTTAAAAAAGTTATTTCAAAAGATAGAATTTAGCCCTCTTAAGTACATCAGACTTTTAGATGTCATCTGGGTTTTTAACTCCCTATCTATGTCTCTTTATTCTGAAAGAATAATTCATTCGGGAAAAAAGGTGAATTTATTCATATTATAGTTATTTCTTTCAAACTGAGATCCTGTTATTTGCAGGAACAAATCTATTCTTCCTTAGTTATTTTTTGCCCCCCTCCGTTTTTGTTTTTTTGGTTTTTTTTTTTTTTTTTGGTGGACTTCTTTTATAGCAAGGTACTTCCAGGAACTTAATGTTTCAAAGGGGTCAAGTGACCTCAATTATCTTTCGCTTCAGCTCAGGAGGTAAGATTTGCATAAACAGATGTAGATACTGGTCATGAGAAAAGGTGTTTTATGACTCAGCTGTTTCATATTTTTGTTCATAAAACTTGACATTGAATAATGGGACACAACCCATTTAAAACTGCTAGGTTGCCTCTCTGTTACTTCACATTGACTCTGCTGGCCCTACACTCACAAAACACACGTGCGCAGACAGGAATATGTCATGGCTGTGCTCTCTATGTCTTACACTCAAGATTTTCTCAAAAAAGCCAGGGTTTTATGTGAACACATTCCAAAACATTTAACTATTTGATGATACATATACATATTATGTACATTTCATTTTTAATTCATTTACTTTAATATAATGATGTACCTTAATTATAGAAATGAACTTTTAGTATTGATTTTGTAAATGACATTAGTAGGAAGATCTGTGTTTGATGTGAGGCTCTACCATTTGTTAGCTGACTTGAAGCAACCCAATTAATCTTCTTGTGCCTTAGATTCCTTGTCAAAATAAGACAATAGCTCTACTAATACCTATGATGAGGGTCATATAATTCATAAGGTAGAAAATTGCTTGGTAAAGAGTTAAGAAAGATAAAAGTCATGGACTGGATGACTTTACAGGTGAATTTTACCAAACACTCAAAGAACTAACACCTTTCCTTCTCAAACTATTTCAAAAAATTCAACATGAGGGTAGACTCCCAAACTCCTTTTATGAGGCCAGCATTATCCCAATTCCAAAACCAGATACAGACACTACCAAGAAAGAAAATTATAGGTCGATATCCCTGATGAACATAGACACCAAAATCCTCAACAACATATTAGCACACTAAATACAGACAGGCCTCAAAAAGGTCATACACCATGATCAAGTGGGATTTATTCCAGGAATGCAAGCCTGGTACATTTGTAAATCAATAAATGTGTTTCACCACATAAACAAAAGGAAGGATGAAAACCACATGATAATATCAATAAATGCAGAAAAATCACCCATTTATGATAAAAACTCTCAGCAAAGTAGGATTAGAGGGAACATACCTAAACATAATAAAGGTCATATATGACAAACCCACTGCCAGCATCATGCTTAATGGGCAAAAACTACAAGTGTTCCCTTTAAGATTGGGAAGAAGACAGGGACGTCTGCTTTCACCTCTCTTATTCAACATAGTGCTGGAAGTCCTAGCCACAGCAGTCAGACAGGAAGAAAAATAAAAAGCATCCAAATTGAAAAGGAAAAAGTAAAACTGTATCTATTTGTAGAAGACATGATACTGTACAGAGAGAATCCCACCGCTCCCATCAAGAAACTATTAGAACTGACAAAAGAATTCAGCAAAGTGGCAGGATACAAAATTAATATCCAGAAATCCATTTCATTTTATATGCCAGTAATGAACTAACAGAAAGGAAATTAATAAAGCAATCCCATTCACAATTGCTTCAAAAAGAATAAAATACCTATGAATAAACCTAACCAAGAATGTAAAAGACCTGTACTCAGAAAATTATAAGTCACTGAAGAAAGAAAGTGAAGAAAATGCAGATAAGTGGAAAAAACACACTGGTTCATGGGCAGGTAGAATTAACATCACTAAAATGTCCATACTGCCCAAAGCAATCTATAATTCAGTGCAACTCCTATCAAGTTTCCAGTGACGTATTTCACAGAACTAGAACAAGTATTCCAAAAATTTAAATGGAACCACAAAAGACGCCACAGAGCAACAACAGTGATCCTGAGAAAGAAGAACAAAGTTGGAGGAATCACACTACCTAATATCAAACTGTACTATTATAAGTAACCAAGACAGCATGGCACTGGCAAAAAAAGCAGACACACAGATCAATGAAGCAGAATAGAGAGCCCAGAAATAAACCCACACCTTTATAGTCAATTAACATTATACAGAGGAAGCAAGCGCATACAATGGGATGAAGTAGTTTATTTAATAAATGGTGCTGGGAGAATTGGACAAGTATGTGCAGAAAAATGAAACTAGACCACCTTCTTAAGCCACACATAAGAATAAGCTCAAAATAGATCAAAAACTTAAATGTTAGACCTAAAACTATAAAAATTATAGAAGAAAACATAGGCAGTAAAATATTAGACATTGCTCATAACAATATTTTATGGGATATATCTCCCCAGGCCAGGGAAACAAAAGAAAAAAATTAACAAATGGGATTACATCAAACTAAAAAGTTTTTACACAGCAAAGGAATACATCAACAAAATAAAAAGACAATCCACAGAATGGGAGAATGTATTCACTGATACATCTGATAGAGGGTTAATATCCAAAATTTATAAAGAACTTACAAAACTCAACACCAAAAAAACAAACAAACAATGCAACTAAAAATGGCAAAGGACCTGAATAGACATTTCTCCAAAAAGGACATAAAGATGGCCAGGAAACATATGAAAAGATGCTCAACATCACTAATTATCAGAGAAATGCAAATTAAAAGCACAATGAGATGTCATCTCACACCTGTCCGAATGGCCATCATCAATAAATCAACAAAGAACAAGTGTTGGTGTGGATGTGGAGAAAGGGAAACCATTAGGCACTGTTGGTGGGAATGCAGACTGGTGCAGCCACTATGGAAAGCAGTATGGGGTTACCCCAAGAAATTAAAAATGGATCTGCCTTTTGTCCCAGTGATCCCACTTCTGGGAATTATTCCCAAGTGCTTTGGATCCCAAGGAATCCAAAACACTAATTTGAAAGAACATAAGCACCTCTATATTCATTGCATTATTGTTTATAACAGCCAAGAAATGGAATCAGCAAAGTGCCCATCAGTAGATGAGTGGATAAAACAGCTATGGGACATTTATACAATGGATTACTATTCGGCCATAAAAAAGAAAATTTAACCCTTGCAACAGCATGCAAGATTCGATGTGGAAAGGGTGGTCTCCTCAATAAATGGTGTGGGAGAAACTGGATATTTATATATAAAAGAATGAAATTGGACCCTTGTCTTACACCACTCATAAAAATTAACTTGAGGTGGATTAAGGATTTAAGTGTTTAAGTCCCCAAACTGTAAAACTAGTTCCTAGGAAAAAAAAAAAATGAAAAATTTCTTGGCAAGAATTTTTGGATTTCACACCAAAAGCACAAGCAATAAAAGCAAAAATCAACAAGGGGAACAACATCAAACTAAAAAAAAAAAAAACCTTCTGTATAACAGAAGAAACAATCAACAAAATGAAAAAGGCTACCTATGGAATAGGAGAAAATATTTGCAAACTATGTATCTGGTAAGTAGCTATTATCCAAAATGTACAAGGAACTCATACAGCTCATTTGCCATAATCCCCCCCCCAAATAATCCAATTTAAAAATTAACAAATAACTTGCATAGGCACTTTTCCCCAATAAAACAAAAATGACCATCAGATACTTGAAAAGATAATCAATATTACTACTCATCACAGAAATATAAATGGAAATGACAATGAGATGGCACCTCACACCTGTTGGAGTGGCCATCAGTGTTGGTGAGGATGTGAAAGGGTGACCTGTGCACTGTTGGTGGGAATGTAAACTGTGCAGCCACTATGGAAAACAGTGTGAAGTTTTCTCAAAAAATTAAGAATAAAAGATCCAGCAATCCCATTATTGGGGTACCTGCACCTCCATGTTCATTGTAACATTATTCTTAATTAGGACATGGGAGCAAGCTGAGAGAACATGTTATATATACATACAAGGGAATATTATTCAACCATATAAGAGGAGGAAGTCCTGCCATTTGCAGCAGCATGGATGGACCTTGAGGGGGTTATGCTAAATGAAATAAGTCAGAGAAAGATAAATACTGAATGATTTCACTTATATGTGGATTCTCAAAAGCCAAACTCATAATAACAGAGAGTAGATTGGTGGTTGTCAGGGCTGGGGCCTGGGGGAGATAAGTAGACGATGCAAACTTTCAGTTGTGTGATGAATAAGTTCTGGGGACCTAGCGTACAGTGTGGTGAGTGTAGCTAACAATACCCTATCACGTACTTGAAGGTTTCTAAGGAAGTAGATCTTAAGTATTTATGCCACCAGCACAACAGAAAAAAAAAAAGAAAAGAAAAAGTAATTAGCTCTGGCTGGTGTAGCTCAGTGGACTGAGCATGGGCCTGTGAAGCAAAGGGTCACTGGTTTGATTCCCAGTCAGGTCATATGCCTGCCTTGTGGGCCAGGTCCCCAGTAGGGGGCACGAGAGGCAATCACACATTGATGTTTATCTCTCTTTCTCCTTCCCTTCCCCTTTTTCTAAAAATAAATAGATAAAATCTTAACAAAATAAATAATTATATGAAGTAAGTATATGTTAACTAACCTTATTGTGGTTATCATTTTGCAGTATATACATGTATCAAATCATCAGATTGTGCCCCTAAAACTCATACAATGCCATATGTCAATTATGCCTCAATAAAACTGGGAAATATCAACCTTTTTGTTAGGCCTGTATGCAACCATTCAGCAGATCTTCGTTGAGGGCATATTCTGTGGTAGTTTCAGTGTTGGCAGTGAGTATCCCATGGTGAGAAAAATAGGAACAGATTCTGTCAACTTGGAGCTATGCAAAAGGAAGAGGATTTGTAACATTACCTTACAATTTAAAAATCACACAAATATAAAACTTTCTTGAAAAATCAACAATTTTGCCAAATACTTATTTTATTAAATATTTTTCAAAAGTTACACTTTGTGTTAAAATGTTACTGTAGGATTCACTCCCCTTTGATTCTGATCAGTTTTCAGCTTTTGCTTGTTTTTGGAAGATATCACATTTTTTTATTTTTTATCAGTAGCTTTTGCTGGATTTATTTTGGAATACGTGGACATTTTTAAAAGTTTATTTTCAAAGGCATGCCTTCACTATTTTAGAGCCACTTAAATGGTAGAATCAGCTATTCTTATCAGAATTATGAAAAGACTTCATGAGGATACTCTTTACCAATATTTGACAAGATTTGAGAATGCTTGGAAATGTTTCAAGGTCTAATTTGATCTGTCAAGATTTTTGTCAAACTGAATAATTGAAAATGTGTCCAGGTGAAATAGTTTGTAGAATGATTTTAAAAGAAATTGAAAAAGACAGTCTGAATTGAGACAAATGGCTTTCAAAGTGGAATGTATTGTCTTACATGGTAGCACTAAATGCTTCAAGGTAAGGCCTCATCTTTAAGTTAACATTTTCTTTACTACACAAAGAATATCAGTTTTGCCTCTGCTTTTAGTTTGGAAATGAATTAAAGGCCATCTATAGTCAGTCATGGACATAAAGCATTTTTGCAATGGGAAGGGAGTATGTTTAATGAGTAAAAAGATGCCCCAAGTATTGAGGATAGATAGCTTCAGGGACAACACTAAGATGCTATAAAGAGAAGTGCTGGGAAAGAACAGAAAATGATATAAAATTATGACTCAGAAATCAAAATAAGAACATTCTTCTTGATAGTTGATAGCTGAGTAAAGGTTTAAGAATGTAGTTCAACTCATATGGCATCTGTTTAAGCAGAAATTGTCCTAAACTCCATATGCTAATATATGTATGCTAAAAAATGTTATAGGGGAATCTTATCAAATATGTAGTATCTGTGGAAGCCTGAGTTTGAAGAAGTCTGTGAGGTGACTTAAAATATACTAAGGGTTATTAACATATTAGGAACAGAAAAAGATTCTTTCTTTGGCCAAACTTTTGTCAGGCTCCTTGGAGCCCTCTCTCTGCATGACTAAATCCCACCTAGAGCGTCAGTCTTAATCCCTGTGAAGTCCACTTTTAACAAGAATTCAGCTAAGTCAGTTTAGAGAGAATACTCACCCTTGATGTCTGATCCCCATCAAATGTGACCGAATTCCTCATCCTGCATCACCTACCAAATGATACGTGATCATCATGCCTGCCTTCAGCAAGAGTCCTGTCAGGTCAGTTTAGCAAGAATTACACTAAACTTTTTACAGTTTTCCATCCACCAACTCGTCACTCTGTTCTTTGGCTATGAAACCTCTTTTACTTCTTGTATTCATAACTGAACCCAGTTCTATACTGAGATTTCTTTTCCCCTATTGCAAGAATCCTTTATTCAATCTGCTTTTTTAAAACAAATTTAAATACTATTCACATCTGGTTTTTCTTTGACAGAGCACATAGATTCTGTCAAAATTGTGAACTAATTAAAAAATTTATATTTCAATGAGCTAGATAGTTATTATAATATATATCTGATAATTCTTCATTATATTAGGTGCTATATATTACTAACTTTCTCTCTCCACTTGATATTTTTTACTAAAGTAGCACATAATTATATAGTATACTATATAGATAGCTATATACTCATATATAAAACATATTTTACATTCATTACTGTTATTAGGCTAATGTAGTATTATAAAGGTGATGTGTAAGATAATCAACAATTTTTAGATTGCAACATTAATATTAGATTATATAGCATATAATATAATACAGTTTATATTATACTATAATATAGTTCATAGTATGGTACAACATATATAATAGCAGATAATCACATATAATTTTACATAATACATATGATTATCTACCAATACTAAACATTCAAGTAAAGAAGCACAGCGTTGATTTCCTCAGCCCCACTGTTCTCCCAGTCAGATGGACTGACAAAAGCAATACCAAAATCCCATTTTGAAATCTTGATCTTGATCCTGGAAATGTCAGCCAAGGCTTAGGGCCTGGAATTGTTCTCCTCATTTAAACCAAAGAAGACAGCAGCCACTGGGTGATGCCCAATGGCAGGCAGAGCTGGTCACAGAGCCAGATCTGGGACTCACGTGGGTTGCAGTCCTTCCCGCAACCTCACAATAATGCTGTATATGATATATTTTATGCAGCTAAACTTTATAGAATCCACTTATTGCATTAGTGTGGAGTTTTAATGTACTGAAGCCATTAATTGAGGTTCTTTTCATGGTTTTAATGTCTAGGATCACCTTTTATTTAGGCTCTATGTAATTAAAGTCAATGCTATTCAAAATTAAGTAAGATTGCCTTTTTACTTTTTAAAAATATACTTTGTTGATTATGCTATTACAGTTGTTCCAACTTTCCCCCCTCCCTCCCCATTCCCTCCAGCAATCCTCCCCCTTAGTTCATGTCCATGGGTCATGCATATAAGTTCTTTGGCTTCTCCATTACTCCTATCCTGTTCTTAACATCCCCAGGTCTATTTTGTACCTACTAATTTGTACCTCTTAATCCCTATACCTTTCCCCCATTATTCCCTTCTCCCTCCAAGTGATCTCCATATCTATGATACTGCTTCTGTTATGCTTGTTTGCTTAGTTTTTTTTTAGATTCAATTGTTGGTAGTTGTGAATTTATGGCCATTTTAATGTTCATAGTTTTGATCTTTTTCTTTAAAAAGTCCCTATAACATTTCATATAAAAATGGCTTGGTGATGATGAACTCCTTTAGCTTTACCTTGTCTGGGAAGCACTTTATCTGCCCTTCAATTCTAAATGATAGCTTTGCTGGATAGAGTAATCTAGGTTGTAGGTCCTTGCTTTTTATCACTTTGAATACTTCTTGCCAGTCCCTTCTAGCCTGCAAAGTTAACTTCTAAATGTATACACAAAATATCATCTTCTCCTTCTCAAATAAAAAAAAGTTATGACAAAGACCAATGTTAAACCAGAGACCTAAGCCAGTTTTACTTGCTACACTTCTCATCAAAGCATAATGTCTTAATAAACAAGTGATACAGAAATACAATTAAAATAAAAAATAATATATTTTATTCTGAGATAGAATTTGCATGTTAGCATGTTTCAAGTTGGCAGGAAAAGAAATAAGCTAATAAATTGAAAGCTCTGATTCTGGCTAATAAAATTATCCCATAGATTTTATGTGTTAATGGCAGTATATATGTTTTTCTCATTTATGTTGTTTTTTTGCGGGATGGGGGATAGGATGCATTTAATATTGTTACTGTGCCGAATTATATGCTTTTTCACAGACTTTCCTTCTGTTTACCACCTTCACTATGTTTAGAATATAAGTTTACTGACATCAAGGGCCATGGAACAAATACAAATGGATCTATTAAAATAAAAATGTCAACTCTAGCCCTGGCCAGTGTGGCTCTGTTGGTTAGAGCATTATCTTATAGACAGAAAGGTTGTGGGTTCAATTCCTGATCAAGACACATACCAAGATCACGGGTTTGGTCCCCAGTCAGGGAGTGAATGAGAGGCGATCCATCAATGTTTCTCTCTCATGTCTATGTTTCTTTCCCTTTCTTCCTCCTTCTCTTCTCTCTGAAATCAATGAGCATGTCCTCAGGTGAGGATAAAAAAAAAAAGGATATAAACTCTAGTAAATACCTTTGGTATGTTATATAGTAAATGTGACCCATAGAAGTTGTGTCTTTGATAGAAGATAAAAGTAGTTGCAGGCGTTTTAACAGAAACTATTTTTATCCTTTTTCACAAGACCTGTGAATTCCAAGGCAGGTTGTATGAATTCTGAAAACTGATAGTCCAGTCCCTATCGAGAGAGGGGCCACTTGGAATAAGGAGTTTGCCTTCTGCAATGTAGGGAGGAACATACCGGCCTGGAGAGCTCCGTGAGCCCTCAGCAGCTGAAGATCTACTAATTAGGAAGTTAGGACAGTACAGTAAACTTAAAATGTTGACCTATAAAGATAAGCACCTTGAAGTAGTCTTTATTTTCTTCCAAGATTTCAACTCAAAGGTAAACCTCACAAAAGGGCAAGAAACATAATTACTTCAGAAAGATTATGCCAAAGCATTGGTCATGTTTGTTGTCTTCTTTTAAAAAAAAAAAAACCTCACCCCAGGATATATTTAGTGATTTTTAGAGAGAAAGAGACAGACAGACAGACATCAATGGATTGCCTCCCATATGCTCCCTGACCAGGGATTGAACCACAACCTATGTATGTGCCCTGACTAGGAATTGAACCTGTGACCTTTTGGTTTATGCACAGGACAACACTCTAACAAAGTGAGCCACACGACCTGGGCTGTTGTCTTTTTAATCTCTCGATCTTTGTGAATTAGCTATTTAACTACTTTTGAGCTAGTGTAAATGTTATTTCTGAATTTTATTTGAATATTTCTTCTCTAAGATGCTGAAAGTAATTTATCAGATTTAGGGTCTAGGAAATTATGCATTTCTTAACCAGGCTTTCAGATTAAACTATGAGATAAGCCCAGAAGTACTTAAAGATAGTGAAATTCTATTTGCAGTGTCAATGTTTCAATATTTTATAAAATTAGCAAAGCTTTATTGTATTTTCTGCCTGAGTACTCAATTGAATAAAAGGCATAATAAACAAGAATTGAAAAGAGAAATTTGGTGAGGGGGGAAATAAATTAGAAATGGTAATATAATCATGCTTATATATATTTTAGGAATTTCATACATTCTGTATTTGGGTATTAAAATATAGATTAACATTGAAATTTTTAATATTTTTCTATGTTTATATACTTATTCCTTTGCACACATAAGTATAAAATCTGCCAAAACCAGTTCTCAGAATATTCTTCCATTATAATAACTGAATAAAATGAAGAGAATTGTAGAATATTTTTTAACTTGGAGAAACAATATTGCTTTCTCTAACTCTGGGACTTTTTGTATTTTGAGGCAAATTTTCACATGTACACTTTTTCCATTTCAATATCTCAGTTTGGAAGAGTGGATCAAAATTATTTTTTGCAGTCTTAAGATTTTAGGTAAAATAATACATGAGGAAAGCAGAATAGGTTTACCTTTCCATGTTACTGAAATTTCACATATACAAAATTATAGGAACCTGTCATCGTCTGGTGGTCAACAATATACAGTTACTTCTGAGTTGGACGCAAGTGCCCCATGGTACCCTGACGTCCGAGGATGAGGTTGACATGCTCACCAAAGATCTGGTCAGTCAGCTCAGCTTTGGCTTGATACACAGAATAGGTTGTTGATTAAGCCTTCATAGTTTGTGAAACTTCACAGGAAAAAATGTGGTTTCCTGGGCCTTGCCTGATCTCCATAAACTAAACTGGAAAGTCACATGAGGTCAGGTGGATAAGCAGAGTGATAGATATACCAGATGGGCAAGCTGCCAATGACAGTGTCGCACTTTAAAGGAAGTTCTGATGGCACTTTTTAGGCTACCTTCCCCTGGCTGCCTCAGAGCAAGTGTGCTCCTGTACCTTCTGGAGGGGAATGGGTAGTGGGAATTTAACTTTTTTTTTAATATTCTGCTATCTTCTCTGCTATCTATTCTGCTATCTTCGCATTTGATTACCTAAATGCGAGTTGATGCAGCAAAAGTGTTCTTTTGAGGTATTCCTCTTTCCATACCGCATCCTGTCTCAGCATTTTACCCTGAGGAAATATATGCCCATGGATTAGCATACCATTAGTATGCTACCCCAAACAAAATAAAACCAACTGCCAAGTCAAGCAAACTGACAAATCACATGGTGCCTCCCAAAGCTGTGCCTAAATACCTTTTGCTATGTCCTCACATCTTACATTCTTCCCAACAACTCTCCTGTGCTAGAATAGTCTTTCACAGATTTGACTGTATCTAATATCTATAATGAATTTATGCAAAATCTAAAGGCAGTAATAGAGGTTGGTAGACATATGTCATCATTATCATCATCACCAACACATATTGAATACTGACTGTATGCCTGCTAGTTTAATCTCACCTCATTTAATCATCACATAATCTCTGTGGAACATTGGTAGGAATCAATATTCCCTTACTTAGATGAGGAAGTCAGTGTGTAGAGAATTGAAGTAACTTATCCAATGACACACAACTATTAACGACAGGCTGGAATTCGTACCCAGGTCTGTCTTTCTGCTTCTAAACCAGTGTTTTTACTCATGGTAGTAGACCTTGATCAGATATATTGACTGATGTTGGTATTTCTTAAATATTTTATTTATTATTTTTTAGAGAGAAGGGAAGGAAGGGAGGAAAAGAGGGAGAGAAACATCAATGTGAAAGAGAAACATCAGTTGGTCACCTCTTTTACACGCCCTGAGTGGGGACCGTACCTGTAACCTAGGCATGTACCCTGACTGGGATCGAACCTGTGACCTTTTCATTTGTGGGACAATGCCCCACCAACTGAGCCACCCAGTCAGGGTAATGTTGGTGCATTCTTAAGTACTTTAAAATTTCCTCAATTTGTGCTATCCCTATGAATGACAGAAATGTCTCAGATTTTAGAACATCTGTTCAGCTCAGTTATATTTACTTTTGTTCAATTACCATTTATTGAATACTTACTGTGAGTGAGGTACTGTTCTAGGCACTGGAAGTTCAAAAATACAAAAGACACATCATTTTCTCTGGCCAAGCAAGCAATATAATGGGTTAAAGATATGAGGCATTATATAACTTAAAATTTATTGATTAGATGTTTCTCTACATTTATTATATCTCAGAAAAAATTCCTATGTACAAATAACCTAATAACTGCTAGTTCCATTGCCTAGAAGAATTAGAAAATTATTATTCTAACCAGTGGGCCAGTTAGAATAAGATAAATGATTATAAATATCTAATGTTCTTAAATTGCTTCCAAAGAAGCCATGCCCTGCAGGCAATAAATGCCAACATAATTATTAATGATGTAATTAAATATTTGACCTCTTAAGTAAAGAAGACATTCAATAAAATAATATTTATTTCATGAAATAAGAACATGTTTCCTTTTGGTCTCAGTGCAGAAGTAAAAGGAGTACATGGATTTCAGTGTTTGTATTCATCTTTTATTATTCTGAGCACAGAGTCTTAATCAAGTGCCACAATGACTCTTACGAAGCATTAAGGAGAACCTGGCAATGTTATAAAGAGAAGTCTGGACTTTTGAAATGTTTGCTCAAGTTTATTCATTGTATTTTGAAATATCTCGGCATATTGTTTACTTGACTTTAAACTTTACTTTTATTGATTTTTTTTAAAACTTGAGATTGGCTGAAAAAATGGCAGTTCCAGACTGAATTATTACAACTAGAAGATCAGTTGGAGGAAGACAGACAAATAGAGATTGGGTTGGTTCTCCTTGAGAATTCATATGATTGCTGGAAGACATCAGTGGCAGTCTTAAGACAATAATGGTGATGTGCAGTGGGTGAAAGTAATAATAGCAGACATCTGTCTATTCTTGGACCTTATCCTATCCAACTAATTAATCTAGGTGAAAACATTTTTACATATGTACAGATTTCCAGCTAACATTGGCTTGACTTGAATGAGAACTTTAATGAAGTGTCAATGTTTATTATTTTACCATTTTGCTTTTATAATCATTGGCTACTTAATTTCTATTTGCAAATTTTATTTTTTTTCATCAGTCTGGTTTTATGAAAGTCTGAACTAAAATTTTAAAAGCTGTTTTTTCTTTGGATCTCAAATTCTGATAAATAATGAAATACTGTCAGCATTAGTTGATGTGTCCTCTATGTTACTGTAATCCTATAATGCAATAAGTTTGTGAAACAAATTGGAAGAGCAGTATACAATTATTATTTTAGGGTCTTTTTAAAAAAATTATTTTACTGTTGTTCAATTACACTTTTCTGCATTTTCTCCCCACCCCTCTACCCCATCCCAGCCAAACCCACACCTCCTTCCCCTGCTTCCACCCTCCCCCTTGGTTTTGTCCATGTGTCCTTTATAGTAGTTCCTGAAAACCCTTTCCCCCTCCCCTCTGGCTATTGTTAGATTGTTCTTAACTTCAATGTCTCTGGTTATATTTCGTTTCCTTTTTTCTTCTGTTGATTATGTTCCAGTTAAAGGTGAGATCATATGGTATTTGTCCCTCACTGCCTGGCTTATCTCACTTAGCATAATGCTCTCCAGTTCCATCCATGCTGTTGCAAAGAGTACAAGCTCCTTCTTTCTCTCTGCTGCATAGAATTCCATTGTGTAAATATACCATAGTTTTTTGACTCACTCATTTGCTGATGGGCACTTAGATTGCTTCCAGTACTTGGCTATTGTAAATTGTGCTGCTATGGACATTGGGGTGCATAGGTTCTTTTGGATTGGTGTTTCAGAGTTCTTAGGGTATAATCCCAGCAGCAGAATTGCTGGGTCAAAGGGCAGTTCCATTTTAGTTTTGTGAGGAAATTCCATACTGTTTTCCACAGTGGCTGCACCAGTTTGCATTCCCACCAACAATGTGCTAGGGTTTCCTTTTCTCCGCATCCTCTCCAACATTTGTTTGTGGATTTGTTTATGTTGGCCATTCTGACTGGTGTGAGATGGTACCTCATTGTGGTTTTAATTTGCATCTCTCTGATGGCTAGTGATGCTGAGCATCTTTTCATATGTCTCTGGGCCCTCTGTATGTCTTCCTTGGAGAAGTATCTGTTCAAGTCCTTTGCCCATTTTTTAATTGGGTTGTTTGTCTTCTTGGAGTGGAGTCATGTGAGTTCTTTATATATTTTGGAGATCAGACCCTTGTCTGAGGTATCTTTGGGAAATATGTTTTCCCATATCGTTGGTTCTCTTTTCATTTTAATGCTGTTTTCTTTAGCCATGCAGACTTAATTAGTTTGTAACATTTCAACTAGAAAATGATGTAATATGATTCTCCATGAGTTCAACACTGTAAACCTTCAATATACAATAGTTTTATGGTTTGGTGTTTTATTATACTTATTTAATATGGTACAAAAGTAGTCATCAGACCCCTGCTATGTTCTGCAAAATTGAATATGAACAGTTTAATAGCCAGGGCATCAAGCGTGGAAAAAGACAGCGGCAGCGCTTTTTAAAGGGAATCACTATGGTTGTCCTCTGAGAATTACACAATCAGGGATATTGGCTGCTTTGAAATATTCTGCTTTTGTGGAATTCTTCCCCAGAATGAAAAGTTTTAGAAGATTTTGGGGAACTTTACACATTCTTCACAGATCTGAAATTGTGCAGGGTCTGAAGGGAAGAGCTGGTAATATCAGAATTTCTATAGCAATGGGCATATGATTTAGACAGAAAAGAAGAATGTACCAACTCAAAAAGGCAAGCTTATCTTGACTTCATTGTACTTTATTCAAGTAAAATCTTCCAAGAGTCCTGAGCTTAAGCATTTGTTGGATTGAAAATAGTTGCCAGTGTCTACAACTTTTAACATGATACTATCACAATTATATCATAATAACATATTAACTACTGTGGTGCAGGTCACCATCTTAGGACTTTGTATATACCAAGAGATTGCATTTTTACAATAATCTAGAAGAATAGGAGTGCTATGGGAAAGCTATGGGAAATATTATCATTACAGTCTCCTTTGAAATGCAAGTCATTGTGCAGATGAAGACACTGAAGTACTGTAAGTTAAGTATTAGTAAATAAGTGTCAGATCTAGGATTTGAACCCAGGCAGTCTGCCTCCAGAGTCCATTATGCCATACTGCCTTTCAGTTAATGTTGGGGTTAGAAACCTGACCTGTTTACCAGTTACTGCCTGACATCTCCATATGGATTCATCATAGGTGTATATCAGTAGTAGGGTTGGGTTGCATAGTACAGAAACATAAAAAAGTGTTTACACTTTAAACAGACTAAACATCTTTCTCTTTATATCTCATTTGTTTTTTCATCCAGAATTTGAAACCTACTATGCACTAGGCATTGTGCCAGATGTTTGATGCAATTTTGTAAAGGACAAAGCATCGCTTTCAGAGATCATGCATTATACTACTTGGATGTTACATAAATGTTATGTTAGCCAGAAGCTAATTTCCATTGCATCACACATATTATCAGTATGTTATAATGCTTCTCAGTTGATACATTCATATTTGCCATAGAAAAGGTATGCTTTACTTTCATATTTGAAAAATTTGTATTTGTTTTAAACACTAGGATGCATTGGTCGGAGAAGTCACTATACCCAAAATTATGAAATTTTAGATCCTAATATGTAAGTTTCAACTCATTGTTTGTTTGAAGCAGACAATACACAGATGTCCAGATACAATACTTGAAAGTGTATCTGGATATGGCACTGGAGCACAGTCCATAAAGGAAAAGTTGACCAATTAGATTTAAATTAAAAATGAAAAACTTTTACAAAAGACACATGTAAGAAAATGAAAAATGAAAGCACAGACTTTGAGCATATATTTGGGTATCACAAGTCCAACAAAGAACTGGTATGCAGAATACATAAAGAACTCTCATAACTCAGCAATATGAAACTAAACATTCTGTATAATGAGTAGCTATTATAAAAATATACCATAGGCTGGATGGTTAAACAACAGACATTTATTTCTCAGTTCTGGTGGTCCAAGGTCAAGGTGCCTGTCCATTTGTGTCTGCAGAGGGCCTGCTTCTTAGTTTGTAGGTAACCGCCTTTTCACTTTGTGCTCCGCCTCCTCCCCTAAGCACACCCATCTTATAATGAGGCCCCATTCTCATTACCTGCATTACCTGACCTAACCCTCACTACCTGCCTTGGAGCCCACCACCAAACACCATCACACTGGGCCTCAGGACTATGATAAATGGATTTCAGAGGGACATAAACATTCTCTCTATAACACAAACCAATTAAACAATAATCCAAATTTGAAAAGGCTCTTCACCAGTGACAATACAGAGATGGCAAATAAGCACATGAAAAGATTTGTTCAGCATCCTTAGTCTTTAGGAAAATGTGTGTGAAAATTACAATGTAATGCCACTATACCTCTATAAGAATCATAAGAACTATATAAACAGCAAGAAGTGATCATACTAAGTGCAGATAAGGAAGCAGAGCATTGAGAACTCCCATATATGATCAAAGAGAATGAAAAATGATACAATGATGTCTTTGGAAAATAGTTTGGTCATTTCTTATTTTTTTATGATGGAAATTTATTTATTTATTTGTTTGAAATATAGTTGACATCCAATATTATTTTAGTTTCAGGTGTACAATATAGTAATTTGACATTTATATGCCATACAAAGTGATCATTGCAATAAGTCAGATAATGATGTTTCACCATAAAAAGTTCTTACAATATCATTGACTGTATTTTCCATGCTGTGAATTATATTCCCTTGACTCTTTCCTTTATAACTAGGTGTTTGTACCTCTTAATTCCCTAATCCTATTTTGGCCCTCCCACCACCCTCTTCTCCATTGGCAACCATCATTTTGTTCACTGTGTCTGTGAATCTGCCTCTGTTTTGCTTTTTAAAGATTTTACGTGAGTGAAATTATATGGTATTTGTCTTTGACTCATTTCACTTAGCATAACACCTTCTAGGTCCATCCATGTTGTCCCAAATGGCAATATTTATTCTTTTTTGTGATCAAGTAATATTCCATTGTTTGTGTGTGTGTGTATCTTGGCTATTGAAAATAGTGCTGCAATGAACATAGTTGTGTATATATCTTTTCAAATTAATATTTTTGATTTCTTTGGATAAATATCCAGAATTAGAATTTTGATTGTATGATAGTTCTATTTTTTATTTTTAGAGAGAGAGAAGGGGGGCAGAGAGAGAGAAAGAGAGAGAGAGAGAGATTGATTTGTTATTCCACTTGTTTGTGCATTCATTGGTTGTTTCTTATATGTGACCTGACCAGGGATCGAACCTGTTACCTTGATGCAGGACAACGCTCTGACCAACTGAACTACTTGGCCAAGGCTTAATTCTATTTTTAATTTTTTGGACAACGTCCATAGTGGCTATGACAATTTACATTCCCACCAGCATTGCACAAGTGTTCCCTTTTCTCCATATCCATATCAACACTTACTTGTTGTCTTTTTGATAATAGTTATTCAGAAGGTACAACAGCAGTATTTTTTATAAAACCTACACCTATATGACCCAGCAATAACATTCTTAATTATGTACCCAAAATAAGTAAAAACTTATATTCACCAAAAATTTTATTGATAATTATGAAAATGTGGAAACATCTCAATATTCTTCAGCAGGGGAATCGATAAACAAAATGCACTGCACCCATGTGATGGAATTCTACTCAGCTGCAAAAAAAAATGATTTCTTTACATGGATGCACTCAAATGCACTTTTCTACAAAGGCTGCGTGCTGTATAATTCCATTTTCATGACATCCTCAGGGGGGGAAATGAAAACTATAGAGACAAAAAAGAGATCAGTGGTTTCCCTGCGTTGAGATTGAGGGGAGAAGGCTGACTCAAGGGTGCAGTACAAGGAACCTTTTATGGTGACAGAACTGTTCTGTGCCATGATTCTGGCAGTGGATATAGGACTCGATGCATTTGCTGAAACCCATTGAACTTTACAACACAAGGAGTGGATTTTATTTTATGTAAATTTAAAAATTGGCAAATAATAAAAATAATAAATAATAATAAAAAACAATTGGTAACATTTTTTTGTGCAATAACGTTAATGAAGTTCACAACCCTTGAGTCCCTGGACTTTGTCTTTCCATTTCTAGAAACGCGGTCTTAGGGCAGCCGTCAGCAATATGGTCAGACTGTTTGTTGCAGTATTACTTATCACAGAGAAATCGAAAACATCTTAATTGCACAATTCTAGTAGGTAGGTAAACAAATTAAGATATATTTCCCACCTATAGGCATTACAATATATTTCTGAAGGTTAATTACAGAGAGAAATGAGCATTCTTTACTGATGTACTATCACTTTGCTCTATTGATTTATCCAGTTTAACTTTAAAATATTGATTCCCAAATATTTGAAAACTTCTAGGCAACTTGAAGTACTTTCTATACATGTTGAAGTTGGTTCAAATCCTTTTCTGAATAGCTAGATAGCTATAGATAGAGAGATGATAGATAGATAGATAGATAGATAGATAGATAGATAGATGTATAAATATAGGTAGATAAATAGATAAATGAAATGAGTAATATGATTTCTGCGTTTATAATCATTTCAATTCCTCTTTTTCAAGCTAAGACAAATGAGATGAGGATAGAACTGGTATCTTTCACACAAATCATTTTTCTATGTGGAATGTCCTTCACTCCCATTTTCACCAGTAATAAAAAGCCACATTATATATAGGTGGTGCTTTGCAATTTCTGAAATATTATTTTACATTAGCCTCTTTGACTCATCAGCAGACCCAGTGATATAATCAGGGGTGACAGTAATGGCCCTTCTTCACTTACACAGACCTCTGAAGCATTAGGGTTAACAATTTTGCTGGTTTTTTTCTTATTTCTTTTCTTTTCTTTTTTTTTTAACTTGGGCAGGTTTTACTTTGGAACTGTCAGCCAGCTCCAAGCCTTCCCATTATCCCCAGGCAAAATGGGTTTCTTTCTGCTTTCTCTGCTTTTTCTGCTTTTTCATGCAACTTCATGTTATAGAATGAGATTCTTCCTCGGGTTATTCAAACACCATCCATCTATGAGCACCTACTGTAATCAAGGCACTATCTTGCAGGCAATATAAAGATGTAGAAAATACAGTCCTGCTTTTAAGATTCTCAGAGTGTAGCAGGCAGTTATTTTTGTGAACGGTTGTTTTGCCCTGTGCCAAATGGCTTGGTGTATCCTCTATCCCCTACTAGACTGCGGGAGCCTCATGGACATACTTTGTGTCCACTTCTGTCCTGGTCCCCCATGAAGCCATGTCCAGTGTGTACCAACTGATCAGTACAGTAACAACTCCATGAAGGCTGGGGTTGAGTCCCCAGACTTTGGGACTAATGTCAAAACCTGATGAATGGATGTGTAGCACCTGCTCCACATGCTGTCTTTCCCCACACACATTTGCTTCTTTTTCTGGCCATCTTCTGCAATGAGGGTCAATGAACTGGGCTCTTGCCGCTTGACTCAGTTGGTCTTCCTAAGCTCACAACTAAGACCATTGCAGTAACCCTGAGGCCTTTGCTCTACTGCATAGAACTGGTAAGCACAGTCATGCCATTTTCTACCCTCTCCTTGTCCTCTGCTGACCCCAAGGACATGCGGATGCTTTTCCTTGAAGCACATTTTCTTTAAGACAGTTGTAGAAATCTTTTCTCATCCTAAGTTCTCTGGGTGGGTAACCATTTTCTTTTTTCTCTCTTTATGATGTGGTTTGTTACTTTTTTTGAAGATTTCTTTTCTCTCTCTTTTTTTTAATTGTTGTTCAAGTACAGCTGTCTCCATTCCCTCCCCACCATTTCCCCCCACCCCAGCCACCCCAACTTCTCACCCTTGATCGTACCCTCCTTTGGCTTTGTCCTTGTATCCTTTATACATGTTCCCTGATGACTTTCCTCCTTTTCTCCCCATTATCCCCTCCCACCTCCCCTCTGGTTACTGTCAGTTTATTCTTTATTTCAATGTGTCTGATTATATTTTGCTTGCTTGTTTGTTTTATTGATTAGGTTCCACTTATAGGTGAGATCATATGGTATTTATCTTTCACCACCTGGCTTATTTCACTTAGCATAATGCTCTCCAGATCCATCCATGCTGTTGTGAAGGGTAGGATCTCCTCTTTCTTTCTGCTGTGTAGTATTCCATAGTGTAAATGTACCATAGTTTTTTGATTCACTCATTTTCTTATGGGCACTTAGGTTGCTTCCAACACCTGGCTACAGTAAGTTGTGCTGCTATGAACATTGGGGTACACAGGTTCTTTTGGATTGGTGTTTCAGGATTCTTAGGGTATAATCCCAGCAGTGGAAATGCTGGGTCAAAAGGAAGTTCCATCTTTTGTTTTTTGAGTAAATTCCATACTGTTTTCCACAGTGGCCTCACCAGTCTGCATTCCCACCAACAGTGTAGTAGGGTTTCCTTTTCTCCACAATCTTGCCAGCACTTGATTTGTTAATGACGGTTATTCTGACTGGTGTGAAGTGGTATCTCATTGTGGTATCTCCCTGATGGCTAGTGATGCTGAGCATCCTTTCACATGTCTCTGGGCCCTCTGTATGTCCTTCTTGGAGAAATGTCTGTTCAGACCCTCTGCCCATTTTTTAATTGGGTTGTTTGTCTTCTTGGAGTGGAGTTGTGGGAGTTCTGTATGTATTATGTATTTTGGAGATCAGACCCTTGTCTGAGCTATCATTTGCAAATATATTTTCCCATACAGTTGGTTCCCTTTTCATTTTGCTAATATTTGGGTGTTAAAGTCAGAACACCAATCCAGATGTTACAATTCCTCATCAAATATTCTGTTCATAATGCACTGTTTATTTCTTCCAGAGTATTCATTCTGAAGAAGTATATCCTGTTACAAAGGTCATTTATTCCATTATTGTCATTCTGGGTCCATGTTTTTAAAATTATACTCTCTCTATAAAATTCGCAGGAGAAACAGAATTTCTGCACTAAGAAAATGTCTTCAGATTGTGTTTTGAGATATGTCAGTGTGGTATTTTTTCTTTAGTGTGCACTTCTGTGTCTTCTTAGACAGGACCCCTGCTCTCTTGTTGATTTCTGAGCTATCCACTGTGTCCAAAAGAGTTAGGGTTATTCCTTGAACGCGAACAGAAAGAGCAAGTCAGTGCTCAAAAATGGATTCTTGAAGCTTAATTAAGAAAATAATCCTAAAAACCAGTCTTAACCATATGCAAGAGGCAGGCATATGGGATAAAAGCTCTCTTCAGATATCCAGATGGGAGGAAAAGCACTCAGGATGCAGTTTTACATAATCCAGGATCCTACCTTGGCCTGCGTCAGAAAGGTAGTGGCTAGTGAGGATATGGAAAAGACGTGCATTAGCTGGGTCCCTGCCTCCCTCTCATTCTGCAGATGAAATGTTGGGCTGAAGAAATGAAAACTATGGACATTTCAGATAGGTTAAAGGGAAAGCAAAGCAGAGGGGCCAGTGCCTCATTCCCTTGTCTGGGACTTCAGGAAGAGTCACACAGGGTTTCCCGCACCCCAACATAAGGGGACAGGCTTCAGGAGTGAGACAGTGATGTGCTGTGTTTAGTCACAGAGTGAGCCTGAGCTCGCAGCTACCCACCCTCCCAACCTGCTCTCCCCAGGCCTGCTTATGACACAGTGGTGATCCTGAAGTCCCTGTATGTCCCAGTGTGAGGTGTGGAAGTGTAGGCTGCCCCAGGAGATGGGAACTAGCTTGGAGTCAGGTCTAGATATTATAATATTGTGCTGGCAGATTCTGTGTGACCAAGTGTTAGCTGCTGTTATTATAGGACTGTGTGCTGAGGACCTCCATACAGCTACTCAGTTATACAGGCTTTTGAAACAATAGCTCACAAGCCATGTAGATGAAATTTCAGCTAACTCCTGGCCTCTGTAAACATGTTTAATTTGGAAAGATTGTTTTCCTCTTTTAGCTGTAATTATTTGCTACCTACTATTGTCTTTTTAATATTTGTTTTGAGTTTTTCTTCACGTTCATTTTTGTATTTGCTTTTACATTGTCTCCACTTGTAATCAGTGATTAAAGTTTTATTGTGTTCCCTTTGTGAGCATCTTTGCCTGATTACTATATTATTTAATCATATATTGTACTGTTGCTGCTGAATGTCCCTATGTTCTCTATTTGCTCTTGCATTCTGCCTGATTTTCCATCTCTCCATTCTGAGCTTTTTCATCTGCATATCTATCCTATTTTTGAAAGGTATTGTCCTTCCTGCCCCATCCCATGATGCATTTCCCAGATAATCAAGGTGCCCACTCCATTCCACTTACCTTTTTCAATACTAAATTTACCGAGAAACTGACAATGAATTGTAGAATATCCCTTCTTTATGGTTTGGCATCAGCTAAAAGTAATGTAATGGGAATGATACATGTGAGATTTAAACCAGGAAACAATACAGCATAATGGAGACAATATAGCTTTGACGTCTAACAGATAGCTTTTCCAGTTCCAGCTCAGACACTTACTACCCACATAAGTTTGAGCAAGGTTTTTTAACCTCTCCATAATAGTGATATAGATATTCATTACATCACTACGTGTAGTATAGTATAGCCCAGTCTTACCGAAATACAAGATATTGATATTATTGTAAGGCAGTTGGGTTTTTTGTTTTTATGAATATGATTACTTAACATCAGGTTTCTCTGTCCTCTTACATGTGTACACTACATAGCCAGATAAGCATCTCATATACAGTGAGATTAGCAAGCAGAAATATTCATTGCAGTAGTGGCGTTGCATTGTTGAACATAGATAGCTTCTGTCTAGCCCTTAGCTTTGCTTCATGTTATATCGGTTTGCAATATAAACATTTTCTTAGCTGATTAGAGTTTCAGTCCAGAAGTGGCCACAGGCTACTTACCTGTAAGGAGATAACACTTAAATTTTAAAAGTGGAATTAAGAACATATGAATTCTAAATTTGCTACGTACTATCTGTTGAAGTCTTACTCAGCTGTCGATAAGCATTTGATCAACGTTTATTGGCATTCTTTTCTGAGATTTAAATAGGACATAAAATTTTATGACAGGTCGAGTACTTTCAATAACTTTCATTATTTTCATAGATGATGTAATAGTATATAAAGGGAAACATCCATAAAATACCGAGAGTGCATTGTTTTGGGAAGAATATGTTAATTTGAAGTATGTCTAATGACAGAATGTTGGTATATTGTTCAAATCCTACTGTAGATTTGTGGCTATCTGGGCTTCTCCTTCTTTTTTGTCTGTATCTTTTTTTCATGTTGGACACCTATAGTCTAGGTCAGAAAACTAAGAATTATAGTTGTTTGTTCTATTGTTATAAAATATAGTAGTTCACAATATTAAATTCTAGCTCTTTCGAAGTCACAAGACAGCAAATACCACAGAATATAGTACATAGCACTTATATGATTTAAACATTAGCTTGATGTAGAAAGCCCAAACTATGAGAGCTGTATTCATGTTAAATTGACACAATTGCTCGACCACTAGCCATAGAATGTTTGTCATTAGGCATTTAAACCTTTTTTTTCCCTTTCTTTAAATTTTTTTTTAATTTTTAAAGTACAAGTACAATTGTTCAAGTACAGTTTCCTGCCTTTCCCTCCCCACCCCTTTAAACTTAATGTAGCATATGCATTTGAACTGGAAAAAATGTTAGGGAATCTTAAGTATATTGATATGCTCAAGAATCTTTCTCTCATCTAAGTACGTTTGCTCTCTTCCAGGAATGGTCAAGCATGAGAACAGGAGTGTAAACTATAGCAAAGAGCTAGGCATCTGGCCACTGTGCCACAGTTCCCAGAATCACAAACAAACAAACAAAAATTAGTGATGAATATGATCATAGAATTTCACTCCTAGATACAGACCAGAAAAAAATGAAAATAAGTACTCAAACATGTACATGTATAAATGTGCTCATGCCGCATGACTCACAACAGCCCAAAGATGGCCATCAACAGACGAATGGATAAAAATGTTGCAGGATGCACTTATAATGGAATATTATTTTATCATAAAATGTAATAAAGTAGTGATATATGCTATAACATGGATGAATCTCTAAAATATTATGCTTAGCAAAAGAAGCCAGCACAAAACATCACAAATTATATGATTCCATTGACATGAAATATTCAGAATAATTTATTCCATAGACACAGAACATAAATTGGCTGCTAAAGAGCGAGGAGAGTGGGTAGTGGGGAGAAAGTGCGTAGTAGGTAAAGGATTTTGCTTTAGAGCAATGAAAATGTTTTGAAGGTACGTAGAAGTGGTGGTTACACAACATTGTGATTTACTAAATGCCATTAGTGTTTGCTCTCAAATTGTTCATTTTGTGTAATGTGGATTCAGCATATTCAATTATTTGAAAAAAATTACTGACTGACAAGGTTGAAGCAGCACCAGCTCCCATATTCTCAGAATCACAACTGGTTTAAATAAGTCTAGTCCATGAAGAGAGGATGTAGAGTTTGTCTTTATTGATCCCTGGGAAGCTTATGAGGGCTGGGAGTAATTTTATAGTTTTCTTGAAAGATGAATTCAATTTTCCTCTTAGATATATTGTATTTTATTATGATATTAGATGATCACTGCTGGTGAAAATGACCTTTAATGGCTGTATTTCTGTGCCATGTCCTACTTTGTTTTCCATGCTTGTTTGAGATTTCAGTTGGCCTCATTGATCTATCTAAGAAAATGAAAGCAGGAGAATGAATGCTCCTTTTTTGAGGTGGGTTCTCTCTGTGAAATGGGAAGATAATTATACCAAGGTAGATGGGCAGGTGGTGTTATTCAGGCACAAGTGCTTTATTTTGGGCTCATAAATCATTTAGATTAGCCGATCATAGAAATAAAATAATATGGAAAATTATAAATAGTTTTTATATTTTGTGTGAAGCAGCCTGTGAAGCTGTTGGTAGTTATTTGTACATATGTATGAATGGTAAAGCAAGTGCTTTCCATAGCTATGGCATACATACCTAGATTTTTCAGATGAATAAGCCCACTGGGTTTTTGTGCTATACATCTTTGCAAAGGACATTTTTAAGGTTCCTATATATTGAGAGTCCTCTATGTGTGGGACATCTTGCTATGTATGTTGCATAAATGATTTATAATCCTTATTATATCCCTGAAAGGTAAACATTGTTTCATTATCACAGATGAAATACCTGAGGTTCAAAGATGTTAAATGATGTACTCAGGGGTGGTGCTAAGAATCCCCTTCAGATACCTCACTGTGTCAGACGAGGGCAACTGGTGACGAGAGTCCCATTGTGCAGCTTTCTTTTCTAAATAAAACTTTATATAAAATACCTTGTACACATATTTCAGAGTATGCTTATGACTATTAGTGTGGCTCCCTCAAGGAAAGGCTCTTCTCTTTGCTCTCATTTCTAAATTAGCCTATATAAACAAGGTATCAAAATGTTGGTGGAGTAATGACAGCTTCACTAAAAATGTGCTGATCAGTTCATATGAAAGCTTAGGCTTAAAAGGCATTGGGGCACCAAAAGTGAATACTAAGGGTGCTGAGTGAGGACTAAGGAGGATGTTAAATTTGGGTCATGTGAAACCTCAGCACCTGAGTTTAAAGAAGGAAGAAATATAAAAGAATTTGTGTTTCAGTCTACGTCATTCAGAATTGAATATCCAATAAATCTTCCAACATGGACATTCTCTTTTCCTTATGTAGCTTCAGCATTAACTGTCTTCCAAATACCTTGTATTTTTCTACCATTATACGTCTGTTGACACTTTGATGCCTGAAATACCCACCATGATTGCCAGCAACCCTCAGCCTTTCTCTTTCTCCATGTTGAAAGCCTTCCGCTGTCAAGCTAACCCCCCAGAGGTCCACCTCTTCCCTGAATTGCTGCAGTGTTCCTGTTCGAAACACATATTTACTTTTGGAGATGGTTGTAGTCTTGTGTGTTTATAGTTCATCTCTGTTATTACCTATGAGTTCTAGTGGGATAAATAACAGTCATTTTCACTTATATGCCACCACATGCCATGGGTGTCCTGTGCGCTCATCAAATAGTTGATAATTGTACAACTCTTGAAGGCAGAGTTTTCTCAACACATACTCATAAAAATATTGTTTCTGGGATGGATGCTCCTCAAAAAAGGACAACATGGGTCAAATAAGGTTGAAAAACCTGCATGCCATTTCCACCCTAGGAAGTTTACACTGTACATTGGCATTTTCAAATCTCAGAAAAGTTATTTTGTAACTAGACTATTTTGCTAATTTAACCCAGTACTTCTCAGCCTGTCTCATTTTTATCTTTTATTCCTCAAAGTGTTTTTTGCAAGACACTGCTTTAAAGTGTTTTGCATACAAATGTTGCTACTAATAATCACAAATACAGTAATTAAATTTTTATTAGATGTAATTTGGGTGTTTTGTCTGGCCTGCTTCCCTCTGTACTTGGAAAAGCACTACCCATTAGCTGTATTAGTGTGTGTGTGTGGATACACAGCATGCACTGTGGACTCAACCTGAGAATAGATTGAGGCTAAAAAGAGAATGATTGGAACTGGTCTTTCAGCTTGATTATCTGCTAGAATATCTATTATGCCTCATAATATGCTTGAACAATTTTATTTGTACCTCAAGGGCAATGAGTCTGGCCTCATTTACAAATATGAATGTGGACACCAGCAGTGCCCTCTCTTCTCCAGGCAGTCTTGCTTACGGTCACGTTGTTGTATTTACTTCCTCGGAAAAGGAATATCCATCTCCCTGAAATTAGATGCAGCACGTTTAAAGGGACAAGCAGAAGTTTCGGAGTGAGACAATTTTAAATTGATTCCCAACTCAGGCCTGTGTGACCCTGACCAAGTTTTCTTTCCAGAGCCACTGACTCCTTGTCTGCAAAAGGGGATGGCTCACACCTGCCTCAGGAGTTTCCTGCGATGACAGTGCCTAGCACAAGGGAGACACTGTGTAAATATGAACCCCCTTTGCAGTTCTTTTTTATGTCAGATTATGACAGGAGCATTCCACAGGCACAAAGTCACACAAACAGCCTCTCTCCTAGAGCTGCCATTTCATACTTTATGTTACATCTTCAGACTATAAATGCTGTGACTGTCGTTGGTGTCTTCTGTTTTTATGGCATGATTGTGAATGGGGATGGGGAGAAGAGGAGAAGTTGAATTATTACCTATAAAGAAGAATATTAATTCTAAACTAGGGAGGAAATAACCTAAAACAAGTTTTTTTTTAAAAAACATGGTAATCATTTGAGATATGGAATAGTAACTTAGAAATGAACCCTTTAGTCCTAACATCTGTTAATTGTAAATATATATATGTATATATAATAAATATGTAAACATAAATGTTATAAATGTATAAATATATATTTGTTATATATATATATATATATATATATATATATAAAGTAACTCATTAGCTCATTTAAATGGGTAATAGTAAATGCATTAGGAAGAATTTTGGACAGATTTTCAACTTTGTTCAAACACATATCATTTGGCCATGGACCCCTTTTCATTATAGTTTTGGATTATTTGCCACTATGAACAAATAGAATAAAAGAATAATGGTGTGATAATCTTGCTTAAATTATATATTTGGAGGCAAAAGCACTTATCAGAAAGTTAGATTGATGGAATTATTTTTTTATAGGGTAGAATAGAATGCTTAGCATAAATTATGCTTTTTCAGGCCAGCGGAGTATTCTGACCCCCACTTACAGAAAGACATACACTTGTTATATGTGGTTGTCAGTAATGCCTGTTGTGTCTGTCCCCAGCCGTCTGTAGCTAAATTGTGGCTGGAAGAAGCCCGTTTTGCTCCTGTGAAGGATGACAAGTGCCAGTGTTCCTGTGATATCTATCTTTCTAAATGCCAAATGATCTCCTGGCAGTTTTTCTTGACACAACTATTATGAATGGCCAGAGAAACCATCCTACTTTGCTCTTTATTGGCTTAGATACCAGGTGAAGGCTTCTAAGCTCAAGTGAAGTAATAGAGGAAGCAATGAACCTAACTGTTCCTTGGACTGGCCTCACTTATGTGTTAACCAGCTTCTGTCTTGATCTGGTTGATTACAGGAGAAGATGTGTCAGGGAATCTCTGCCCAGCATCTTCTCCTCCCGAATGGATAGCTTGTGAAATTCCCTGCAGGATGGATTGTGTGGTGAGCGAGTGGACAGAGTGGTCATCCTGCTCCCAGTCTTGTTCAAATAAAAACTCAGATGGGAAACAAACCAGGTCAAGGACTATCCTGGCATTGGCTGGAGAAGGTGAGCAATAGTAAAGTTTTGAATGAAGTCAGTTGCCCAATTCTTGTTTTCCAACAGGCAATCGTGAAGGTCCTGTGGTGGAAGAGGCCTCACTGAGGTGATATTTACATTCCTTGAGTCCAAATGAACACTTGCCTTTCCTTGTGTGTCTTTTCTCTGTAATCTTCAAGTGTATCTCTGCTGGGTTCTGGTATTTACAAGAACTATTTTAATCCATTCTGTGTTATTTTTCATTAGATTTTTTTAGGGAAGAAAATAAAGTTTGGTTGGTTTACATCTAGTTTCGGATAGCTCATGAAGTTGGAAACATAATTGGAAAATGGTAAGAAGAGCTCCCAATTAGAATTAAGAGACATGGCTTCTTAACTGGGAACTGCTGATGATATCGGCAAGCTACCTGATCCCTGTGCCCTGATTTTCTGATATGTCATGCTTCCATGTAGTGAGAGGGAAAAGGATGAAGGCTGCAAAAATGGCTTTGAGAAGCTAAACTGTGCAATGGTAATGTAAATGGATGACATCAGAAAGAAATTAGAGGAACAGCTGTTCCTATCATTTATAGCAATGGGCTCTGTCTCCAGACAACACGCATCATTTCTCTCAGGCCCTCCCTTGGCTTTGTCTGCCTACAGCTCAGCTGGAACAGCAAGGCAGTATGGCCACAGGCTGCAAGGAGCTCCCTTTTAAATAAGATTCTGTTCTGTGATCCCAAGAAAAGGGGCCAGGGTCAAGATAAATGAAGATTTTTATATTCTTAAAGAATAGTTGCTTCTCCTTCTTGTCTTTTATATTTTTGGAAGGAGGAATAAAGTCTATAGAATTTAATGGGGAAAAATAACAAGAATAACAAAACCAAAGTCACAAATCTTCTTGAGCATTTGGCCCACTGAATAAAACATTATAGTGTGGAAGAAGAGGAAAAAATCAATACTTTAGACAAATACCAGTTTTTACATGGATATAAAAATATGAAAGAAAAGACAGTAATGAAATGTGATTGTCTGACCCACCCAGGAATGGAAGGATCCACATCTGTCTGGTCCCCCAGCCAGGGGATCATACATCGTCAGATATTGTTTTAAAGATGGGCTTTCTCTTGCCAGACTTTAGCAGAGACTTCTGGATTTCTCAAATTGCAGTAAAAAGCACTGCTTGATGGAGGATGGGCATCTTAAAATGTTACTCTGATAAATAATAATGCTCTCCTAGGAAAGAAAGACCATGTAGTGGCAATGTGTGTGTGTTAGATCTAGTAGCTGTTTGAGTTCATGGGCTATTTTATCTAACTGCTAACTTAGGTAGGCCTAGCAATATCAAATTAAAAATTTTGGGAGTTTATCTCAGAGATACATGACTCAGAGGTGGGCAGTAGAATCAGTCATTTTTTAAAACTATACTTGAGATGTACTGCTCCCTGTTATGTAGAGAATGGCACAATGTATTGTCCTTTGATTGTTATTCAAGGCAAAAGAGCCATGGCCTTAAAGTGGGCAAAAGGGTGCCATGGCCCAGGCCTTTGGGCAGCTGTGCCATAAAAACAGCAAAAACAACAAATATAAGAAGAGCAGTAACAACAGCAACATGTTAGTAAAAGTACCAACAGCTATGTATTCTTTTCTATTTTGATTTTTGCAGGTGGAAAACCATGTCCCCCTAGTCAGGCCCTCCAAGAATATCGCACATGCAATGACCATTCCTGTATGCAACTCTATTGGGAGACATCTCCGTGGGGCCCCTGTTCAGAAGACACGTCGGTTACTGCCCTCAATGCAACAGTTGGATGGAATGGAGAAGCTGCATGTGGTATAGGCATTCAGACTCGGAAAGTCCTTTGTGTCAAGAGTCATGTGGGACAAGTGATGACCAAAAGGTATTATCAATAATTCAGTGAAAGTGCATAGGATTTTTGCATAGTAGAGTGATTTTAGTCAAAAGCATTTTTCAAGCACTGAATATGTCTCAGTCTGTGCTAGGATAATATATTTTTGTTTTGTTTTGTTCGACTCTTAAAATTAAAAAATATATACTAACAAAAATAAACACTTTACTAAGTTATAATATGTACATTAGTTAATGTATAACAGTAAATAAGACCCACAAATATGGAACCTATTTGGGTAATCAAATTTCCTACAGCTGATCTAGGTATTTTTCACTCTTTCTTAATCACATAAAGACTAGGTCCAAATGAAAGTAGGTTATGAACTTTGAAAATATGGGGTTGTCTGCCCTTCCATTCTAAATGATAACTTTGCTGGATAGAGTAATCTTGGATGTAGGTCCTTGCCTTTCATGACTTCTTTCCAGCCCCTTCTTGCCTGCGAGGTTTCTTTTGAGAAATAAGTTGATAGTTTAATGGGAACTTCTTTATAGGTAACTCTCTCTTTTTCTCTTGCTGCTTTTAAGATTCTCTCCTTATCTTTCATCTTGGCTAGTTAATTATGATGTACCTTGGTGTGTGCTTCCTTGGGTCCAACTTCTTTGGGACCCTCTGAGCTTCCTGGACTTCCTGAAAGCCTGTTTCTTTTGCCAGATTGGGGAAGTTCTCCATTATTTTTTCAAATAAGTTTTCCATTTCTTGTTCTTCTTCTTCTCCTTCTGGCACCCCTATGATTTGGATGTTAGTATGTTTAAAGATATCCTGGAGGTTCCTAAGCCTCTCCTCATTTTTTTGAATTCTTGTTTCTTCATTCTGTTCTGATTGAATGTTTCTTTCCAGCTAACGTCAAGTTAAAGGAGTTCATCATCACCCAGCCCTTGTTATATGAAATGTTAAAGGGACTTATCTAAGAAAATGAAGATCAAAAATATGAACAGTAAAATGATAACAAACTCACAGTTATTAACAACTGAACCTAAAAACAAAAACAAAAATAAAAACAAAAACAAACTAAGCAAACAACTAGAACAGGAACAGAGTCACAGAAATAGAGATCACATGGAGGGTTATCAGCAAGGGAGTGGGAGGGGGAGAGATAGGGGAAAGGCACAGAGAATAAGAAGCATAAATGGTAGGTAGAAAATAGAGGGGGGGGAGGTTAAGAATAGTATAGGAAATGTAGAAGCCGAAGAACTTACATGTACGACCCATGGACATGAAGGAAAGGGGGGGAATGTGGGTGGGAGGGAGTGTGCAGGGCAGAGGGTAATAAAGGGGGGAAAATGGGACAACTGTAATAGCATAATGAATAAAATATATTTAAAAAAAAAAGAAAATATAGTGTTGTGCCCTGGCTGGTGTGGCTTGGTTGGGTGGTGTCACACAAACCCAAAGATTGCAAGTTTGATTCCTGGTCAGGGAACATGCCTAGGTTGCGAGGTGATCCCTGATCATGGTACATACAAAAGGCAACCAATCAATGTTTCTCTCCTTCTCTTTTTCCTCCTTTTTCCTCTCTTTAAAATCAATAAACATGTCCTTGGGTGAGGATAAAAAAAAGAGAAAATATAGGGTTGTATTATATTCTTTTTTAAGTCCCACTATCTTTTCTGCAATGAGCAATAAATCCATACAGCCATTTTGAATAGACTAATCCATGCCCTTGAGCAGGTTTACAATCTCATGTACACTATGCACATGAAGATGTAATTTAAAAAAAAAGAAAGGAATAAGATAGTTTGGACATGGAGACTAGGATATAGATACCAAAAAGGATCAGGAATAATCGCAAGTGATGGAAGAAAAGGAGTAATTGAGGGGAGAGCTCAGCCGTAGGAGTGTGCATGTCTAGACCAAATGAGGAGACACAACTCAATTCCTCAAGTCCATGTCAGAAGGCTCATGGAGAAACAAATGTAAGGGGCCTGCCTATGCAGTATACAGAGACTGGGAAACTTCCCATCCATAGGGATATCCAAGTGGCTGTGTTTGACCTAGTCCCTTCTTTGTGGTGAAACATCCCACCCAGCCACAGGAGTGGTGGGTCACCAGGATGGAATAGGCAATTTAGAGAGGTTCTCAGGAATTTTCAAGATGGGAAAATGAAATCCTATCTTTTTTCTGTACCGGTTGCCCTAAGTATATGGATTGAGAATTTTCGTAGCCATGCTAGGCCTGGTGGAAAAAGCTGGAGGCAGAATGATGCTGATGCTCAAAAAGAAGCAGATATTGAAGCAGAACAAATCCTGGCAGCATCAAGCCCTTGGTTGCATCCTCCCTAATTATACCTCTGCCTTTCCTGGCAACCTAGGCAATATATTTGCTCTTCTGCCTAATTCAAGCCAATTTGTATTGCTGCCATGGGCAACGCAGACACCTGATTAATTTCATCTTGGGGCACTGTGATGATGGGCTCTGGGCCTGAGCCACACTGCCATGGAAACCACACTTAACTGTGTGTAAGGAAAGTCACAGAAGCTCAGTTAAGGGAGATGAAGTGCTGATGACAGAAATAGTGCAGACTGGCCAGATGCTGCTGGTGTTGGAGCATCTGATGAGCAGCTGGCTCTGCAAATGTAAGTGGAGATAACTATGACTTGAAGTAAAGCACAGTCAGGAAGACCCCACCTGCCTCTCCTCCTAATAGTGGCTTCCAGCGGGGTAGGGTTGGATGTTCTACATCGTAAGAACCCTAGACTTCAGCACAGTGTCTGGTGGAAATTTAGTGTTCCATAAACACTTTAGAATGTATGAATTAACTTGACCTATGTGTAGGAAAGTAACAGGGTTTGCCAAGGATTGGACATGAATTACAGAAAACTGAGAATACATATTTATTCTTTGCTTCAAAAATATATTTTATCTACCATAATAAATTTTGGCAAAGAGGACTGCCATCAAGACTAATGAATAACAGATCATACATATGACCTTCTGCTCTTATTAACTCATAAATGTTATTTCTGTTTAGCATCCAAAGCTACATTGCTTGTGATGTTTTTTTGAAACATCAAATTATGCCAGTTCTGTGGTTTAACTTGCCTGGTATTCGTAACACCATGTGGACTGATGGAGCCAATGGGAGTTATAACCAAACATGCACATTAATGTTTTCATATCACCTAGTTCAGGTGATTACCTGATTCCTGGGGTCATGGTAAAATTCTAAATGGCTTAAAAGGGTATTATGTAAAAGAATTTTTTATCTTGGAAAGGATTTCAGCTTTGATAATATTATTTTTATGATGTAAATGTTCAACTGCTAAAAAAAGATGCATGAAATATTAGCTTTAATATATAAATAAAAATAAATAGTCCTAGATATAGAAGTAAACCTTGCATGATATGCAAGTTGCTTATAGTGATGAGAAAATGTAGCATACTTGTAGTCTGATCTTCTACCTTTGAAAAAAAAATCCCTTAGTTCTGAATCACAGTAAGAAAAACCCACTTGATAGGAATGCAGTTTGTTTATTTCTTAGCACAAAGAGGCATTGGAATTGAGACTGACACCTACCAAGTAAATTATCGTTACAATTTAAGGGCTAGTTGGACATGAAAAGTTAGATTATATGTTCAAATAGTCCTCTTTTTCTCCTCTATCCTCATAATTACTTTGAATTACACTATTTTATTAAAGTCTGAGCACATCAGCTTACTCTACTGTTACCTTAATACTATTTTATGACCCCAAAATCACAAGACCAAAAGTTTATAGTTAAAAGCATAATTCACAAATGAATATGCATTTCTTTGAAAATTTACATAAGTGAGACTAAACTCTTATTATTACAGTGAATAACCTCCAGGTTTGCTCAGTTTTTCAGCACAGAAAAGTGAATTGCACAGATGTTTTCCCTAACACACACACAGATACTACTAATCACTTTTTGCACTGTTAATGAGGCTGGAGACTTAACCTAATTTTAAGTCTCACTGTACGTCTCCAAACAATTCTACTAAACTTTCTACTAAACACGGGGAGCCTCAATTGACTTTAGTGAAGTTAATTAAAATTCTTGAGGTTAATGAGATTAATTGAGCTAAGAAAATAATACCTATTGTCCAGTGAAGCACATTGTGAGATAGTGAGATTACCAGCAGTAGAAAATATTCTTTTCTCTGCCCTTTCAAAACCTGTGTATTTTTGTTCTTTTTCATGTGAAAGCCATTGCAGTGGAAAAAGATCCACGGCCATTTGTCAAATCCTTGTCGTGGGGGTGGGGCAATCAAAAAAGGAAAGGAGAAGAAAACATCCTAAAAAAGAGTGGCCTTCAGGTAGAATGAAAGAAACATGTCTCCACGGGATGGATGGGCTAACCTAATGTGTTTTATCTCGGAACTCATTGCACTGGGATGCACAGAACTCCTTGCGAGTTCTTGTTTCTGGGCTGGTGTTTGTTTTCCATGCAATTGTGTAGGTAAGAATGTTCCCATTGTATGAGTAATAGAACTGATCCTATCAGAAAATGAGAACTAGCTAGGGCACAACCAAAACAGATTGTGAGAGCTTGTTCATATATTTTGGGGGCTTTGTTTGGTTTGTTTCACCATTCACCACTTTTTTTTTCAGCTGCATTGTAGAAAAATAATAGTAAAGATTAAAAACACACAACTCAAAGCCTTCCAAAGATCCTGATAAGGCACTTTCTGCCTTTAATGTATAAACACCTGGCATTTTGTGAGATACAGGAATATGAAGCTCCAGTTAAACATGCACTGTTTCAAAAGTTGACAGGTTTGCCCCCTTTGCTGAATGAGATGGAAGGTCAGTTCCTGGTAGGAGGACTGCTCGAGAAGATGGAGCACTGTGTCTGCGTCTTGATTATGGAGACAAACTGAAAAATGCCAGGTCTTTTCTAAATTAAATTTATTGAGGCGACATTGGTTAATAGGATCATATAGGTTTCAATTGTATCTTTCTATGATAAATGATTTGTATATTGCATTGCATGCCCACCATTCAAAGTCAAATCATCTTCTGTCACCAAATATTTGGCCCCTCTTTACCCTCTGCTAATGACTCCCCAGCCCCTTCCCTCTGGTAACTACCATACTGTTGTCCGTGTCTACAAGTTTCAGTTTTATACTCCACATATGAGTGAAATAACATGATTCTTAGCTTTCTTCTGACTGACTTGTTTTGCTTAGCATAATATTCTCAAGGTCCATCCATGTTGTCACAAATGGCAGTATTTCATTTCTTCTTGTCTGCATCTTGATTATGGAGAGAAACTGAAAAATGACAGGTCTTTGTAGCTCAATTTAATGCAATTCAGCACAGTGTTTATAAGTGAATTTAGCCTACAGGGTGACCAGGAGCCGATCATTGGAGAATACTGCAGTGTAAGTCCAGGAATGTGCGCTCAAATGAAATGCTCTCATCCTTTTGTCGAGAGCACTGCCAATCTGGGATCAGAGTGTTTGTTACATGAAAGTTGGAAATATAAATTATGACAAAATACCAGGGGTCATACTTTGTTTACTAAGTGAATCCATATTCCCTTGCATTTTAAGGCTTCAATTTTGTTTTGGAAATGGCTGGATAAGTTTGTCTAATATCCCTAGCAATTTATTTGTTTTCAGGCTCCAATAGCATAAAATACTATTCAACCATGCACTTTCTGATGTTTACAATGCATGAATATATGGCATTTTTAAGATACAGTGTACGATAGAATTCTACCGCAAAAGCATTCAAGGTTAATGTATGTATTTTTCATGCACACCTGTGCACATTTGCACACACACAACAAAACATCAGCACCAAAGGTGTTAAAAGCCTTTTTTTTTCAGTCGATGACAATAAAACCTTATAGTTTTAGAAGAAGAGGATAGATACATAAGTTGCTAATGGTCAAAGAGAATATTTTTAAAGACTAAGGGGAAATTTATGAATGTTGGAAATGTGCTGATCCTTGAAGCAGTAGATAATGTGTAAATAGAAAGGAAGAGAAAGTTGAATACCCAAAGAAAAGGCTGCCCATTTTGGAAGAAGAAATGAGCAAAAAAAGACAGTTTTACCTACAACGGAATAGTTGGCTCCTATGAGACCAGAAATCCCATTCCAGGAGAGCCCTCAGTGTGGGGCGTCTATAAAAGCACTGTAACCTGAACTTGACCTTTGCCACTGAGGGGATGATACCATTACTTATGGACTTGGTGGAAGAACACAGAGAGAAGGGGGGCAGCCATATTGTGGAGAGTTGACATTGGGCTCAGCAAGCATTTATTGAGTGATACTAAAAAAGTGTAAATAAAATGGACAATGTCAGTTCTCTAGAAAAATTAACACCCACTCCTAACTGAAGTGAACAAAGGCCCTGCAGTGTTAGCCACCCTTCCAGAAAGCCTAAAGCTAGCACAAGTATTTCTAAGCTTTGTCGTGAATGTATGAGGGACTGAGTACTAGGTGAGTGTGGGCCTTCCTGCCCCACTAAGTACACAGAAAGTTGGCTTAGGTTGTACGTTCATTTCTAGCAATAGCAGATCAATTTAATTTTAGTGGATATCAGAGCATGAATAAAGAACTCGGGAATGCTTTCAGTGTTCTTTTGCTATTTCTACTAAAGTCTGACCTAAATTTTCCTTACTAGCATTGCTCATTTAAATAACACTGTATCCTCATAAAGACACTTTAAGAACACTCTTTTTTCTTTCCATTGTTATGTTCATTGAATTGAACTATTTGATAGACAGGTTTTTGTATGTATTAAGTACGATTAATAATAATGTCACTACTAATTAATTGAGCAATTCTTTTTCTGTGAGTATATATATAGTTTCCATTTTCATCAAAGTATGATATGCTCCATAGTAGAATTAAAATAATACACTTTTTTTGTGGCTGATGAAAAAAACTGATGATGGGAAGCATCCGGCCACCAACCATCTCCTAGTCCGCTTAGTATCCCACATCCCAAATACAACCACTTCTTAATAGTTGCTGTGGTTTGCTTCCCCATCTCCTTTACTTTGACTGGATGAGCCTTCACATACTTCACAAATATTAACACTATACAAGGAGGTCATAGTAACAACAACAAGAAGCCTTAACCCTCCCCTGTTCTCATGAACCCCTTCCTTGCCGCCTGCCCTGCCATTGGCTCCCGCTTTATTAGCTTCTTATCTATCCACTATGTCTTTATACCAGTACATACCAGCCTGGTTATATGTTGTTGTCTGTCCTCCCTTTCTGAGGTTTAGCTCCTAATGCTACATGATATATTTTTCACGTATCATTTATATATCCATTCTCAAGTGAAAATGTGCATTTATTGATTCCTCTTATGAAAGCAATGAACCTAGTCCATTTACACTAATTCCTCCCCTGACTCCCCACATGGTTGACTTTGTTTCTTAGTTTTATATGGAGGCTGGCTTTCTGACCCCCTGCCCTGTCAGATGAGGCCATCCCAGCCTCCACTTTCTTTTCTTCCTCTAAGACCCGCAGTCCTTTGCCCACTGCGTCTTCACCTGATGGTGGCAAGAATGACAAGTGCATTCTGTTCCGCAGCCCAATTCAGCATCCATGTTTTGTTTATTGTTTGTAAAGATTTAAAACTAAGATGTTTTAATTTTTATAACTGCATAAATCGATGGGATCTAATATCAGTCAGATTCTTCTCCCTTCTTAGATGACCCGCTTTTCTTCTTCTTCCCCAAATGTTATCGCCTCTTACTTTTTCTTAGTATTTGAAATTTGGACAATCTCTGTGCTTGCACGTTCTAAAGAGACACCTGACAATTATTTAACTGTTGTAAAGTTCTGTTAATAATCAAAGATGTGTAATACAGTGAAGTGGTCTTCAGTGATTTTTCTTTCCCAATATATCCATATATTGCATTGTATTTTCCTCACCCTATTGAAGGATATCACTGATTTAATATATTACCCTGAATAAAACACTTTTCAAAAAATATATACTCATTCTGAAAAAAAAAAATCAAATGTTGTTTGAATTGATGCTGATGAGGAGACACTTTCTTGACATTGTCTTCAGTTAGTTTCAGGGATTATTCTTTTCCTGGTCTAAGGAAAAGTATTTTGGTGTCTGGGACTAAAGAGCTGAAGTCTACTGTTGCTCTGCCTCTGGCTGTGAGCCCTTGGGCAAGTATCTTTACCTTCCTGGGTCTGTCTTAACTCGTCTAGTTAATGAAAAAAAACAAGGTGATGTTTTGTGTTCTGAAATCCTACTGTTCTATGTTAAAGCACTTACTTTCTCCAGCAGGCATTGATGTGATCTCTTCACATTGACAGATGTCCAGATTCTACCCGGCCGGAAACAGTGCGCCCTTGTCTCCTCCCGTGCAAAAAAGACTGTATTGTGACCGCTTTCAGTGAGTGGACGCCCTGCCCGAGGCTGTGCCAGTCAGGTAGGTGGATGCTGTTTCCTCAGCGCTTCATTTCTGAACCACCTCATTGTTTTCCCAACTGCTACATAGGTGAGAGAATGGGAGCCCCTTCTTTTTCATTTGCAAGCCACCCTGGGGACAAGGTTTGTAAAATTTGCAAAGGAAGTCTTGGATTCCCAGACTCATCAGAACTAGGCAGGGAAACCGTAGTCAGTTGCTCTGTGCCATAATTTTACTGGTGCGCACTGCAGGAGGCCTCATCTTCTGTTAACCCTGTTGTGCCATTTTGAACCATCTGCTTGTGGTTTCTTATAAACCATCATCACCATCATAATTTCTTTGTTGCTCCTATATGCCTGGAGCCTGACCCCAGGTATTTTCATTGGAATATAGGCTTGAAGCACAATGCTTATGTTACTGATAAATAAAAACCTGTGGCCAATAGCTTTGAAATCTTTGATTGGATACCAAATTGGCAGTATAAGATTTGTATTTCTTTACTTTTAATGGCTATGTTTTAGACACCTCAGCGTATTTGGAGGCTGTGATACAGGAAACTTAATACCAAGTCCTAGTAAACACACAGGAGCACTTTGGTAAAAAACCCTCTTTCTTAGAACAGGTATACCCTCCCATGATTATGACAGTTCCCTGATGAGCTAGTCCACATGGAGACATAAATACTCCAAGACCCAAAGCTCCATTTAAGCCTAAGTCCAGGAGTTAATAATTTAGTTCCTCTTCCTTAGTCTCACACCTTAGTTTTAGTCCTGTAGATCTTACCATTGTCATAGTAAGAAAAAAGGCCCATTCAAGAAAAGGAAGGAAGGAAAGAGTAGTAACCTTAGTGCCCAGAGTGAGGAAACTGGGCCTCATCCACACACCCCAGGCCTTCTCTTGCTCGTCATGTCCTCCCAAGCGAGGCATGGCCCTTGCTATCACTGCAGTAACGTCCCAGAGGAAGGGAGAAGGAAGTATTGCTCTGCGCCTCTGCAGAGAGAGAATCCGTCACAGAGAGTGAGATCATTAACATGTTTCTCTGCAAGATTCCAGGCCCAGGGATGTGGGATCCTCCAAAAGTACTTTGATTGTCACATATTTTCATGGGAGTGACATGACAGTATGGCCAGCATTGATATATTTTCTGGCTGCCATTTCAGGCCACCTCTCAGTGACTGGCACGAGCGCAGTGACAGCTGTTGCATATTATCATCATCAGCGTCTGCGTCTGCAGTGGTGGGGTACCTGCGCAAAGTGTTTATGATGTGCGGCTTCATCTTCGTAATGACCTTTCGTCCCAGCATTAATAGAGTAGCATCCAATGAGCTTTGCTTATGGATAGAATCAGAAACAAACATAGTGAATGCAAAAGAGCTTGGAAAATACAATGGAATATTTATCTGATCTTTCAAGGGGTGGAAACAACAATCTCTTCTAAAAATTCGCCAGAACTGATTTTTGTGAATGCAGTTTGGAAGTGAACTGAATGAACAGGGTTTCTTCAGAGTAGTTAGGGGGATGTCATTTCCAGACAGAGTGAGACAGAAAAACTGCAGTCTATATTTTGAACCATTTGAAAGGCAACATCTATGAAACTGGCTTTTGGAAGAATTTTAATAATAATGAATGAAAAACATTCCAACTCTTAAAGATAAATATTGGAAAGATTCACAAAGAAAATAATCTGTGATGACAGAATTTTATTGAGGTTCAGCTATTTCTTTTAGTTCCTTCCCCATGAAAGATTACCATAATTCTTTTGTTAAATGGTTATAAGAAGGAAAAGACTGCGTTGCAGAGAATACCCTGCTGGCAGCCAGATATTGGTGGTGGAGCTGTCTGGGTCCCCTGACACTCAGGAGGTGTATTAGTTTTGCTGAGCCAGTGCACCCTCGCGGCCAGAGATTTCTTCAGCTACTGCTGTTGCATGTATTTACATTCAAGAAAATTCCCTCTGCTGCCCGAGAGTCTTCTCCTAGCACTGGCTAATGATAGAGAATGTGAAGTAATTGCTCTTCCAGCAATTTGAAATTTTACTTCATTTCCCAGAAACTCACTTAGTTATTTAAATGTTGGCAATGAAATGAAAATAGTTCCAAGCCTCTGTGGTCTCTTTTTGCCTCCAATTTTTCAAGTCTAGATAATACTTTTCAGTCTGGCACCAAAGGGACCCAGAGCAGCAAAGATTCATTTCTCAGATTTCTCTAGCTTTTCACTTTAATTCCATCTATCCTCATGTTTAGCTATATCTTGAGACCAGTACAAGGGAGGGCAAAAGTAGGTTTACAGTTGTGAGTACACAAAACAGAGTTTATTCTTGTATTATTATTGATTCTATTATATATTTTTTCCATAGGAACAATTGTAAACCTACTTTTTCCCACCTCTGTATATTATTGGGTAACCATGGATTGTTTGGGGGTTGGGGGCCTATGAAAAGGAGGAGATTATTGGAGGAAATGGTACCTCTAAACCTATGTTCTCAATTGATTGCCTCTGAATCTCTTGGAAGCATTATTAAAATGCATATTTTCAATTCCATGGCTAGAAATTTTGATTCAGTAACTATGGGGTGTTTTTTGGAAGTTCGAGTTGTCGGAAGCTGCTGCTAAATTGTGATGCATTCTCCACTTATGAGAGAGAAAGGACCATAGATACATGAGCAAACACTGCTTTAAATCTGGATATATGGTGTGTTTCTTCAGCTTCTTGAATGCTTTGTGTTCTTTGGAGCTCAAATGTTGTAAGTGTGTTGGCTGAGAGCATAGATGATGTAGCCAGATTGACAGAATTGAATTCCAAAGTTTGCTCTGTGATGGTCAGTACATTATACAGTCTTTCTCTGCCTTAGTTTCCTCATCTGTAAAGCACCTAAATAGGAGGAAAGCAGTTAGACCAATTCCTTGCATGGAATAGGCACAGGGAAAGCATTTTTCTAGTTTTTTCAAGCCTTTTCACCTGCTGTGTGTGAGGACCTGCTGTAACAGCCTTTACTCAGGAGTGCTGCTCTCATCTCCGAAACTGCATTAGACTGTGCCCACATCCACTTCACTAACTAGATCATCCCACAGCATCCCACATGTTTCCTTCGTGACGCTCCCTTACTTTTCTTTCCTTGTTAACATTGCCCTTGCTGATTGTAAGACTATGAATTCAGGGACCAATTCTGCTGTTTTCGCTGCTGGATCCTCTAACCCCAGCATAATATGGGGCATAGTTGTCACTCAGTAAATATTTTTTTGAATGGATAGATGTCCTTTGAAGAGAGAGACAGGTGTGGCTTTGAATCTAGGTAGTGGATTCTCTGTTCTTGAGAGTGTCCTTCAAAAGATACTTTGAGAAATAGTGTTCCAAAGAAGTACTTACCAAACTTAAGTGATTATACAAGTCCCCTGGGGGCTTATTAAGATACAGTCTAAGTCAGTTGACCCGGACAGACCCTGAAATTATATCTTTTGACAAGCTCCCAGGTAATACCTGAATGTAATTTATTGTGTGTGGGGGTGGGGGTCATTAGAAAGTTTTGAGCAAGGCAATGAATAGTCAAAGTTGTGATAAGAATCATGGACTAGGGAGAGCCAGCAGGTGGGGACATAGGTGTGGTAGCATATTAGGTGGAAAAAGGTGGTTTAACCTAAACTGAGAGATCAGAAGAGTGATAGGCCTAAGCAGGTGACAGCCTCAACTAATGAGGATGGATGAGCTCTCTCTTTTTTTAATAGCTGTGATTTTAGGTTGGGTCATCAATGTTGAGAAGAGTTTATTCCCATGGTCTCCAAATTTGCTGCATAATGGAATTACCTGGAGATCCCTAAAACACACCAAGACATTGCAATTTAATAGTTTATGTGAATTCCAAACCAAGTCTATTTCAAATTTCTCAGAAAGCCAAGGTAATTCCAGGGGGTGGAGTGTGCCAGGAATGATCGATGCCTTAGCAGTGGATGACTTGTATCCGGTTTTATTTGGTCCTGGCTGGATTCATGAGCTAAACTCTTACAACCTAAAAGTATTCAAGCCATGAACACTGTCTTGGTAGTGGCTAGCCACACTTCCTGGCTTCTTCCCCTTCCTCACCTGAGTTTCTTCTGAAAAGGTTAATGGTAGTCCCACGTTCTTCTTAGCAAACCAGATGTTTATCAGGTTGTGGTCCTGTTGTAGTCTCTCTAGTTTTTAAGTTCTAGTGATAGATTAGGCACATAATCAAGAACCATTATTTTGTACTTTTTTTTGCTATTTTTTCCATATTTCCTTTATCCTATAAAGCAAATACCTGCATGAAGTACCCAATGCTGTTTGCTTAATAATAGCAACAGTTTGTAAATGTAGAGGTTCTCAGATCTGTGGGGCTTTTTCCAATGTATAGATGTCTGAGATTCACCTCAGCCATGTTAGTCAGAATCTCTTCATATTTAAGGGAATTTTGCAATATTAAATCTCTCCAGGATTCTGGTCAAGATGGTGGTGTAGGTAAATAGGGTACTCGAATCCTCCCAAAATGACATAAAAATTACAACTAAAGTATAGAACAGTCATTATTGAGAGCACCTAAAGTCTAGCTGAACAGAAGTCATATAGGTAAGGATATGCAGAAGAAGTCACATGGAGACCGATAGGAGGGGTGGAGATGAGGGACAAGCTGGTCCAACATCCACAGGTGGTAGATCACAATTGGGAGGGATATCTTGGCTATGGAAGTTCTTCCTGATGAGCGAGGGGTCCCAGTTCCATAAGTGACTGTTATAAGTGGACAAGATTGAGAAACACTTATTTATTGCTTTATTATACTTTATAGTATGTCTTCACATTTTAACCTAAGAGATCATTGATAATTGTTGGTCTGATAGTACTGGAAAATAATTATCTGGGCCTCTGCTCTCATTACCCCCACATCTAATTTACAGTCATAGGTCAGTGCTGACTTTTCAAGATTTCTCTCAGGCTGCCTTTGTAGGGCCTTGTTGTATGCTTTCAATATTTAGTAATATAAATATTAGACATAGACCTAAATTAACATGATGTTAGTGTAAAATGTTAGTGATTAATAGAATGTACTCTTTTATAGCTCTGATCAAGGGAAAGTAGTCCTCAAGTCATGTTTTGTCTCTACTACCATTATCCCCCCTTCCACTGCCAGTGGACTATTTTCAGGTAATTCCCAGAAGTATATACCACTTAGATGGAGAGGAATATTAGGTAGGGGCTAAAGTTATTAGACTGGGAGATAAAATGTGGCACATTCAAAATAACTCCTCCTATAAACTCATAGAAACCATGGAGCTAGTGGTGAATTGTTTGTCAGTCTCAATAATTAAAGGCTGTATGAGCTCCCTTAACTTTGATCCCCATGGGACCAGCTAGAGAGCAGTGTCATGGTAACAGGAAGACCAAGGCCAAAGGCAAACTGCTGCTGGAAATTGGTCATAAACCCCATTTGGTGGTTCATTTGCTCCTATGTCCAATCACCTGGATTTATGTCTTCAGTTTCCAGTATCAAATACACAGGGTGGGGCAGCAGTGTGCTTATAGTTGTGAATACATGAAATACAGAGTTCATTCTTATATTATTATTTATTTATCATTGTATTATTTTCCATATGAACAACTGTAAACCTACTTTTGCCCCACCCTGTAGTAATGTTTTTTCAATGCCTGGGTATAGTGGTTAGGAGCATGGACTCTTAAGTTAGAGTTCCTTGGTTCAGATCCCCTTTTGTTATACAAGTCAATGTAGACTCATGTTAAACTTGCTGTGTTCCAATTTATTCCTTTCCAAAATGAAATAATATTAGCACCTATTCCATAGAGTGGCTGTAAGGATTGGGAATAGAACACATGGGAGAATGTCATGTATATGGAAGTTTGTCTTCATTGTTGTTATTATAATAATTATTAATATGTGAGTTCCTTAAGATCAGAGAACTGCTCTTTTATTGTGTCAGTGTCCTACAGTATATAGTCCTGCATGTGCTGGTAACACGGCGCTTGTTTCCCTGTACGTATTCATTAATCAGGTTATCGGATCTAAAGGGCAGGAGTCTTCTGATTTCATTAATGAACTTCTAATGTTTAGCACACTGTCTGGCACATGATAGGCATTCAGTAATTTTTAAATGAGTAAATAAATGAATTGTATACATTTCCCACAGCAAGTTCTTTCTTTTTATTGTTATTCAGTTACAGTTGTGTGCCTTTTCTCCCCATCCCTCCACCCCACCCCAGATGAACCCCCACCCTCCCCCACCTCCACCCTCCCCCTTGATTGGTCCATGTGTCCTTTATAGTAGTTCCTGTAATCCCCTCTCCTCACTGTCCCCTCCCCACTCCCCCCTGCCCACTACTAGATTGTTGTTAACTTCAATGTCTCTGGTTATATTTTGTTTGCTTTTTTTCTTCTGTTGATTATGTTTCAGTTAAAGGTGAGATCATATGGTATTTGTCCCTCACCACCTGGCTTATTTCACTTAGCATGATGCTCTCCAGTTCCATCCATGCTGTTGCAAAGGGTATAAGCTCCTTCTTTCTCTCTGCTGAGTAGAATTCCATTGTGTAAATATACCATAGTTTTTGGATCCACTCATTTGCTGATGGACACTTAGGTTGCTTCCAGCACTTGGCTATTGTAAATTGTGCTGCTATGAACATTGGGGTACATAAGTTCTTTTGGATTGGTGTTTCAGGGTTCTTAGGGTATAATCCCAGCAGCGGAATTGCTGGGTCAAAGGGCAGTTCCATTTTTAGTTTTCTGAGGAAATTCCATACTGTTTTCCACAGTGGCCTCACCAGTCTGCATTCCCACCAACAGTGCACGAGGGTTCCCTTTTCTCCACATCCTCTCCAACATTTGTTTTTTGATTTGTTTATGTTGGCCATTCTGACTGGCGTGAGATGGTACCTCATTGTGGTTTTAATTTGCATCTCTCTGATGGCTAGTGATGCTGAGCATTTTTTCATATGTCTCTGGGCCCTCTGTATGTCTTCCTTAGAGAAGTGTCTGTTCAAGTTCTTTGCCCATTTTTTAATTGGGTTGTTTGTCTTCCTGGAGTGGAGTCGTGTGAGTTCTTTATATATTTTGGAGAAAAGGCCCTTGTCTGAGGTATCATTGGCAAATATGTTTTCCCATACTTTTGGTTCTCTTTGTAATTTGGTGCTGTTTTCTTTAGCCATGCAGAAGCTTTTTATTTTGATGAGGTCCCATTTGTTTATTCTTTCCTTTATGTCCCTTGCTTTAGGGGACATGTCTGTGAGGATGTTGCTGCATGGAATGTCTGAGATTTTCCTGCCAGTGTTTTCCTCTAGGACTTTTATGGTGTTATGACTTATATTTAAGTCTTTTATCCATCTTGAATTCATTTTTGTGTGTGGTGTAAGTTGGTCATCGAGTTTCATTTTTTTGCACGTAGCTGTCCAGGATCTCCCAGCACCATTTGTTGAAGAGGCTGTTTTTGCTCCATTTTATGCTCCTGCCTCCTTTGTCCAATATTAATTGACCGTAGAGACTTGGGTTCATTTCTGGGCTCTCTGTTCGGTTCCATTGGTTCCACAGCAAGTTCTAATTCCTAAAGATTTTGTTTTCATTTAGGTGGAATGAGATTAATGGGTTGTATGGTGGATGAAGGCTAATCAGAGAAAAAGATAGTGGTCATTCAGAATTTCAAATAGGGCAAATATATCCTCTTCTGGACCTGAGAATTTCTCCTACTCAAAGGCATATGGTCACCACCCTTTCTGTTTATTTACCCCTTTTAGCACATGATTCCTTTCTTCTCCCCTCAGACTCACGTGTACTTTTGTCCACTTGGGAGGTGGAGGATAAGGTATTAATTTACTCCCAAATGACGAGTAGTCTGCTGCTCTTAAGTAATTAAGATTTTTGGCTTGGACACTGGCCCTCAAAATAGTGTTGAAGAGAATGTAATAATCTAATGACTTTTCTTCAGAAAATAATTTAACCTAAGTCTCAGTTACCGAGTCTGTAAATTTTGGATGTTGTATATTCTTAGTGTTCTTTGAAAAATGAAATAAGATGTGTGTCTCAGATGTGAGGTCTGTCCAGAAAAAGACCAACCATTGTTAACATAAAGAGAATAGTTTGTGTGACATCCATGTAACCTGGCAGCCAAGGAGAGTGGACTGGAATGCACATGCATGAACAATGACGACTTCACTGTACTAGTCAGTGGGGGTAGTAGATGACATTGAGTGAGCATGTGTACTGTGAGGCTGTCACATTTAAAATGACTGAGTGAGTAGACCAACGAATCTGCATCAGATTTTGCATTAAGCTTGAACATTGCTCCATGGAAACTATTTGGATAATTCAGAAGGCCATGGCTATGGGCAACTGGTGATTGGCAGCTTCATCACAACAATGTACCCGCTCATGCATCACATTTCATGCAGAGGTTTTTGGCAAAACATCAAATCACCCAGTTGACGCAGGCCCCCTACAGCCCAGATTTGGTGCCCTGAGACTTCTGACTTTTCCCAAAACCAAAATCACCTTTGAAAAGGAAGAGATTTCAGACCGTCGATGAGATTCAGGGCAATACTCCAGCATGGTGGATGGTGATTAAAAGAACTGTGTGAGGTCCTAAGGTGCCTCCTTTGAAGGGGACTGAGGCATCATTGTCCTATTTACAATGTTTCTTGTATCTTCTTCAATAAATGCCCCTTTTTCATAGTATGTGGCTGGATACTTTCTGGACAGACCTTATAGATATCCCAAGCCTAAACTCCATTATACAAAGTATAGGTGCCTTTGATTTTAAAGCTTCACTGGGGGTGACATGCCTCCTAAGCCTACAGATCCCTACATAGTCCTACTACTCAATAAATACTCCTGAAAATTTAGTAGGAGGAGTGACAAGCTCTCGGACTTTTAGAGATTACGTTTCTTAGTCATAGACCTGCCAAATGGAGGCATTCTGCTAATAAAATTCATAAAAGACACTTTTCTTAATTCATAGGGGAAAACAAGATAAAATTCTCTCATTTTTTAAAGTTTTTCCTTCCATGTTTTTTTCCTCCCTTCTGCCTGTCTCTACCAAAACCCAGTAGGAATTTGATTTGATTTGGCAAAAACCAAAACAAAACATTTTTTTATAGCCTTATGACCACATCTAGATGTGGAGAAACCTCACTGATAGGAACTGCTGCTCAGAGGTCAGGACCCTTGGTTGGTGGTACCTACACTTCTTATTCATAGTAAATGTTAGTGCAAGTAGCAGCTGATAGAGAAGCATTCTCAGTCCACACACTTCCTCCTATTCTCTACTTCTTCCTTCTGGGCCAGAGATTGATGTACATTTACAGGGACATGGAGTTCACAGTATCGCCAGCTGCAGTTCTTTTTTACCTCCTACGATGGCCCTGGAGTGTGGGTCTAATTGTTTATGACTAACAGGTGAGCAGCACCCAGCTCAGAAAGATGAAGTCACTGATCTAAATTCACCCACCACATCAGAGGCAAAGCCAGGGCTGGGATCCAGACTTCTCTGACTCCAGAGCCTGCCTGTTTCATCCCACAACAAGTTATTTCTCATATTCATAAGCACAGCTCATCTTCTTTGTTTATTACCGATTCAACAATCTGAAGCCTGGTACAGCAAGGGAATATAGTCAATATATTGTAATAACTTTGCACAGCGGCAGATGTTTTCTAGGCTTATTGAAGTTTTCACTTTGTAGGGTATGTGAATGTTGAGTCGCTACGTTATGCTCCTGAAACTAATAAAATATTGTTTGTGAACTGTAATTTAAATTTTAAAAGCAGGACTTGAAGACTGGTGCTCTCAGACTTGTGACACAGGCTCTGCACATTACAGATATGTTACACTTTGCTTTCAGGTGTGCTATCTCATTGACTGGCAGGGCAGTTTGATGACAAACGAACAGCCGTTCCATTAGTCCTGCTCTGTAAATGAGGATCTTCAAGGGAAGCACTCCTGGTCACCTGCTCCATTAGAGGCAAAGACCAGATCAGGATACCCGGTTTCAATTAAACTGGCTATATTGCCTTACCTGGTGAACCTCTATGGTCCCAGAGAAAACAAAGCTGGACAAGTTCTCACTCTTTTTCAGAAACAGGTTATAGTAACTTCCACATGGCTTGGCTTCATCTCACTGCCCCTTTCTACCAAATTAGTAATAGCTGTAATTTATTATGCATCTATTCATTATCCTATTTCTTATTGCAACCCTATACAAAAATAATTATTACAACCCCATGCTACATATGAGGATATAGAGGCTTTGATATAAGGCTCAAGATCGCAAAAGTAATGGCAAAACCTTATGGAATCCTAGACTCTTGACTACTCATTCAGGAGTACACATTTGCTGAACAATCACTGTACTCCAGGAATTTTGTTAAGTCCTGTGTGTGTATTGTAGAGTGGTGACTTGAACACACATCCCTTCATTATAGAGAGTACAGTCCAGAGGAGGAAGATAGGGCAATTGAATACATAATTACCCAAATGAATGTGCAGCTACAAAATGTGGTGTGTGCTTGAAGAAGCTCAAGGTACTATAGGGGGAAGTAGTAAGGAAAATCAGAATGACCCTCTTGTTAGGTTTTTCTCTTCATCCCTACTGTTTGCCCATTTTTCCAGAATTTTACCAGAAGGAAAGGATGTAAATCCTTTCCTTCTCCACAGAATTTGTCCTGATCCTCCTGCTGGAAATAACTGCTCCTCGTTCTGGAGTCCCAGAACCCTGTATGACTAGCTTGCATTTTAGCTAATGGTAAATGTGTTTTGTTTCTTTTCAGAAGGAATGTTAAGTCCTTGAGGCCTGGAACCTTTTCCATTTTCATCCCCCCAAATGCCTAGTAATAAAGTTAATACAGACTAGAATTCAGTAAATATGTGTCAAATAAATGGATGCCAGTTAACACCTACATGCTCAAGCAAATGTAACAAATTGCTAAAAAATGTTGATCTGCCTTTACAGCTAAGTTTCTTTCATAAGTGGTTTGTGCGGCTTACCACAACAACACACACAATGGTGCTGGAGACGGAATATGTGAGCATGAGAATCAGATTTGTCCTGGTTTCCTGGCAAATGTGGTTAAAAGGGAAACGCATTTTATCTCTTTTGTTTACTTCTATACTCTATCCATTCATTTCTTTATTACTTGATGAAGAGTTAATGAACTCTTAGCAGTATCTCACGGGAAGCAAAGGCTATTTGATCGCTAATTTCTAAAAGGCATTTCTTACTGGAACTTCACATTTCAAGAGGACTCCAACTGAGGCAATATATCTATAGGAAATGGAAAAAGGGTTTCATTGTTTGTTTTTTTAATGAAACCCAAGCATATATTTTAAAAATTTTTTTTAAAGATTTATGCCCTCAATAGAAAAGGCCTCATGACAATCCAGAAAGAAAAAAGCAACTGAGTAGAAAATGATGGCCTGACCATTTGAAAAGGCAATTGACACATCAGAAAATACCAATAGTCAATACATGAGTGATAAAGAGTTCCTCTTCCATTGTGATCGCAGAAATGCAAATTATAAAAAAAGTAATGATTTTCCCTCCATTGCAATGGGAAGCATTTAATTAAATTACAATACATAGGGGGAGGGAGTGTAAACTGGCAAAGCCCTAGTGTTGATTTGGGAACACCTGACAACAATTCTTTAATTTATATTTTATTGTTTATGCTATTACAGTTGCCCCAATTTTTCCCCCTTTGCTCCCCTCCACCCAGCCTCCGCCCCCTCAGACAATCCCCACATGTTGTCCTAGTCCATGGGTCATGCATATATGTTCTTTGGCTAATCCCTTCACCTTCCTTCATCTCTTTCTCCTCTCCTCCATCTTCCCTTCTGACAGTTGTCACTCTGTTCCATGTTTCTATGCTACTGATTCTATTTTACTCATTAGTGTATTTTGTTCATTAGATTCCCCATATAAGTGAGAGCATATGGTATTTGTCTTTCACTGACTAGCTTATTTCACTTAGCATAATAGTCTCCAGGTCCATCCATGCTGTTGCAAAAGGTAGGAGTTCCATCTTTTTTACTGCTGCATAGTATTCCATTGTGTAAATGTGCCACAGTTTTTCTTATCCACTTGTCTACTGATGGGCACTGAGGTTGCTTCCAGGTCTGGGCTACTTTAAATAATATTGCTGTTAACATAGAGGTGCATATATTCTATTGAATTGGTGCTTTGGGATTCTTAGGATATATTCCCAGAAGTTGGATTGCTAGGTCAAAAGGCAGTTCCATTTTTTTATTTTTTGAGGAAACTCCATACTGTTTTCCACAGTGGCTGCACCAGTCTGCATTCCCACCAACAGTGCACTAGGGTTTCCCTTGCTTCCACATCCTTGTCAGCACTTGGTTTTTGTTGGTTTATTGATGGTGGCCATTTTAGCAAGTATGAGGTGATATCTTATCCAAGGGTGTAATGTTAAAATGCAAAATTATGGTCATGTGCAGTCTTTCAGTGGCCTAGACTGAAAGGCTCCTGAAAGTGTGGCCCATGAACTTACAGCTCAGAATTCCCTGGGATGTTTGCTAAAATCCTAAGAGATTCTGATTTTGAAGTTGTGACCTGGGCCTCAAAGTTTGCATTTTTAAATTGCTTTAGTAATTCTAAGACACATTAAAGTTTGAGAGCCACTGGACTATAGAAACATTTGATTTAACCATGAGCCAATGAATTCTTTAAGAAATGTGTAACTTGCATCTACTATATTGTTCTAATCGAATCTATTCAATTAGATAAAAAGAAACTTGTTGGGAAGTTATAACAGGAGTTTTAAAAAAGATTTTATTTATTTTTAGAGAGGGGGAAAGAGGGAGAAAGAGAGAGAAAGAGTAACAATGATGTGAGAGAGACACATCAATCGGTTGGTTGTCTTTCACATTCACCCCAACAGGGGACAAGGCCCACAACCCTGGCATGAGCCCTGACTGGGAGTTGAACATGCAAACTTTCGCTTTGCAGGATGACACCCAATCCACTGAGCCACACCAGTCAGGTTTGGGGCAACACAGGAATCCTTATAGATGTCCAAATATAACAAAAAAAAAATTCCCTTGGGTGGTATGGGAACTAGAAATGTGAACAGGAACTGAGAGTCCTCTTTTCCACTCTGAGAGCCCATGCGATTCCCCCTCTACCCCTGCCTCTGCTTGTCTGTGCACACATGCTGCCCTCTGCCTTCTAAGGGGCTGGCTCTGAACCTCTGTACGCTCAGAACTAGCAGATAGAGAACTCAAGAATTGCTGTCCCAGTCCCTGCTCTACAAAATTGTTTAAATCAAGCACCCAACACTGACAGAAACTTCCTTTCGGACCGTTTATTCAACTTACCAAGTAAGAAAGGGAATCTGATGGACCAGCTTGTGCCAGGTCTCTCAATCACCCAGCAGCCTTTAGAATAGGTCCCTTAACATCAGGACCCATCTAGAAGGGAAAAGGGACATTGTGTAGAAAGGCAGCATGAGCTGAGTATGGGAGCCTTCCCCTCAGATAGAGTGCTTGTTCACCACTGAGACTGACCTCTGTAAAACATCTATGCTCAGCTGTTTGGAGAATTCAAATATGACTAATTTCCTCCCTTATGCTTCCACGGGTTCCCCTAAAGGCTGATGGATAGGCAGACGAGGGCCAAAGACTACCTCCTTATTTCCAATGCAAAAGCCACTTGAGAGCTTCAGTTTAAGAAAAGAGCTGTTGTAAATAAGGTAGAAATATAGAAAAGGAAATGAAGCTCCAGGGAATATAAATGCAGGAGAATAACATCTTCATGTAGAAAAAAAAAAAAAACTTGGAGGAGACAGAAAGGACTCAGCTTGAGCATGATCTGGACTAGATACTTTAAACAAACAAAATATGTAGTTTCTGTGTACTTGAATTCTTACTAAAATGCCTAGGCTATCATTCCTTGGAATATTCTATCATAAACAGTGTTGTCTTGGTTGTCTTATAAAATAAACTAACATATCAAACAAAATCAAATAAACAAAAAAGGAAACAAAATAAACAAATGTCGATTTTATGCATGAAGTTCTGTCCTTTACACCTGAAATCCACTGTTATGTCTTCTTAGTTTGCATCTAATGGTTCCTTTAAAGCACTATTAATCTTCTTTATTCAACAGTCAAGTTACATTACCATAAATAAATCCTATGGCTCACATGGATAGTTATAATGATTTATTGTTAGCCTTAGTGGCAAAAATCTGTGTTTCTTTGGATGTGAATGTTCTTTATTTTCAAAATGTTCTTACTTCTGGCTGGTTTCTTTCTCATATTTGTAGAATTCTCTGCAGACAATACAGTGCAACTCAATATAATCCTTATTTGCTTATAGAGGTAAATGAGTTGCTGTTCAGAAACCAAGGCTCCTATTCTAATTAGAAGTTTATTTTCAGGCTTTCAATGTACTTCCTATGAAGAACTAGTATAAATTAGTTTTGATTCAGCAAGGTGTTACTTTATTAAATAATTCTCTAGGATTAAAAAGAATACATTATTTTTCACTTCCTTGATTTTAGTTGCATTTTAATATGATTCTAAATTAGATGTGATTTTAGGAGGTTTTTGACTCCCTGGATTAGCTAGTATGATGGTAGATTTATAGACTCTTTAATTTGTGTTATTATAACAAAGCCCAGAGTGCCTAGAGTTAGAGGTAGAGTTAAATGTTGGGATCTTAATATGTCAAGTTGGAACTTCAGGTTTTATAAGAACATCAAATAACTTATGTAACAAATAAAGAAGGTAGCAAATTCATGCTCAAAATGAAGTAGATTCCACAGGTTTAGACAAGCAACTTTTGAGTATTTCCTCATAGAAAATTTATCATTGGATGTCCAGGTAATCTCTTGTTATTTATTTATTCATTTGATTTTAGTGTTGACATTATTACAGATGTTCCCTATTTTCCTCCCCTTCACCCCCTTCCACCCAGCCCCCTGCTTGCCTTCACCACTTATCTCTTGAAGTTCCTTCAAAATTAAGTCACCACATGCAAATGGTTCAGACAGAACATCTACTGAATTACATATTTTCAATGATATGGAATAAAGTATTCCAAAATCAGTATGCTAGGAAGGATAGATTCTCTGCCATTTGAGATCTTTCCGCATTATATTTAATTTGTCCTGATACTTAAAATATGCTTTTTTTAAAGAGTCCTTATGAATGATAACCAAAGTAGGGTATAGACTGTGATGACAAGTTTTGTGGGAAGTACGCTCATTTCTTACTTGGGCCAGCAATATTCTCTCCCATTGCTGAATGACACAACACTTTTTGAACTGATCTTTGATTAAATTCAGTATGCCACTTAAATATATTCTGTTTTGAGCTTCTCATTAATTTGGTCACGTGTGGTAGAAGAGCTTGATCTGTAGAATCTAACGTATCTATAATGGGCTCCTGGTGTTTGCACTTAGTTAACCTCTCTGAGACTGTGTTTCTCCTCTTTAATGTAGCTATAACGTAGCATTCTTGAGACAACTTGCTCCCTAGGGTTTACTTATCCTCCATGTAGAAGCTAGCTCAGCAATAGTGGTTTAGTATGTGTGAAGTCCCTCCTTGTCTTCTATTTCATAAGTTGTAGGATAAAAGAGTACTCAAGATCAAGCTATAAAAGTTTTATTTTAATAAAGAAAATAAGGGCATGTGATGAACAAGCTCACACATCATCTTGGTCATTGATGAAGTCCCACACACCGATCCCCCCAACCCAAATTCAGAAACCACTGAGTTAGTCACAGCAGAGAGAACTCGAAATGACAGCTGATTCTCAACCCCAGAATTAGACATGCTTAACCACCTGGTCACAGGCCATGATCTATACCTGAAAACTTGAATTAGTGTGTCTGTGAAAAGACCAGACTATGTGCATCCCCTGAGGGGATGTACCCTAAAGAAAGAAAAGGAGAGGGAAAGAGGGCCACATACCTCCGCTTCCTTTTTCCAAAGCCATGACTCAGATGCCATTCATTCTTTCCAAAGAAAAAACAAATGAGGGAGGTTGTCAGTCCTGGGGCAATGCAGGCTGTGCAAGGGATCACCCTGCACATGAAAGAATAACCAGGAGGGCTTCAGCCTCACAGCCTGTTGCTTTGCAACTTTGTGAGCCCACATCCTACCTTCCACTGCTTCCTTTGTCTTCCTCTAGCCATGGCCTCCTTTCAGACCATCATGTTCAACCTTGCACTTGCTGCTCCTTCCCCTCTAAATGCTCTTCTCCCAGCCCTTGGCATGGTGCCTTTTTTATCAACACTTTGTTTTCAGTTCAAATGTCATGCCTCAGAGTCTTTCTCTGACAACCTTACTAGGAATCCCTCTATTTCCCACTCTCTTTCTCACTCATTACCCCGTGCTTTTCCCTCATAGCAGGTACCACTCTCTAAATAAGCTCTATGTGCTGTGCATCGCTTAAACACACTGAGCAGTGGCTGCCACAAAATAAGTGCATAAATATTTATGGAATGAATCATAATAGATGGATGCATCATTAATTCAGTAAATCCTTTTTTTAGGGCTTATTATACACTAAGTTTTGTGTAAACTTCTAAAAACGTTAAGGTGAACAAGACAAGTTTACTTAAATCATAGGGCTTTTTAACAGGGAAATCAAGTATGTAAATATATTCTTATAAGGAGTGAGTACAGGGTATTGTGCAGCTAAACAGTAAGGGGGTCTTCTCTAGATAAGTGGTCAAAGGAGGTAAGATTTGGTATATCAGGAGTTTCCAATCAAACGTGGGGTGGAAGTATCTTACAGGTAGTATAGGGCATGTGAGTGGAGAGGCTTGGTAGTGTGAGAGTACATTTTAATTAAATGAGTTATAGACAGGAAACTTGTGACATTTGGGATGCATAATGCATTATGAGGGAGTGATAAGAAGTGGAGAGAGATATATATGCAGGAGCCAGCTTATTTATGCTATTCTAAGAAGTTTGGACATGGCCTGGAATTCTTATAGACAATTTAAATTTTAAGTATGGCTGTGATAAAATCAGATTTGTGTTTAAAAAACAGTACAGAAAAGAATGAGATTAGGCAGCATTAGAAATCAGTGGGAAAATTATGAGACCATTCAATTATCTGGGCAAGGAGTGAGGATAATTTGCTTTATTTTGGATAAAAACCCTGCATCATAGATAAGTGTATAAATTACTATAACTCAACATTGCTTAATAACATGTTTACATGACCTGATGTGCAGGTGTGCATTGGGCTCTTCGCCCATCCTATGGAGTTCGTGTAACTCAATGATCATGCAAACCCTCTCTCCTGATGAAAGGACTTAAGTGCTAAGAGAGAAACAAAACCATAAGCAATGGTCAGAACTCCAAGGCAGAGACAACCCTTCTATCTCACCTCTCTGAGTGTGTGCTTCCAAGAAGGAAAAAAATCTCAAAGACCAAGAGGATCTCACTCATTCCCCACATGACCATCTCTTCTTACTTGGGCTGGCTACATAACTTGCAGGGTTTGGCGCAAAATGAAAATATAAAGTAACTTGCTTTAATAAAATTATTAAGAATTTCAAGACAGCTGCAGCAGAGTATTAAACCAAGAGCCCCACTGAGCCTGGGGCTCTGTGAGTCAGCACAGATCATATGCCCAAGACCAGGGTCCTGGTCCTTATGGGCTTTCTCTAGGGCCCAGGATCCTCATTAATTTGATTTTTTTCCTGGGGACATCTGCCATGTGCACTACTATACTGATCCTGATTTTTGGATTGCAATTCTTCTGGTACTGGGCTGAGAACATTCAAGAATCAGGGGGATTCTCAGCAAGGCCAGGTAGAGCGACAAGCAGCTGGGTGGGAACAGGTGCTCGGGACTCAGAGAGCTCAGTTTCAAGTCCTCTGTATCACCACTGGCCCTTGGAAAAGGTAGGAAACTTCCCTGTACTTCCATTCTCTGATCAGCAAAGTGGGAGTGACAAGAATAGGAGTGTTATGAGGATTAAATAAGTTGGTTCACGTAAAACACTTGGCAAATGAATGACACGTGGCAAGTGCTTGGGTAGGTTTTTTTTTTTTAATTACTGTTTTGATGATTATGTTCTGGAGAGTAAACTCTCCTTGGTTCCATGTAGCATAAGTATTAACATTCACGGTGAGGTTTGTCATTCGATGAGCAAAAATACTTACTTTTAATGTAGCTCAATTTGTCAGTTATTTACATATTTTTTATTTTCTGTGTTTTAGATAGTTTTCCTATTCTAAAAACATAATGATATTGCATTATCTTTCTCTTCAGAAAAGTTTATACTTTTAATAATTTTTGTGTGATATTTGATGGGAATCCAACTTTTTTCTCTGTAGAGACTGCACTCCTTTTCTATCTTCTCCCTGCACCCCAGTGTGACCAGTGAGCCAGCCACTCTTGTCTTACTTGCTCTTTCTGGGATTTGACTCTGGGGCTTTGCACATACTATTTGCTTGTCTAGACTTCTCTGCCCCTAGATATTATGCAGATGGCCCACCAATCTTCTCTATGTTCCTACTCAAATATTCCATTCTCATTCAGGCTTTTTTTTTTCAGTTGAGATGTTCTTTATATTCTATTTTTCATATTCAGTATAAAACATCTTTCTATTTTTTCCATTTTTCTGCATGATTATAGCTTATTTCTTGTTTTTATTGTTGTTTAATTACAGTTGTCCCAATTTTCCCCCGGTTGCTCTCCCCTACCCACAACCCCCCCCTCAGTCAATCCTCACCCTGTTGTCCATTACCTTGGGTGCTTCATACATGTTCCTCATCACTGAGGCTTTTGAAGTGTAAAATTACAACTATCACCCTCCTCCACCACATACACACACATGCCTACTCACTCTAACATTTCAGTCTGCATTTTTGGCACAAAATTTAGTTGTCAAAGGAAACACTAAATATTTAAAATTGATTGATTGATTGATTGATTGGTTGATTTGAGGGGTGGGCAGAGAGAGAGATTGATTTGTTGTTCTGCTTATTTATGCATTTACTGGTTGCCTTTTGTATGTGTCCTGACAGGAGATTGAACCCATAACTTTAGTATATCAGGAAGGAGCTGTTAACAAACTGAGCTACCCGGCCAGGGTTAAACTTATTTTTTTTTAATTGTCTTAGTCCTTTCACTGGAATGTAAAGTCCACAGGGACGGGAATAATGTTGTTGTTTTTTTTTTCTGTTGTTGTACTATATTCTCAATTTCTAGAACAATATCTCTTCCTTAGAGGATTTCATTATTCTCTTTCCAGAATACCTTATAACAGCTACGTCTTGGGTTTCATCTTCCAAGTAGAGTAGTGGGAATTTTAGCTCCACACATGTACTGACTGAGGCATTTGTGCAGGAAATCTCTGGGTGACTTTTCTGTTCCATCTAAAGTGAAAGCCCAGGCAGAGAGCACTCCCAGTCTTTCTCTCAGTCAGATGGATTTTTTTTACAGTTTACACACCAAAGGCTGTGTGTGTGGTTGGTGTCTCTGACCCCGCCTTGCCCTATTCTCTGGTTGCAGGCTTTGTCTCTTCTTTCCTATTTTACCATATTTGTTAAAAGCCAGGCCTCACTACCAACAATCGAGACATTTTCCCAAGGGCTAGGGCTCCAAAATTTTCCCTTAATTTTCTAGTTTTTTTGCCATGCATTTAAAAAATATGTTGAAAGCATTTAAAAGAGAATTGCAAAGGAAACAAAAACAAAAGGGAGAGGGGCCTATAGGACATAGCAACCAATGGTAACAGTTAGGATCCACATTGTGACCCAATGGCAGTGCGTACTTGTAAGTATTTTAGGATAATTGTTATTAATGTTTCAAGGTATGATAGTGTTCCTATGGCTATGTTTAAAATGAGCTCCTATCTTTTATAAATCTATTATGAAATATGTATGTTTACAGATAAAATGATATGATAGCTAAGAGCTCTTTGAAATAATCCGTGTGAGTTTGCGTGAGCAGGCGTATAGAGGAAACAAGCTTACCATGAAATTGTTGATGACAATGATGGGATACATTGAGTTCATTTGATATATTCAAAAATTTATAAAATTAAAAATATAAACATTTTAAATTATATTAAAACAAACTTCTCCAGCATTCTAGTCTCTCTGTGCCAATAGTTTCCCGTCTCATTGGCAGAAACTAATGTCTCCAAATTTTCACTCAAGAAAAAAGGAAGTTATCAAAGGCTATACATCTAATCATGACTTTCACTCATGTATCCTTTTCATTATTCAAAAATAAGTTATCATTGCCTACTGGAGTTTCTCTAAAATAAATCCTATAGATGCTTACTGTTTGCAGGCAGAGAGAGTCCAGAAGACAACAGGAAGCATGAAGAGGGCTACTTGTCAGAGGTGGGGTAGGAAAGACTTCTGGAAAGACTTGGCCCTCTGTTCAGTCTCTGAGGTTATCTAGATGAAAAGGGAGAGAAAATACACCTAACCAATCCTCTACACTAACCTGTCTACCAGCTAACAATTGCACATGCTTACCAGATGCCAAAACTTGAACTATCTACTGTATATTGCTATTATATTCGAATTATTTTTTCAAAGCCTCAAATGAGGTATTCTAATTCTTCCCTTTTAAGGTACAGGAGACAAGTAATTCTTCTAAATTCACAGAGCTGGTATTCCAGAATCACTGATTCTAAAAAGTCATGTTATTTTATCAACACTAAGTCATAAAAAAAATTTCAAAAGCCAATGACTTTATGTTCATGCTGCAAAATAGTGAAGACAGCAAGACAAGCAATAACATGTGCTTCATGCATAAAAGGAATAATTAAGAGTTTTTGTCTACATTGTGATAAAATGTATAGTTAAAAGTAAAAAGCTTTATTATAATTGGTTTGCCTGTACAAAGTTACTTTCCTGTAATTTGTTTTACCACTGTCCCCCAAACAAAAACTTTAGCATCATGTGTTATCAGTGTCTGAATGGTACCTTACATTTAGGTAGACTAGGTTTTACATGTAGACACATCCTAGAAGGGGCAGTGCGAAAAGTGGCAGAAATCAGGATGTATGATGTATGTGGTTGAGCCATAGTGAGTGGTGGAGCATTTAGAATGTGGCAATCTCCATATAGCACATGGCCAAGTGACATCTTGTAAGAACAGAGGATCTGAGGACATGAAGTTATTAACTGCTTTTCTGAGTTGTGCCCTGTCTGTTCTATGACATGTAAGCTTGACCTGGAAGCCGTCCAGTCCTCTAGCTGTCAACTTATGCTAGACATGAATAGCATCTTTTAATGCTCATGAGGATATAAAGCATTAATATGTTACACAACATGGATTGTTTAAAAGACTTCTTCTAATATACGACGTCTGTCTGGAAAAAAGTCCAGTCATTGTAATGTAATAAGAACAGATGTTTCAGAAGGCTGTGGCTATGGGCAACTGGTGATTGGCAGCTTCATCAGGACAATGCACCCATCACATCTCCTGCAGAGATTTTTTTGCAAAACATCAAATCACCCAGGTGACTCAGCTCCTCTACAGCCCACATATGATACTCTGTGACTTCTGGTTTTTCCTAAAATTAAATAACTTTTGAAAGGGAAGAGATTTCAGACTTCCAATGTGATTAAGGAAAATATGACGGGACAGCTGATGGGGATTGAAAGAACTATATGAGGTCCCAAGGTGCCTACTCTGAGGGGGACTGAGGCATCATTGTCTTATGTACAATGTTTCTTGTGTCTTGTATCTTCTTCAATAACTGTCTCTATTTTTCACATTGCATGTCTGGATATCTTCTGGACAGACCTCGTATAGTTCAGTATCCATGCCTAATAATGATGGTAACATCTTGAGCTTGTATTCTAGATGACATCTGTGCCCTCAAAAACCTGTTTATATACAATGCAATATGTTGTTGTGCTGTTTTCAGTATCGATGATGGAGAGCAGCCCATTAGGGAGCCCTGTAGCAGGCAGCCCTGACATTTCATCTGCTAAAACGCAAGGGGTCAGGATGGGGGTAAATAAATGCCTATTATTTCACACACATTGGCAAGAAGAAAAAACAAGTGCCGCTTGTCTTTATAAATTGTGCTGTTAACCCTCCACGTTTATAGCACACATTTTCAATTATACCCATTATGATGTATTTAGCTACAGGGCAGTTTGCATTCTTTAAATATGTTGAGAGCAGTTATGATTTAGCTAGTGCTCATTTGTTGTCTATTGCTTGATTAACCATGCTGCATTGTCTTTGTCCTGTTTTGCATATCGGATGAATAAGAAATTCTGGCTTTAAATATGCTAAATCAGTGGTCCTCTGCCCTGGAGATTTTTAAAACACACGAGTGCTTGGGCTTCACCCACAAGAGATTCTGATTTAAATGGTTTGGGTTGGGGGGCTGGGAATTAAGTGTCTATAAAAGCCTCCCTTGTGATTTTCATGTGCAGCTAGGATTAAGATTCTCATGGGTCCAGTAGATCTGAATGAAGATGACTTCAGTTGTCATACTTAGAGAGAGAAAGGGCCAGACTCAAAGCTTATCACTGATGTGGTTAGCTCTCCAAACTGGAGATGTTTTAAGAGCAGCAGGGGTTGTGGTGAGAACAGGAAGTAGAGGGTACTGGAGATAGTCCCTAGGAATCAGAACTATTGCATAGGCTACAGGCAGTGCATGGGGCCTGCCACAGAGAGAACATGTTTATTTGCCTGGACTGCCATCCTAGATAGTGCATGCAGACACAGGCATGAGTTATGCCTTCTAAAATCTATGTTAAGGGCTTACATATAAAGAATTTTAAGTTAAGCGGTTAGTTATATATGTATTACCCTTGCCAAATGCTTTAAATCCCATTTAATTAGGCTTTCTTAACAGCTGTCCTGTGAGTTGGCTCCACAGAATTACCCACAGAGGACAAGCAAGAAAATTGAAGCTCTGAAAGGTTAAGTGCATTGCCCAAGGTCATAATGCAATTCTGTAATGAGCTGGGATTAGAAATCAGAGCCCTGGAGGTCTTGGCTGTTGCCAGAGCCATTGAATTTGGCCTCAGTTGCAAAGTGAATGATGATTATGAAAATTTAAGAATATAGAATTCATTTTTTCAGGCAACATTTCAAAATGAAGGAAGTATATGGATGTCCTGGAGCCTATTTTCAGCATTCCTGGAAAGTTTAGCAGAAAAGCTTTTCAGTTTTGTTTAATTTCATACAGGCTCAGTGTTAATGTTGAAGTACTTGAGCTAGGCTGGGCAGGGATTCTGGGGGAGGAGACTGCTCTTGATGTATCTGCTCTATATATAGGACATCAAGATAAATAGGAAGGAAGTACATGAAAACTTCCCACTCATCGTTTTTCTAGGGCATTGGGTTTTTCACCACTTAAGCCCTTCATTTCTCCTTGAACAAAGAGAGAGCATACTGGATTGATGGCCTTTGGATAACTCATACAAAGTTTATATTATCATTTCTGAGTGCTTATAAAACTATGGAGACCACATTATTATCCATCCATCAAGTTTTACTTCTGCTTCACTGGGAGACTTAATGATGCATGTATATATGTTTCAGTATAACTCATGGCACCTAGGTGCGTCTCCTACAAGTAGCAGACTCCCAATAAATATTCATCAACAATGACAACACTGTATATGGCACGTGCTTCCTTCCCTCTGAGAACTTGGGGTCACAGTATCTATTTCTCCAAATTTAAGTGGAAGATAGTTGTGCTGGGGGTGAGCCTAGATTTGTACCTTTTCTGTAAAGAAAATCAATTCTGAATCTTAATAATGGTTGTGAATAAACTAGAGTGTTATTCTGTTGGGAATAATTAATGAGTAAAGATAATGTACTTTGGGGGTATTTAACGCTGAAACCCAGGCTGCCTAACATCACACTGTGATCTCTGTCTGTGGAATTGACTTTGCAACAGACTACTTAATGACCATTTAGAATTTTTGCCAAGTGAAAGTTGTTTGCTCCTCACATCCATGCTCCACTTTGAGAAAACACCAGTTCTCTTTAGTTACATAGTATCTATTTGTGATGTTTCTATCCTAGCAATACATAAAGTAGCTCCCGCTGATTATTTTGAGGTAAACCCTATACTCTCTTTCCCTTGAATTTTTTATTTAATGATTCACGAGCTAGTGTGCTTGGAGCACACAGCAGTCTTCTTCAGATGCACGAACTGCCGTCTCAAGCAGAGTTCTGTGGCAAGAAACAAAAAGGTCCAGTAATCAGATTGAATAGATAACATTAGGAACAGCAGTGTAGTCTTCCTTTTCTATACATTTGAAATGTAGCCTTATACTGCAGTGAAAAACAAAATGTGTATATTTCTTACATTCACATTGTGTGGTGATCTTTTTCTGAGAGTTCATATAATTCTTCATACAAACTAAGGCACTTCTGAAAGGAGTGAATGAGCTATTAATATCTAAGCCAGCATAATAGACAATAACTCTGCCTTCCCTTAGCAAGCAAGATGTGTGATCACTTTATCCATTCCTCTCCAATGATATGAGAAGATGGTTGGTACCAATTGTCTGGCAATCATAGTTTAATTTACCGGGGACATGGAATGATTTTAAGTCATTTATGGTCTCCTCGATGCTCAGGACATGGACGAGACCCAGCACTGAATAGAAGAGTAGTTTGTGTCATATTTTTCTTTTGATTAGAAACAGCCTCAACTGTTGAAACTTTTACCTATAGAGAACATTGTCTATAGCAGGCACTTTGTACATGCTTTACATACAGTAACTCGTTTAATTTTTACAGCAACCATGTGAAATAGAAACATTTGTTTGACCTGTTTTACAGCCAAGGAAGCTGAGGCTTAGCAAGACAAAAGGAACTGCCTGAGTCCAGTAGGTGCTAGGGTTGTAACACAACCCCAGACAGTATTTCATCTGTGGTTGTTTTTATGGTGTGATCTTAAATATCATTGGTGCCACCTTTTTACTTCAAGATCAGTGAGGTGAATAATCAGCAGATTTCCATTTTTTTCTGTTTAATGGTAACTTATAAGTGTAAGTGGGGAGGAGGGACAGAGCACCAGGTGAGAATGAAGCCTACTGAGGCTAATCAGCCTTAAAGACTATTGGTGCCATGAAGCCAAATGAATTATTGAGATTTATTAGACCTATTAGTAGTGGAGATATTTGAGAAACAAAGGAAAGATAGAGAGGTCATATTTTTTTAGTATCTCCCAGCGGAGTTCTGAAGATTGGTGGTGAAATAACTGCCAGGCATTGCTGATAAATATTCATCCCACTTCTACTTTGCACATCCACCTGTTTATAGGGTCCCTCCCTGGTGTTCATATCCAACCCTGTTTCTCCTGTCAGCCACGCTTATGTTCACACGCTCCACCATGCTCTGCTTGCTCTGCTGCTGCTCTCACACTCCGAACCGGTTGGAAACATAGGGGATCAATTCTTTACTGCAAATTGTCGTTGAATAACCCGGCACCAGTGCTCAACATTCACGATTCCTCAATTCTGGGTGATGCGCCCCAAGCTCACTTGGCTGTGAATCACCCAGAAATCCTCCTTACATACTGACTTTCTCCACCTTTCCTACCTTCTTTTTTGGAAAGGTGGGTATAGACGTTCACAGTGAATCTATGTGTATCCCTGCACGTTTGGAGCCCACTCATGTATTTCCTGTTAAATATAGTTTTTTGATCTTTAAATTGGCATCTTTTCTAAATGTCATTTCTTTTGACTGTAGTAACTTAATTATGCCTGATGACTTAGTGATGATAAAATATGCATAAATTAAAATTGAATTTAGACTAGTTGTTTATGAGCCGTAATCATGCTTGAGCAGTAGTTTATATTTGCAAACAGGCAATTTAATTTATTGCAATTTTTCATAGGCCTAATGAGGTTGGAAGCATCAGTCACTAAGCCCCACAAAGTCTGTTTTTATTGACACTAAAGCCTTCTGTGAACAGGGTACTTTTGAAGAATTTATTACAAAGGAAGAGTTATCCTTCGGGAATAACAAGAGGACCTGCTAAGTGGACTCCTCCCTGGAATGCCCTCTCTTTATCTTTATCTTACTATGAAGTTTCTTTTATGGAAAAAAGAAATCATGGGTTTTGATGTCTGTTTAGGAGCAGTTTTAATTCTAGTTAGGTGACTTTGTGCAAATCAAATGCACAATATCTCCTTCTCTCTGTTTTCTTATTTATAAAATTGGCATAGTAATAATAATGATAGTAATAATACCAACTTCCTAAAACATTGTAATAGTAAAATGAGATATCGTGTGCCAAATGCCCAGAAGTGGATGTGATGTAGATTAAGGTCATAATACTTAGAAACTTCCACTACATCTTACACACATATGTAATACAAATGCATTCTACCTGCAAAGCCACTGTCTTTCCTTCTCAACCTTCACCTTCACACCTATAGGATATGAAAATCATTGCAACTAGTTTTCCCAAAGCTTGAAATAGTTGACCTGGAATTACACCGTGAAGCAGAATACCTGAGTGTGGGGTGCACTGTGCATGTGTTTGTGTGTGCGTGCACGTGTGTATGTGGTGTGAAGGAGGAGGTGCCCCTCCTGTTCTCTCTCAGTGGAATAAAGGCGGCCTCTGCATTTGTCTGTTTCCTTTGGTAACACTCGGACAGAACACACCCACACCCACACTACCCGTGTGTGCATCCTAAAGGTAAACAGTGACTTTCAGAGTAAGTGCAATATAATTGGAATTGACTGAGAGTGGGGAGCAGACCTTTTCCCAAAAGCGTACTTATTTACAAGTGTCCCTGCCCAAATGAACACAGCGTTAATATTATCATGCAGAACCATTGTGATTAACACTTTATTTTTTTCCTGTTAATGCCCTTTCTCTCTACTTCTTACAGGGCCTTAACTGCATTCCAAAAGGAACCAATTACAGCATTCCTGTCTGTCAAGTACTAGTAGTATATGTCTTTTGACTATTTAAGCATTGGCTATCAGGAAAAAGGTGGCTCATTCAAACAGGGCCACCAGAGACAATGAAATGGGTAATTTACAAAGCAGTGGACTCAATGAATGTGAACTTACAGTACCTGGACTAGTGACAGCCTGGAGCCTGAAAGCTCATAGGACAGTTAGTAGAACTCAGAGGAAGTAGTAGTAGGAGGGTTCCACTCCATAGGAACTGTGGCTTCTGATAGGGTGGGGCGCAGACTTGCAGTGATCCAGAGGAAGAAATCTGGTGGAGTAAACTACTTGATTTCTCTCTCTTCTCTTGCCATCATTTTTCTTCCATTGTGTGTCTCATTCCTCATTGGCCAAAACTGACCAGAAGCCAACAGATAAGCAGACTAATGATACACTCCTTCTATGGGCAGCCTCCTTGTTACAGAGCAGGTTAAATAAGGGTAACCAAAAATGGAACAGATGGAAAAGATCCCATACATGTTCTTGACATACAGTTCGAGATCATGAAATGTACCTTTTTTCCCTTAATCTCATTAAAATCATAGAAATTAATTTTAAAGGCCCTAATTCCTTGACAAAAACAAAAGGAGGGGGCCATCAGTGGGTGAGAGATTCGTGTATGGAAGACTTAATGGACAAAGAGTGAAGAGCAGAGAAGCTGATGATATCACAGGAAGCCGTGACCTAACTTAACAGGAATACGGTTGGAAGAGGAAGAGGAAGCCATCTACTCAGAAGACTTTTAGAACATTGGTGGCTAGTCTGATGGAAGACAGGAGAGAGCAGTGGGGCTGAAAAAAGTGGGTTATATAAAGCCTTTAAATAACCAGTAGACATGTAGAAATAGCAATATAATTATAAAAAATTGAAAGATGTTACAAAGTAAATTCTCATCAGTTATATCACAGAAAGTCAATAGATAATGTCTAAAGTTAATAAATCAAAAAGTAATGCCATAAGCATGTTCTTTATAGATTTAGAAGTAACCACAAAAGAACTAAATACAGAAACAGTTCACAATGTTTGGGAGGAGGGCAAGGAACGGGTTGTGGGTCAGTTGCTTCCCAATATGTCTCTTTGTAAAAATGATTTTTTAAAAACCATGTGCATAAATAATTTAATAAAGCCTCCTTTTAGTTCCCTTTCATTTCACTCCACTTAGTTTATTGGATTTCTAAAACTTTCCTTCTTAACATGATTAGGTCCATTATCTGTCCCAAACCCACACATTAATTCCATCTCCTCCTATACACACCACCTCCCCATTTTTCATAAGCGCCCTCTTGTGCATACACACAAGCCATACACACACATCAGCCTTCTGAATGCACTTCTGTGTCTTTCTCTATAAATCCTATGCATCTCAGAGCCTTTTCTCAGACAGTTTCTTTGGCTTGAAATGGCTTCAGCATTTTTTTTTCAGCCTTCAAGTCCCAGAATAAATTCTGCCTCCCCGCTGAGCTGTCCTTGCTTACCAGAGACACGAATGTTTATGCTCTATTCTGAATTTTCCTAACACTACACCCCAGTCTGACTCTTCTTGCTCTACAATTACTCAGACCTACTTGTATATCTATTGGTCCATTCTCTTTCTGTTTAATTGTAAGATGATGAATTGGTTTCTACATAGCTAACGTAATATGTTGCACATAGTAATTGAAACAGTTGATAACCACTATATCTATAATTGATTTTTTGTTGCTGTTGTTGATTCAGAAGGCATCTAAAGTTATAGAATGAATGCCGCAACACATAACGTGAACATCAGCTGCCCTTTTATCGAGGTGCCTATTAATACTTCTGCTTCTTAGCAAAACCATGAAATAGACAGTCTTCTGTCACAATTTTAGTGCTGCCTTCCTAAATTTCAATTATATACATATTGTCTCAGGTTATAAGGAATAGGAAATCTAATAAACTGATATCCATAAATATGTTACTAATGTAGTACTTTTTAAGAGTGTTTGCATTGTGAATAGTAGCCTGCAGAGGGAAATGCCTTACCTGAGAGAGTGACTCGCTACTAGTAAAATGGTAGGGCCCTGAGCTATTGTTCTGAGAGGAAAGAGGGTTTCTGTGGCCTCTCAGATTATGCCATGTAACTCTTATGCCTGAGGCAATATGGGTTCAGATTATTTTAAACACATTAAGACAGTGAGAAACAACCTTAGCATATCAGAACACATATATTTGAAACCACAATTTTAAGTGTAAAGTGTCTATCTCTATAAGATTGAGTATTACCCCCTGGTTTTTGCTTGTTATTTTCATTTCCCAGGCAGCCTTTCCACATGTTCTTACTCCAACTCTTTGTTTCTTTTTTTTTTTCTTTTCAGCTGCTATCTAACCCTGGGTTTTTCTCTGCAACCACATAAAAGGGCACTATAATTTTATTTTTTCTTTACTTCAGGAAATGCCACAATAAAACAGTCTCGATACAGGATCATCAATCAAGAAGCAGCTAATGGAGGTCAAGAATGCCCAGATACTTTATTTGAAGAGCGAGAGTGTGAAGATGTCTCATTGTGCCCCGTATACAGGTAATTAGTTACCTTTTTGAATAATCGTTAAACTGCAGTATAAATTATGACTTATTTTCTTTCATGTAGTATATGGTTGTTTAGTGAGGGATAAGATGAGGTAATGTTGTTTATCTTCAGATGCCGCTATGTTTTCCCTTCCTATCTGGAATATACTTTGATTGTCAGTAAGGAATATGAAAGTCTAATTTGTAGGAAAAAAGAAACATATTTTGATTGTAAGTGAGCTTCTGGAGTCCTGCCACTCAGGAAGTCAGTTTTTAGGATCATGACTTAGAGAGAGGCAGGATGAGGGTTCTTCACCTGAAACACACACACGAGCAAGGTAACCTACTCAAAGGTAACCTGCCTCATCCTGGTATTCTCATGCTGCAGCCTTTTATCGAGAACTACACACTGAACTTGTACTTATTTAATAAGTATTTTAATTCAAACATCTCAAGAATGTTTTTGGCTCTTAGTTTTAACTATATGCACATTTTAAGAAAACATCCAGTTAGGAAAAAGAAAAGGTTTAACCTATGGATATTCTTTTAAAGAATATGAGAAACTTTTAAACTATAAATGTTACCTATATATTTTTCTTGGCAAGTTGGTGGTTATTTATAAAAAAACAATACCTGAGGTTTGTGTGTCTACTCATAAATTTTCCACTCTTTTAACATTTGGGTTTAAACATCGCTTTAAAGGACACCTTGATTAAATTCACTGTTGGGTTTCACTATTATGTAAAGAAGTCTCCTGGTCTTAAAAAACATAGTTATCAGCACACTTAAAAATGCCTTTGGCAAAAATGCTTAGTGTCTCCCTGGATTATTTGAGAAGCTATATCCTAAAGCCGTGAAATTGAAGGGCTAATTTATTCATAAAAATACAAGTTACTTTTTCTTCTTTTAAGGAGACTCCTTACATTAGGTAAAGTTTAGGGTGTCATTGAAGAAATCTAAATTACTACCCATTTTGTCATCCCTTTACTCCCATGGTTTGTACGTGATGACCTGTGTGGGGAGGTGCAGGTAATACACTGGGAACAAGCCCAGACTGCTAGTTTTTTCTCATCAACCACAGGGGCGTTGTGAAAACACTGTCCATGTCTATCCTTCTGTGCCCTATATATAAATATTGACACTTCTGAGCCCAGCTGAAGATCTCTTGGGGATAGTAGCCAATGGAAAAAAATAGCTAAATCATATATGATTACATAGTTTTGTGAACCTAGGGCTATTATAATCAAAGAAAATCCTAGGAACCATTAGTGGGCTGTTCCTCTCTGTCATCCGCTCCCCTGACTCTCTGGCTGCACTTCATTGAGGCACTCGTGTCTAAGCTGCTCCCCTTGGCGCCTCCCACCACTTTCCCCAGAAGTCAGTTGCACTGTGTATGGGTTGAATCACTGTGTCCTTTCTCCTGATGTGTGCACTTTAACATATGTCCAGGTTATCAGCCTGAGTCTCTGCTCCTTAGGAAAACATCCTTGAAATTTGAGTAATATGGTTCCAATTCAGTTTTTCCTTTCTCCCTCATCGGTATGTTAGGGAAGCAAGTTAATGTAGACCTTTATCATTTTCTTGTGATTCTTCTTTTTGACTCCATTGAGGGGACATGTTCACACACATTCACCAAATTAAAACAGAATCAAAATGGTCACAGAAATATTTCTGCGAGTTTGTGCCCTTTCCAACATGTTAGGTTAGTAAGCCAAAGGGAAGACAGCATGGGCACATATCCTTCCTGAAATGGGTGTCGGGGTGTGTTGCTGAGCACCCAGGGGTCAGGACCGAAACCTGGCCTGCTCTGTGTTGTTCAGGCTCAGACACACCACTTACCTGAGCTCCAGTTTATCATCCCACCACTCAGCGTCTAACCAGAGAGTCCTGAAAGTTCCTCCCTCCTATTTCAGTCTACGCAGAACACTAGATTAGATTGAATTCCTTGGTCTCATTTTGGTAAATTTAAGAGATCTAAATGAATGACATATTTTAGTTGACAAGGCAGACTAAAACCTCTTACCATTTTAGTTTCTGTGTTTTGGAATTATACCAAATGAGTCTGTGCATATACAGAGTAAATTTAGAACTACTTAAAATCAGTAGGTGATTTATTTAAAAGTGACAGCTTTTTCTTATTAGCTGTTTCCTGATTTCTCTCCAATTCCTCCCAATAAGGAGGCCATTTGAATGAGGTCGATGATATTTGTTTAGCTTTTATGTTTTAATGTACAGTACTTGATTTTTCAGGATGGTCTGTATCCCTCCCTTAAGACCATCTCTGCCTCACTTACCCCCAGTTGTCCCAGAGACTCACTTAGTCTAGAGGAATGAGCGGAGGTTGTGAGTGCTGACACTAATGGCCTGGCTGCGCTATGTACTATATCAAGCTATGTTCACATAACTAGGAGGGTTCTTTACAGTGACTTTTCCTGAGCAAAGTAAGTCTGCTCTATGACTGTCTTAACCATTTTTAAGTGTACATCACAGTAGTGTTAATTATACACACACTTGTACAACACATCTCTAGAACTTTTTTTATCTTGCAAACCTAGACAATGATATTTTATTTCATGCTTCTGTTTTATTCTTTGAAGTAGCATCTTTTATTGGAGGTACTGGCTTATGTGAAAAAATATAAAATATACTAAGCAAAGGAGCAGAATCTGTGGTTTCACTTAAGGTTTGGGTTTTGTGGAACATTCTGAAGAGACAGGTGTAAAGACACAGGTCAACAGTCTGTCATGTGGGTCATAAAAATAGAGTTTTGTTGACCTGAGAAGGGAAAAAGTGGGGAAAGCCAGAAGGGGTCCTTAGAGACTATTTCCCCAGAAGAACAGAAATATTGGTACTTCATCAGAGGCCAATCAATTCCTCTTCCTTGGAATGGACTATCACATAAATAGTGTCTCCCTCACCTACCTTTTACTCTACAACCTACTGGGTGGTTTTGAGTTATTTTGAAGTCCTAAGAAATACATTATTAAAAAATTGAAGTGGAAGATCAAGTATGAAGGTCTTCACCTGAAACTTTCAGATATTCAAAACTTAAGTCTCTAATCCCTTAATGGGATATAAGAATTGTCTCTTTTTTTCCCTAACAATTTTAAGTTCATAAAGAACTAAGCCCTCTAGATTTGATCTGTGCTTCTAATGCTTTTTATTGCCACTTTGCTATACGAACTAAGGTTTATGTGCAAAATGTCCACATTTAAAAAAATGGAATTACGGCATTAACCATGAATCTACAGCAGAGTGGATCATTATCTCAAGTGCATGCGTGCCAGGGCTGCTTGTTATGACATCGGTTTCAAATCCATTTTTATTGAATTACTATCTCTATGCTTTTGGATTTCAAACTTATCCATGGCAAGTATTTCTTTTGTATGTTTGTCGGGTGAAGTTTCCTGCTCATTCTTTGTAACCACAGGTGGAAGCCACAGAAATGGAGCCCCTGCATCCTAGTGCCAGAGTCTGTCAGGCAGGGCGTCATGAGCACCACTGAAGCCTGTGGAAAAGGGGTGCAAACAAGAGGTAAGAGGATTTTAAAAGTTTTACTCTTTAGAATGAAGCTTAAAATTATGTTACTCTTATAAACTGTTGATTATATTTGTATTGGAATGAGTTGTGATGTTATTAGATTGGCTTATTTGTTAGCATTTGAAGTTAAGTTTGGCATCAGTGAATGCTGGTATTAGACCATCTTTTAACCATAATCAGCTAATGCTTCTAAGGACTGATGCTATGTAAGTGAACATCTGTTCTCAGTCGTCAGCACACCCAATGCTGCTTCCAAATGCATGTTGGGTATTAGCCAAAGAATGAAGGGTATGTCAAGATTAGACCCAATAGTATACATTGTACTAATTAGTACTAATTAAATATTTATCAAATGAATGAAAGGATAACAAAATTAATTGATTGACTGATCTTAATAATGACTTAAACCTTAGTGTTATGTAAATATATATATATATTTGTTATATATTCTATATATAATACATACAGAAAGGAACTATTAAACTTTCTCGAAGGCATTGTGAATAGGTTTCTGGATCTGTGTAATAGTGTCTTTAATCATCAATGTCTAGAAGGTGTGTCCTGTGGAAATCTCTGAAAAGCAGTCAGAGACTCATCAGGCTGCTCACTTCTGTGTTTCATTTATAATCCAGGTGCTAGTAATATGAGGTTTGATAAGAAGCGCTTTAGTCTTAAAATCTTACCACTTTGTCACTCGAGAGATGTGTGTAGTGAAAGGAGACCTTGTGGGACCAACCGCATTACACTGGTTTTCTAATTCTTCTAAATGTCACACTTAGAATTAAGTTTAGCTCCCTGTTTCATAGGTTATTGTGTTAGTCAGGATCAATCATCGCAGACAGCACAGTAGATACCTTTTGTTGAAGAGCACAACATGGCCAGGTAGCCATCTTAAATTCCAGTTCAATGTCATCATTGATGTGTTGTCTGGAGGAAACATTCCTCTCTTTGGAATGAAGACCTGTAGGCCAGCAGAGCATAAGATCAAGGGAACCAAAGGCAAAAATTTTACTAGTGGGTCACTAGGGGTAAGAGTGAGTGGTGTGTTTGTTCAAATGTACCAGTGACTGAGTCAGCTCATCCAACTCCTTGTGACTCTACGTCCACAATGTCCTGTCCTCAACAGCCCTGTTCAGCTACTATGGATGCATGCTTATGGCTTTTTTTATGGAGTCAGTTCATCTCATAACTGGTCTTTCTTTTTTCCTGCAGAAATCTATTTTCCCCAGTATTATTGTCTTTTCCAAAGAAGCCTGCATTCTCATGATGTGCCCCAAGTATGACAGCTTCAGTTTTGTCATTTTTTTGCTTCTGGCAATGGTTTGGGCTTAATTTGCTCTAGGACCCACTTGTTTATCTATGTGGTGGCCCAGGGTATCTGTAGAGCTCTCTTACAAAACCATATTTCAAATTAATCTTTCTTTTCTTATCAGCCACCTTCACTGTCCAACTTTTGCATCCATACAAAATAACTTTCGATTATGAGGGTGAGGATGATTTTAGCCTCGATCTCTAATGACACATCTTTGCTCAAATGATCTTTCCTAATTCTTCCATTGCTATCTTTCGATAGCTATGGGAAAAACATTATTGGATGCTGAATCACAGCATCTATAGCCTTCTGCAAAACCTCATCCCTGCTCTGCATGGTATTGCCACATAGCTGGTGTTGTAACTGAGTCTTAAAAAGACCTTTCCATCATTATATCAAGCCAGCTGCTTCAGCATAGTGTGGAATATGGTGAAACCAGTAAATTCCGTGGGCCCTTTGCAACATTTAATTTGCTATGAAGTGAGCTGCTTGGTCAGAAGCAATGCTGTGTGGAATATCGTGACTATAGACAAGTCATTCTGAAAGTCCACAAATGGTAGTTTTGGCAGAAGCATTGCATGCAGGGAAGGTAAATTCATATCCAAAATAAGTATCTATTCCAATAAGAACAAAATGTTCCTCCCCATATGATGGAAGTGTGATCAACCTGCCATCTTGTTAGCTGGCTGCTCATTCTGGGGAATGGTGCCAGATTGGGATTTCAGCGTCTGTCCCTGCTGCTGCTAAATTGGGTGTTCAGTGGTGAACATAACCAGTGAGGCCTTGGTGAATGGAAGTCCATGTTGCTGACTCCATCTAAGAGTATAACCTCCATTCCCGCCATTATGCCTACTTTGTTCATGAGCCCATTGGGTGATGGAAGGTATAGCTGGAGAAAGAGGCTCACTGGTATCCACCTAATATGTAATCCTATCCACATGATTGTTAAAATCATCTGCTGAAGTGACCCTTTGGTGAACATTTACATGGGATATAAATATGTTCCCACTTTTTGCCCATACAGAGAGGTCTACCTGCATACCTCTTCCTAAATTTCCTTGCCATCAATTTTATAATCATATTCTGTTCAAGACCTTGACCCTCCAGGAAATCCATTGGCCACAGTCTATAAGTCTAAATATAATCACATGTCTGGCCATGTCTGGTTCCAAGCAAAGTGAGCAACCAGGGGCACTGCTTTAAGTTCTATCCAGTGGGAAAATTTCCCTTCACCTTTGTTTTTCAGGGATATCTCAGAAAGGGGCATAGTGCTGCAGCTGTCCATGTGGGGGTTGTACCCACATATCATTCAGAACCATCTGTAAACCAGGCCTGAGTCTTTTCTTCTATCAACTGATTTAGGGAACTCCCCATGAGCCTTTCTGTGCAGGCTGGGAGAGAGAAGGTAGTGTGGCAGGAGTGGAGACCATGGCCATGTGCCCATTTCTTTATGTAACTAACTTGTACCTTCAGGGCTTGCTTGGGTCCAGTCATCCATATCCATATCCATATCCATATCCATATCCATATCCATCTATGTCTATATCTATATCTAATATATGTCCATATCTATCCATTTATTTAGTGATGGAGTATCCTGTATACACCCTACCTTATGGATTGGTGGGTCAGATAACACCCAATTCATGAGAGCCAGCTTGAGTTGCATGATAACTTGGTGGCCCATGGTTAAGCTTTTAGTCTCTAGTCTAAAGTAACCATAACAAGCCAAATGCCATTTTTCAAAGAATAGTAGTTATCTACAGAGGGTGGTGGGGCTTTTCTCTAAAATCCGAAGTACTTGCACTGCGATTCACTTATAGCAGCCTGCCAAAGGCTCCAAACAGCATCCCTATCTGCCACTAATACTTCAGTGGTATTAGATCTGCTGGATCATACGGCCCAAAAGGCAGAGCAGCATGCACTGTAACCTCAACTTGTTTGGGAGATTTTTCTTATTCTAGGTGCCACTCAAAACTAGCAGTTTTTCTGGTCACTTGGTAAATTGGCTGGAATAACACATACATGAAGAGTATGTTGTCTCCGAAATCCAAAGAGGCATCCTAGATATTGTGTCTATTTTGGTTGTAGGAGGACCAGATACAACAACTTACCCTTCACTTTAGAAGGGGTATCTCAACATGCCCCATGACACTGAACCTCTAGAAATTTCACTGAGGTAGGAGGCCCCTGAACTTTTTCAAATATGTTTCATACCCAGTGACAGGAAACATCTTATCAGAGTGTCCACATTAGTTGTTACTTTTTGCTTCCTAGCTCCAAACAGCATGATATCATTAACCTACTGGACAAGTGTGATATCTTATGGAAGGAAAAGACTGATCAAGATGACCACAAACTAAATTGTAAAATAGGGCCAGAGAGTCGCTATGCCCTGATATAAGACAGTGAATGTGTATTGCTGGATTTTCCAGCTAAAAGCAAACTGCTTCTGGTGGTGTTTAATGCCTTCAAATACAGTAAGATTTGGGACTGTGTCTTCCACATGATTTTAGGGGGATACAGTTCAGTTCATAACAGTTACACTTTGCAAATTATGCTCCCATCAGAAAATTTACAGATTGGCAAGGTTGTTTGATATAGGACTGTGATGAGGCTGTACAGTCAATTACTTTGTGTAAGTTATAAGGGATGGGCTCCATAAAAAAAATTTACTTCCATGTCAGAAAATTGTTGTAGTAATGTGATTTTGTTGTTACCTTTGCCTACTTTCAGCTAGAAAATTGTTATAAAACATCTAGATCAGCATTTTCTTAAATGGTACCTTCGTGTGGTGCATAACTTCATATTGTGAACTGGATTTGATATTCTATAATACTAAGTATCAGAATGGTTGGTTATTATAAAAACTTTTAGGAAGTTCTTCAGAGACACTGCTTCTAAATTGGAGAGAGTCTTATTGCAAATAAATGGTGAATTATTTCATCTGTCTTGGAAGATTTCTACTTTGGATTTCAATTTAAGTCCTGATAGTCCTTTAGGCAAGTGACCTACTTGAATTTTCCCCAAAATAAACACCAATGCCAGAGAATTCCTAGTGTTTAGTTGTGGAGAAATTTTCACTTTTATTAATTATTATTATTATTTTAAATCCTCACCTGAGGATATCTTTATTGATTTCAGAGAGACACGAATGGTTGGGGAAGAGAGAGAGAGAAAGGCATCAGTGTGAGAGAGAAGCAGGAATTGGTTGCCTCCTGTACATGCCCCAACCAGGGATCGAACTGGTAATCTTTTGGAGTATGGGACAATACTCCAACCTAGCCAGGGCTGCACTTTTAAAGTAGTAGGACGACTCTCCAATTTTACGATAGTGGAGCAAAGACATTTATACTACCATCTTTTCTCTAAAATTACTTTAAAACCAGCAAGGCAAACATGAAATAGTAATATAAAGTTACTCTCCCATGAGATCTCCTTTATAAAATTTCTCCAGAGAACAAGAAGTAGACAAAGTAAGTTCACCTTCAAGTACATTAGGATCCATTCTGCAACTTCAATCAAAACATATGATGTTGTTGCAAAGGGTATAAGCTCCTTCTTTCTCTCTGCTGCATAGAATTCCATTGTGTAAATGTACCATAGTTTTTGGATCCACTCATTTGCTGATGGGCACTTAGGTTGCTTCCAGTACTTGGCTATTTACACTGTAATTGAATAACAATAAAAATTTTAAAAAAAGAAACTAAAGAAAAAAAACATATGATGTGGAACGTGAATGGAGATATGGTAAAGTACTTCTCAGAACAGTTAGCAGGGGTGAAGGTTTGGGGCTGAAGGGAAACAAAGCAATTTAGCCTGGACACCTCCATAAAAGTACTATGTACTGCAAAAGGAAGTATGCGAGGTTGTGTGTGTGTGTGTGTGTGTGTGTGTGTTGGGGGTGGGAGAAAAAACAGGGGGCTTTTGAAAGTCTGATTAAAGATCAGTGAGCATTCTGCCCCCTCATTTTCTCATCTTTGACTATGCACGGTCAGGTTCTTTCTGTTCTTGTAGGACCTTAGAGGTTTATTCTCTGGGGATATAAAACCAGATATATTGTACACTTTGAGCAACAAGCAGAAGGGATGGAGATGAGGGGAGGGACTCAAATCAGAATCACCAACGGAAAGTCTGAGTAAGGAATCAGGAGACCTTCAGTGCCCTCCTTCCAGCTGCTTTAACATACTAGCCCGTTGGCTTTTACACTCCTTAGTCCCATGGAATCCCTATCAGTCTGGAAACACTCTAAATTTTAGTTTATCTTTCAAGATGTTTTGAATCACAGAGGGAACATGAATTTATTCATACCATAAAGTCTTGAAAAGGCCAGCTTGGGCTTACAAATTCCAACAAGAAAAATTTCCCCTCACCATTCAGTGTTAAGTTTTGTACATGCAATTGACCTTGCTAAGACCTTTTGCTTGGCAAATTTATCCTTAGTTAACCTTCACCCTTAATCTGAGGGCCAGCTTTTGAGGTCATCACTTCTGGTATGGGGACTTTTATGAAATTCTCCATACAGGTGATGGGAAGTGAAGCCAGGGAAGTGGAAACTTTGGTCTCCATGGCTTGAGAGAAACCCTCAGGATAAAAATTGTCTTTCCTGTTTAGCTTCCATCCCAAGCTTCTACCTTGTTATGCTTTATGGGCTACTTTGTTTTGGGCCAGCCCAGCAATACATTCAGAAGATAAGTATTTTGTTTATTATTTTTTTGTTCATTAGAAAGGTATTTTATGACATCTAAGCCATTATACTGCCAAAAATAGAAGTAGTCCTTGTTTTACCTTATTGTGTTTATGTCTCTGACCTGGTTAATTTATTTATTGTAAAAACATATTTAAACAATGTACTTCTAATTGAAAAAAGAGGGGAAAAAAAACAAGGGCAGGTAGGATTATAACTGTAGCTAAATGTCCATACCATCTCCACAAAGACAGGCAGTTTGGGTTCCACTGTTCCAGCTATCCCATAATTCAGGGACAAAGGTATACTCTGTGCCTAGCTTCTTGTGCGTTATCTGAATAAAGAAGGATAGTAGCTCAGTTTTTATGGCAGATGAAAGTGTAAGAGGAAGAAACTTAAATATTCTAACATACTTTGATGAAACTGACCTTAATAGGGTAAATCTTTACTTTTAAAAACAGAAAAAGTGAAGATGCTGACATTCTAGGAAGCATGTGATTTTGTCTGTAGAGTGATATGGTCTGATTCCTGTTTTGCTGCTCATTGTTGCCCCTTGAAAACTGGCATAATGGACTTGCCACTATTTTTCTTTTGGATATTATTTTCTTATCATTCATAAGCTTGCAAGCATACACTATTATATCATAGAGACTCAACATCTAAAGCAATATAATGAAAACAGAGTAGGTATTATATATCAAAATTGTTTTGTCTAAGATATCCTTGACTTCTGTGAAATACCTGCATTCTTTTTTTCGTTCATTTTCACTGAACACTGTTTATGTGGACCAAAGCAGGCAGATCTCTAATCTCTGTCAAGTATTTTTTTGTTCTTCCTTAATTTGTTTTTGTCACCACGAAAGGCATAGTCTTCTTACACAATAATTTTTATGAAATCTGTTCCTTTTTCTTGACAGTCAAAGAATCTCCTTAAAATGAAGGTACTTTTCCAGAAAAAAAATTGGGCAAAATAACCCACTTTCAAAATAGGTTCTGGATTACTTTATTTTTATAAAAGGAGAGGATTAGAAATTGCTAGGCAGGAGTGATGTTGAGGAATGGCAGTGTAAGAGATCCCCTTGGCTTCTCCCCTTGAACTTTAATAATTTGAACACCTGTAATTCAACAAAGGATTCCCTGTTCCATGCACAAACATGTCTGAAAGATCTGCACATTGTAACATCTAAACGTGAGCCAATGGGAATGAACCATGGAGGTGAGAATGAAGAAAAGCTGTGACAAGCCAGGGACACAGCTCCTGAGCTGGGATCTCATGCCCCAGCTCAGCCCAAAGTGGGCAGTATGAGCTGCAGCTGAGCCTAGAAACCTGGGCAAGGATGAAGCACAGAGATGTAGCCATATGCTGGCAATTGGCATTCCAGGCAGAGAAACAAAGCCATGGAACCTTGGCATTCCTTAGCTTCCCAGAGCTCGCCTCCCTTTGTCCTTCTTGTCAGGTTATAGAACACATTATCAGCAAACCTGAGAACTTGTACTACAGAATCACTTTTTCCCTGAGTGACAGGCACACTCTTTGACCCTGGTTTGGGTAGAGGTGCAAGGGGGATGCCTCAGAGGTTCACTGGTATCCATTGCCAGGAGGGCAAAGCAACAGAAGAGGCAGTTGCGTTCTCCAGCTCACCCCACACCCATGAATCTTGGATACTTTGCCAGTGGCTTGTGACTGCAGGGGACAGCCCTGGAATTTCAAGGATTTGGAGACACACGGCCCACCCCATTACCTTGCAAGACTGGTCCCTTGGGACTGGGATGACCAAGTCACAGGGGAGGTACCCACCTTCCAAGGAATCATAGGCCATTTTCCACAACCCTGTGGAGATCTGAAAAGCCAGAGAAGTTCAAGAGAGCTAAAAAACTTGTAATTCAACACTACCTACTGGAAAACAATGAAAAGACTTCCTATCAATCTACTAGAGAGGTGACACTCATACATAAATTCCTAGACAGAGAAAAAATCCATCAAATACCACAAATAACCAAGAAAAAAGGCAACTCAGAAAGAAAATGAAAAATCTCCAGAAAACACATCTAAAGACATGGAAATAAATGACTTAAATGACAGTGCATTCAAAATTGCAGTTCTGAGAAAAACTCAACAAGATGCAAAAAAATAAAAATAAAATGGCGATTTAAAGATCTCAGAAAACAAGTCAACAAACAAAATGAGTACTTGACCAAAGACATTGGAACTTTAATCTCTGCCTTCCCCATCTATCTCTTGCTTCCTTCTTCTCTCTCTCTTTCTCTAAAATCAATTAAAAAATAAAAAAGAACCAAACAGAAATTCTGGAGATGAACTCAATAAGAGAAATCAAGAATTAATTAGAGGGCATACAAAATAGATCCAAACAGATGAAAGAAAGAATCAGTGATATCAAAGATACAAATATAGAAATGCAAATAATACAGAGGAAAGAAGAGAGAGACTTGAGCACACACACAAATGAAAGTAGTCTATGAGGACTCTCTGGCTCCATCAGAAAGAGCAGTTGAAGAATAATAGGCATAATGGAAGAAGAGGGGGAGAAGGGAATGGAGAGCCTTTTCAAACAAATAGTTGATGAGAACTTCCTAAACCTGAGGAAAGAACTGGATCCTCAAATCCAAGAAGCAAAGAGGACACCTAATTACCTCAATCAAAAAAGTCTTTCACCAAGGCACGTTGTATTAAAATGTCAAAAGTTAATAACAAAGAAAAATTCTCAAGGAAGCCAGGAAAAGGAAGAAAGTAACCTATAAAAGAAAATCCATTAAATAATTATCAAAAACCTCAGAAGACACTTTGTAAGATAGAAGAGAATAGAGCAAAATACTCAAACTAAAGGAAGAGAGAACTTATCACCCAACAATAATATATCCAGCAATGATATCCTTTAGCTATGAAGGAGAAATAAATACTTTTCCAGACATAAAGAAGCTGAGAGAATTTATCACCAGAAGACTCCCATTCCAGGAAGCACTCAAAGGGGTTATTGTACCTAAAATAAAGAACAAAAGGTCACAAAACTACGCTTAAGATCACCAACAAACTCATAGCATAAACAGGAATAATTTGTGACAACAAAAACATAAAAGGGAAGGTAATAAAGGTCTGAATTTGCAAAGGAGGATGGAGATCAGATGCATTCAAAGGAAAAAAGACTACCATATGTATGAAACTCCCTTTTCAAAAACCTAGTGGTAGCCACACAAACACACACACACAAATACTGAGAAACATAGCTTAAAAAAGGAGGAAACAAATACAGAATACCACCAAACAAAAACCACAGACAGAGATACGAAGGAAAAGAACCAATGGAAGTACAGAGCTATCAGAAAACAAAAAATAAAATGGCTATAGGATATCCAGCATATCCTCACATATCAATAATCACCCACACTGTAAATAGACTGAATTTACCAAAAAAAAAAGCACAGAGTAACAGATTGGATCAAAAACCAAAAAGCAATGATATGCTGCCTTCAGCAGATATAGTTAAGCGGCAAAAACAAAGTTAAAGAATGGGAAATGATTATCTAAGCAAATGGCATCTACAGAAAGGCAGGTGTAGCCATACTTATATCTGACAAAATAGATTTCAAAATTAGAAAGGTAACAAAAGACAATTTTGTTACATTTTGTAATGATAAAGGGGACCCTACATCCAGAAGAAATAACACTTCTCAGTATGTATGTACCCGATCAGGGATCACCAAAATATCTGAAGCAACTACTAACAGAACTAAAGGGAGAAACTGACAAAACACAATCATACTAGGTACATAAATACTCCATTTACAGCTCTAGATAGGTCATCCAAAACAAAAATCAATAAACGAATATTGGCCTTAAATGACACAGTTATCCAAATGGACATAATTGACATTTACAGAGCATTTCATTCCACACCATCAGATTCTACTTTCTTCTCCAGTGCACATGGAACATTCTCAAGGATAGACCACGTGTTGGGTCACAAGAGTAGCCTGAACAAATTTAAGAAGCTTGAAATCATACCGAGCATGTGATTATAGCATTACAGACCTATCTTAGGAAACAAGAGAAATTCCAAGTAAGCAACCTAACACTACATCTTAAATAACTAGGGGGTGGGGGGAATAGAACAAGGTCAATCCAAAGACAGCAGAGGAAATGAAACAACAAAAATTAGAGCAGAACTGAATAAAATAGAGAACAAAATGACTATACAAAAAATTTAAAGAAACCAATGGGACTAAATGTATTTGCACAGCAAAGGAACAATTAACAAAAGGAAAGGACAACCCACTGAATGGGAGAACATATTTGCCAATATATCTGATAAGGAGTTGATATCCAAAACTTATAAAGAACTTTTAAAACTGAACACCAAAAAAACAATACAATTAAAAATTGGCCAGAGGGCCTAAAACAGACACTTTTCCAAAAAGAACATAAAGATGGCCAATAGACATATGAAAAGAATCTTAATGTCACTAATCATCAGATGTATATAAATTAAAACCACAATGAGATATCACCTCAAAACTGTCAGAATAACTACCATCAATAAATCAATAAACAGCAAGTGCTAGTGAGCATGTGAAGAAAGGGGAACCCTTTTGCACTGTTGATGGGAATGTAGATTGGTGCAGCCACTGTGGAAAGCAGTATGGAGGCACCTCAAGAAATTTAAATGGAATTGCCTTATGACCCAGCAATTCCACTTCTGGGAATTTATCCTATACAAAGATACTTTCCTCCTCTGTCAAAATGCAAGGGTACTTGGCATCAGAAAGAAGAGCGTGACTAGCTGGTTGACTGTCTTGACATTTTACTGACAGGTTACAATGACTTGTTTATTTTAAAAGGAGTGCTTTTGCTTCATTTCTGTGTGTTTCCCAGATAAAAGTCGGCTGATGCGCTGATTTTGAGTTAGCAACTTTACCTATAACTATCTCCCCATGAAATCAACACAATTAGAAAAGAAAAAATTTTGGTCATAAAATTTGAATATTCAGATCTACTTATGAAATATACTCAATTGCCTCTATTTTATATGGATATATAGTTACTTACATAGTTTATATAACCTTAGAAAAATTATAAAAATTAAGTTTTAAAGATTCAATTACATATAAAAGCCATAGAAAATTAAATCAGGATATAGGAGACAAAAAAAAAAGCACACTTTGCTAAAATGGCAGATATATGCATATATATTTCATACAAATTTTCATGTTTATTATCATTATTGCTTCACTACTAAGAACTTTAGAATACTCTCTTTTTAAACTTCTACCTACCATTTTTTTAAAAACTAACTTTATTGGGGTGACATTGGTTTTGAGATCATATAGGTTACAATTGTAGATTTCTATGACACATGCCCTCTACACTGCACTGAGTGACCACCACCGAAAGTCAAATCGCCAAGTAATCATTTTCCCTTCACTCTTTACTACCCTCCCACCCACCTTCCCTCTGCTAAACTGTTGTGTGTGTCTATGTTTCAGTTTTATATCTCACACATGAGTGACATCATATGATTCTTAGCTTTTTTTGACATATTTCACTTAGCAGAATATTCTCAAGGTCCAGCTATGTTATGGTAAATGGCAGTATTTCATCTTTTCTTACATTTGAGTGGTATTCCATAGCATATATGTATATCTTCTTTATCCAACCCTTTATCAAAGAACACTTGGGTTGTTTCCATGTCTGGGCCACCATAAATAGTGCTGCAATGAACATAGGGGTGCATATATCTTTGTGAATAAATGTTTTCAAGTTTTTCAGGTAGATACCCAGAAAAGGGACTGCTGGGTATATGTATGGTAACTCTATTTTAAACTTTTTAAGAAACCACCATTCTGTTTTCCACAGTGGCTACACCAGTTTACATTCCCACCAGGCAGTGAATGGGAATTTTTTTCTCCAGATCATCTTCAACACTTGTTATTACTTGTTCTGTTGATAATAGCCATTCAAACAGGTGCAGTTTTGATTTGCATTTCCCTAAGAGCTAGTGAATTGAGTATCTTTTCATGTATCCATTGGCCATTTGGATGTCTCCTCCAGAGAAGTGTGTGTTCAGGTTGTCTGCCCATTTTTTAATTGTATTGTTTGTTTGCTAGGTGTTGAGTTGTATGAGTTCTTTATATATTTGGGGCATTAACCTGTTGTCAGAGCTGTTATTTGCAAATATCATCTCCCATTTGGTTTGTTGCCTTTTGATTCATGGGAAGTTTCTTTTACTGTGCAGAAGCTTTTTAGTTTGATACATTCTTGTTCTTTTTTTTTTCTTTTATTTCCATTGTCTTTGGGGTCAAACTGATAAAATCTTTTTTAAGACCAAGTACTTATGTTGTCTTCTATGTAATTTATTGTTCCAAATCTTACATTTAGGTCTTTGATCAATTTTGAATTGATTTTTGTACTAGGGACACACTATAGTCTAGTTTCATTCTTTTGCATGTGGCTTTCCAATTTTCCCAGCACCATTTACTGAACAGGCTTTCTTTTCTTCGTTGTGTATTTTTGGCGTCTTATCAAAAAATATTTCTCATTATACATGTAGTTTTATTTCTGGGCTCTTAATTCTGTTCCATTGGTCAGTGTGTTTTTTGTTCTGCCAACACCATGGTATTTTGATTATTATTGCTCTGCAGTATAATTTGAAGTCAGGCAGTGTGACACCTCTGGCTTTTATTTTTGTTTTTTCTTTCTCAAGATTGCTTTGGGTATTTAGAGTCTTTTGTGGCTCCATTCAAATTGGATAAGTTTTTGTTTTATTTCTTCAAAAAATGACATTGAAATTTTGATGGGGATTGCATTAAAGCTATACATTACTTTGGGTAATATAAACATTTTAAATATGTTGATTCTTCCAATTCATGAACTCAGAGTATCTTTCCATTTCATTGTCTTTTTCAATCTCTTTTTTACTGTTGGCACTATTAGAAATGTCTCCTGTTGACCATCTTTGCCCACCTACACCAAGTCCCCACCATCTGTATTCATCAGAGATATTACTCTGTAGTTTATGTGTATATGTATGTTATTCTTGCTAGATTTTGGAATCATGGTTATGTTGGTCTCATAAATGTGTTAGGCTTTTTTAATTTTGGGGAAGAGTTTGAGAAGGGTAGGTTTCAAATCTTCTTTTAATGTTTGGTTGAACTCACTAATGAAGCCGTATGGTCCTGTACTTTTTTGTGGGGGGAGGGTTTCATTGTTTCATTCTGTTGTTTGATCTGTTTAGATTTTCCAATTCTTCATGATTCAGTCTAGGAAGGTTATATATTTCTATGAACTTATCCATTTCTTCTAGGTTATTGAATTTGGTGACATACACTCTTTCATAGTATTCTAGTACAGTGGTCCCCAACTTTTCGGCACCAGGGACTGGTTTTTTGGAAGATGGGGGTGGTGCAGGACAGGAGTTGGAGTTCAGGTTAGACTTGCTTGCTCACCCCCTGTGGATGGATAGGGGCCATGGTGACAGGAGGCGGAGTTCAGGCGAGCCTCTCTCACTTGCTAACAGGCTATGGCCAGTAATGGTACCCGTCCTTGGCCTAGGGGTTGGGGACCGCTATTCTAGTATGATCCTACATTTACTAGTGATGCCTGTGATAACTTCTCTTTCACTTCTGACTTTGTTTATATGAAGCTTTTCTCTTTTTTCCTAAGCAAGTCTAGCCAGGAGTTTGTCAATTTTATTCATCTTATGAAAAAATCAGCTCTTTGTTGTATTTATTTTTAATAGTTCATTGTTCTTGTATTTTTCCATTACTGTTTATTCCCCATACCGTCTTCTACCCCCCTCCCCCCTCCCCTTCAATCACCACACTGTTGTCCATGTCCATCAGTTCTTTTTTTTTGCTCAATATTTCCATCTCCCCAACTACCCCACAGAGTTTTCAGCCTGCTCTCTATCTATGGGGCTTTCTCTATTTTGTTTGTTAGTTCAGTTTGTTCATTAGATACCACATATGGGTGAAATTATACGGTACTTGTCTTTCTTCCACTGGCTATTTCACTTAGCGTAATGTTCTTCAGATCCACCCAGGCTGTCGCAAAGGGCAAAATTTTCTTCTTTTTCACAGCTGAGTAGTATTCCATTGTGTAAATGTATCATAGCTGTTCATCCACTCACCCATTAATGAACACTTGGGCGGCTTCCATATCTTGGCTATTGTAAATAACACTGCAATGACTACAGTGATGCAAATAGTCTTTCAAATTACTGTTTCAGGTTCTTTAGGATAGGTTGAACTTTCTAATTCTCTAGATGGAGAAATTTTTGGTCATTTAACCCTATAAGTTGATAATGTTTGGTCTCTGTGCTATTCATCTACATACATTACAACGAGAAGTCATTTCATTAGATTCAGAGAAGGAAGCAAATATGCAGGTTTTTTAAATATGACTTAAGATTTTACCGAACAGCAAGTAGGGTCCTGCTGCCCGTGGCCACCCTCTAGGCCAAATTCTGGAGGCAGAGGTTTGGTGAAAAAGGAAAGGAGTCTTTATTCAAAAGCTACACAATTTTGGAATAACAACTTTCCACATGCATTAGTCACTTAAGCCTATCAACTAAGGATGAAATATTTTTAATGCTTGAGTTTCAGCTTTAATCATTTAAGCCTATCACTTATGGCTAAAATCTTCAACTCTTGAGTTCTGATATTATTCCCCCTGTTAGTTTTTAATTATCTTATTTCTACACCAACTTGTTTACAAACTAAAACAACATAAGTTACAAATGCTACACAATTTCAGAAGAATGGCAGGCTTGTGCCCCAGAGCTCGTCCCCTCCAGAACATCCCAAAGAGAAATAACGTTTCCACCCTCTGCCAGGCCAGACCAATCCTAGGCTATGCCTGGTGTTCCTTCTTCCATTTAAAATGCCATCCTTTGGGAAACACAAGTGCTTGATCATCTTGAAACAGCATGATCATCTAGGCATCCTCGAGGACGAGAAAGAAAGCCAATCTCTGCATTCCTTCTGCTTGAATCTTCCTGCCCATAATTCCATGCACTCTGGAGGCATTCAGGTTCTCAGCCAGTCCCGTCCTGGACTGTTTACCATGGTCTCTGGCAATCTCCTCCTACTGCCCCTTCCTCCTCCTCCCCAGTGATCTGATCAGATCTGTCTGTATCAAAAGTAGTGAAAGACAGAGAAAGCCTTTCGTATTTTTTGTTTTAGTCTAGATGTGGGAGAGGGAGGGAAAGGGTTTGCTGGGAAGGAAAGTGGATTTCTGTTTACTTCAAAACTTGAACAAAAATGAGTTTCATTAGCTATGAACCAGGGATGCTTCCAGTAGATAATGGGGAGCAATTGTTTCTACCCCAGGAATTCCTTCCACAGATGTTACTGTTTCTTAAACAAGCAAAAATACTCACCAGTATGTTTACCATCCATTCAAGGGAGGCCATGATATCACTTATGGTCCCAAATCAACATTGTAGAGTCTGTAATCTAGATAATGTACAACACTTTTCAACAATTTTTGTGATACTATTTTTAATAACCGTTCTGACCTCATAGGAAAAAATTATCAGACCACAATATTCTTTGTACAAAGGTCATTCTTGGGGACCTTCCTAACTTCTGACTTCAACACAAAAAAACCCCACACCTTCAGAAAAATCAATTAAAAGACATAATGTTTGTTATTAATGTACCTTAATAATTAACTCCTGATACCAGAATGATTGATTATAAATATTTTTAAGAAACTTTACAAACCTCTGTTTTAAATATGTTTTTGAAGTGTGAAAACAAAAGAAAGATCAAGTTAGGATGTAAAAATTCAATTGACAGTGTAGGAAAACCTACTGGGAAAATTTCCTGGGGCCTTGAGACTAAAGAAAGAGGCTGACAATCCCATCAGGGTTTTGTTAAGGGGACTTACATATGAGGCAAGTTTTAGGCAGCAACAAGACTGTGTGGGTATCTTCTGCACCACCTGGCAGGCACTAAAAATTATATGTAGAGAACAGGGAAGGATGGACAAGGGTACTGGTGTGTGACCTGCCACAGATAAGGGGAAAATGCCCTAGTGCTTGCCCTGGGCAGGGCAGTGGGTTATTCCAGGAACCAGCACTCCTGGGCCGAGGGGAGGGGTTGGTTAGACAGTCTCTGAGGGGATTTACAAGAAGCCATCTCTGTTCTGGCCCGGATCTAACTCACAGGTCCCATCACAGGAACAGCCTCTCTCCATAAAACTCTCCAAATTAAAATATTCTCAGATTTTAACAGAAGAATAAGTTTTACAATATCATAGGCATTGGCTTGAGGAGGTAAATGTATGACTGATAGCAAAGATTGCATTTTAATGTAAGAGAATAATGATTCTGGGAGGTACTTTTTATTTCCTTTGCATGTATTGGGGTAGGATTAGCTTTGTGACTTTTATGGTTGCTACAGGTAGAATATGCATTTTTTTTTAATTTGGAAAGAAATTCTAAATAAATATTAAAGGAGGTGGGTGACCTAAGGTGTAATGCTTTAATAACACAATGTTAACTAAGTACAGATTCAGAGATGTAGTCTTGTACCAGCCTCTCCACTTTTAACGTAATAAACTCTAACACAAAGCACAAAGTAACTCTTCAGTCCCCGCAAAACTGCAGTCATACCCCCTAGCTGATATTTCCCTGATGAAATCATGTTGGGGTTGAGGGTGGGTAGTGAGTAGTGAGAAATGTTTTGTTTTTGAGGAATGCAGTTATTTGCTAAACTAAGAGCAATACATTTCCCTTCTGACTACCTGGCTCCTGTTACAGAACTATTTTCCCTTCAGGAATGTTAATATGCATTTCAAAGTCTACCACAAAGTGTATAAATGTAATAGCATTATTTTTCTCTTGTCCAGAACCAGAATATAGTCTCTTCAGATAGTGTGAATTTCTTGGCTTCCCTTAGCTCTCAGGTTACTAAGGTCAAGATACACATTTGTTTGTAGCCCAGGAGCCAATTTATGATTGCAGCAGACAGAGGTAATGTTTATACATTTTATTTTCATTTAGGAAAAAGGAAAACAAAAATCAGAAAATCCAACACTCTTTTTAGTAGTAGCAAGAGGAAGAGGAGCTCCTACCTCTCTGAGGCTCTAAAAACTGAAACTCTTTTTCACTACTATTCAGAATTCAAATAGACACAAAAGTTGCAAAGTAAGTGCCATTTGAGGCCAACCATGTTATGAAGGATTCACATGGTGTGATAAAACACAGTGGTTTAATCAAGATGCATGAAGAATGACAATTGTAAACCTATTAGACTCGATTAAATTCAACAGATACATAAAATAATCAACCTCATAGGGAATTCTTGAAAGGAGGAACTAGAAGTAAGAAGGTTGAGGTTCATGGGGATTTTGTAACTATACAAAGGCTTTGAAACCCTATGCCAGACTTTGGAGATGAGTTAGAAGCAATATATATAAAAAGCATTTTAAGAAAAAATCAGTTGGAATTAATAGCCAAATTTATATACAGAGCAAAGGATAGTGATGAATTGGAAGAACTTAATTATAGTTTTAGACCAGGAAGAATAGACAGTATTGATGCAAAAATAATATAATTGATATAAATAACTGACATAAAAATGGATATAGAGCTAGATGCAGTATTTGAGTATATGAGAATAATCATATCTAGAAAACACCTTTTGGAATCACCTGTTAAAGGTTGTATATAATGTCACTTTTTTCTAGGAGAAAGCAGAGAGAGAAAGAGATCTAAGACCTAGAAGCAATCTGGTGTGATGAAAAGACATTTTTTTCACCTCAGAATATCAAGACCCTTGGCTCAAATCCTGGTTTTTCCAATCACTAATTTTGTGAGAGTGGTTAAACTGCTTCACCTCTCTGTCCTTAATTTCTGCATTAGGAATAGTGATTCCAGTTTCTTGCTGCTCTTACAGCATTTATAGTTGCTCGGGAAATATTAATCCCCTTTCCTTTTCCAAAACTTGGAAGCTAGGAATACATATATAGAACTCAGGGAGATATAATATCACTAAGCGTGGTTTTAAAGTAATTTAGTAGAGATATTCATTGGTTACCTGAAAAAAAAAGGAAGGGAGGAAGGAAGGAAGGAAGGCAAGCAGGAAGGAAGGAAGGAAGAATCTGTGACCAAATTAAATACCTTTTAGAGCTTTTCAGTGTAGAATTAACATATTGAAGGCTCTTACAAGTGCTGCAGTAAATAAATCAATCATTTTTTTAATCAGAGAGTTTTCCCAAACCTATTTGCCCACAGAGTCATTTTTATTGAAATACCAACTAACATATTTTTCTTATTGAAAAAATGTGAGCACAGTATTATAAAATCATGGAGGGGAAATTCTCAAGAAGTATGTATGTGGCAATGCCAGTGTTTTAGAAATAAGTGTGTAAATAAAGATGGAGGAAAGGATTTGGCAATTGAGTGGACATAGCTGAATATTCAGTCCAGTCTTAGCAAAGTAATTGTAGATTTTTAAAAAAGTGTGTGTGTGTATATATACACACACACACACAAACACATACACATGCATACACATATATATAGTTTTGAGACCATGGACTCAGAGGAAACAGATATTGAATAGGTAACTTTACTGAATATTTGTCAAAGAATGAAAGAAATAGCATTATAGCTCAGAGTTCAAAGTATGAAAATAAGGCCATGCTCTACAAACAGAAGATAAAACAGAAGTAAGTACTGGAGGAAACACACTGAAGCTGTGAAAGAGGGAGAAAAAACTAATGTGAGTGTGGTTCCGAAGACAAGAGTGGATGTGGTTGAATGTGGAGGTGATTTCTGGATTTCGAAGAAAGATGGTCTGTCTTCCTGTTTTCTAAACTCTAGAGGAAATTATCAGAACACAGATGTGGAGTAAGTGAGGAAGAAGCATGAAAGAGCATTTATAAAGTGGCTCTATGTCATAGAAACCCCTTTCTCAGTAATCACACATGATCTTCACGTTGTAAATTCAGTAATCTTTTTTTTTTTTAATGCCAAAAGGGCCTATCTTTCTTTTTGAGACTCCTCACCAATACTCCCATGCCCTAGTTTGCTCCAGTGCTTCTCTACCTCTCTGGAATACTTGTGTCCTAATTTCCATGCCTGACTTCTCTTCCTTCATCCAAACCTTACATGACATCATTCTTCACAGTTCTCCTCTTTACTTTTATCACCTCCATCCGTAATGTCTCCCCATATAACTCCAACTCTTTCCAAGACGTAAGCTCTAAAGATGATCACTAGAGGAAAATATCACTCTTAATGGAATTAGAATTTTCACCTGCTGAACAGTAATCAGCCCCCAGACAATATGAGGTCTGTCCAGAAAAAGTCCAGCCATTGTTAACATAATGCAAACAGTTTGTGAGACATCAATGTAACCTGGCAGCCAAGGAGAGTGGACTGGAATGCATGTGTGTGGACAATGATGACTTCACTGTACTAGTCAGTGGGGGCGGTAGATGCTGTTGAGTGAGCATGTCTACTGTGTGGCCATTGCATTCAAAATTAGAGAGTAGAGCAACAAATCTGCATCAGATTTTGTGTTAAGCTTGAACATTCCTCTGACGAAACTTTGGATGACTCAGAAGGCTTTCAGGGCCAATGCAGTGAGTGCAGTGCAAACAAAAGTGTGGAACAAACACTTCAAAGATGGTCGAAAATCTGTTGAAAGTGATCCACGCTCTGGAAGGACTGCCCCAAGAAGAACACCTGAGGATGTTGAACGTGTTTGGGTTGCAATCAATAAGGATTGGTGACTGACACTGTGAGAACTCGAAGCTGATGTAGGGATTCCCAAAACTATTGTGTCCAAGATTTTGATGCAGGATTTTGGCATGAAATATGTTGTAGCAAAATTTGTTCCACAGCTTCTGTGACCAGGACAGAAGGAATATCATGCCGCAGTGTCTAATAACTTGAATCAAACCACTACCAATGAATCAGATTTCCTCAAGAAGGTCATAACTTGGAGGGAGCATGTGGCTGGATACTTTCTGAACAGACCTTGTATACTGATAGTTCAAATTTATTGTCTCTAAAAATGAACACACTGAGAACCAAGATGGTGGCGTAGGTAGACACACTGTGCCTCCTCGCACAACCAGAACTGATAGAAAATCAAACGGCAAGGAAGTCTGACACCAAGGAAATAAAAAATAAACATTCATCCAGACTGGTAGGAGGGGCGGAGACGGGCACCAGGGTGGAGAGGACACTCGTGGCAGTGGCAGGACCAAGACTGGCGGAGTGTGGGACGAACAGGGCAGGCAGTCTGACCACTAGCAGACCCTATGGCCCCACATTCGCGCACAGATAAACCTGGAGGGCCGGACTCAGGGTGGCAGAGAACTGGGCAGGCAGAGCCGCGGGTAGCACCCAGGAGCCCCACATTCGCACACAGATAAACCTGACAAAGGGCGGGGAGCAAAGCACAATCCAGGGCTCCAGTGCGGGAAAATAAAGCCTCAAATCTCTGATTGAAAACGCCCCTGAGGGTTGGGGCGGCAGCAGGAGAGACTCCCAGCCTCACAGGAGAGGTCATTGGAGAGACCCACAGGGGCCTCGGGCGTGCACAAGCCCACCCACTTGGGAACCAGCACCAGAGGGGCCCAGTTTGATTGTGGGTAGTGGAGTGAAAGACCGAAAGCCAGTGGAGAGGGGATCAGGCGCGATTGCCCCCTCTCAGCCCCTCCCCCATGTACAGCATCACAGCACAGCAACCAGTGTTAACCCGCCCCAGTGAACACCTAAGGCTCCGCCCCTTAAAGTAACAGCCGTGCCAAGACAAAAAAAAAAAAAAAAATGGCCCAAATGACAGAACACTTCAAAGCTCCAGAAAAAATACAACTAAGCGAGGAAGAGATAGCCAACCTATCAGATGCACAGTTCAAAACACTAGTTATCAAGATGCTCACAGAATTGGTTGAATTTGTTCGAAAACCAGATGAAAAAATGAAGCCTATGCTAAGAGAAACAAAGGAAAATGTACAGGGAACCAATAGTGATGTGAAGGAAACTGGGACTCAAATCAACGGTGTGGACCAGAAGGAAGAAAGAAACATCCAACCAGAAAAGAATGAAGAAACAAGAATTTGGAAAAATGAGGAGAGGCTTAGGAACCTCCAGGACATCTTGAAACGTTCCAACATCCGAATTATAGGGGTGCCAGAAGGAGAAGAGGAAGAACAAAAAATTGAAAACTTATTTGAACAAATAATGAAGGAGAACTTCCCCAGTCTGGCAAAGGAAATAGACTTCCAGGAAGTCCAGGAAGCTCAGAAAGTCCCAAAGAAGCTGGCCCAAGGAGGAACACACCACGGCACATCATAATTACATTACCTAAGATTACACAGAAGGAGAGAATCTTAGAAGCAGCAAGAGAAAAGGAGACAGTTACCTACAAAGGACTTCCCATAAGACTGTCAGCTGATTTCTCCAAAGAGACCTTACAGGCAAGAAGGGGCTGGCAAGAAGTATTCCAAGTCATGAAAGGCAAGGGCCTACATCCAAGATTACTGTATCCAGCAAAGCTATCATTTAGAATGGAAGGGAAGATAAAGTGCTTCTCAGATAAGGTCAAGTTAAAGAAGTTCATCATCACCAAGCCCTTATTATATGAAATGTTAAAGGGACTTACCTAAGAAAAACGAGATCAAAAATAGGAACAGTAAAAATGACAGCAAACTCACAGTCATTAATGACCACACCTAAAACAAAAACAAGAGCAAACTAGGCAAACAAGTAGAACAGGAAGAGAACCATAGAGATGGAGATCACATGGAGGGTTGTTAATAGGGGACTGGGAGGGGGAGGGGGGGAAAGGTACAGAGAATAAGTAGCATAGATGATAGGTGGAAAATAGACAGGGGGAGGGTAAGAATAGTGTAGGAATTGTAGAAGCCAAAGAACTTATAAGTATGACTCATGGACATGAACTATGGGGGGGGGGGATGTGGGAGGGAGGGGGTGGGCAGGATGGAGTGGAGTGAGGGGGAGGGAAATGGGACAATTGTAATAGCATAATCAATAAATATATTTAAAAAAATGAACACACTTTTTCACCGTAGAGGCTGAATTTTTTATCCTGAGTTTTGAATCTCAAATAGTTGCATCTCCACCCATCTGTTCATAGAAAGAGTCAACCATTAAATCCTGTAAGGTTCATCTGCAGAAAGCTTCCGTAGTCTCTGGGTTTTTTAATGACCTTCCAGCTGTTCATATCACAGGCACATTTCTTAGAAGTTCATCCTTAAGTTCTGAGGCCAGAGCTATCTGTGTAGAGTAAGCCATCTGAGTTTAACCCTCACCTACTAAAGAATATGCAGTGACTGATCTTTTGTCATTCTAAGTCATTATGTCATCCTCCTAAGCTCTTACTCTGTTTTACTTCTCCCAATGTTGTCTCCCAGAGTCCCCACCAAGTAGCTGTTGCCCAGGAACTATGTATCATACACAAAGCACTCATCAACATAAAGTTCTCCTTTAGCCTGGAAATCTTTTATCTTCTTCCACTTACATAGATTCTATATCTCCTCCTAGCCCCATCTCAGATATTACTTCAACTCCATTCTCCCAGTTGTGGGTAGGGACTTCTCAGTGTATAGTCCCTACTTACTCATACTTTATGTTTTGTAATTATATTATATCTTGAATGCCATACATATATGTGTGTGTATGTGTGTTATATGTTCTAGCTCCCAAAATACAAAGACTGTACCTTATTCATCTCTATATCTCCAATGCCCCAAATAGTCCTAAATTATAAACACAATAGTTCCTCAATAAATATTTGCTCAATAATTATTATGCTCTGTACAAGAATAGGAAGTTCAGGACTTTGGTCAAAATATGATGAATCAAAGTATGTGTAGTACATATATAATTTTACTCTTTGAAGCAAATAACAGAACTTGTAACATTAAACATTACTATTAGAAAATACTTTATGCTTAAATTAAGTAAGGGAAAATAGAACTCTGCTTGTAAGAGTTTAATCTCCTAGAGAGTAGTCTGTATCAACTTTATAGTGTGTGTATTTTACAAATTGCCTCAAAAGTACATTTATAGTGTAAGATATGAGGTGATGATAAAATACCATACAACCTGATTCTCTGATGTCAAGATCATGAATTGAACTTTTGTAATTATCAGATGCTTCCTCATCAATTTATGTGACAGTGGGAGGCATTAGTCCCTTGCCTATAGCAGTGGGGGCAAAGGCCATGCTTCACTTTCTCCAGAGCAGTAGTTTCCCACCAGTGGTGAATTTGCCCCTTCCCCACAGTGAACATTTGCAGCATCTGGAGACATTGCTGGGGACCAGAAGTTACAGCTGGTATGGTTGTGGCATATTGATAGTGCCAAACTCAAGAAATCCTACTTCTGGACTCGGACGTGTAGTGTTAGCTTTATTTTCTCACGATTAAACAGGTCTAATTTTAAAGTACCCTTTTCATTTAAAGGACTAATCAGAATGCTTCCCATATAAATAATATTTCTTACAATTTGTGCTTATTGTTAGTAACATAAACTCATTGGCTAACTGTGTGTATAGCTATAAATTAATTACAAATGCATTGTAAGCTGAAGTTGTGTTAAAGGCTTTTTAAAAGAATTTTCTTCAACATGTGGTTCCAGGGAGCTTCAGAGTTTACAGTTGGATGGTCAGTGGTAATATCACAACTGCAAAACTCCAAACTTGTAATTTAATTCTGAAGCACTCATGTTGACCGAATATTTGCGAACTGTGCCACCTTATCGGCAACTTCTCCTAGAAGTCTGGGTTTTGAAGGGAATGATGTAATTATACTTTACATAAAGAGCTATTTTTTCTCTGTTTATATTTCAGAATCTGCTAAGTTTAATTTATAGTGGTATTATTGTAACAATCTAATCTATTGTTAACACAGTTTGCACTTATTATTTATTTTTTCTTATATTACCAGAAGAATAACTTTGTTTCCACAAAATTTTTTATGTACTAATATGTTTCCATATTAGATCTTTTATTCTCTAGTGTTAACTACCAATATTTGTTGGGCATAAAGACCCTTTCCTTTTCCTAACTTCCAGCAGGAATTACAACATTTTAGCTAATTCTAACTGCTGTAGACCATTACTTCACCATGAATTCAATCTGCATTGGCCTTTTCTATGTATAGGATGGCTTGCTCTTCACTTATTTTATCCTTTTTTAGCTTTATTTTTGTTGTTTACACTATTACAGTGGTCCCCAGTTTTTCCCCGTTGCCCATCGCCACCCAGGCCTCACCACCACTTCCCTGAGGCCATCACTGCATTGTTCTCTGGGCCTGTGGGTTATGAAGATACGTTCTTTGGCTCATTGTTTCCATTTATTTTATCTTATAAGCTAAATTTGTACATTAACACTCCATATCTCCAATTGCAAGTGAATCTTCTTATTTCTTACTGAAAATGTAGGTCAGATTGTATGTCCTCTCCTTGCCAAGGTATAAGTGACATAATTCTCTTGTCATAAAAAAGTTTTGAATATTAAGTTGAGTGAAACAGTAGTGGTGCTTTCAATAGAATTTTCTTGCTATTACAACTTAGGAATGGCCCTAGTTTTTTGTTTTGTTTTGTTTTTTTCTTTTGAGATGTGGAATTAATGCAGTCTCTTCTTTCTATTTTCAGAAATACCTCATATCCTTCTCTTTCTGTTTCTCTCTCTCTCATGTTAGTCAGTATTGGTTCTTTTTATTGCAGTTTTAAATCACTAACTGATATATACATCAATATTTCCAGCTTGTTATTCCTATATTCCATATTCAAAAAGTGGCATAACTGTGAAATTATTCTGGAATATTCCTAATACTAATACTAATCATATCTTGTTAAGCATAAGATCCTACACCATCTTCCCCAAATCTCTTCTCTTCTCTCTTTTTACTATTGCCAATGTAGTTCAAGTCCTCATCCCCACCTCTGGACTACAATAGATCATTCTCCAAATCTATGCATGATATTTCTAAATGATTATTCTAGAATTAATATTTCACATTTTACTACCTGTTTAACATTTTAATACATCCCTTTTTACATCTAAACCATGAAATATAGGGATATTCATGGCCTGGCCCCTACTTTCATTTCTTACCTCACCTGGCCCTATCCCTCCGATACCTAATTCACCAATGCAATTTATTTTCCCCAGATGTGCTGTCCTCTCTCTTTGCTTAAACTCTTTACTGTGCTTTCTGAATGGGAAATTATCTTCTCCCATGAAATCCTTCTTTCAGGCTCTTTTAGTGCTCTTATAATTGTTGGTTTAATTATCTCTCTTCTATTGGTGGGCTGAAATTATAATTTATTCGTCTCTGTAAACCCTATGCATACTATTTGGCACATTATCAGCATCCAGTAGATACCTAGAAAATCAATGATGTTGCTTATCTTCTCTTGTGGTCATGAAATTCTAACTAATGCTGATGTTTTTAGGTTTTTTTAATTAAGTTTCAAATATTCACCTCATACATATACATATATCCACAAGAAATAGTTACTACTTTCATGTTTTCTTTATTCCTCCTTCCCTTCCTTCAGTGCCACTGCTACTTGCTCACATGTCTCAGACATTTTTTGTTAGATGAGCTTGTCATTACCTCCTTTTTCTTCACATTTTCTCATTGGAGTCACTATAGGGAAACAGCAGTATCTGTTTCAATCAAAATGCTAACACATCCAGCAATATTATATGAACAAATTTAAAGAAATAGCTAAATAAACAATACAACTTGTCAATTAAATACATATTTATTTTCCTATTTTACCTTAATACTGTGAATAGTACTGTATTAGTACTATTCTTAGTCTTTTTCTATTAAATACATTTATATACACTTATTTTTTTTCTTTGCACCTGTTGCCTTTATAAGATTTCCTTGAAAATTTTGAACTTTCCTACATATCATGTCCCTGTCCCTCAAACAACAAAAATACCAAATGGACAGAGGAAAACATATCTGTCTTAAACAGGACATCTTGCCCTACTGAAGTGAGAAAGTCTTTTTTGTTAGTGGGATATCCTGGCTTATATTTCTTTAAATGCTGACATTCATGGTGATTAATTTGTTTTCATTAATATCAGATATGCTCAAATATTTTACCTTCTGTTTGCCACCTTAGATTAGGCTTTGTAAATCTGTGTTCTCCATCACCTGACCTCTTTTTCTCACCAAGGATTGAGTTCTTCCTTTGAATTGATACATGTGATACATGTTTCATGACTATCAGTAAATCCTAGTACAACATGTTTTCCTGGACATCAAAAGTCAAATACCATTATCCTCCTATTATAAGTGAATCAAGATTCTTTTGGAGAAAAAAAATCCATTTTGCTTGAAGCTGACGTTTTTTCACATATTTCATGTCAAAAATTTCTTCTAAACATCCTCTATTGAGGCATAAGCTCTCAGACAATGAAGAAAATATATTTCATGTTGTTTGCAAAGTTAAGTCATTTATACTATGTTTACCTACAATTTTTGCTAGTGATCTTCAGCTTGAGTCATTGAAATAAAAGGTTATTTTTTTTCATTTATTTGTAAAAAATCATTTGGTGTTACTTTCTTGGTTACAGTGACACAGTATGCTTCCCAACTAACACAGAACTCCCTACAAACTGCAGGCACCCCGCAATGTGAGGGGCTAACGTTTGAGGTACTAAGACTTCATTCATGGGGCTATTGAAGGCAGGCAATTATTCTGTAGAAGACATTCATTCTCTTTTGCAGATTCTGTGATTGAACTCCATTAATTCTAAACTTATGGTGCCAGATATAATTTTTAATTATTTTGTGCAATTTATATTTAGTAATGATTGATTAAAATTAATACTATATTTGAATTCTAAATGACAAGTTTTGACTCTGCACATATAAGGTCATATAAACTGCTCTCTTACTATCCTAATAGAAGGCAGTAAGTGCACAGAGTCAGGTGAAAAATAAGGCTCCTACCACCTTGCTTTGGGTGCTGTATGAATCAGGGTCCTTCAGGGGTGAAAAATCATATATACATATGTGTACCAATGTATAATGTATAACACATCATATATGACATAGGTCATGTGGCATATACTATATAGCATACATACAAAGAGAACTGTCATGAGGAATTGACACGCATGATTATGGAGGCTGACAAGTGCTGAGGTTTGCCATCCACAAACTGGAGACTCAGGAGAGCTGATGGTGTAAGTTCTGTCGGCTGGCTTGAGATCCAGGAAGAGCCAGAAGGAGAAAATATCCTAGTTCAAAGAGACATGAGACAGAAGTTCCCATTTATTCAGTCTTTTTGTTTTTCAGGCTTTTATTCTTTTAATGATTGAATGAGGCCCACCCACACTGGGAAGGGCAATCTGATTTACTCAGTCTATCGATACAAATGCTCCTCTCATCCTGAAACACCATCACACACCCACTCACAATAATGTTTTACCAAATATTTGGGCAGCTTGTAGCCCAGTCAAGTTGACACACATCATTAACCATCACAACTAGTTAGTCCGTAGGGAGGAAGCCGCAGTGACTAAGAATTCATAGATGTTGTGGCTTCCTTGTGCATTGCTTGGGCTATTCTAAGACACTCAGTTGTTCCTCAACTTGAAAAACAAACAACAAACAAACAAAAAAACATCTTCTTCACCCTGGCTGGTGGCTTGGTTGGTTGGGGCATCATCCCATACACCAAAAGATTACAGAGTTTGACTCCCGGTTAGGGCACATATCAAGATTGCAGGTTTGATCCCCTGTAAGGGAACATATGAGAGGCAACTGATAGATTGTTCTCCTTCACCTATATGTCTCTCTCTCTCTCTCTCCCCCTTCCTCTCTCTCTAAAATTCTTGTTTGCTTTTCCAAAGAAGGGTAGATATGAAGGGCAGAGGGGATCCCACAAAATAGCTGGTGGGATTACCTCATTGTCCTATCATCCTTTTCCCAGCCTTTTATACATACTTTATAAGTAAGCATAGTGAGTTCAGCTTGGTCAGATTTGAAAATTTTTTTTAAGTCACAAATTTCAGATAAGAAATACTCAGATATCTAAAAGGAAATAAATTGATCACCAAAACTGATTCCATAAATATGGCAATTTTAATATTTAAAGCCAAGTTCCATTATGACATCATATTCCTTGAAGTCAGTGTTGTACATCATTTTCTCCTTTCACTCTCATGGACTTAACCCAAGCGCCCGGCCTCTGTAGTACGGCCATGTTCCAAAGCACTGTTTCCAAAGGAGTTTGCTGTAGTCTTAAACGTGTATAAATATGTGACGAACTGTGAAAGCTATTGATTTTATTTTGTACTATTAAAAGTTTTCATTTAGGTTTTTAGATGCAGAAATTTCAGAGGAAAATGTTAATAACATTTTAGTTCAACTATCAACTGCTTTATTAAGATACAGAAAGACTTGGGGAAACTTTTTTTTGAAAACAGCAATATACTCTTATCACACTTTTAAAAACATTTAAACTTATTGGCTTAATGTTCTAACTGACTATTAAACTTAAGCATTGTATATATTTAACTATAAATAGTTGTTATTGTATCTTTATTCAGTATGAGAAATTGATTTGGCTCAAGTGAATGATAGATGTGATTTTTAAGTTTTCTCTTTCTATATGTTTGTTATATTTTTGAAAAATTTCTTTTAAACCATAAACATGTATTATATGAAACATTTACATCTGTTCTCTCAATTGGGCAATAAAATATTGAACAGTACTCCTTACGGGAACATTGCTGTGTCTCACTATTACATGCTTGATGAAAAATATTTTATCTATTTTATTGAATGAATAGGAGTAGATAAAGGTTGAATATGATTTCTCAAAATTCTGTTTCATATATGGAATTTTCCTCTACATTTTATGTGCTAAGGGAAATCAAATGGGAATTTCCTTATACTTAGCATTTATAAACTTAATGCTACTTTAATTGCTTCTTATTCATACTCAGCCATGCCCTCTGCAAGTTTCTAAACCAAAGAAAGAAAAATAAGTTAACTTGTTCCAAATAAAATATCCATACTGAGTATATCAATATCATTTAATCAGTTATAATGAAGAGCTTAAACTATGCAAATTATTTTATAATATATAAAATGTTATGCAAATTTAGAAGCCGTCCTTTCTTCCTTTCTTCCTTCCTTCCTTCCTCCCTCCCTTTCTTTCTTCTTTCCCACTTTTCCTTCCTTCCTTCAAATGATAATTGTGTGGTATGTTATCTCTGTTTTACCTACTTTCTTAGTGACACAACTTGGTTTACTGATTATAGAATTATTTTCAATCCAACAATTGTTCATTAAGACATTTGCACATGGAAAATGAAACTTTCAAAAATTTTTAATAATTATATGTGGAATATAGGGAATAAGTTGTCCCCAACATGTAATTTATAGTCTGAAAATCTAGAGATGGGAAATTTATAAGAATTCAGGAGAGGATAGCAGTGCTGTATAAAGAAGGAGCATGCTGGAGAAAGGAAAAGTGAAATCAGCCACAAAAAAATTCATGCTTGTGATAACGGGTTCATTTGATATTGAATATTGGAAAAGTAAGAGATAGTGGAACCAATGTGTATTGGGAAGAAAAATTGAAAGAGCTCTTGCAGAGAATTAGGAGAGTGGAAAACAGGGCAGGCCAGTGAGGACAAAGGCAGCAGGGGACATGCAGGAAAAACATTCAAGCTCTAAAATCCACCTTTGTGGGTGCAAAGAATAAAATATATGTGGCTATGCTAGCTGTGGAGTTCTTTTTTATTGAATTTATTGGGGTGATGTTGGTTCATAAAAATATATAGGTTTCAGGTATACAATACTACAATACATAATCTTTATGTTGTAATTTGTGATTACCACCCAAATCATGTCTCCTTCCATTACCATTTATTGCAATTCGCACCACACAAAAGGAATTAAAGTCTTCTTATAATTGGGGTTTATAATCTTTTTTATATTTCATAAAACACCATAAAAACATCCCTCCCAGCCCTGACCAGTGTGGCTCAGTTGGTTTAAGCAGCATCCCATGCACCAAAAGGTCACCTGTTCGATTCCCAGGCAGTGCACATACCTGGGTTGTTGGCTCAATCCCCAGTGATGGTGCATAAGCAGCCAATCAATGTTTCTCTCTCACATTGATATTTATCTCTCTCCCTTTCTCTCTCTCTAAAATCAACAGACATATATTTAAAGATATTTCCCTCTTATTGGCTCTAAGGGAATTATTGCACACAGCACAGAACCACAGCTGTCTCATTACTATGTATTATGGGCATTAACCCAACTGCCCCAGGCTCCGTTTGAATTGCTGCTCTTGCTTTTTCTTCCTGACACACAGGTGACTAGCTCTGGACCCCAGGTTTTAATACATACTTATGGCTTTTTCAGGCATGATTGTTAAACCATTCACTTATTTATTTGTTAATTAATTAAACAAATATTTCATAGACTCAAACCATATCATAAGTGCAAGTTCTAGATACTGTAATATATTAATAAACAGAATAAAATCTATAACCTCCTGGTATTTATATTTTGGTAAAGAGAAATGTGTTATCAATAAAATGAAGTGCTGAAGAAATATAAATCAGGAAAGAGGGATAGGGAATGCAAGAATTTGGTAAAGAAAAGGGTTCACTTTTTAATATGTTGATCAGGGAAGCTTTTGTTAAGAAAGTGGCATTTGAAAGTAAAGATTTGGAGGTGGGGGAAGGGAGTGAATGATGCTTATATCTGGGAAACGCAGAAGTCCTATGATAGTAGAGAGCTTATATTCAAGGGGTAGGAAAAGACAGTGGAGCTTGAGCAGAAAACCCAGGAGGAGAAAAGGGAGATAGAAGGTCAGAAAGGTAGAGAAGAGACTTTTAAGAACTTCTGATTTTTATTCTGAGTTGAATAAGAAGCCATTGAAGGCTTTATGCAGAAAACTGTTGTGATCTGACTTACATGTCTATTGAGTCGATAGTAGATTGTAAGTGGAAAAATCTAAGCTAGTGTTCAATTAGGAGATTACTAGAACCATCCAAGGGAATGATGATGGTGACCTCAACCAAGACGCTACCATTAGAGGTTCAAAATGGTCAGATTTTGAATAGGTTTTGAGAGTAGGGTTATTGGGATTTGTAAAAGGATTGGATAAATCATATGACAGACAGGTTATCCTAGGATGACTAGAGATAGCTTTGTGAACCTTGGGCACATAGTTGATATTTAAACCATGAGACTAGATGAGATTACCAAGGGATTCCGTGTAGCTAGGGAATTGAGAATCCCTGTAGCAAGGATTGAGCTCTAAGCCTAAGAGATTGGGATATGAGGAGGAACCAGAAAAGGAGACAGGAAAAGAGACCAGCTGTAAGAGGAAAACCAAAAGAGTGTATGGAGACGTGGACACCAAGAAAGGGGAATATTTCAACCAGAGGGAGGGATTGCTGTGCTAAATGTAGCTACAAGCATAAATAAGATGGGTTGGGGATTTGTCCATAAGATGTAACAACTTAGAGGTCATTGTTGATCTTGATAAGAACACTTAGTTATATGAGGTGGCAAGGGAGGATTGCAAGAACATGGTTGTGGTGGGTTCAAGAGAGAAATGACACAATGACTAGAAAAAAATTAAAATCTTATAACAACTTTTGATATGAAGGGAATAAAGAAGTGGGGTAGTAGGGGCAGTAGAGTCAGGCAAGTGATATTTTTGTTTGCTCATTTATTTTATTTGTTTCTAATATTGGATAAATAATAGCTTAAAGGAATGGTTCAGTGGAAAGAGAAACTTATTATATGATGGAGAAAGAAGACGAAATTGCCGGAAGGATGTTCTTAAAGGCAAAAGTGATGTGTTTTATATTTTTAATCTTTTCTATATTAAAAAATGAAATTAAGACCATTAAAAAAGAGAGAAGAAAAAGGTACAGTATAAATTCATTATTTAATCTTTCATTCATCCAAACAAAATCTCACTTCTCAAATGAACCTAAAAGTACCTTGATATGCATCTCTCTAGAAAAGCATGTGCAAATATCCACTCAGGCACGCAGAGAGGCACTCTTAAAATATTGGTTCATACTGTTCTGTAACTATTGCAGTTTTTTAAAATACTCACTCAAAGATAGGTTTTTATTGATTTGAGACAAAGAGGGTGAGAGAGAGAAATTTGTCACCTCCCTTATGTGCTCTGACCTGGAATCAAACCTGCAGCTTTTTGGTGTACGGGATAATGCTCCAACCAACTGAGCCACTTGCCAGGGCAAACGGTTGCAATTTTTTAAATATTAATGACACAAATGTATTTCCAAATAATAACTTGGACATATTCTTCATTCATTTGTAAGTTACTGTATTTTGCTGTGTATAATGTGCAGAAAAACGTGGGTGTGTGTTATACACAGCAAAAAAAAGTGCATTTAATTTTTCTCTGGTTATAAAACTGATACACATTAATTATAAAGTTAGAAAGTAAGGAAAAGTTCTGTCATATGGAAAGTACTTTTTTCCTAACTTCACTTCCCAGAAGAAAAAGCTATTATTTTTATCTAAAATTGTTGTTTAATATTATATGAATATAACACAAAAAAGAACAGAAATGAACCTCAGAGATTTGCTCAAATGTTTATTTGTAATTCAAATGTTTATTTAGTTTAAAAAACAATGATTTGGTTCTCAAAAATTAATCTACATTAAAAAAATTCATAGAAACATGAAGAAATTAAAGTTATTATTGTAACTTTAATTGTATTGCTTAATGGCCATAAGATTATTTGCATTAATAATTGCTGGTCAATTGTATTCTAAAAATCAGAATGTACCACTGATGCCCAGACAGCAAATGCAATTTTTCTGAATTTTTAATATCAATTAACTAATTTAAGAAAGGTCTATCGAGCACTGACAACGTGCCAGGTGTTACTTTAGGAAGCGATGATGCAGTAATTTCAATGCAGGCAAAGGCCTTGCCTCATGGAGCTTACAGTCATTTTAAGAACAAAAAAATATATTTTGAGACACAAATCTAGACTTAAATAATTGGGAAATGTTGATTGAAAGGCAAATTTACCATAATTTCCAAATGATTTGTTTAAGAAAAAATGCATTAGGAATAACGATTATAGTTAATACCTATTATAAATTAAATAAAAAATATAAATCACATGACTTCACATTCTCAGTAGGCCCCTTTATCCCTCCATAATTGTTTAACTTGTATAGGCCTGCTGTGATTTTTCTGGAAAATTATAATATACCCTGTTAATTGCTTCAAGTTCATATCACATTTAGCTTTTTTCATTTTTGAACCATGGTGCTCTCTCTCTCTTTTTTTCTTTTCCTGGAGTTTCCTTTTTATTTATTTTTTTTAAAAAATACCATTAGTTTTCTTAGCAACTGTGCACCATAATCATACTTCTAGATTTTGAGCATATGCTTTTAGATGAACGCTGTCTTCTTGAAGACATTATCTGTGGGGTTCTCTAGACAGCTACATGACTATAAAACTAGATTTGAACACAAGTTTTCTTCTACTTTTATTTCCTGGATTTGTATTTAATTTCCCTTGACTTATTTTTCAGAAGTCCTGAAGTGTTAAATTTTCTGAGCTCTTGTGTGTTTAAAAATGATTTTATTTTCCTCTCAAACTAAAATGGCAGTTTGATTGGGTGCAGCATTCTGGCTTTGAAATAATTCCACCCCCCGCCCCAGGTCTCAGGTCAGAAATATTATGCTAATCAGGCACTCACCGTTTCAGTTCAGGATCAAACAGGGATGCAGAATCAGCAGGAACTATGGATTTGTTAAGGCAGTTGGCTTATGTAGTTGTGGAAACCAGTTAAGCACTTTCTGTAAGGCTATCCCCATCCAATGCTGAAGCTTAAAACTACAAGGAAGGCACGCAGGGAAAGCCATCAGGCGTAGACTGGAAACCACAAGCACTAGTAGGAACCTCATAAGGACTGAAACTCAGGTGTGTCGGTGACCTTAATAATGAGGATAACCTGCAGAAGCTGGGTTCTGTGCCAGAGTTAAACACACAATTGCTCAGGACAGAGAAGCTAAAGGAGGATCCAGGGGAAGGTAGAAAAAATGTTGGCTTAGCAGCTGTTTCAGGCCAAGGAAGCAAGCCTGCTGGCTTCAATGTCTGTGAGCTACAAAGGATCAGCACCAATGTCTGTGAGCTGCACAATGGCTGCTGCATCCTTTCCTCCTTTCAAATCCAGAAGAATCTTTCTCGTGGCCCACTCTACTCTGGACACACAAATAAGGGGATTCCGAGAAATGTAACCAAGTTTCTGGGCAACTCTACAGTTGGGATGTCGTGAAACCTTGAATTTTTAGGTGTTTGTGGTAGTCTACTTTTGTTAACTTTATTTATTTTCCTCCAAACCTTTAAGATTTTTTTAACCTGAACTTCTAAAATTTAACAAGAATTAACCAATGTGTTTATTAACCATCATCTGCGTTCTAACCCCATCTGCGTAGTTTACTGTGAAAGTAAGATGGCTTTGTTTTGTTGTTCCAGCTTTTTGCTCGTACTTAGTGGGACAACATTTAATGATGTACATGTTTCTTTAGTGAAGAAGAATTTATTTTATTCTTTTTATGGTTCTTTTCTTTCTATTCTCTTTTTTTCTGTGAAAACTTTAAACTGTATATATTGTCTACATTTAGCTTCTATAATTTACTTATATTTCTTACCATCTGTCCCCTTTTCAACTTAATTTTTGTTTTATTATCCAGATTGCTGATAGGGTTTGAAGCATTTTATTTTTTTAATTTTTTACTGAGTGTTTGTAGGTACCTGTTATGTTATTTTTTTTAATTGTAATAATTTATTCTTATTTTGTTATTGTCCCTTTTTCAAAACATGTAAGGAAGACATAAATGAATGAATGAATGAATAATAGATAGATAGATAGATAAATAGATAGATAAAATTAATATTTTCAAGTAACAACCTTTTTTAAAGTTGCTTCAAAGTCCTCTTAAATTTTTGAGGACAGGAATACTTCAAATTCTCTTTTGTAATCTTCATTATCTCTGTTCATCTTGGCCTTTATTAAACTGTTGGTTTTCCTTATTTGTCTTGAGATTCTTGGATGTTCATTTATATATTTCAGTTGAAGGATTAGTTTGAAACAAGGGCGTCAACAGTGGCTTTAAAAAACAGGTGTATCCATTCTCTAAAAGGGAAAGATTATTTTGTGATTGGCAGCTCTTTCAGGTTTCATACAACATATATGAACCCTTAATAGAAGAGCTCAGGTTGACCTTTGTCTTACTGACACCAGGGATGATGGTGCTCCCAACTCTCCTACCACAGGTTGACTTCCAGTCAAGGTAACTCCCAGATCCCCCACTAGAAGAGGGAGCATTAGGATAAAAAACAGGAAGAAAACAAAAGAGACATTAAACTTTCTAGGAACACATCTTGACAGCCCAGAAATAAGAGGCAGCCCTGAATCAATGTCAATGTCCACTTCATCCAGAATATAAAGGTGGTGTTCTGAAGACGCATATGTTAGAAAAGCCATAAGAATGCCCTGGATAAATTGCAGCATTATTTATGGGAATGTGGAAATGGGAATGTCAAAAGACAAATGTAAAATGTGTTCATAAAAATGCTATGAGGCTTCCACTCCTAGGAAACCATACAGATATTTTTATGAGAGGTAAAAAGCAAGGCCATGTGCCACTGAAGATTATTTTATTGTTCCGTGTGCAGGTTGGGGACTGCTAGGCATAAATTGGACTTATGTTGCACAGAATAAATTATATTCTTATCAGGGTAATCTTTTGGATGAGCATGTCTTTTAGGGCTTATCATTCTTGACTTGTGTGCCTTTGTCAGTCAGAGGACTCCAGAATCTGACCAGTAGGGATGTCCCTCTCGGGGGACTCTGTTGATAGATATCTTACAGTTCACTCACAGAAGCTGCCACCACCTGCCAGCAAGAGGTAAGAATTCTGGGAATAGTTGCAAATAAGTCAACCACTTCCTATCATGCAATATAAGCTTATTATCATTCTGTCCTGGTTGTCTCATGTGATAAATATATGTGACGTGCTGTAAAGAGTGGAAGCTTTCCATTATCCTTTCCTCCAGGCACTAAGTTAATCCCCCCTTGTTCCCCCAGCTACCCCCCACCTCCTTGTGTAAGTTGCACACACTGGCACTCACACTCATAATCTCAAGCCACAACACCAGCTGTGATGGAGGTGGCTCTACCCTATTTGAACTCCAAGCAAAAAAGATCACCAGGAATAGGGGAGCGGTCACTTTTAAACATGGTGTGATCATTCATTTTACTGACAGAGCTTTCTGATCAGGTTCCAATCCAGCTTATTTTCTGTTTAGGTTTCTTTCATCTATGAATAGGGATCTGGCAGAAGAAATTCTCTACTTTTAAGTCATGTAGGAGCTTTATAAGAGATGGAGTACAATTATATCTAACATGCCACATTTAAAAAAGCCTATTTTAGATTTCATTCAGAACCATTAAGAATAGTTGAAGCATTGTAGCTCTAAATTGTCCATAACACATTAACACAGTTATTAAGTTACAGGTATCATCAGACAGGCAACTTCTTTCTTTTGTTTGCTTTTATATATTTATATAATAATTTTCCTCTTTCTGAAATACAGTGTTCTTTGTTATGATTGTAAAAACATTATGTATTTTTTAAATCTCACCATTACGCAGAATTCTGTGAAAAAATAATATATAGAAATCACCTGAAATTTCACCAGCTGAGGAAACCACTATTTACATTTTAGTGAGCAACCTTTCAAACACCTTTTTATATGCACATACATAGGGACACACCTGCTTTGTTGCTTCCTAATAGTTCCTAATACGTATTTCTAAGGGTCCTTTTATTATTGATGCAAAGCTAATGATTATATGAATACTCCATTTTGTAGTAACCGATTTATTACTGACCTAGTGTGAAGGTGTTTCTCTATTAGAAACAGCACTGAACTATAACGATGTCCACTTTTAATTTTGGACTTTACTTCTAGAAGTGGAATTGCTGAATCAGAGATAATGTATCTTTAAAAAGTTTAGTAAATATTTCCAGATTGGCTTCTAGAAACACTTCCTCATTTTGTTCTCTCAACAACAGAACAGGACAGTGCTCACTCTTCCTTTATCTAATGCTAGGTCTACTCAAGACTATTACTATTTGTCAGTCCTCATATATAAGTGATGATCTGTTTTTGTAGTTGTATTTTTTTGATTGCTAGCATTTCTTAGCCAATTATATGCCTTTATACACATTGCCTCTTAAAATTCTTTGTCTATTTTTATACCAGCTGTTTGCCTTTTTGTCTTTCCCTATAATTCAAAAGAGCTATTTGATATAATTTGAATAGTATGCCATTATTTGTCACATATTTTTCAATTTTATTCCTAATTTCGTATTTGACTTTTAACTTTGTTTAGAACATTTTATGTGTTTATAACAATTATTGGACAGTGTTCAGGGATTGATGAACATAATTTTAAAACATTTTCTGGTGGTATATCTATCAACTTACACTTTTTGGTTTCTAGATTTGGTATTAAATTAGAAACGTTCCTCTGTCCCAAGATTATAAAAATATCTAAGTATACACCCTTTATCTGTTACATTAATTTTAAGTTTAATTATTGTGTTGCATTAGAATATATCTGGGAGAAAGACTGAGGTAGAGATGGAATGTTTTGTTTTCCAAGTAGCCAGTTAGTTACCCCAAACTGCACGACAATGTGAAAAGTCATTTATGAAAATTTCACATGTAAGAGTTTTTTCCTTAACCCTATTTTCTTTCTTAGCTCTGTTCACTCACACACTAGCAATTTCACTGTTGTAATATCCCTAGTGTTATAATATGTTTTAAAATATGGGCCAAATTGTTCCCATCATACACTTATTTTCAGAATTTTGTATATTTATTCTTCCATGTGAGTTTTTGAATCCTCGATTACATTTTTATTTTGACTTTTAAGACTTGGTATTGTGTGCATCCCATAGTTCTGGATATCATCTCAGATTTGGTACTTGGGTAGACATTACTTCAGCAGGATAAATCTAATGGAAATATATTGGCTATTACAGCGAGGAAGTAAATATCAGCACAGACGTGTTAAAAATGATAGTTTTTGCAAAGGCTGCGTATGTGGAAGAGAAGATTACCACAAATGGTAACTTTGAATCCTTAAAACATGATAAAGGTTAAATGATTTATCTTAACAGAAAGACACAGTCCTCATTTCATGCTAAAAATAACCTCTGACATTAGCCAAAAAAAAAAAACTTATTAAGAATTTGCTCTAGCAGTTTCCATGATGAGTTTATTCCTTCCAATTTTTCATATACTATTTCCCAAACTATTGAAAAAACCTAGATTCACCAAAATTAGTCATCTAAATAAGGACTAATTGCTGTGAGGAAACAGTGATCAGATTCATATATTCCCTAACTTGGGTGGGGAAGAATAGACGGAGAAAGTGAGCCAGTAAAAGTAGAATTTATAATTATTGAGTACTGTTAACATTATATAAATTTATTATTCTCAGTGGACAATTAAGGCCTTTTAATTCTCTGACTTGGTGGTTCTGACATAATCCATATTTCAGGAATAAAAAAGTAAAACCATAGGGGAAAATATCTGTAGAATTTAAAGTATAAGTTGAAATCACTTATAAATGTAATTCTTATTAACAGTGTTCCACCAATCCCTGAATGCAGTTGACAATTTCTCCCAGGTGATATTTACACATAAATTTTTGTGTATCCTGATTTTTTTCTTGTCTCTTTATCTTTGCAAGATATTGATCAGGTACTATTTTTATCAGTAAAATGACATTGGTCTACATAGTAGTTTTCTGGGATCGAGTTGTATTTTCTTTAAACACCTGAGCAGTCATTTCAAGCCCATTTATATACTATTCTTTATATATGCAAGATGTTCAGTTAGTATTTACTGATAATTGCATAATAAGCTTATTGCACATAAACCTTTCTGATGACATGTTATAACTATATGAGGTCTGTGCAGAAGTATCCAGCCCTGTCATATAAAAAGTACATTAGTGAAGAATATTCAAGATACAAGAAACACTGTACATAGGACAATGATGCCTCAGTCCCCTTCAAAGTAGGCACATTGGGACTTCATTCAGTTCTCCCAGTTGTCGTATTTTCCTGAATAATCAACTATCTGAAATCTCTTCCCTTTCAAAAGTGATTTTGGTTTTGGGAAAAGCCAGAAGGGTGCCAAATCTGGGCTGTAGAGGGGCTGAGTAACCTGGGTGATTTGATGTTTTGCCAAAAAACTCTACAGGAGATGCAATGCATAAATGGGAGTATTGTGGTGATGAATCTGCCAATCATGAATTGCCCATTGTTGAGGCCTTCTGAATCATCCAAATAGTTTCCACGGAGGGATGTTCACACTTAATGAAAATTTGATGCGGATTCGTTGCTCTCCTCACTCAATCATTTTGAATGTGATGGCCACACAGTACACATGCTCACTCAACGGGTGTCTACTGCCCCCACTGACTAGTATAATGAAGTCATAATTGCTCACACATGTGCATTGCGGTCTGCTCTCTTTGGCTGCCAGGTTACATCAATGTCATGGAAACCATTCTCATTATATTAACAATGGCTAGACTTTTTTTGGAGAGACCTCACATTTTCTGCAATTTTGTGAAATTGCATTTTATGAAATACAGTAACTAGTCTACTTAGTTTAGAGGACTGAGTGATGCCAGGTCAAAAAAATATAAGGACTCTAGAACATTCTAGTCAAATACTTTTATAGTGTATCTACAAACATTACTAGAGGGGGACAATTCCCAAATCTGCTCAGAGTAAAACAGTTTCACTAACTCATAACACGGACTTTAAAAAGTATTGGTTGTGGTTTACATGTAGCTATTCCCTGATTGAGTCCTAATTAATTGATATTAAGTACATCCTAGTAATTATATCACATTTTTATCTTCTGTAAACTAACTTTATTAGTCAAGACTGTTTTCATTACTATAGTAGAAAGTATATAACAAACTAGGATAATTACAAAGAAGAAACATTGTCTCACATAGTTGAAACCTCTAGGGTCTATATCTTGCATCAAGTGTAACTGAATTTGGGGACAGAAATTATGTCATCAGAGCTTGACCTTTCTGCTTGGCTCTGTTTCCCTATGTACCGGTTCCATTCTCTACCTGTCCCCAGCCATGAAGAAGTACACCTCTCCAGTCCAGGCTTAACCACAAGGCAATGAGAACTTTTCCTTTCCAAAGAGTACAGCAAATTGAGGTTTAACGCCTTGATTTGGAGCCATGTTCCTGAACCAGTCACCATTACTCTCATTGGCCAGCCTTAAGTTTGGTCCACCCCATGTGACCCAGATGGAGTCCAGCTTCTCCCAAACATAACTGCTGAACATGAAGGAGAAGCTTGTTTCTCTCTGAGGAAAAAGCAGGCTGCTCACAGCCGAGGATACAGGGGAGTGTACACCGGACAGCAGTAACGTTGGAAAATCACAATCCTACAAGATTATGCCTTTCTGGCAGAAACGGCATAAGATTTGGAATCTAATTATCTGAGATTGAATTTCGTTTCTAGACTTAATAGCTTTGTAACCTTGATTTTAACTTTCTTTACTCCGTGTCCCACAGTTTGTTCAAAGGATGTTATAAAGATTGAATTGCATCAAATATTCAAAAGTGTAATGTATACCATATCTGGAAATAAGACTCATTAGCAGAGTTTTTTAATGGAAGTTGCCTATCTGTCTTACAGTTTCTGACCTTAAAATATTTATTAGAGTGTAATACATCCTACAAGGTATTTCTGTACTCTCTATAATTCCATGAAGAAAATAGAGCATTCTTAACTTGGGCCTTTTTGAAGACAAAAATAAGTAATTAAACACAGGGGGAAAAAAACTTTGTTACTTCTGTGAAGGACAGATAGTGTGTGGTTTCTGATAGCCAGCTGCTCATCACGAAGGTACTGATGATAATGTGCCACACGTTTGGCTTTGAAATGTTCTGTTCAGTGCTCTTCTTTGTCTGGGGCATGTCGTTATGACTCCTGGGTCTTATTGCATGTGATCTCTACCATGATGTTCAAATCCGCCTTCAGGGCTCTTACTAATATCTACAGAGAGAGATGCTAGTCTGGCTGTTCTCTTATCCCAAGCACTTGTTCACATTGCTCTTGTTCAAAGCTTAGGAAAATGGGTGGTTATCTGTTGCTATCTGCGGAACATGTTTCTTGCCTCCGGTGTGCTCTGCAGTCTGCTGCCTTCCTTCCCCACATGGTAATGAACATGACTGCATGAAAACAGCTAAAGCTGTAACTCTCACCTGAGGATGATGTTCAAAACAGCGTCTGTGTTCACCTGACACTGTACGCCATGGCTGCAGAGGACTGAGTGGTTTCCAGTGTTCTCAGCTGTTACTTCCTTCAGTGATCCTTTCCATGTTTCAGATCTCTGTGCCCAAGCCCTTCTGAGCTGGGCCATTGCTGTTTAATTGCTTCACGTTCAGTATTGTGTGACCCACAGAAGCATGTAATAAAGTTTAAAGCACTGCAAATATATCATCATTGCTGTTGTTGCTGCTTTCGGAACTTATTTACCACTTTGGATGCTTTATGCCATACTATGGTGAAACCTTTATTGCCTGCACACTTTAATTTTTTTTTCCTTTTTCTTAATAACAGAAACTTAACTTTTTGAGGGTTTATAACTAAAAAAAACCCCAAATCATTGTTTCCCAGGCTTCCTTGAAGGTAGAGGTAGCAAATGAGTTACAAGCAGAAATTATTGGGTAGGACTTTGGGGAACTATCATTAAATCCAGCTAACTTGGCTTGCCCTCCAGCTTGCTCTTGCCTGGCTGGTGGGTAAAACTGCTGTTGGAGCTCAGCTGTCCCCTTGTGACCTTAAGGATGGAGGGCATGCACCACAGACTAAAGAGCACAAAGACAGCGAGAGCCAAAGGAGCTGCTCTACCAACCCTGGACCACTTATCACTGGATTTGCTTTACAGAAGATAATAAAATACTCAATGAACTCAATGTGTTTAAACTGCTATAGTTGGATTTCTCTTACTAGCAGCTGAATACAATTTTTAACTAATAACACTCCCATACAGACTCTCATTTTCTTGCCATAGTACACATATTTAGTATATGACATCATACAAGTGATCATAATTATACACAATATATATACTATATATATATACCATATGTGTGTATATATATATACATATGCATATATGGTATTCAAATATATGATACCATAATTATAGTGCATTATAGCCCAGTTAGTATATTTGAGAATTATATTTTTCTAAATATATTAATGTATTTATTTTATTTATTTTTATTTTTTAAATTTATTGTTGTTCAGTTACAGTTGTCCTATCTTTTCCCCATTGCTCACCCCTACTGCATTGCACCCCACTCCCACAGCCAGTCCTCCCCATTGTCCATGCCCGTGAGTCCTCTATTTGTGTTCCTTTGCTTGCCCCTTCTCATTTTTAAGTGGAACAATAATTTTAAAGATTCCTAGCCCACTTTATCATATTTATACCAAGAAAAAATTGTCTTCTTTCTCTAAAAAAGTTGTCCAAGTTTATTAGAAAGTATGGCTATTTTAAAATTACACACTTTCAGTAAGATTTATACTCTTTGATTAAGAAAATAACATTAGATACAGAATTTGTCCTTCATAAAGCCTGATTAATTTTGAGTTAATCTCTATATTTGAACCATGTAGGAATTGACTATATGTGGACTTGTGTTGCAGTTCTAACTTTGTATCAAGAATGAGTTATATATATATATATATATATATATATATATATATATATATGTGTGTATGTATATATAGAGATCTATATAGAGATCTATATCTATAGATCTATTTTTCATAGTGCATGGCTGAATAATTTCTAGACATATATATACAGATCTATAGACATATATATGTCCAGAAATTATCCAGCCATGCACTATGAAAAATAGAGACATTTATTGAAAAAATACAAGAAACATTGTACATAGGACAATGATGCCTCAGTCCCCTTCAAAGTAGTCACCTTGGGACCTCACACAGTTCTCCCAGCATCTCTTCCACTGTTCAAAACACTCTGCAAAATCAGGTGATTTGATATTTCACCAAAAAACTCCACAGAAGACATGATGCATGAGCGGGTGCACTGTCCTAATGAAGCTGCCAGTGACCAGTTGCCCATAGTTGCTGACATTTTTGTTGTATTGCATTTCTCAACCAGTGAAGAATATTGAGGTCACACTCCTTATTGATTGTTTGGTCTGGAGGGGACTACTACTATGGCCAACACCTTCCCAAACAAAAAGCACAGTTAACATGGTCTTGGTCTTGTTGTGACTTTGCTGTGCCTTTTTTGGGCATGGAGACCCAGCCGACTTCCATCAAGATGGCTGGGCTTTTGTTTCCAGATCATAGCCGTAGACCCACAATTCATCTCTGATTATGACCTTCTTGAGGACATCTGGCTCATTGATAGGGGTTTGAATCAAGTCGTTAGCAACTACAGCATGATGTTCCTTCTGCTCTGGTAGCAGAAGACGTGGAATGAATTTTGCCATGACACATTTCATGCCAAGATCCTGCATCAAAATCTCAGACACGGTAGTTTCAGAATTCCCAGATCAGCTTCTAATTCTCACAGTGCTAGTCACCGACCTCCGTTGATTGCAACCCCAGCACGTTCAACATTCTTAGGTGTTCTGCTTGTCGCAGGCCATCCAGAATGTGGATCACTTTCAACAGATTCTTGACCATCTTTCAAGCATTTGTGCCACGCTTCTATCTGTGCTGCACTCATTGCATCATCCCTGAAAGCTTTCTGAATCATCTGAATAGTTTCCGCAGAGGAACATTCAAGCTAATGCAAAATTTGATGCAGATTCATTGTTCTACTTGCTCAGTCATTTTGAATGTGATGGCCACACAGTACACATGCTCACTCAATGGCATCTACTGCCCCCACTGACTCGTACAGGAAGTCATCATTGTTCATGCATGGGGATTCCAGTCTACTCTCCTTGGCTGCCAGGTTACATCGATGTTGCACAAACCATTCTCCTTATATTAACAATGGCTGGACTTTTTCTGGACAGACCGTATAAATGCCCACAATGGTAGAACGGAGTAAGCATGTCCAAATTATTGAAAATTCATTAATTTCTCTCTGCTCCTGGCTTGGGCCAGCTATTCTTTCATCTTGAACATGCTTTTCCTTCTTTGTCTGATAAAATCCTACTTATCCTCAAAGCCCTAATCAGATTGCACTTTTTCTATGAAGCCTTCTCAGCTTCTAAGATGGGATTTTTTCACCCTTTTACAGATTGCCAGAGAAATGCAGCAAAATACATTTGGGAATTCATCCAGACTCTATGACTTGAGCTTGCCTGTGCCTTAGACAAACCTTGAGGTTCTTTAAACCTCACTCACGTTGCTCATCTTGAAATGATAGTAATAATACCAATGTCACAGAGTAGCTGTGAGATTAAATGAGGTTAGTTATGTAAGGACTTAACAGAGAAATCAGCCTACATTTATGCCTTACTTTATAGAATTTTGCATAATGATTATTTTCTTCAATACCTCTATGCATTTTTTTCATTTTTATACTGAACATGCTGTAATTTAGAGGAATGTTTCCCTTAGAGGCTAAATTCTATATACTGTAGAGCAGCTAAAGTTTCTCATCCATCTTTGAGTAACCTAGACCTAAATAGTGAATTACTCATTTATTGAGCATAGTAAATCTAAAGCAAGTGTCTTTTTGCCCTGGCTGGGTAGCTCAGTTGGTTAGAGAATTATCTCCATATGCCATGGTTGCCAGTTCAATCCCTAGTCAGGACACATACAAGAAACAACCAATGAATGCATAAATAAGCGGAACAGCAATCGATGTTTTTCTCTCTCTCTCTCTCTCTCTAAAATCAATAAATAACATGTTTAAGTAAATAAAATAAGTATCTTTTTATTGAGTTGTAATTGGCATACAAAATTATATCAGTTTCTGGTGCACAACATAATTCAGTATTTATGTATATTGATTGCAAAATGATCATCACAATAAGTCTGGTTAACATATGTTTCCATACGTAGTTATAGAATTTTAATTTTTTGTGATGGGGACTTTTAAGATTTACTTCCTTAACAACTTTCAAATATGCAATACAATGTTATGAACTATAGTTGTCACTCTCATGTACATTATAACACCAGACTTACTTATTTTATAAATGGAAGTTTGTATCTTTTGAATTCCTTCACCCATTTCACCCATCCCTCACCTTCACCTCTTGCAACCAATGATCTCTTCCCTTTATCTGTAAGCATATTTTTTTATTTTGTTTTGTTTTGTTTTATTTTTGCTTTATTTTAGGTCACACATAAAAGTGAGACCTTACAGTATTTGTCTTACTATGTCTGACTTATGTCACTTGGCATAATGCCCTTTTGCACCATCAATGTTGTCTCAAATGTCAAGATCTCATTTTTTTAGACCAAATACTACTCTGTTTTGTGTGTATCCATGCATGTGTGTGTCCCTTTATCCACTCCCCCGTCAGGGGACACTTAGCTTGTTTCTATAGCTTGCCTATTGTGAATAAGGCTGCAATGAACATGAAGGTGCATATATCATTTTTAGTTAGTAGTTTGTCTCCTTTGGATAAGGACCAAAAAGTGGAATTGCTGGGTCATATGGTAGTTTTGTTTTTAATTTTTTGAAGAACCTTCTACTGTTTTGCATAGTGGCTGCATTAATGTACAATTCCTCCAGCAGTGCACAGGTTTCCTTTTCTCTACACCCTTGTCAGAATTTACTATCTCTTGTCTCTTTGATAATAGCAGTTCTAACAGGTGGAAAGTGGTATCTTATTGTGATTTTGGTTTGCATTTCCTGATGATTAGTGATTTGGAGAATCTTTTCATGTACTCATTGGCCATCTTAATGTCTTCTTTGAAAAAAATATCTATTGCAATTCTCTGTTCATTTTTAATCAGATTGTTTGATATTTTTGCAATTTAATAGTATGATTTCTTTATATATTTTGGTATCTTTTGAACTAATTAAGTAATTAATCATTGATTGGTTTGACATGCCTTATGCTTTTTATATGGAGATCATACTGTTGCATTTGGAGTTATTATATGGGAAGAGTGTTGTATTTCTATTAATGAGTCCACATATTTATTATTTTCTGGTTGTGTACTTCAGAAAGAGTGAGAAAGCCTTAAAATGATACTGAATAAAATGAATTTCCTTCCCCGCATCAGGAAGATATCCATAATCCCGGCTTCACTTGTCGGGCACATCAACAGCAGAGCCAACTAATCACAGTCACCTTGGGAGTGAGTGAGGCAGTGTGGCAATGTGTAAAGTGGATTCTTTTGGAGAAAAATGCATGGGAAGTGGTTGGCAATAGGAAAATCAGGCACTCAGGGCACTCAAAGCAACACTCCGGGATGGTGAGCAGTGTGTCCCTTTCATAATCACCAAGAAATACAAATATACCAACCATATTGTGTTGTTTTAGTTCATGCTGAATTTCATGGAGTATAAATTCTTGTCCAATCTAAGCACATCTGTTCATAATAATTAACTTCTGTGCCTTATGAGCAGAAAAGCAGCATCAGCTATACAGTGAGATGCATTGGCTTTATTTCTGTTTGTCATAATGATTCATTGAGGCATTATGGGGCAGCAGATGCTTTTTATGCACTCCAAGACTCTGCATTGTGGCTGTCTATGCACTGCCATTACTCCTCATATGTTGAATTAAGCAGGGTTTTAAGGTTGTAGAGCATTAAGGTTGTCAAGTGTTAATACCGCTGTGGGAATATAGTTGTGAAACTTTAAAAAGTCATTTGCTCATTCCAAAACTCAGTTCCCTTTTCCACCCTGGTCTGAGATTGTAAGTTAAACCATGTATGGATTTTGAGTAGAAGATTTTATAAAGTTGCAAATCTCTGGGCTGGAAGTATCTGTGAAAAGTTTAATTCCAGTCCCAGATCTACCACCTTCTTTGTCAAAGATGGGTCATAACACTTTCCCAGTGAAGATGTTATGATGATTAAAATGCAATTACAGGAGTAAAGCATGTAGCAAGGAGCCTGGAATATAGCAACAATAACAGTTAGTGAAAGTAACTTTTCAGCTGTGTTCTAACTATATGGATTATTGTCTTTAATACCGAAGAAATCCTATAAGGAGGTACTATTAGTGTACCCTCTTTATGTGTGAGGAAACTAAATCTTAGAGAAATGAACTTTGCTAAGCTTATTCATCAGGAAAGTATGTAGTCAGGATTCATACAGTCTCACTCCAGAGTGGATATTCTTAACTCTGTTCTTCTTCACTTCATAAATGTTGGCTGACAAATCTTTAACTAAGGCTGAGACAAAAGCTTATTTTTACCTGGCACTGAGATTTGATCAGATACTGCTTACTTATCGCAGCCATAGGAATGGTCATGATAAATTTAGGTAAGATACAAGAAATGCACAAGACTATTCTCTACCCTCTCATTCATTCTGATTTTCAGACTTGGAACATCTCTGTTACAGAACCTCTCCTTGTTGTCTTGCAGGTATTGAAACCTAGTTTTAGTTGGTGTGAGAGGACATGGAGGAGAGGGTATTTCATTATCTCCATCATAAACACATCAAGAGTACTGACACTCACACACCTTTTGTAAAGGGAAGTCATTACAAGCCTCCTAGTGAAAAGAGCAGCCCTTACCCAACCACACTCGTTGCTATTTGGCTCCCTATTCCTAACTTCTGGACAAGCTCTCTGGCCCAGGCCAGTCAACACGTAGTTACACATATAATTTAATAGAAACTCAAGGAGGCCATGATGGATCATGTTCAGTCAGAAATTCTGCACAAGAAAAACTATGAGTGAATAGAAACCATGAGTTTTGGAATAATCTACAAAATAAAGGAGCAAAAAAAAAAAAAACCATCATAGTTGACAAAAAGATTAGACTGGAATAAACATGAAAATGATGGCAGAGGTGGCATGGTAGAAACACCATTCAGCCCACGCACAGTGGAACAATAGCTTGGCCTTCTAGCTGTCAAGGACCCCAATGTCTTTCACCAGAAGCTTGGTGTTCAGAGTGTCCTCTTGTAGTTCCACAAAATTCTTCCTCCTTAATTCCTGGCAAAATAACCTCACAGCACTCTCCTACTCCCCACTGAAATATAAGTAACTTTCTCATTTTTAATCAAAAGTATGAATGAAAGCATTTACTCTTACCTATGTTGGAAGGTAGTTTGTGGCCTTAAGGAGAGAATTTTGGCTGCACACAGCTCTGGACTTGAATCTCTTCTTTGACACTTATCAGCTATTGAGGGAGTGAAGGGAGCTATTTTCAATAAGTGGTAATGACTAGGTGAGTGTTTAGTCTCTTGCTTATGTGAATGAACTTGACTAGAAACCAGATGACAAATTGTTTCCAAGCCAAACTAGAAATAAACTGTGGGGGATTGGTAATTTTGAAAGATATTAATTCCATAGATTTCACAGAGGAATATTCATCACTTTATATGAAAAAATTTAAGATGAATGAGATTCTATTTGACAAGAATAAATATTCTTGATTTAGCAAAGCAAAATATTGCATTATTGTCAGCAGTAATACCTTTCATTTATTTTCATGTTTTCCTTGGGTTATAATAATTTTGAAAGTGAATTTTAAATAGGAAAATGCATCACTCTCTGAGGCTCATGGCAATGACTAGGCACAAAAGAGACGTAGATCATCATTTGAGAAGTAGATCATCCTTTTCGCTGTTGTCTAAACTCCTAGGGATAGAACGTGTTTCAGAGTTAAAACTGAGAGGTGACACTGGGAAGTTAACACATAGTGCTATTTTCCTTTCGCTTATCACACTATTTTGCAGTTTTTAATTACCTCTTTGTGTCCTAAACACCCTAAGGCAGGGATCAACTCCTTTGACATGTATAGCTCTGGAGCCTTGTGTAGCTGAACACATAGTTGGCATTCAATAAATATTTGTTCAATTCATGGACAAAAAATAAACTAATGATATTAAATCTCTTCCTTAATGAATTATGTGTCCATGGTTATATCAATAACCTTGAATTAATATTCCTAAGGAGAAAAATGAAGTCAGCAAGTAATTAATGAAATTTATCATGTCTATTCTACTCATTGAGAAATTACTGAATATTTTATAACCCATTCATTGATTGCTTTAAATTTTACTAGACACCTTGTGAAGTAACAACAACAACGACAACAAAATAGCTTCCATAGTTCATACCCTCAAAATGATTAGAGTTTAAAGGTATATAAGTGACATGATTACTAACAGACATACGTATTGGAGGGATTGCTACTTATTTATATGATTCTATAACAATGAACAATTTAAGAAAAATGTGCAGTTTGTAGAAAAATAAAAGTTGAAAAAGTTTTTTGTATAAGCCAAGAGCAAAACTAATCAAATCAAAGGCATAAAAACAGGAGGGGACTGGTTAAAAGAAAGGACCAAAAAGATGAATTAAAATGAGAGTCAGAACAAAAGCTCCCTCTTACTGACCCTTTTCGTAGAAGCTTTCTTCCAGGAGGAAAAAAGCCTCAGACATTAAGTCAGCTTGATCAATACACACCTCCTCCTGGAGCATAGAGGTCAGCAAATCCATTTTATAGTTAACTGTGTTCAACTGGTTGTTCAGTTTCCATGATAAATTACAACAGATTTTCTCAAATTCAGTGGTTTTATTTCTAATCTAGCCTGTGGTTTTTGCCATAGGTATTGGCATTAAGTGATGCATCTATTCAAAATTTTGTTGTAAAAAGAAGTTACCAGACAGGCAGATTTAAGTTAATAAGAAATCGCCTCTCTAAATTTGAGCACGCATCCTCACCTTCTCTTTTGTCTTTTTTTTAAAAAAGCTGATCACAGACTGCGCCAGGAGAAGGAAGGCTCCAAACTCAAGTGAAAGCAATTGGTTGACCTCTACTTTGGCTTGCTTTTCACCTACAGCTTTTTGAAATTTCCCATTTTGATTCCCATGGAAAAGAGCAAGAACAACAATGAAAGCAGGTTAAAAATATCAGTGCCCCCAAAAATAATATTGCAGAAGGCAACCTGATAATGGGGTTTTCCAGACCTGCTTTTTTTATGTGTTTGTTGCCTGTGGTAAGATCATGTGCCCTTCATAGGGGTCATGATCTTTAAAATGATGGGACACATGTCAGACAACTGTCTGAGAGCTAAATGAAACAACAAAAAACAAACACACAACAACAAAATGAAAATAGGGCCATGTCTGTCACTCAGTACATGTTAGCTGAGTTCAGTACCTGTAAAATGGGAATAACACCCATTTCTTTTATTTGACAGGAATAAATAAAATGACATAAATATATTTGGATGGATTATTTTGATGCAAGTAAAATTTAAAACCCCAATTGTCTTACAATCCAGAAGTCAAGACTTTGGGTTTGCCTCATCTTTCTGATTGTATTGACTGATCTGTGCCTCCTTGGTTCACTGGCTTCTCCATGGCAATACAGTTCCAGACTCAGCATCCTTATTTTGCCTTGACACCCAAAGTAGAGGACAAGTAGCTTCCCAGTGCTTTCTTAAGGGCAAGGGACTTTTTTTCTAGAAGCCCTTGGAAACCTCTCATGTACGTTGACTTGGATTGGGTCATAACCCCATTCTAGAGCTATTCTTGTTATACAGGACTATCAAGAACTGATTTGCTTAAGTTTACATTCTTAATTCAATCAGCATTTCAAGGTGTATTACCTTTAGACTATTCAAGCCTACCTTTGGCAGAGGCGAGGGGCTTAACTTCTGTGGAGCTACGTGATCATATGTGGAAAGGGATAGATACCCAAAGGAAAATTAGGGTTCCTCAGGAAAGGGAAGAGTGAATAAATTATGTAGAGAAAAATGGCATTATAACAATATGTGAACATCCCTGTGTCTTTGTCTGGCATGTAATTGATGATCAATGTAATCTTAACTAAAGAAACTTCATGGTAGCTTATACAAGGCCTTTTACATTCCTAAAAGTGATAGGCTGAATGGCTGACAGAGGGAACAGTGGCTCTGTTTACTTTTTTAACCATAAAATCCACCAAAATCATGCCTGCCAGTACTCTTATACTGTCCTTCTTAGTAAGAAAAATTGTCAGTCCAAAGCATTGATTTCAGGTCTACCAGATGGAGAGCTGCTTGGAGATATCGAAATAAATAGAAGACACTGGAATGAACTTTCTTTAGAAGCAAAATAGCTGGTGAAATTGGATGTACACAAGTGAAAACGACTGGAATCTTTACAAAATGGCAAGCAAACCAGCACAGATCAATATAAGGATGTCAGAACAATGCGCCCCCCCTTGAAACAGGCAGTTAAAAAATAGTGGTTTAAAAGGCTGTTTGTCAATCTGTTAACTTGTATGTCTATATGTGTCCTTTTTCTTTGTAAACATATAACTTTCTAGGAGCAAAAAATAGAAAGTAGTTTCATACAGCAAGCATGCTTAAATGTGTTTTGTGATAAATGTTTAAGTGTAGAAATAATAAAATGCATATAAATCCCTCTGTGAGTCAATGTTAGAACATTTAAGCTTGTTCTTTCCTGGAAAATACATTTATCCACATATTTAATGGTTTTATTTCTACTGGACTAAGTCATCCTTCCTTCCCATGGTGGTTAGCAAGTTGTTTGTGATTTCTAGATCAAAGCTGAGTGTGTTTCCTGTAGTATTTGCATATTCTCTTACTGAAGTCCCTGCTCTTAGGAGCAGGCATGCGTCAGAGAGGGCTGGAGCAATCTGGCCAGGTGCAGTATGGCAAGCCTGAGACTTTCGGTGACATCTGCTGAGCATATTGTACCCCCTTACTGATTTTGCCCCAAAGCATTGTTTCATGACAAACACTCTGCATTCAGGATTTGGTTGGTTAGTTTTGATTTGTTACTGTTAATGTTAGAAGTAATTTATTATAGTGTTGTTGTTGTTTTTCACTTATAATATACCAAGTAGTAGTAATTCAGTAGAGTTTTACCATGATTAGTTAACCTAATTTCTGACTGCAATTTTTCCAATGATGTCTTTCTCCTTTTACTTCCATATACTATTTTCTCCTCCCTCTTCCTTTCTTTTCTGCTCCACTACCCCCTTTCCTCCAACTCTTCTTCTCCCCTGCCTTCTCTCTCCTTACAGTCCTTTCCTCCAGTCCTTTGTACTTCTTCCCTCATCTCTCTTCCTTTCTCCTCTTTCTCCATCATTAAACATTTATTGCAAGCTTATCATAATAGAGCAAGAAATAGGAGTGAGGCAGTATTTATAGTAAGTAGTTTTAAGTAAGCCCGAACTTTGAAATGTGTAAAGCTAGTTGTAGTAAAAGAATGTTTTCAAGAAACAATTTCAGAATTCTAGAGAATGAAATGAACTATAATTTCTAGTCCTACATGTGCATTTCTTTATAGCACAATGGGTAAACAACATTGTTTAATCATTATAAAATAAAAGCTGTCAAATTCTACAGATGTGGCCTTTGGAATTTCCAGATTATTTTTCAGGGCGCTTTTTCTGAAAGGTACATTGACATTTCAAAAGGCAGGAAGTCCAAGTTGATATTTTTTTTTCTCAGCTGGATGAATTTTCAAGACACCTCTGAGGCAAAGAATAATGTAGCTCTTGCAATGTCTTTTACCTTATTTATATGGGGATTTTTGCTTTCTAATTAGGTATTTACAAATAATTGGTATTTCACTGCTTCCCTTTTAAAAGCGGGGCATAGATCTCTAGCATTTAACATCTCATTCTTAGAAAAATGTAGATAGATCTATCTAATCAATCATATAAAGAGAACATTTAAAAATAAATTGGAAAAACTGCTATGTTTTTTCATTGGATTTATTTTATCTCATAAGAGTTTCTTTACTAAATTTGGACAGAAAACAGTTTATGAACAAATAGAGTAGCCAGTTTCCAGTAGCAACAGGCTTTGGTTGTCTGTTACTCTTGCTCTAAAGTGAATTGTATTGAATTTCATGGACAACACTTCTGAAATTTAATATAAAACATTTAAATCGTAAGTTAATTATCCCATTATTTTCCTTTCAGTGTGATACACACACTTGAAAAATCCTTTTATTCTCAACCTAAGATTTAATCAAGAAAACACAGGAGAATACCATCAACAATTACCCGACGCAATATGCCAGTAGCAACTCATTGTTTTCCTTTGAAGGGAGTATTAGAAGGCTACTGTCTAGTGATGCCTGACTAGTTCTCCACCATACCTTCCCAAATCCTCTTGATGCAGAAAGTTTTAGTGAGCAGCGAAATGAGTTAGGTAGCTGTGTATCCAAGAACTAAAGAAGCTACATGCATCAGCTCACCATAGGTTGCCCAGAGAAATATTGGCAAGGTCTGCATGGTAGAGGAAATAGTTGTGCAAGCAGAGGGGTAGGTTAATGCATGCGAGGAGTTTAATAGGCATCCTTGGCATCTCTCCCCGTTCATCTTCAGCCCATCACCAAATTTCACACGTTGGCCTACTAAGAGCTCTTCATCTCCACCACCACTACCCTAGCTCAGATAAGCATTTCAACCCATTGTCTATTCTGCAGACTAGGTAACGTTTTAAATATCATTCAGGAACAACAGTGTGGGGATTATGGGAAGAGTGGGATGGGTGGAGATGGAGGAGGATATATGGGATACAAATGGTAATAGAAAAAGTAAAATAAATTAAAAAAAATAATGTACTTGTCTAAAACCCTTGAGCGATATTCCTTTACTATTAGGGCAAAAACACAACCATTAACATGGCTGACAAAGTCCTGAAGGTCAGTGCTCCTTTGCAGTCTGGAAAGGCCTTTCCTCCCTCAGACTCCGTGCTCCAGCCACACCGGTCTTTTCCAGTTCTGGCAACAGACATTCCTCTCTTCAACCTCTGGCCCCTTACAGGTCTCTCCCATCTTCCTGGAATACTCACCTCAGTAGGGGAAACTTCTCTGCCCTGTCTTATGATGTAGCATGCATCACAACTTTGATTTATGAAATTGTGTGATTAGTTGATTAATATCTGCTCTTTAATGAGTGATGTGATAAGACAGATTATAAACTCCAGGATAACCAAGTTATAAACTCATGTCAGTTGTGTCTATTTATAATTCCCCTGTATCTAATATAATGCTTAGGGACTCTATGCATATATGAATAAATAAATATTCATGAAGGGAAAGTAGAGGATAGCAGACATGAGATCTGTTTTTGGTATCAGGTAGACTGGAATTCCATTCTTGTTCTCCTTATTTGTGTAACCTTGGTCTGGTTGTGTAACGACTCGTAGATTCAGTTTTCAAAACAGCTAATAATGTGACAAATAAAGATACATAATGTCTCAATAAAATTACTGACAGGAATGTTATGCTATTATGATCTTATTTAGCACTGCAGTAATATTGCATTAACCAGCATTCTAATTTCCCTTAAGGGCAATTTATGGCAGGCTAGCTAAGTGAGCAGTTAGCATGATGGTAAAAATGCAATTTTTTTATTGTTGAGTATTTCATTAAAGATCTTGAGAGCCATGAGAAATCAAGAGTTGAACATTATTTCTGGCTCTCATTTCTGTAGTTGTCTACACTATAAAATTTTGGATTTTGTCTGCTTTGCTCTCTTATCTATGCTATGAAATTTTGGAGTCTGTCTACTATGTCTACGATGTGGCTCTCTTTTAACTGGCTCTGTTTCATCATTGGAGTGTCTCCACATTGTCCTTTCTTCAGCGTGTAAGGACTTGGGACACCATATGTCATCACATGACAAGCACGCAATGGAGAGTTAATATTAAAAGACAAAAATAATGATAAAATGTCAGTCTTCTCACAATGCAATTCCCGAAAATGGATAATAAACAAACATCTTTAGTAAAAATGCATTTATTTTGCAGTTGTACCTTTTTGAAAATAAAGAAAATTTAGAGAAATCTGTAAGAGATAGTAGTTCTTTAATCAGTACATTCCAGAATTTCAAGAGACGCCCACCTCAGTGTATAAAATCTGAATTTTCTTTTCTCGGAGTACATCTACATGAATAGTTTCTGTACTGAATCCTTCAACTGATCACCCCTTGGTACGTTAGTCAGCCTGTTTCTTAACTGTGCCAGACACTATGAAAGGCATACAAGTCATGTAGTCCTTGTGCATAAAAAAGCTATTACCAAGTTGAGGAAATAAAATTCCCATATGAATAAAAAAAAGAGCCAGGAAGTAGACAAAACCTAAAATTTTATAGCATAAGACAACTAGAGAAGGGAGAGTCCCAATGAGTCTTTAGCAAAGCTTTTGCAAGAAAGGTAGCTTTCCTTGGGTAGCTAAAGATAATCCATTCCCTTCTTGATTTCCCAGGTACTTTCTCTTCACTTCCTCCCCTGGGTTCTGCACTTTGTACCACTGCTTATTATTCTTTATTATGCCTGATCCCTTTGTCTTTCTGGTATTCTTCTGCATTGTCCCTGGCCTCCTTCTCTTGCATTATCCCAAGGCCACAGTAGCCTGGAGCAGGACATGCATAGTGATGTTGGGGTGAAGAAGAAAAGACAGGCTCTGATGGGAAAACTCTCTCCCTTGATAGGACTTATTTAAAACTCATACTAAACCCATTCTCCAGTATGGATCTATACTAGGAGTCAGCAAATTTTTTTCTGTAAAGCTGCAAATAGTAGATATTTTTACTTTTGTTCAGGCATAACTATTCAACTTTGCCATTTAGCACAAAAGCAAATATAGACAATGCCTTAACATATGGGTATATCTGTCACCCAATCAAACTTAAGTTACAAACAGGCAGCAACTCAAAATTTGACCCATAGGCTATGGTTTGCTGAGGCTTATTATACACCATCCATTTTCTAGATCAATGCTAGTTCCCAAAAAGAAAGGAAAAAATGTAAGAAGCATATTTGGTACATTTTGTTCCATCATTCTTCTTTTCTGCTCTCCTCTGCTTGCCCCAGCACCATCTACACAGGAGTTAGAGGCTCCATAGGGAGAGAGGAGGAATTGATGGGAGGGGCGGATAAACTCTGCCTCTTTTTTTTCTCCACACCTTCATTCTACTTTCAAGAACCTTCATCCCTTCTGTCACCTGCCCGCCCTCCAAATATCTTGTGCAAAATTCTCCTTGACCCTTCAACTCAATATTAACTTTCCACTATTCCTCTAACAAATGCTTTCATTCACCCCCACTCCCGCAATCTCCTCTTCTCCTGCCCCAGCAGGGCGGCACCAGTGACTAACCCAGCAGGACATCTGGTAAAAACCTATGCTCCTGGCATTCCAAGGTTATTTCTGAGTCAGTTTTTACCAAATAGATTTTGTTATAGAAGATATATAATTAGAATTGGGTTAAGTAGATCTCTATAATATTCCCCCAGGACTGTTTTATTTCTAGGAGAAAATAGTTAGTTGGAGATTCAAAGTGAGTTAATCTTAATATAATGAACTTTTAGAATATAAGCATTCATAAATTAGAAATTACCCCTTAATCCTAATCAAGGCAAGAATTGCCTAGTGTTGGGAATTTTTGAGTGCTCACAGGTAAGGTAACTAAAGCACTGACCATTAGTAATAGGTGGCCAAGGAAGGACTGTGTCCATGTGTTCTGTAAGCACTGTCTGATCTTTGTCCTCCTGCTATTTCCATGAAGGGTCAGATTAGCAACTGAGGCATCAGTTCTCGTTTCTTTTATCTTAACCTTTCTTTCATTCCCCTCCCTTAGGGAGAGTTTTTCCTTGTCCACATTGAATTTTCTTGCCAAAGCTAATAGCCCATGCTTACAACCTCTAAATAAATCAGCATCAGTTTCTTGCAAGTTTGAAATGTTTACTTTTCTTTTCTTCTTTACTTTGCAGTAATTTATTTCTACTAATTTATGTATTTATATATTTTCTTGAAACTTCATTGTGGTGGAGATACATTGCATTAGTGAACCATTAATGAATATTATGTAATAACCTTGATTTTCAAAGAGCACATATGCTTACTAATGAGAGAAATATAAATGAAGTACAAGTGTTGTTTTCTTGAGACAGGAAAATAAAGTTCTCGATTATCAATACTGAAGAATCTGGATCAGTTGATTATGAGGATTAGATCATCAAAAATATTCAAGGTCAGTTTAAATATTTGAGGCCTATTTATAGTTTAATATTTATATCTGATGTTGAGAAAATTTAACTACCTGCCAAGGCTGCAACATGAAGAACTGAAGCAGGAAAAGTTCATAAGCAAGCTACCTTCTCCCAACTTCCCCTGTACTGTTTTTGGAAGCTTGTGCTGGAATTGAATGATGGCATCTGTTTTACTCCACTTTAACATACATAAGTTTAGTTTTTATTCCTTCAACTCTTGATTTAGTGGGGCAGGATTCTGCAACGTCCGTGTGACAGGCGAGGATGTACACTGTGCATCAGAAAATACCTTACAGAGATAGTACGGGGGAACTCCTTCCCTTCCATCTCCACCTCCAGAATGGGTTGCAAATTCAAAAAGTGTGTAAAACTGTCAGTAAGATCAATGGCAGTAACAGCACATCTTTTCACGGTTCTCTGTGCTGAGAACACGAAGGGCTGCAATCAGATAGACCACAGGACGAGCAACTCAGTTCTAAAGCCTTTTTTTTAGACAGAAGATCACACAACTGTTTGTGTCAAACTTGAGCTACAGATCAACTTTTTAGGGAACTGTTCACTGAAGTCTGACCTACATAAAAGTTCCCCATTTTTATGCCTTTAAAAATAACCATTTAGTTTGTTTCATAAAATGAAGCATCCATGCAGTCACACCTAATCCTCCTCCACCAAAATTTTTAATGCTTTATATTTACTTTCTATTTAAGATCATTTTTGACCTACGAACAAATTGTAAAATAGTGCACTGATTATTTGCATGCCAGTTCTCCCTGTTGTTAACATCTTGTGTGAAAATAATAAAACGATTACTACCTAAACCAGGAAAGCACAATTGACATAATACTGTTAACAATCTTCAGACTTTATTCAGACTGCACCATTGTCCCATGAATTTTGATTTTTGTTTTGTTTTGATTTACCTGGTGAAGGGTCCACCCATGACAGCATATGGTGTTTGGTTGTCACCCGTCCTTCGTTTCCCTCAATCTGGGACAGTACTTCCGTCTTCCTCTTTCATGGCCCTGACAGTTGTGATCACTTGTCATCTATTTTATATCATGTTTCTCAGGTTGGGCTTGTCTGACATTTTTCTCTTCTTTAGATTGGGGTTATGTATTTTTTTGGGAAAAAATGTGTCAAATCAGGCGTTATGTGACACTGAGATGTCTTATTATAGCTTCATTCTGATCACCTTATTAATGTGCTATCTGGCAGGTTTCTCTGCTGTGAGGCAGCTAGTTTCCTCTTGTAGTTAATAAGTATTTCTGTGGAAAGTTACTTTGAGACTATCCAAATATCCTGTTTACCATTCTTCTTTTGCCCGTTAATTTTAGAAACCATCAGTAACTCTCATTAGCAAAATTTATAAATGTAATATTTGTCAAGTGGTGATTTTCTAGTTCTGTCATTCTTACTATATTTATTCATGTGAATACTATGAAGAGGAAGGATTATTTCATCTCTTTCATCAATTTATTTATTTAATTACTTAAACCAGTATGGACCCATGGATAGTTATCATATTCAATGAATTATAATCCACTACTTATCATTATTGTATAGCTCTAATTGTTCCAGATTTGGCCATTGGGACCTCATTAAGGTTGGCTCCATATTTTAACATTTTTTAAAGAAGAAAAAAATGTATTCTTATGGATGCACTTCTGGTTATTTAATACTATGTAACAAAATCAAAAATTAGTGCCTTCACATACAATTATATTATGAGTTCGCAAGCTTCTGGGGATGGCCGTCTGAGTTGACTGTTTTTCACTTGAGATCCCTCAAACAGTTTCAGTTAAAACAGCCACTAAGACTGCTAAAGGCTTAGTTAGTTGAAGACCAGCCAAGAACAGGGGAAACAGGAGGGGCCCAGTCAAGATTATATTTTTCTGTATAGTCCCTCCAAATGGCTGGTGAGGCTTAGTCACATTATTGCACTCCCAAAGTAGTTGGACATTTTCTGTGGTAAGTGGCTTCTCCCAGAGCAAGTCTTTCAAGTGACCCAAGGGTTAGCGACAAGGCTCCTGGTGACCTAGCCTCAGAAGTCATACATCATTATTTCTGCCAAATTCCATTGATCAAAGCAGTTACAGGCCAGGGCTTTTGAGGTTGAGGAGTGGGAGGGCTGGCCTACTCTCAGCGGGGGATGGCAGCACACAAAGAAGAGAAGAAACTAATGATGGCATCTTGGAGACAAACTGACATACACACCTGGCATTAAAGTAGTTGAATTTTAATGCCACTTCTAAATACATAAAACTTAAAAGTGTTCTTTATGCTTACAGTGCTTATGAATTATAAAGTAATATGAGTTAAATGCAAGGAAAAAAAACCCCAAATCCCATGTTTTTATTTTATTTTATTTTTTACTGTATTTTCCATTTCGGCCCCTTATACCCTTCTCTGCCCCACAATCACCCCACTGTTGTCCATATCCATGAGTCCTTTTTTCATGTGTTTTTAATTAACAATACTGATTTAACATGATAGTCAATGTTATTTCTTTGAAACCAAAATTCTACTTAGAATGTGGTATTAAGTACTGTAGATACGGTTTTGCATCTGACATGCCAAAACCTTATTCTTTAATTACAAAGCCTCCATAATGCAGTCATGAAATTATGTGCTGATGGTTGGAGATGGAAGGGAAGAAGTACAGAAAATGTAGTAAAACTCATGTCTCTGGAGGCAAATTGGTTATTAAAGATTTTATGAAAGTCTGTTGGCTTCAGACAGTTATCTTTTTCATGAGTCTATGACTGACTATTTGTGTGTAGTCTCAAGGTAGCATATATAATATACACAGTCTCCACTCTCAAGGAGACTATTTCTCTGTGACATAAGAAAGTACCTGTCTGAACTTTCTCTTAAAAATTGACAAAGGACAAACATTTTTTTTTCTGAATAAATACCTTCAAAGACAAATTCAGGACTGACCTCTGGTACTTCTTTCCCAAGAACTGTGTCATCAGTCAGAGTCCTGTGCCATTAGAAATGCAGTCCATCTGCTCAAATAAGCACAACTGGTTCTGTCAGACGGTGAGCATCTCGAGTACGCAGGAATCACTGGAGCAGGGGTGCTTGTGGTAGACGCAAAAATAACTAGACAAGACCAGAGGAGCATAAGCTCCTTAACGCTCTACTGAGTGCTATGAGTAAAGAAAAAAAAATATCAAGAGAGAGTCTTCCTTTCTATATTTGACAATATGGGAATAAATGAAGCACAGAGAAAAGCATAGTACTGTAAAGTTGTGGATTGGGAACTAGTGGTTGTCCTAATTTCTAAATGGAATTTAAAAAAAAAAACAAAAAGAAAGTAAGGCTCTTCACTTGTGGTTTGAAGTTTTTGGTAATTTTAAAGTCAGCTATTGTTAATAAATCGGTTTCTCTATGAGAGTAATAAAGGAAAGTGCTCTGAGCCAAGTGATTATCAGGATGTGACTCTGCCCATATTTCTCTTGTTAGCTCTCTCCTTGCTCCCTAATTTAAGAATGCAGAGAGGCAGCATTGACTTCAGGAACAGACGGGCTTTATTTTTCACTTAAAATCAGACAGATCTGAGATTTTATCCCCATTTCTCTAGTTACTAACCAGTTGACATTTCACAATTTGCCTAATCCTCTGATACCCCGGTTTTCTTTTTTCTAGAATGAAGGTCTAAAAACTACATCATGGGATTGTTTTGATACAGAAACTTATTGGAGATACCCATCATATAGGAGATATTATTAATAGTTAATATCAATACATATAGCCAATGCAAGTTTAAATCACTTCCTTTGTTACAGACATTTATCTTTTTAAAAAAATATTTCATTAGAGAGAGGTGGGAGAGAGGGAGATAAACATCCATGTGTTAGAAAACATCGATCAGCTGCTCCTCGTGCTCCCCCAACCAGGGACCTGGCCCATAACCCAAGCATTTACCCTGACTAGGAATCAAACCAACAACCTTTTGGTTCACAGCATGATGCCCAACCCACTAGCTACACCAGCCAAGGCCAGACATTTTATCTTGAACTGTGCTCTTACATCCAGAACGTTCCTTTAATCAAAAAATATACAAAACTAAGATATATTCTCCACATTGTATAATTGAAAGTAATTTAGACTTAAAACTTTCAAGTTATAGATAACATATATCTTAATACTCATATGCAAGAGATGTAAATGGTTTAAAAGGAATTCAGGAGAGAATCATCTAATTAGTCAAAGTGTTGGGCTGAGCTGAGTTTCTCAGCCGTGGCACCGTCGGTAACCTGCACAGGGTGACTCTTTGTTGTGCACGTCTCCCTAGGGCAATGCACACTGTTTAGCTTCTCTGTCTCTAGACCCTACAGGCCACAGTCATTGCAACAACCACAATGTTTCTCATTTTTAACTACCTAGAGGAGCACTGTTACCCCTTGTTACGAACCTCTATTTCTTTCTTTCTTTGAATACAAGTAGAATGTTTCTTGAAGTTAGGCTGGGCATATACTATAGTATATAACTCCCATACATAATCCCTGGAAATGATATAAAAGAAACTTCTGGTCAAGATGGCAGCATAGGGAAATATGGCTAGCTAGCCTCCTCACACAACCACATCAAAATTACAACTAAACTACAGAACAACCATCACTCAGAAATGTCAGAAATCGAGTTGAATGGAAGCCTGACAACTATAGAATGAAAGAAACTACATCCATCTAGACTGGTAGGAGAGGTGAAGATGCAGAAAGGGCAGGTACCACAACCATGTATGACCATAAAAATTTGGGAGGAATATCTTGGGACCAAGCCCCATACTAGGCCCCCCAGCCCAGGGTTCCGGCACCAGGTAGATAAGTCCCCATAACTTCTGACTACAAAAACCAGTGGGGAACTAACTTGAGTTAGTTCAAGAAACTTCTAAAGTCTCAAGAAGGTCCCCTTGAGAAGCCTACACACAGACTTACTCAGATCCACTCTCTCCAAGCTTCAGCACTGGGGTGGCAGCTTGAAAGGCACCAGTAGCATACAGGGAGGAGCTGAAGTATCTGGCATCAAGGCAAGAGCTGGGGGAAAGTTTTCTCTCAGACAGAAAGGTGGGCCAAGGCAAATGTCCCTTTCTCAGCCCTTACCCCACAGAGCCACAGAGCAAGCAGGCTGGTTCCATACCTGAGACTCCATCAACCTGACTAACACGGTTAGCCCCACCCTTGATATTCTTGAAACTCCATCCCACCCAACTATGGGCCACACTCAAACTGTTAACCTGACTTTTCCATATAATGGCTGGTCTTGGCTCATACTTCGCAACTTCCTAAATCCTATCAAACAAGCAACAGCCGGCCTCAGTGAACCCCCAGCCCCTGTACCTCTTTGTAAATGGCCCCAGACCTGACACTAGCAGGATCCAGTGTAGATTCACAGTTCGGCTTCTCCAGGGAATCTTCAAGCCCAGCACAAGTAATAGATATCTCAGTCTGCTCTATAGCTCATGCAGGGTGGCCCCAGGAAGAACACAGGTGGGGGCTGACCTTGGCCTGCACCACACAGGAGACCCCAGAGCCTGCACACCCAGTGGGCAATACAGATCACATAAAAGCACCACCACACTGCCCCTGAACAGCTAATCCTGCACAGAGTACAGAGGTTGGTGGTCAGTGGTCACAGCCAGTCCTTGTAGCTGATTGGCTTGAGTAAATCCCTTCCACTGATCTGCCAATAGCAATAAAGTCTCAACTACAAGAGGAGGATGTACTCAGCCCACAAAAAGAGTGTGCCTCAGGTACATAGCTTGGGTGATAGGAGAGGCTGTGCCACAAGACCCTATAGGACACCTACTACATTAGGCTATGCTACCAAGACACAGAGTCAGAGCAGCTCTACCTAACACATAGAAATAAACACAGGGAAGCTACCAAAATGAGGAGACAAGGAAACATGGCTCAAATGAAAGAACATATCAAAACTCCAGGAAAGGAATTAAATAAAATGGAGATAAGCAATCTATCAGATGCAGAGTTCAAAACACTGGTTATAAGGATGCTCAAGGAACTAAGTGAGGACCTCAACAGCATAAAAAAAATCCAGTCAGAAACAAAGGATACACTAATTGAAATAAGGAATAATTTACAGGGAAATAATAGTAAAGAGGATAAAGCCGAGAATCACATCAATGATTTGGAAGATAAGGAAGCAAAAAGCAATAATCAGAATAACTAGAAGAAAAAAGAATACAAAAAAATGAGAACAGTGTAAGCAGCCTGTGGGGCAACTTCAAGCATTCCAACATTTGCATCATGGGGGTGCCAAAAGGAGAAGAGAAAGACAAGATATTGGAAATGTATTTGAAAAAATAAAGAAAACTTCCCTAAGTTAGTGAAGGAAATAGACATGAAAGTCCAGGAAGCACAGAGAGTCCCAAACAAGATGGATACAAAGAGGCCCACTCCAAGACACATCATCTTGCTGCAATCTTAAATGCAGCAAGAAAAAAACCAGTTAATTACCTACAGGGGTGTCCCCATAAGACTGTCAGCTGATTTCTCAAAAGAAACTTTGCAGGCTAGAAGGGATTGGCAAGAAATATTCAAAGTCATGAAAAGCTGGGACCTACAGCCAAGATTGCTCTACCCAGCAAAGCTATCATTTAGAATGGAAGGGCAGATAAAGAGCTTCCCAGACAATAAAAATACTAACGGAGTTCATCACACCAAACCATTATTATATGAAATGTTAAAGGGACTTATCTAAGAAAAAGAATATCAAAACTGTGAATAATAAAATGGCAATAAATACATATCCATCAACAGTTGAATCTAAAAAATAAACTAAGCAAACAAGAAGAACAGAGACAGATCGTGGGTATGGCGAGTGTTTTGATGGTTGCCAGATGGGAGGCAGGTGTCAGGCAATTGGTGGGGAGGTGAGAGGATTAAGAAGTACAAGTAACTCTTGCAGAGCTGGTTTGGTGGAGGTGTTACAGGAACTACTATAAAGGACACATGGACAAAATCAAGGGGGAAGGTGGAGGTGGGGGAGGGAGGGGGTTCAGCTGGGGTGGGGTGGAGGGATGGGGAGAAAAGGCACACAATTGTAATTGAACAACAATAAAAATTAAAAAAAAAGAAGTACAAGTAAGTAGTTACAGAATATAGGAAAATATATAAAGTACAATATAGGAAATGGAGCAGCCAAAGAAGTTATGCACATGACCCATGGACATGAACAATGGTGTAGGGATGGCCTCAGGGAGTGCGGGATGCTGAGTAGATGGGGGCAAAGGGGAAAAAATTGGGACAATTGTAATAACATAATCAATAAAAATATAAAAATGAAAAATTAGAATAAAAATAAATAAAAATTATATAAAAGATAATTTAATTAATGCATAGCTTCATTCTTTTGCAAAGGTCCTTGGTGGACCAGAAATTGCTAACATGAAGGTAATGGAAACATGATGCAGACCCTGACCAGTGGGGTCTGAGTGTTGTGGCAGCAACGAACAAATTCACACAGACTGCAGAAGTCCTGTGGAGAAAAAGGGATGGCATGGCCACTCTCTGAATGAAAGAGGTCCCCGACCCCTGCATAGACAGGCTTTTATTGCTTTTATAGGCACATTACATCGAGGATGGTCCTCATTTACTATGCACAGGTTCGCTTTAAGTGGTCACCTTTTACAAATAACAAAGGAGAGGATGTTGCTAATTCAGAGAAAACGGATATTTGCAAATGCAAGGGGAAAAGTGGTTGAACTGGTTACACTCCATACTTGGGAGGTTTAGTATAAGTTTTAGGAAGTTATTTTAAAGATATGCAGTAAACATTTGCTATCTCAATTCAGGGTGAGGGAGTTTTAGCAAAAAGCAAGTCTCAAAGCAGCCTAGGTACAATGCAAGCCTGATTCCCCACGGAAAAACTGATCTGTGGACTTGGTTCCTGTGTGCCGACTTGCTCCCCTCCAGTTTTCTGAATCCAGGGGCTGGGCTACATTCACCACTGCCACGCGGATAGGTTCCCTATAGAAACAGTGGTATCTACCATACATGTTTGGTTTTGAGATGGCTTAACTCTCTTCCTTATGCTTCTTTGAGTTCTGACTAGATTGAGAAAAAAGATAATGGGTTAAAACATAGGAAACTAAATATTTATATGGTAATTAAATAAGCTAATATTGGAGAGTGTGCTTTATTCTGGGGACAAATGAGTTCCAGAATATGAGATTGAAACAGACTTATCAGCTAGTCATTTCAACACCAGACTGAGACAGGCCTTCCCACATTTGTGGTTGCTACCCTGTAACATCCATTATATGGATGAGCGAGGAAACTTCTTGATTTCTGTAGGACACCCACATTGGAATAAGGAAAAAAAAAAAGCAAGATGCTAGATTTTGTATGTCCACATTATTGCAAATACCCCAGTCAATTTCCTGCCCTCCAGGGGAGGGACAAGTAAGAGGAAGAGACAATCCAGGAGTGTTACAGCCAGTCCCTCGTGTGGAGGGAACATCACGAGTTGGAAAGAGTCATATTTCTCTATTATGTTGGCAGTAACTGTGGCAAAAGCAAGCATGTACCATGTCTCCAAGAAGTTGATAGAAGAAGCAGAAAGAACATGAGGATGACCTAAGGACGAATGAAAGTGTGGGTAGTTAGTTATCATTTATAGAACAGAAAGGGGTTTTCCGTGCATATCTCCCTATACCATCCTGAGTCAAGCAGCAGTGATGTGGTAAACGTTATGAAGGAGCCTGACATTTTGTAACTTAAATGGAAAAGACAAGCTGGTGATACCCAAATGGAATAGGAAGTATCCTGTTCATGGACTGACCCCAGGTTTTCTTTGATTACATATTCAGCCCCCTACCCCCTCCTTCTGAAAACAGGTATTAATACAAGCCACAGAAATAACCTCTTGCCTTCCCAACTGCCACCCTCAGACATACAGTATATACTGATGTGTCAAGTAGTCTAACAGAAAATCTCAACTATAAACAAATATAAATAATAATTATTCATCAAACATTTAAGGAGAGCCACCATCATCAAAACAAGGAAGAAAAATCTCGATGAATGAAAGAACCTACTGTGAAAGGGAGTTAACTGAGGAAGCACACTGGGAATAAGGCAGATTTGGATACTGCTTTTCTGCTTAAACATTCTGGCTACACAGAGAAACTGGAAAATACCTTCAGAGAGCTAAGGGAAAATAACTTACCACCTAGAATTTTGTGCCAAAATGACACTATTCTACTCATGCGTGAGGAAAAAAAGAAAACTTAAATCAGACATACAGAAATATATAATACTTTTTAGACATAGATCTTTCTAAAATAATTGAAAGATACACCACAGAAAGAAGAAAAATGATTTAGAAAAATGATGTGATTTAAGAATCACAGTTACTTAAGGATATCCTCAATCAAAATAAGACCTAAAATTTTAAAAAGAGGGAGAGAAAAATAGGAAAAAATAAAAGGATTAGGAGAAAGAAAGTGAATATGGGATCCAAGAAACAGTGACTGTGAGCAAGAAGAGTAATTAAAGAAAAACAGATAAAAAACAACAGCACATCAGGCCTAGAGAACAGTTAACCTGGAGGAAAGAGAGGAAATGTGGATGCAACAGATGAGAAAGCTTATGAGATTAGGAAAGAAATTATTCTGATGTGAGCAATTCAGCAGATACTAAATAAATAAATAAATGGCAAAAGTATAAGAAACAGTATAAGAAATCTAAACAACACACACTGTTGTATGTATATATATTTATATATGTATACACATATACAAAATATATATATTACTTATACATAAATATATATAATATATATCTTTTAATTTAGTAGGCACCTGCACCCTCCACCTTGGTGAGGTGTCCTGGGTTTCTTGGTGTGGTGAGGGAGTAGATGCAGAATTTGTCTCTCATTTCTGTGTAGGGCCAGGGTACCATCAGCTGCTTCTCAAGTCTTTCTTTCCACTCTTTATCTTTCTTTCTTTTTTTATTGTGGTAAAGAACATAAAATTAACTATTAAAACCATTTTCAGCGTATCGTATAGAATTGTTAACTACGTGTACCTCATTGTGCAACAGATCTCTGGACATTTTCCCGTTGCCAATCTGAAATGCTATACCCATTGAAAACAAGCCCCTCTCCCCCTTCCCCTCAGCTCTTGGCAACCACTGTTCCACCTTCTATTTTGAAGAATTTGACTACTTCAGATATATCATATAAGTGGAAACCCACAGTTTTTGTCTTTTAATGACTGACTTATTTCACTTAGCATCACATCCTCAAGATTTACTATGTTGTAGCATGAGACAGGATTTTTTTCTTTTTTCATCATAATTACATTACCCAAGATTAAACGCAAGGACCTACATCCAAGATTACTGTATCCAGCAAAACTATCATTTAGAATGGAAGGGAAGATAAAGTGCTTCTCAGGTAAGGTCAAGTTAAAGAAGTTCATCATCACCAAGCCCTTATTATATGAAATGTTAAAGGGAGTTACCTAAGAAAAAGAAGATCAAAAATAGGAACAGTAAAAATGACAGCAAACTCACAGTTATTAACGACCACACCTAAAACAAAAACAAGAGCAAATTAGGCAAACAACTAGAACAGGAACAGAACCATAGAGATGGAGATCACATGGAGGGTTTTCAATAGGGGAGTGGGAGGGGGAGAGGGGGGGAAAGGTACAGAGAATAAGTAGCAGAGATGATAGGTGGAAAATAGACAGGGGGAGGGTAAGAATAGTGTAGGAAATGTAGAAGCCAAAGAACTTATAAGTATGACCCATGTACATGAACTATAGGGGGGAATGTGGGAGGGAGGGGGTGGGCAGGATGGAGTTGAGTGAAGGGGCGGAAATGGGACAACTGTAATAGCATAATCAATAAATATATTTAAAAAAATTGAAATGTGAAAACCTAGGATAATAAAAGGAATGTCTGATATCTCCTTCATAATTTTTTATATTGATTAAATGTTGAAATGACATTTTGGAAATATTGGGTTAAATAAAATACATTATTAAATTAAAAAAAAAAGAAAGTTAAATTGTATTCCATCGTGTATATACGCTGCATTTTGTTTATCCATTCATTTGTTGGTGGGCATTCAGGTTATTTCAACAACTTGGCTATTGTAAATGATGCTGTATGGAACATAGGTGTGCAGGTATCTCTTTGAAATCCTGTTTTGAATTATTTTAGTCATATATCCACAGTTAGGATTGCTGGATCGTATTTAATTCTCTGACAAAACCCCATGGCAGCTGCACTATTTTACATTCCCACAAACAGTGCACAAGTATCCCGACTTGTCACCAACATTTGTCATTTTCTACTTTTTATTTGTTGTTGGTTTGTGGGGCATTTTTTATAGTGGCCACCCTAATGCGTGTGAGATGTTATCTCATGGTTTGGATCTGTATTTCCATGATCCCTAGTGACACTGGACATTTTCAGTCATTTGAATATCTTAAGAGAAACGTCTATTCAAGTTCTTTGTCCATTTTTAATCTAGTTATTTGTTCTTTTTGTTGTTGAGTTGTAGGGGCTTTATTTAAAAAAAAAAAACCTTAGCATTACTAGAGGGAATCTAGATCAGTTTCACAGTAGCTGCACTTAAATTGGGCCATTAATCATTTTATTTGTGTTAATTCAACAATGTGGAAAAGTCTGTGTGGAGGCATTTGACCCATCCTGAAAGCTCTCATGTGAAGAAAGATATCGTGAAAAACAAAGTGCAAAATTGCATGGATATCCAATTTCAGTAGAAACTCAACCAAAGATAGGATTAAAATGTCAATGGTAGACTATCTAGATGCAGGTTATGCAGGGTGGCATCAAAAGCCGTACATGATTCAGGAACTAAAAAGCAATTGTTTGCCACTGAATGCCTGTTGACAAGATCCATAACTTTAGGGCCCAATGTTCAGACTCATGCTTTTCTTGTGTTTTCTTTAGTTTTTGATTTTCTGGCTGCCGTTAATCATATGTCCTTGATATGCAGTGTTCAATGTATTTTGTTAGACTTTTATCATTTTAAACAGTTACAGATTATGTCTCCATGGAGTTGCTAGATATGTCCTTATGGTGCTCCAGCCTGTACTTTATGAAATAAACAAGTGAGTAATTCAAGTTTTGTGGTGAGTCTGTGTGCCCCATACGGGCTCAGCCATAATTTTTCAGTTGTCTGCCAGGGCACGTTAAATCAAAGTGTCCATGTGAAACAGCAGGAGTATTTCACGAGCTGTATGGAACAGTTCATTATCCTAACAACTCTGTGTTCTTTACCTGTTGAGTTTTGGGAGCTGGGAAAGTACAAAAGTTTACTTGATTTTTAATTGAGGTATAATTGACATATAACATTATATTAGTTTCAGTTACACAACATAGTGATTCGATATTTGCATACTCTGAGAAACGATCACCACAGTAAGTCTAGTTACCATTGTCACCATATAGAGCTACTTGTTTTGTGCTGAGAATTTTAAAAATTTACTCTCTTATCAAGTTTCAGTTACACATATAATACCATTAACTATAGTTACTATGCTGTACATTACATTCCCGTGACTTACTTATTTTATAACTAAACTGGGAGTTATACCTCTTAACTCCATCATCTATTTTATGTATCACTTAATCCGCCTCCCCAGTGACAACCACCAGCCTGTTCTGTTTTGTTTTGTTTGTTCATTTACTTTGTTTTTTAGATTCCATATGTAAGTAAATCACACACCATTTGTCTTCCTCTTTGGCTTGTTTCTCTTAGGGTAACCTTTGAGGGCCATCCATGTTGTTGCACATGGAAGATTTTATTTTTTTAATGGTGTAGTAGTCTATTGTATATACACATCACATTTGCTTTGTCAGTCCATCCACTGATGGATATTTAGGTTGGTTGCACATCATAGCTACTTTAAATAATGCCACAGTGCACAAAATAATGTATATATCTTTTCAAATTGGTGTTTTCATTTTCTACAGATAAATATCCAGAATTGGAATCTTTGGATCATGTGGTAGTTCTGTTTATGGGAACCTTTATACTGTTTTCCACAGTGACTGCACCAATTTACACTTTTTTCCAATAGTACACAAGGGTTGTTTTTTTTTTTCTCTCCATATGTACCCCAACACTTATTCGTTTTTACGATAATAACCATTCTAATTGGTGTGAGTGATATCTTACTGTGATTTTGATTTACCATATTTTTCAGACTATAAGACACACTTTCCCCCCAAATTTAGGAGGAAAGTGGGGGTGCATCTTACAGTCTGAATATAGCTTACCTGACTCTCTGGCCGGTGAGTGGGGGGGTGTCGGCAGTGGAGCAGGGTCACAGGAGGCAGGAGCAGGGTTGCTGCTGCTGGAAGTCAGCGGCAACAGCAGTGGGGAGATGCTGCGGGCCCTGGGCTGGGAGGAGGGGGTGTGCGGGTGGTGTGAAGCAACGGGAGGCAGGAACGGAGTCCCCGCTGCAGCATACAATAGTGCTAGGGAGGAGGGTACAGGCGGTGCAGGCACATTAGGAGAAGAAAGCCTGCAGCTCCCTTACGTGCCTCCATCACATGACTGGTGTGTCCCCCATTAACATTAACATAGGCAAATTCCACTGCAGGGTTACCTGTCAATGTGGCCCTGCAGCTGTTGCAAAACTACAACTCCCATCATGCTTGGACAGGGTGGGATGATGGGAGCTGTAATTTGGCAACAGCTGCAGAGCCACACAGGTTGTGTAAAACTGCTGTCCCCATACAAGAGTGTTGCACAACCTGTGGCCCTCCAGCAGCAGATCCCCCCATAACAGCGTCAGCAGCAGATCCCCCCATAACAGTGCGTCATCCACTGATGTTCTCAGCTACAGCGCCCCCATAACTGTGAAGGGCACAGTGCTGATAGTTCTGTCATTACTGTATTTTGTTGTAGAAAGATATGATAGTGTACTGTAGTCTCCTGCTGAATCTACCATAACTGTGGAAAGATGTCAAAACAGAAAAGGATTTCTGCTTTAAAGGATGTTATTAAATAATTGACCACATTTTTTGCTTCAAAAATTTTTTTCCTATTTTCCTCCTCTAAAACCTAGGTGCATCTTACGGTCCATTGTGTCTGATAGTCTGAAAATACGGTACATTTACTTGATGGTTAGTGACATTGTGTACTTTTTCATGTACCCATTGGCTAACTGTATGTTTTCTTTGAAAAAAAAAAAGTCTATTCACATCTTCTGCCCATTTTTAAAACTGTCTGTTTTTTTCTTTTTGTTATTGAGTTATATAAGTTCTTTACATACTTACATATTAGTCCTTATTGAATATGTTATTTGGAAATATTTTCCACCATTAATTAGGTTGCCTTTTCCTCTTGATGGTTTCCTTTGGTTTGAAGTAACTTCACTTGTTTAATTCTGCTTTCATTGTGTTGGCTTTTGGAGTCAGATCCAAAATATCACTGCCAAGGCTAATGTCTTGGAGCTTACTGCCCATGTTTTCTTCTAGGAGTTTTATGGTTTCAGGTCTTATGTCCAAGTCTTTATTTTTGAGTTAAATTTTTTGTATGGTGTAAATAACAGTCTAGTTTCATTCTTTTTCATGTGGCTGTCCAGTTTTTTAAAATGCCGTGTATTGAAAAGACTATTCTTCCCCATTGTATATCCTTGCCTCCTTTGTCATAAATTAATTGAGTATATATGTATGGGTTTATTTCTGGGTTTTCTAGTCTATTCTATTGGTCTGTGTCTGTCTGTTTTTATGCCAGTACTATGCTGTTTTGATTACTATGGTTTTGTAATATAGTTTGAAGTTGGGGAGAGTGATACTTCCAGGTTTGTTCTTTATCAAAATTGCTTTGGCTACTAAGGCTCTTCTGTGGTTTTATACAAACTTAAGAATTCTTTGTTTTAGTTCTGTAAAAAATACTATTGGAATTTTGATAGAAATTGCATTGAATCTGTAAATTGCTTTGGGTACCATGGACATTTTAACAATATTAACTCTTCCAATGCATGAGCATGGAATATATTTCCATTTATTTGTTCTTTTTTAAATTTCTTTCATAGGCCTTATTGTTTTCAGTGTACATGTCTTTCACTTCCTTGGTTAAATTTGTTCCTAGGTACTTTATTCTTTTTGATGCCATTGTAAATGGGATTGTTTTCTTATTTTATTTTTCTGATAGTTTGTGTTAGTGTATATGAATGCAACAGGTTTTTTTTTTAATATATTGATTTTGTACCCTGCAACACTACTGAATTTGTTTATTAGTTCTAACAGTTGTTTTGTGGAGCCACACAGTTTTCTACCTATAAAATTATGCGTCCACAAAGAGTGACAGTTTTATTTCTTCCTTTCCAATTTGGATACCTTGTATTTCGTTTTGCTGTCTCATTGCTCTGGCTAGGCCTTCCAAAAGTATGTTGCATAAAAGTGTAGAATGGGTATCCTTGGTTTTTTCCCTAATCTTAGAGAAAAAGCTTTCAAGTGCCAAAGTTTAACTTAAGCACAAAGTTAAGACACTGGAATCTAAGTGCTGCATTTTCCATTGCCATTTTCTTGAAACTTTAGTAATTTGTGAACATGGATAACATACTGCTGGCTAAGAGATACTGTTTTTTACTTACTTGGGGTTTAAAATGTGGTAATAAAATCTGCGAGTTTTTAAACATCAGTATTATAAAGTAATAATGAAATACTATGTCTCTGGCCATCTACAATGGTGATTTTCTGAAGGTGAATGCACATGTGGGTGCGTGTGTGCCTGTGTGTGTGTATTTCCACAGACTAGAATACATTTCGATAAGGAGGATGATGCATTTTGTCCTATAGCAAAATTATTTGACTGTATGATCAAAATGGAAAATGGCTTCAGAAACATCCATACAAATTTATTACTTTGGGAAATCGTATGTAAGCAACCATCAGAATCTTCTAATCAAATTAAATCATGTTCCCTATGGAGACATTATCTGTGATTTTTAACATCCTTTTTTCCCAGATTGTCACATCTTTATGGAACAAAATGATTATGAAAAGGAATATTATTAATTTGTGGTGCTGATTGCATTTCATTTGAGCTGATTAAAGCCAGCTGGGGCATGATACCCCAATGGGGTTTATAAGGCTCAGACGTGGCAAGTGCAAAGTTCATAAAAATCCTTAGAAATTTGTTAAGTAATGTGCCAGGTGATAGCTATAGATTTATATTTTAGAAAGTCCATCTTTAATTCATGAACCTTTCAATTGCCTTAAAAACTTGTGCCAGGAGGACAAAACTGTCTGACCCACTTACAGTTATTGCAAACTCTGCTTCCAGTTACAGTTTCCAAGTAGGCTATTGATATCACCTGCTCTGTTCAACATTTTACTGAGACCATTTTCCTTTGACTCTTGGATACTCAAGTAGTTACTTGTGATAGTTATTTCAAATTTCTATTCTGTCATTTCTAAAGTGAGCCCATATTTTATCATAATCTTACATAATGACTAGCCAATGAGAACTTTAATATGTAGAGTCATAATATCAAAAGAACTACAAGAAGTTAAGAGGGATAAATGTCTTTTTAAGGTATCTATCTTGTCTGCTAAATCCCAGATACTCATAAGATATGCTAATTGTTCATTATAATTTTCTATACTGAGTTTTTCATAGTTCTACTATGGAACACACATGTAACAGAAAATGTTACTTAAATATTAGTTGTTTCTCATTATTTTATTTTAAAAAGAAGTATTGCTTGATAACCTGTTATGTGCCAAGGTACTAGGGATAGTATGGAGAACAAGGTGTATGCAAGGCTACCCTTGTAGACCTTTTAACGTAATTGGTAATAATGTACTAAACACATATTTATAAAATAATCAATTATTATTCAATAAGTCTTACAAAAGAAACTTTCAGAGTAAATGAGTGAATGTAATAAAGCTGAGGAATCCTGGAAAGTTTTCCAAAGTAAATATATAAGCCAATACTGGATAAAAAGGAGATAGGCTAATTCCAAATTTATAAGGCTATTTCTGAATGTAAGGAAGTTGTTCAGTGCATTGACATAATTGAAATTGAAATATTATGACTAAGTAGAGCTAGCAATGGTGAGAGTTAGAGATTGGGTTACAGTAAAGCTATATCGGAGGAGGGAAGGTGGAATCACAAAGGAGCATGTAAGCCATGCTAATGTATTGAGAATCTGTGGGGAAAGCAACAGAACCATTGCCGAGTGTTAGTTTGGGGAGCGGCATGATTAGATTTGTATATTTTTAAAGATTACTTGGGCAGCAGTGGAGAATGACTGGGGTGAGGAGAGAAGGGAGATTAAGGGAAATCAGGTAAGAGGCTGATTTGGTAATTTGATGAAGACATGTTAATAGCTTTGATTATCAAGATGCCAGTAGAGAAAGAAAAGCATGTGCTGAATAGATAGTTAAAAGTAGAATACCTAAGATAAGTTGGATATGGGAGTAAACAAGAGAGGCTATCCAGGATAGGACTCAGGTTTCTGGCTTGAGTAGACAGCACAGATGGTGATGCCACTAATGAGTCAGGCAGGAGAGTGGAGCAGAATGTAGAGAAGAGCACTAATAGAACTTTGGGCATATCAAATTTGAAAAGCCTGAAAAAAGAAAAAAAAAAGCCTAGGGGAGATATCTAGTAGACAACTAGAGCTAAATGAACAAATCTGAGTTGCAGGTTCAAGTCTGGTGATCATTGATATCACCGCTGGAAATTGAATCATTGGGATTAGATCAGCAATGCTAGTGTAAAAGAGAGGGAGAATGTCCAGTGGGAAGAGATAAAAGTTTAAGGATTAGCCCTGAGGCACTCCAACATTTAAAGATCAAGTGACTGCCCTGGTTGGTGTGGCTCAATGGATTGAGTGCTAGCCTGGGAACCAAAGGGTCCCTGGTTAGATTCCCAGTCAGGGCACATGCCTGGGTTGTGGGATAGGTCCCCAGTAGGGGATTCCTGAGAGGCAATCATACATTGATGTTTCTCTCTCTCTCTTTCTTCCTCCCTTCCCCTCTCTCTAAAAATAAATAAATAAAATCTTAAAAAAAATAAAGTTCAAGTGACAGAACATGGTATGAGTTTTAGGTATCATTTAATAACATATAAGGAATTAGCAAGATGTGCTTAACATTGAACTTTAAAATCACACATTTGATACATTGTTTTTATCACTGTCCAGTGAAGTACTGTATTTTCAGCAGGACACTACAATATTTCTGAGATTTCAACCAAGTCCTGGCCTCCAAAACTTTGATCTATTTGTTGGCAAAATTAGACTTTACAACTGTCTGTGCATAAGCAGAGTAAATTATCAATTTAGCAGCTATTTCTACTATGGATGATTTCCAACTAAAGAGAACACACAGAGTTTAGATAGAAGAAGGCACCAGGTGGACGAGTCTGGGTAGGGTTTAGGAAGGAGATAAAATGCAGAAGGTTAACAGTATGGTACTTTTGTCACATGAGATGTAGCTATGAGAACTAGGAGATGGAAAAGCATGTTGTCAAATTTAAGTTTTATTTAAGGATGACCTTTTAATAATACTGATATTTTTAATGCTCCTTAAAAGCAGAAAGCATTAAATTGTTACATTATTTATTCTATCCCTGTAGTAACACTTTACCTAAAAAAGGACAAAAAAAGGAGAGGAAATAAAAGAGACCCACTTCACATAATTATAAAGGAAAGATTGAGTTCCGAGTACTAATCATATAGACACAATAGAGATTCAGCTCTCCTTTACTTTTCTTATCTGCCTACATGAAGCAAATGGAAGTCATTGGGGAAATGGTTGGCATGGATGAACCATGATAGCTTCTGAAAATCCACATGCTTGAGTTTACTTCTTTTTGAGAAGGGTCTAAAACTTGTTTTCCTTCTTACTCAAGAACAGTTTGGTCTTGCTGGACCTTCAGGAACTTGAGCAGGCTCATAGGTTGAGTAACTTAATCTCAGTTGTAGAGACTCTAACCAGTCTTGTTTTTAAAGTTATTGTCTTGGAAGATTATATTTTTCTAGAAATGTGTCCTAAACTGAATGAAGAAGTAGCAGAAAACCTGAACAGACCAATAACAGCAGACAAAATTGAAGCAGTCATCAAAAAACTCCCATCACACAAAAGCCCTGGACCAGGTGGTTTCACAGGAGAATTCTACAAAGCATTTAAGGAAGAGCTAACCCCTATCCTTCACAGACTATTCAAAAAAATCCAAACTGATGGAAGACTCCCAAACTCTTTTTATGAAGCTAGCATCATCCTAATCCCAAAACCAGATAAAGACACAACGAAGAAAGAAAACTTCAGGCCAATATCGCTGATGAACATAGACGCTAAAATTCTCAACAAAATATTAGCAAACTGCATCCAGCAATACATTAAAAAGATCATCCACCATGACCAAGTGGGATTCATCCCAGGGATGCAAGGATGGTACAATATTCGCAAATCAATAAGCATAATACATCACATCAACAACAGCAAAGACAAAAATCACATGATCATATCAATAGATGCGGAAAAAGCGTTCGATAAGATACAGCACCCATTTCTGATATAAACACTCAGCAAAGTGGGAATAAAGGGAGCAGTCCTCAACATAATAAAGGCCATATATGAGAGACCTACAGCCAACATCACACTCAATCAACAAAAACTTAGAGCTTTCCCACTAAGATCAGGAACAAGACAAGGATGCCCTCTCTCACCACTCCTACTCAACATAGTACTGGAAGTCCTAGCCACAGCAATCAGACAAGAAAAAGCAATAAAAGGCATCCAAATTGGAAAGGAGGAAATGAAACTGTCACTGTTTGCAGACGACATGATAGTGTACATGGAAAACCCTATAGACTCCACCAAAAAACTACTCGACCTAATAAATGAATTTGGCAAAACAGCTGGATACAGAGTCAATACCCAGAAATCAAAGGCATTCCTGTACACCAGCAACGAAACTGCAGAAACAGAAATCAGGAAAAAAATCCCATTTGATAAAGCAACAAGAAAAATAAAGTACCTAGGAATAAACCTAACCAAGGAGGTAAAACACCTGTACTTAGAAAACTACACAACACTGAAGAAAGAAATTAAGGAAGACACAAACAAATGGAAGCATGTACCATGCTCATGGATTGGAAGAATTAACATCATCAAAATGGCCATACTAACCAAAGCAATTTATAGATTCAATGCAATCCCTATTAGAGTACCCATGACATATTTCACAGATATAGAACAAACATTTCAGAAATTCATATGGAACCATAAACGACCCCGAATAGCTGCAGCAATTTTGAGAAAGAAGAACAAAGCAGGAGGGATCACAATACCTGATATCAAACTGTATTACAAGGCCTCTGTAATCAAAACAGCCTGGTACTGGCATAAAAACAGGCACATAGACCAATGGAACAGAACAGAGAGCCCAGAAATAAACTCAAGTCTATACGGTCAATTAATATTTGACAAAGGAGGCAGGAGCATAAAATGGAGCAAAAACAGCCTCTTCAACAAATGGTGTTGGGAGATCTGGACAGCTACGTGCAAAAAAATGAAACTCGATCACCAACTTACGCCATACACGAAAATAAACTCAAGATGGATAAAAGACTTAAATGTAAGTCATAACACCATAAAAGTCCTTGAGGAAAACATTGGCAGGAAAATCTCAGACATTCCACGCAGCAACATCCTCACAGACACATCCCCTAAAGCAAGGGACATAAAGGAAAGAATAAACAAATGGGACCTCATCAAAATAAAAAGCTTCTGCAAGGCTAAAGAAAACAGCACCAAATTACAAAGAGAACCAACAGTATGGGAAAACATATTTGCCAATGATACCTCAGACAAGGGCCTGATCTCCAAAATATATAAAGAACTCACATGACTGCACTCCAGGAAGACAAACAACCCAATTAAAAAATGGGCAAAGGACTTGAACAGACACTTCTCCAAAGAAGACATACAGAGTGCCCAGAGACATATGAAAAGATGCTCAGCATCACTAGCCATCAGAGAGATGCAAATTAAAACCACAATGAGGTATCTTCTCACACCAGTCAGAGTGGCCAACATAAACAAATCCACAAACAAATGTTGGAGAGGATGCGGAGAAAAGGGAACCCTAGTGCACTGTTGGTGGGAATGCAGACTGGTGAGGCCACTGTGGAAAACAATATGGAATTTCCTCAGAAAACTAAAAATGGAACTGCCCTTTGAACCAGCAATTCCACTGCTGGGATTATACCCTAAGAACACTGAAACACCAATCCAAAAGAACCTGTCCACCCCAATGTTCATAGCAGCAGAATTTACAATACCCCAGTGCTGGAAGCAACCGAAGTGCCCATCAGCAAACGAGTGGATCCAAAAACTATGGTATATTTACACAATGGAATTCTACTCAGCAGAGAGAAAGAAAGAGCTTATACCCTTTGCAACAGCATGAATGAAACTGGAGAGCATTATGCTAAGTGAAATAAGCCAGGAGGTGAGGGACAAATACCATATGATCTCACCTTTATCTGGAACGTAATCAATAGAAGAAAAAAGCAAACAAAATATAACCAGAGATATTGAAGTTAAGAACAATCTAACAATAGCCAGGGTGGGGGGGTGCAGGGACAGTGGGAAGAGGGGATTACAGGAACTACTATAAAGGACACATGGACAAAACCAAGGGGGAGGGTGGAGGTGGGGGAGGGAGGTGGGTTCACCTGGGGTGGGGTGGAGGGATGGGGAGAAAAGGCATACAACTGTAATTGAATAACAATAAAAATTAAAAAAAAAACTATGGTATATTTACACAGTGGAATTCTACACATCAGAGAGAAAGAAGGAGCTTACACCCTTTGCAACAGCATGGATGGAACTGGAGAGCATTATGTTAAGTGAAATAAGCCAGGCAGTGAAGGACAAATACCATATGATCTCACCTTTAACTGGAACATAATAAATAGAAGAAAAAAGCAAACAAAATATAACCAGAGACATTGAAGTTAAGAACAATCTAACAATGGTCAGGGGGGACTGGGGAGGGGACAGGGAGGAGAGGGGATTACAGGAACTATTTTAAAGGACACATGGACCAAATCAAGGGGGAGGGTGGAGGTGGGGAAGGGAGGGGGGACTGGCTGGGGTGGGGTGGAGGGATGGGGAGAAAAGGCACACAACTGTAATTGAATAACAATAAAAAATTAAAAAATTAGAAAAAAAGGACACATGGACAAAATCAAGGGGTCGGTGGAGGTGGGGGAGGGAGGTGGGACTGGCTGGGGTGGGGTGGAGGGATGGGGAGAAAAGGCACACTACTGTAATTGAATAACAATAAAAAAATTTTAAAAAAGACACAAGTATAAAAAAATAATAAAGTTATTGTCTCATGATTTATGGAGTTTACCTACAGGTAGACTTACAAGATTGCTACCATGATTGCATCCATCTTGAGGCAAGTGTCCATCAGTGGTTCCTGACATGTAAATCATTGAGATGCATTATGAATCCTAGACACTCTTCCCACAGCAAATGGAACCTATCAGCACTCCAACTGAGCACTAGAACCATGTTTCTCAAAGTACAGTTAAGATTAAGCTCTTGTGGAAATGTTTTAAAATGTTCAGAGGGGTAAAAGTGTTCAGAAAAAAAGTCTTATATTTAAAATAAATTTCTTTAATGTCTAAGCAGAGATAAACAGGTTTTTCTTTTTTTTTCTCTTGAACATTTTAGAGTCTCCCTAATATAAATATGTATTGTGAGTTTCTAACAGGTAGAATTACTATGCATTTTCCTTAACATTTTTGATAGTAGAATAATGTCTGCCTAATATCACCTGGAGTTTGTGTCCCCTAAAATAGAGTAAAAATGTGGAGTTAGCCAAAAAGAGATGAAGCACCTATTTTTAATTGGTCTAGTTCTAGATTTCTGCTCAACTGAGATAACTAATTGCCTAGTAAGTTTCTCATTGTTGGAAAGACAGAAAGGCAGTGCTAGAGAGAAATCAGGAATAAGTGGAAATATAGATAGTAAGAAAAATAGAAAGAATATGAGCAATGAGTATGGTGGAATGCTAACATAGGGGGAAACAGACAACCTCATCTGAGTTTAGGAAGATATATCAGTGACTGGAGATACTGTCAGACCATTCCTGTTGCTGTCAGCCTCTTAATGATGGTGAACCTTTGTTCCATTTCTCCCAAAGACCAGGTGTACAGCTATGTACAGTGGTCCTTGTACCCCAGCTTCCTGTGTATCCTTCACTGATCTGAGCAAACCACGATCCTGTTCCTTGCAAGTGGAATGTCTTCTAAGCAGTAGTAGACTCTGTATCCTATCCTGGATGATGGCATGGGTTTGCCTAAAAGAATCATTCTTCTAGATCTCCTAGAGCCCATTGTAAATTAGGTAGTTAATTTTAATGCCTGGATTTCTTGTAGATACTCTAGCAATGCAAATTCACCTAGATTCATCCTTTTTTATTTTTATAGATAAAAGCTTATAAATAAATACATATGAATAAAAGAATCACATACCTATTTCTGCCAGATATAATAGAAGCTTCAACCACATAGAAACTTTCCTTCAAATTGATTCCTTATTTTACATAATTTAGGGGATACCATCTGTGGTTGAAAAAGAGGTATATTTTTGAAAAACTAGTATGCCATAGCTACAAAATAGAAATACAATATTTTCAAATCAATCTCTGTGTCCATTTTTTATTAGAGAAAGGCAATTTTACAGCCATCTGGTCTGCTTTTCCAGTCTCCCAACTGGGTCTGATGTCTGATATTCTTCTGTTGCAACTAATCCTGTTTGTTACAGCAGCTGGCCTCGGAGGCAGAACCAGTACTTCTCTCCCCTCTGCTTCCAGACACCTGTGTGCATATCTCTACTGAAAGATTTTATTACATTGTTATTATAGTTATTTCTTTATATATTTGTCTTTCCTCTGAGCTTATGAGCTTCTCAAGGGCTAGAGTAGCATCTATTTGCTTTCACATTCCCATGGTCTCATAGATCTCACATGTCAAATGCATGAATATAATTATTGCAGTCAGAAAAAATCTCTTTACTCTTGATATCTTAATTCTGGTAAATGTGTAATGCATAACACTTTACTTTTTAAAACTCCCTCTTCTTTAACCTACTTTAAAAAAATTTATTTATCTATTTTTAGAGAGAAGGGAAGGGAGGGAGAAAGAGAGAAACATCAGTCTGTCACCTCTCACATGCCCCCATCCAGGGACATGGCCCACAACCCAGGCATATGACCTGACCAAGAATCTAATCAGTGACCTTTTGGTTTTAAGAACAATGTCCGACCCAACCAGTTAGGGCTATTAGTCCCTGTTTTAAGAGGAAAGTAAACTGATTAAATTCCCTGCAGATGGCATGTTGGTAAGGGCCAGTAACTTACAATCATATTCATAGTTTTACCACCAAGTGAATTTGACTTTAATGCTCATGCATTTGAACCCTCTGGTAAGTGATATAAAAGAACATATTATTACACCTAGTTTCTTTCTGTTATAGATATCTAGGAAAATAATTTTATAATTTTTCCTTTTAAATAAAATAGGATACAACTGGCGATAGGAAATAGACACAAGTTAAGAGTTTTGCCTACAGGTTTTATCATGACTTGTGACAGTCATTTAGCAATTGCCTTTATGGCTATATTTCATATTATGAAATCTATGGTAATATTGCATTTTATAGTTGTGAAATTTAGAATTAAAGTGGGACTACTTTTGTTCAAAAATAGCTCATAAACTCAATCCTGTTTTGAATAAAGTTCAAATTTCAGGTCCCTCTGGGTATTTAAACAGCCATATTTTTCTGTACCTTGATCATCTAATCAAAAGGGAATATTCTGAATGCATTTTTATCTTGCCTAAAATTAATAGTAAAGCTTTCAGCAGATGTTATGAGAGATTGGAAACTGTTAAATAAAAAGAACATCCTGAACAACCAATGGACCAAAAAGGAAATTAAAGGGGAAGTAAGAAAGTTTCTTGAGACAAAAAAGAAAAAGAAAAAGAAAAAGAAACACAACATACCAGAATATGTGGTATGTAGCAAAGGCCATTCTAAGAGGGAGGTTTATAGCAATAAAAACTTACAGTAAGAAGCAAGGATGATTCCAAATAAATAATCTAATTCCACATCTTAAGGAACTAGATGAAGAAGAACAAATGAAGCCCACAGTTAGCAGAAGAAAGAAAATGGGACACATTAGAGCAGACATAAATGAGGTAGAGAACAGAAAAATAATAAAAAAAAGATTAACCAAACTAAGAGTTGGTTCTTTGAAAATATAAACAAAATTGACAACCCCTTAGCTAGGCTAACCAAGGAAAAAGATAAAGGACTGAAATTACAAAAGTATCGATGAAAAAAGAAATTTTACAAAGGATGCCACAGAAATTCAAATGATTATAAGATGCTACTATAAACAATTCACACACAAAAAAAACCCCTGGACAATCTAGAAGAAATGGACACATTTTTAGAAACATACTACTTACCAAGACTGAATTGGAAGGTATAGACTACAGAAATTCTAAATGGACCAATTACAATAAGGGAATTGAATCAATCATCAAAAATCTCCCACAAAGAAAAGCACAGGTCCAGATGACATCACTGTTGAATTTTATCAATCATTTGATAAAAAATTAATACCAATTCTTCTCAAATTCTTCCAAAAAATTTAAGAGGAGAGGTTTCTGTACTCATTTCATGAGGCCAGCATTATCCTGATACCAAAACCAAAAAGGACTCCACTAGAAAAAAATACTACAGGCCAATGTCCCTGATGAGTATAGCTGCAAAACCAATACTCAGCAAAATACTAGCAAACCAAATTCAGCAGCACATTAAAAGTATCATTCAACATGATCAAGTGAGATGTATCTCTTGGATGCAAGCATACCAATATCAATCAATGTGATACATAATATCAGTAAAATGAAACAGCACATATAATCATCTCAATAGATGAAGAAAAAGTATTTAGCAAAATTCAACATCCAATCATGATAAAAACCCAACAAATTAGGTATAGGAAAACATACCTCACCATAATAAAGACCATATATAACAAGCCCAAAGTTACCATTGTACCCAATGGTAAAAGATTGAAAGCTTTTTCTCTAAGATCAGGAGGAAGACAAGGATTTCCACTGTCTTGACTCTTAGGCAGCATAGTACTAGAAGTCCTAGCTAGAGCAATTAGGCAAGAAAAAGACATAAAAGTTATCAGAATTGGAAAGGAAGAAGTAAAACTGTCTGTTTGCAGATGACATGATTTTATATATAGAAAATTCTAAAGACTGAACCAAAAAACTGTTAGATATAATTGATGAATTTATTAAATTTGCAAGATCTAAAATGAACATGTGAAAATTAGATGTGTTTCTATACACTAACAACCAATTTTCTGAAAAAAAAAGAAATTTATCTCATTTACAATAGCATCAAACAACAATGAAATACTTAGGAATAAATTTAAGGAAGTAAAATATCTCTACTCTGAAAACTATGAGACATTGATAAAAGAAGTTGAAGAAGACACAGGTGAATGGGAAAATATCTTGTGCTCATGGATGGAAAGAACTAATCTTGTTAAAATGTCAACACCACCAAAAGCCATCTGCAGATTTAACCCAATCCCTCCTAAAAGTCCAATTGAAGCATCACCCTTCAATTTCAAGCTACATTTTAAAGCCACAGTCATAAAAACAGCATGATACTGACATAAAAACAAACAAATAGACCAATGGAATAAGAATCAAAACCCCAGAAATAAACCCAAGCATATGCAGTAAACTAATATTTGACAAGGGATCTTAGAATACTCAATGGAGAAAGGACAATCTTTTCAATAGAAAGCGCTGGGATAATTGGATATTCACATGTAAAAGAATGAAACTGAACACCTTTCTTACACCACTCACAAAAGTTTACTGAAAATGAGGGGCAGAGGAGAGCAATGGGGAAAAAGGTGGACAACTGTAACTGAATAACAATTTAAAATATGAATTAAAGACTTAAATGTGAGACCTAAAACAATGAAAATCCTATAAGAAAACATAGGAATAAAGTGACTTGACACGGGTCTTGGTAATTAATTTTTGAATATGATACCTAAAGCACAGGCAACAAAAAAGAGATAGGACTACATTAAAATAAAAAGTTTCTGTGTAGCAAAAAAGAAACCATCAAAAATGTGAAAAGTTAATCTGTGGAATGGGAAAAATATTTGCAAACCATAAATCTGATAACGGGTTAATATCCAAAATATATAACAAATTCAATAGCAACCCTGGCCTGGTGGCTTAATTGGTTGGAGCATTGTCCTCTACACCAGAAGGTTATGGGTTCTATTCCTGGTCAGGGCACATACCTAGGTTGCATGTTCGATCCCTAGGCTGAACACATATGGTAGGCAGGCAACCAATTGATGTTTCTTTCTCATATCAATGTTCTCTCTCTCTCTCTCTCTGTCTCTCCTCCTCCTCCTCCTCCTCTCCCTCTTTCTCCCATCCTCTCTCTCTCAAATCAATAAATATATTGTCAGGTAAGGATTAAAATAAAAATAATATTAAAAAAAGAATTCAGGGGGAACCAGATGAAAGAAGATGAAAGGATTAGTCAAAGAACATATATACATGACTCATGGACACAGACAATGATATGGGGGTTGCCTAAGAAGGGGAAGCATTCTGGGTGAAGGTGGACAAAGGCAGAAAAATCGGGGACAATTGTAGTAGTAAAATATATAAAATACTAAAAAAAAGAATTCAATAACATAAGCCCCACCCCCCCCAAATAACAATTAAAAAGTAGGCAAAGACCCTGAATAAATATTTCTCCAAAGAAGGTGTACAAAACACCAGCAGGTACATGAGAAGATGCTCAGCATCACTACTCATTAGGGAAATGCAAATTAAAACCACAATGAGATATCACCTTACACCTCTTAGAATGGCCATTGCTGGGTCAAATGGAAGTGCAGATTTTATAAGAAACTGCTCTTACAGCTGTCAGAGTGACTGTTATCAAAAAGACAGCAAATAACAAGTGTTGGTGATGGCATGAAGAAAAGGGAACACTTGTGCACGTTGGTGGGTGTGTAAATTGGTGCAGCCACTATGGAGATTATGTAAAAAATTAAAAATAGAACTACCACACAACCCAGCAACTTCACTTCTGTGTACTTATTCAAAAAAATCAAAAACAGTAGTTCCAAAAGGTATCTGTACTCCTATAACAGCATTATTTATAATAGCCAAGACATGAAAACATCCATCAATGCATGCATGAATACAGATGGTGTGATGCACACACAGACAATGGGACATTACTGAGCCATAAAAATGAGGAAATCCGACCATTTGACACAGCATGGATAGATCTGTGGCATTTTGCTAAACGAAATAACTGAGACAGAGAAGAGCAAATATTGTATAATTTCCTTTACATGTTTAACCAAAAAAAACCCCCAACACCTCATTAAAAAGATTAGATTTTTAGTTACCAGAGGCAGAAGCTGGGGTGAGGGGGGAGAAGGTGACAAAAGATACACAGTTCAGTTATGTGATGAGTAAGTACTAGGGGTGCACTGTACCTGACTACAGCTAACTGCTATCTTCTGTAAAGTTGTTAAGAGAGGAAATTCAGAGAGTTCTCATCACATGGAGAAATATTTTTTCTTTCTTTTCTTTTTAATATATCTCTATGAGAAGATGGATGTTAGTTGAACCTATTGTAGTAATTATTTCACAGTATATGTAAATTATATACCACATGTAAATTAAGTGATATATGTCAATTATTTCTCAGTAAAACTGGAAGAAAACAAAAGAATACTAAGGGGTTATGGCAGTCTAGCAAGGAAATGGCAAAGTAAACAACCAAATGAAAAAGTGTAGTAAGCAACTACTGTTTCTTTAATACATTTATTTGAAATGATTCAAGTTATGGTTGTTTGTGAAAGGCATAATTGTGAAAGAATTTCAGACCTCAAATATTTATGCTTTTTAAAAGAAGAGCCACAACCTTTAAAACTTGGTAAGTGCTTCACATTCTTACGGTGGATTTTATTTTTTTCTGAAGCCAGAGCAATAAAAATAAACCAGTACCATCAACTCTAACATTGAAATGCGGATGGTCATTTAAATACTGTTAAGTCCAGAAAATCAAAATGGCCCGCTAAAGCTGTGTTACAAAATAAATAATATCATATGACTGATATTCATTTTATAAGGTAGTAGATACCCAATCATGAGCAGGACTATTTTACTAAGACTTAAGGATTTCTTTTGTAAATAAATATTGTAACACCTATATAGTCTTCTAAAAGTATCTCAAAATGAGAAGAAAAAGTTTAAGAAATATCTGTTTACTATAGAGAAAAGTAAATATATCTTTGCACAGACATGGGGATCTAAAAAAACCCCAGAAATCCAGTTAAGATTAAAATATGCTAATAGACAATTCCTAATTTATGAATGCTTTTAAAATCAGAATCAGCACGAACTTTCCAAAGGGTTGCAAATATAATTGCACCATTATTTTTTTAATTACTTGACCTCCTATGAAGGCAGCATGAGCAGTGACTGAGAACCCAGGATCTGGAGTGGGACCGCCTGGCTTTGAGTCCTAGCTCTGCCAGATAACAGCTGTTTGGGTTTTCTAAGTTAATTAACTTTTTTTCCTCTCTATTTCCTAAATAGGAATGATAATAGAATCCAACTATAGAGTGTGTGGAATAATACATGGAATATATTGTAAGCACTTTGTAAAGTTTAGCTAATGCTATGGGGTTTTTGACCATCTGCCTCATCCTGTTTTCTGAAAATCACAGACATGGTAGTTGTCACTCATGTTCAACCAGGAGAAAGTGGACATCTGTGAAGTCCACGGGCAAGCATGGCTTCTCAGTGATGCAGGGAGTTACGGTTGAGGTTAGACTGCCGCGATGGTTCTGTAGTGTTAATCCTCACTGAGAAGCACTGGGCCACCAGGGTTCTTAGTACGCAAACAATCATGCAAGGGTGCACTGTGGTGTGTTACTGATTTTGCATATTGTCGCGCTCAGGACTTTTATTTTCCACACACATGCACTTCTCAGGTCCACACCTGGTCTAGAGTCTCCATTCAGCACTGATTTCATGAGCTACCAACTCAGTAGCTTTTCTTTAGGAATTGACTTTATTTTTAATTAAACGTATTGGGGTAACATTGGTTAATAAAATTATATAGTTTTCAAATGTATAATTGTATAGTACATCATCTGTACATTACATTGTGTGTTCAGCACCCAATATCAAATCTTCTGTCACCAGAAAGTTGACCCCCTTTACTCTCACTCCTCCCCAGTCCAACTTTCCCTCTGGTAGCCACCATACTGCTGTCTGTATTGATGAGGTTTTTTGTTTATTTTTCTTGTTTCTTCACTTGTTGCTTTCAGTTTTATATCCCATATGATTCAAATCATGTGGTTCTTGACTTTTTCTTTCTGATTTATTTTGCTTAGCATGATATTCTCAAGATCCGTCCATGTTGATGCAAATGGCAGTACATATTTCATCTTTTCTTATGGCTGAGTGATATTCCATAGTGTATGTGTAGCGTATCTTCTTTATCCAATCCTCTATGGATGGGCACATTGGTTGTTTCCATGTCTTGGCCACCATGAATAAAGCTGCAGTGAATACAAATGAACTGACTTTAAAGATTAAGGTATCTCTTCCCCTTAAAATCTCAAAAACCAAGCACCTGATTATATTAGAAGCCTAAATAACAAGGCTGCTCACTAATCCTTCAAAGGAAAGCTATTCTGAAGTCCAAAAAGTTTTCTGTGGGAGTGTTGTTTTAATAGGTGCTAATAAATCTCAGAGCCTGGTATGTATGTCCTTTGGTGTAATCCCTTCCAACATCGATTCTGTGCTTGCCCGAGTGACTTAGTTTGGCCAATGGGACATTAGTAAGGATGACACAAGCATAGATTGGATAAGTGCTTATCCATTGCAGCTTGCCCTCTTGGGTAGCGGCCGCCATCATTTGACAAAGGCTTGCACATCTGGAGGCTGCAACACCACATGGAAAGGAAGCCCAGCTATCCCATCTATGGCCGCTCGTTTGTGTGTAGCAGCAGGTAATTGATGCAGCCCCCCCGTTCAAGCTAAAGGACTTTCAAACACCTCTCTTAAGTGAAGACACGCACTTGCACATTTTTATTTTTGGTATAACCATTGCTATACTTGGCCTGAAAATGCATTATGTGTTAATAGGGAATGCATTTTCTAATTACACTAATCAAACCCTATTATTGACATTATATGTGTAAAATTTACTGAAGGAAAATTTCAATATATACATAGGAAAAGTTCTGCTGAGTATTAAGGAAAGTCAGTGTTAAGGAAAACACGTAAAGAGATTAAAAAAAAGTTTATTGTTTACAATTAAACATCTTCAGATGTACTTACGCTTCAAACTTTCTGTTTCCCTATCAGGAAGTTGCAAAGTGTACCGCAGTGACCACTGCAGTGAAGTTCAGTCACCACCGTTGTAGGTATAAATTTGGCACCTCAGTTTACTAGTTTTTTATTTAAGGAAACACTATGGGCTTTTCTGAGCTTTAGATTCTTTATCTACACACCAAAGACTGTATTATCTAATTTATAGGCTTGTTTTATTAGACAATAAATTTTAAGCTATGTAGAAAAATGCTGGGCCCTTGACATCTTAGTAGTTGTTCAGTACAGTCAGCATTCTCTCTTCTCCCCATCACTAGTTTGCCGGTTTGGAGGCCATCTGGACATATGAAACCACTGGAAAGAGTTGCTGTTTGAAAAAGATATTTGGAGCAGATGGATAGTCTAACTTGTTTCTGTTTTGAGGACTAAAGGAATGCCCAATACCTTGACCCCACTCTCTAATCTTCCATCCCAAATGCCAAGGCATTGGTCAGCACTGTTGTAGGATGGGACAAACAGTAGTAATAAAATTGTGATCGTCCATGTAGTAATGGTCTGGGAAGGGCTGCAAAGATATTTTACTCTGCTGCTCATTCTTAACCTCTTAGAACATTTCAAATGGAGACTGAGGCTTTACCCTGGGTTTCAAATAATCCCCTTCTAAGTGTGCATTTTAATCTTATCACTTACTCACATTTCAGAGCAAAATATGTGTTCTATTTATTCTCTTGTGTCTTTGCTCTGACACTTTCTTTGTTTCATGCTGACTTTTTTCGTTTTTTCCCCCTCTCTACTTAAGTGAGCATTTGTGCCCTCAGGTACTGATTCTGAGCCACTGCCTCTTTGAAATATCTGAGATAGTTAAGCAACTTTCTCTTGTAGGGTCCAAGACTTTAGTTAGGTTCCTGCCCACAAAAGGAATTCTGAGATTTCCACAAATTTCCTCATAGACATGTGCCCTGAAAAGACACATTTATTAATAACCAGCCAAGGCTCAAAAGAAAACATCTTTCTCTTGTTTTATGAAATCATACAACCTAGAGCTTACTTTTCAGTCTCAGGTAACAGCATCTGCGAGAGCATTTGTGGTCATAATTAAAGGGCTGATTTAGATGGTAGATGATTCAGTTGTAAATTTATTATGCCATAAAAATATGTATTTCAGACCAGATATGAATATATCAAATTAATTTGACAAAACATCTTAAACAATAGTAGGCCTGTTATTGATGTTTCAAAGGTAACATCACAGAAAACTGGGGGTACGCATTCTGGACAAAGGCTCTCAGGTAAGCAGATAACCTACCTGCAGCTTCAGCGACCTTCTACATCCTACTTTGGTGCCACCTGTCACCCTATGGAGGTTCAAGGGAAGTGAGAGCAATTGGGAGCTGCTCACAGACCCACTGAGAGCAGAAGCCATACCTTATACTTTGGATCTCCTCAGTGTCAAACAGCCTCCCACACTGAGAAGAAGCTTATTACTAAATACGTATTCAGTGGGTGACTGTTTCAGTGGGGCTTTAGTAGTTTTACTTTTCCAGGTTTCACGACCTGGTTGTCAGCCTTCATAAATCATTTGTATTAGTGTCTTGGTTGTAAATGTGTGCATCTTAGGGTTCTCTGAGTATCTGAAGCTCTTTTCATAGGCTTTTACTATGGCCATTCATCAGATATCTTAAAATACGTATTCCTTTGCTGAAAACAAACAAAACATATTCTCAGATTCCATTACCTATGGAGACCAAAGCCCCTAATAGGGCATCCAAGGCCTTCCCCAATATTCTGTGCTTACTTTTATATTCTCACTTTCCCCAACCTTAGCTTTTAGTCTGAGAAGACCTAATTAGCCATGCATTCCCTCTCTGTGGGACGTCTCCCTCCTCCATATTATCAGGCAAAAATGCCATTCACAGTCCTGAGAAGGAGCTGCCTCCGGGAGCATCTCTGCCACCACTCAGTCTAGAGGTGGCATGAGCAACAGATGGTGAGCAGACCAGGACTTTGACAGGCTGCATGAAAGAAAGGCCTGCCTGGTAGGGCTTAGCACCAGGAAAGAAAACACAGCTTCATCTAAAAAATGGTGTGAGAGTCAATTAAAACAAAGGGAGTCAGTATGAAGCCATTAGGGCAGAGGAAAAGGGGGTGACATCAAGAGGGATTATGCAGAAGTTTAATCTGTGTCGCCACCAAGGAAGACCACCAGGCTGGGGGTGAGTGGTTTCAGGATAGGCTCTGGTGAAGGAGGGTAGCAGGGTGCTGCAGACAGGCCTCTGGCCTTTATCTGATCTGGGTTTACTCCAGACCTGCATTTTATTTTATTTTATTTTATTTTTTTATTCAGTTACAATTGTCTGCATTTTCTCTCCATCCCTCCTGCATTTTAAAGGAACATGCTACCCTGTGGGCTGTTGTAACCTTCAACACTTGCTAGAACATTCAGTCCCCTCCTGGGCACCATGAACTTCTAGAAACACAGGTCGCGCCCAGGTATTCTTTGCGATGTGTGCAGGACATCTCTCTCCTGCTCTATAGGAAGGGCCTGTCTGGAAGGCGCAGGTTGTTCCCTACTCATCTTTCCACCTTTCTCACAGCTCCCCTACCCCATGTTCACAAGCGCAGGAGCTCCCAAGAGAGTTGGTGTTCAAGATTTTTATTGAAACAATGAATAAATCAATGGCTAAGTAAGTCACTTGTAATATAAGAATCTTAATATAGAATCCAGTAATATGGATAAAAGCGGGCTTAAAAATATGTCTTGCAGGGCTACATTAACTGAGCAACTGCTACATTTTCTTAAGCCTACTAACAATGAACTTGCCAAACAAGTACATCTGAAGTCTATGGACTTTGTAAATGAATGTAACAGTGTCCTCAGAAACATTACCTCCTGCAATGTGAAACATTGAATAGAATGCCTACAGCAAAGTCGGGTTGTGACCAGCTCTGCTGGACACGGGGTTTAGCACTTCTGAGCTTCAGTTTCCTCATCTGTGAGATGGAGACAGTTCCCTGCCTTACCTGTTTCCCAGAGGTTTGGGAAGGATAAAAAATATATATCTATTGAAATTTCTTGGTAAATTTTCACATCATACAAATATTACTCTTTATGTTTACTGATAAACACATTCATTTAGAGGAGCACGAGGCCCTATTAACTAGGTAATGATTCTTTGATTATTTGCCACTTTCAGATCTTTGTAAGATTTGCAAGAAAGGTATAATCATTGCCTAGGTTTATACTGATTGTATATCTCAGCATATTTGAGGAGAAAAAATATCAGAAGGTGATGAAGCATACAGGTGATGGAAAGGGAAATTTGGGGGATATTAATTATACTAATATTTAATGGAAGTATATATATTAAAACAATTAGGTTAAAATATAGACATTTTGATAGATATACTCACTTTTTATAGAATATTAAATTAGAAAATTTTTATACCTCTTTTCTTTTTTCTGTTATTCCCTTTGCTATAATTTCTATTATCATATTTCACTACCTAAAACTCTTTAAGCTCTTTCTGAACTCAGTTTTTAAAAAAACTACTCCAAGAAATATAGCATTAGAATTTTTTTTGCCTCTTTACTTGCAAAGTGATATTTCATCTTCAAAGTTACAATTTACTTTTTCAGAATTAAATCACTGGGGTAGATGAATGGATAAAATGAAAAATTAATGACCTTTTTTTTTTCTTTTTGTTTCTTGGTAGCTTCCCCTGTTATCTATGCTTCAGGGAGCCAAATTATTTGTTAGTCCCATGTCCTGGAGCTATAGTTAACTAACATATCCCTTAGGCAGTCTGTGTAGTAGAAAACCTGAAACAGTGTTAAGAGATCTGGATTCTAGACCCATTTTTCTTTTTTCTTTTTTTAAAATTTTTATTATTATTCAATTACAGTTGTATGCCTTTTCTCCCCATCCCTCCACCCCACCCCAGACAAACCTGCTTCCCTCCCCGCCTCCACCCTCCCCCTTGATTTTGTCCATGTGTCCTTTATAGTAGTTCCTGAAAGGCCCTCTCTCCACTATCCCCTCCCCATTCCCCTCTGGCTATTGTTAGATTGTTCTTAACTTCAATGTCTCTGGTTATTTTTTGTTTGCTTTTTTCTTTTGTTCATTATGTTCCAGTTAAAGGTGAGATCATATGGTATTTCTCCCTCACTGCCTGCCTTATTCCATTTAGCATAATGCTCTCCAGTTCCATCCATGCTGTTGCAAAGGGTATAAGCTCCTTTCTCTCTGCTGCATAGAATCCCATTGTGTAAATGTACCATAGTTTTCTGATCCACTCATTTGCTGATGGGCACTTAGGTTGCTTCCAGTACTTGGCTATTGTAAATTGTGCTGCTATGAACATTGGTGTGCATAGGTACTTTTGGATTGGTGTTTCGGGGTTCTTAGGGTATAATCCCAGGAGTGGAATTGCTGGGTCAAAGGGAAGTTCCATTTTTAGTTTTCTGAGGAAATTCCATACTGTTTTCCACAGTGGCCTCACCAGTCTGCATTTCCACCAACAAGGTACTAGGGTTCCCTTTTCTCCGCATCCTCTCCAACATTTGTTTGTGGATTTGTTTATGTTGGCCACTCTGACTGGTGTGAGATGGTACCTCATTGTGGTTTTAATTTGCATCTCTCTGATGCCTAGTGATGCTGAGCATCTTTTCATATGTCTCTGGGCCTTCTGCATGTCTTCCTTGGAGAAGTGTCTGTTCAATCCTTTGCCCATTTTTTTAATTGGGTTGTTTGTCTTCCTGTAGTGGAGTCATGTGAGTTCTTTCTATATTTTGGAGATCAGACCCTTGTCTGAGGTATCATTGGCCAATATGTTTTCCCATACCATTGGTTCTCTTTTTTATTTTAATGCTGTTTTCTTTAGCCCAATTTTTCATTTTAATTACTTTTAATTAGTTTTTCATTTAACTAGTTAGCTTGGGCAAGTCACCTTACATCTCTGAATTTTAGTTTTCTCCTGTTTAAAAGGAGGAGGTTTGTGCCTTGGTCAGTGTGGCTCAGCTGGCTGGAGTGCTGGCCTGTATACCACAAGGTTGCAGGTTAAATTCCTGGTTATGGCACAGCGCATGTACCTAGGTTGTGGGGTTTGATCCCCAGTAGGGCATGTGTACAGAAGGCGACCAATCAATGTTTCGTTCACACATCATATTTCTCTCTCTCTCCCTCCTTTCCTCCCTTCCTCTCTCTCTAAAAGCAATGAAATGAAAATGTCCTCTGGTGAGGATAAAAGGAGATGGTTGCTGGAAATCAGAGACATAGGCATGAAGCTGTGCAAATATGTTTTTTTGGTAGGAGTAATGCAGTTAACAATGATAGTATTACGGGACAAAAGTTGGGTTCAGCATCTTGTTAACAAATACAGGCATAAGACAAAGGTTGGTGGAGAAGGAAAAAGGTCTTTATTAAGATGTTTCACAATTTGGAAGGACAGGAGACTCCCCTGTTACCAGCTCCTCTCTTCCACAAAACGCAGAAAACCCAAAAAAGACTGAGACCCAAAACCATGCCCAGAAATCCCACTCTATCCTTCTGTGTCCTTCGGAGCACAAGGCTGCTAGGTGGACTGCTCTCTAGCTCCAGGCTTCCAGGAGTCTGTGCACGTGGCCAGCACTGCCATTTCCATTCCCTGGCCACAGCACACACCAGGGGCCTGGGACCACTGCTGACAGCTGCAGCTGGGTGCGCAGAGGCTCCAACCACAGGCCATGGATCCTAGAAGAAGGGAAGAGGTGAGTCTCTGCCCTCCCTCTGTCCAAATCTTCCTGTCCAAGCTTCAGTGCACTCTGGAAGGCTTCAGCTCCCCAGCCAATCCCAACCTTTTCCCAGGCTAGACTGAGAGGTCTGCACCTCCCTCTGCCACCAAGTTAACCTTTAGGTATACATACCTCTGTGTCCTATGGTTTCCCATTCAATCATGAACCAGAAGAGGGTAGGAGGGCTTTTGCCTCTGCCAGTCACCCTCACCAGCCTCATGCAGACTTCGTATAAGGCCTCCTCCTTCCGCATCTTTGCCTGGGGGTGTGCATCAGTCCTCACACACTGACTGTACTAGCTCGGTTACTGGGGCAACATGAATTTGCCCCTGCTGCTTCTGGCTTTGCCTGTGGTCCCTCCCTTAGTCTGGGCACCACACCAGTATCAATGGGGTTGTGCAAAATTACAGTTATCACCTATAAAGTATTTTTTAAAGTATTTTTTATTGTGTGAACACTGACAAAGCAAATTGCAGGCTAATTCAAAAAGCCACCAGTTTTTAACCCTCAGAATTAGTCATCTCTGAACACCTTTTGAGCTTTTAATTCTGTAACATTCATCACCTATATTAGTCAGCTCAGGCTGTCACAACATAATACCAAGGACTGGAGAGCTTAGCAACAGAATTTATGTTCTTACAGTTTTGGAGACTGGAAGTCCGAGATTAAGGTGTCAGAGGGTTAGTTAGGTCTGGTGAAGGCTTTCTTTTTGGCTTGAAGATTGCCTCCGTATTGCGATGGTCTTTCCTGGGGGTGTGCAGGTGGAGAGACAGATATTTCTCTTGCTCTTCATCTCATAAAGTTACTAATCCCATTGTGAGGGCCCTAGCAGTATAAGCTGATCTAACCCTAATTACTTCCCAAAGGCCTCATTTCCAAACACCATCAAATTAGGGGTTAGGGCATCAAAATATGAATTTGGAGGGGGGCAAATATGTTCAGTCCATAACATACCCTATTCAGTGGTTTGCCTGAAAATCTTGGAAAGGGTTAGCTGTGCAGTTACAGGTTCTAAAGAACACAAAGACATTTTCCTTGGACAGTGGATGACTGAGAAATAGTAAAAGCTTTCCTGTATCTGGGGATTATGTACAGAATATGAGCTCACTGTTTTTTGTCTTTGTTAATGAAAGAAAAGGAACTATCTTCCAAAATTAAATAGAAATGGATTTAGGATATATAAAAGAAAAACATCTAGAAGTTAACCTAAATCTCCAGATTAGAAAAGAATTACACAATTTTATTCTAAGATTTCCTGCCAAAAGACTAAGCTATTTTCCACTTTCCTTCTTATTTTTTTCTTAAAAATGCAAAATAGTGAATGAGGTATTTATCTAACTAGCACTTTTGGTTTCTCTTGTTATCAATAAGGAGGTATTAGCTAAATTAATTCTGAATTCTTCAGCTAGCTTACTTTTAATTGTAAAAAGGATAACATTTTATTCAGTTGATTTCAACATAAACTCATTTTATCAATCATGTTATATTCGAATGTCTAGGTTACTTTTTACTTTACTAGGTTTTTACTTTACTAAAAGAATGAAGAGTGAGTATAAAACCAGAATTGAAGAGTATAAAACCAAGAACATTTCGTTGTTAAAAAACAGACTCATAGACATAGAGCTGACTGGTGGTTGCCAGAGGGGAGGGAAGTTGGAGGGCTGGGTAAAAGAGGTGAAGGGATTAGCAAGTACAAGCTAGTAGTTACAAAATAGTCATGGGGATGTGGGGCTTAAAATGGGAAGTATAGTCAATAGTGTTGTGATGACTGTGTGTTAGGCGGGTGCTGGAGGTATGGGGCGGGGACGCTTTGTGATGTATGTGATTGGCGTCTGGGCTGTACACCTGAAATCAATATGAAATAATGTTGAAGGTAAATTGTAATTGAAAAATAATACATACATACATACATACACACATACATACATAAAATAAATAAATGAATGAATAAATAACAAATGTATCTAAGTTTCCAGCACATGGAAAGTAACTTAAAAGGAAACTATAAACTTTTATATTCACCCCGGGGAGTAGGGTGTAGCTGTATCCTGATTCATTAATTCTCAGTTCCTACCTACCTAGAAAATGTGTTCATTATATTACTTGCATTTGACATCCTGACCACAAAAAGACTGATATCATGTAATTTTCAGAATCTTCAGTCATATTAAGTAAGACAGAGTCTTAGAACTCTGCTTGGAACTTCTCAAACTCAGTTTTGTTTTGACAGAGATCGACGAGTCATCTTGGTTTTTTTAGACTGGTTCACCTTTCTCATGTAAACAGACTAATGGGAGATATGATTGTTAGCAGCAGTATTTAAATGTTTTAAATCCAAGTATTTTTAGAATATTTTACTATTTTCATACACCAGCCAATATCTGTGTTCTTGGATGTTTTGATTTGAACTTGCCCACTACCTTTTTCCATTTTTTAATATTCTTTTGTTGTTTGTTTGTTTTGTTTTGAAGCAACCACAGACTGTATCACACATTTGCAGCCTTTTCCCCTACAAGGTTACAGACCCTTTGGAAGGAAGCAGGTACTTCACAGTCAGTTTGTTTTGGCTGAGAATAAAATGAGATTATTTTTGGCTTGGGCTTGTTAATTGTCCTGCGCGGTCTCTCAAATTGATTTCTGGAATTATTTGTTTAACAAGCAGGAGCTTGGAGGAGTGGAGATGCCCTCAATACCAGAATTCCTGTCTGCTCCCTACTGTTTGTGACTTGTAAAATCAAAGGGACAATGAAACTGGTTCTACTCTTCTATTAATGGAGAAATAGGAATGTAGAAATAAAATCAGATTGTTTTATTTCTAAATCTGTGATTTTAGGAAAGTGAATGTCCTGGAAGGGGAAAAATAGTTATAAGTAAGAAAAGTGAACCATGAACTTCTAAGTAACCAGCTACCTTTATTTTACTTCTCCACGCAGCAGTAACAATTACTCCCTTGTGTGGGCCAGGCAGGGTGTTCCTGCTAGTTCATCTCTCATCGTGAGCCAATAATGACGGCATTTCATCCTTATCATTTTGACCCCTGCCACCAACAGAGGTTTTGTGTGTGTGTGTCTTATTCTAGTTTCTCTTTTTTGGAGGTTAAAAATAAATCATGTCACCCATTTAACCTACTTCTTTTCCAGCCAAGAACTTTAGCTGTCAAAAGCCAAGGACTGGGCTTCTTTGTGTGTGTGTGTGTGTGTGTGTGCGCGCGTTTAATTCACAATGCTTAATAGAACACCTGGCATGGAGTAGACCATTAAAAATGGTCTACTTTCGGTTAATAACTTAATAACTTTCTGTTATCTTCACAAAATCAAAAGAAAAAATCACCTCTTTTTTGTTTTGGTTGAGAAAGATAAGAAATAAATAGGTGGAATATTTAGAGGACTGAAATATAAATTATGCTCCTGTTTGTTTCATTGACAAAAGAAGGAAAATTAGAAAGACTTGGCCTATAAAGAATGTATTAATGATAAATAATCTATTGTTTTAGGTATGTGGTTTTACACACTATTTTATATTCTTGGACAGTACTTTAAAGATGTTAGATTTAATATGCTTTATTTATTCACTCATTTAATTTTTGTTTTATTTTAAGCAAATATATACATGCTTATAATTCAAAAGGTCAAATAGTTCTACTACAAAAGTGAAAAATTAAAGTAGTTCTGTAACATTGGCCTCTAGTTGCCCCTTGCCAAAGTCAACTATTTGCAGTTAGTATAACTGATTATGTTGTTTTTAAAACCACATCTCCAGAAAATACATTTTGTTCATGACTTCTTATATATACAGAGTTAAGCACTACCTCTGCTTTTCCACTATGAATAAGCAGGGATTTAGCTTTCCTCTCACCTGGCCCTCTCTGTGTAGTATACTTCCTATTTCCCCCTAGTGTTATTGGGATAATTTTATTAAATCAATATATTCAGTCCTTAAAATTAAATTAATCAGTGTAATTATAATTAATAATGTAAATGTTTTAGAGAAGCAATATTTCAAAATTATGTTTAATTTCATGTTGTTATTTTTAAAGATTTATTATCATTATTCTATTACAGTTATTCCTAATGTTTCCCCTTTGCCCTCCTCCGCCCATCAGACGCCCCACTCCCACAGTCAATTCCCACACTGTTGTCCATGTCCATGGGTCTTTCATACATGTTCTTTAGATAGTCCCTTCCCCTTCTTTCCACAGTCATTCCCTTCCCACCTCCCCTCTGGTCACTGTCAGTCCTTTCCATGTTTCCATGCCTGTGGTTCTATTTTGTTTGTTAGTTTATTTTGTTCATTAGATTCCTCTTATAAGTGAGATCAGATGGTATTGGTCTTTCGCCGACTGGCTTACTTCATTTAGCATAATATTCTCGAGTTCCATCCATGCTTACATCAAATTAAAAAGCTTCTGCACAGGTATAGAAACCACCATCAAAATGAAAAGGGAACTGACTGTATGGGAGAACATATTTTCCAATGACACATTGGACAGCGGTTTGATCTCCAAAATATATAAAGAAGTCAGACAACTGAACATGAGGAAAACAAACAATCCAATTAAAGAATAATAGAAATGTTTTTGAAAGTCTTTAATATTAAATTAATAAGTATAATTATAGTTAATAATGTAAATGTGTAGTAAATTATGATAGTTTCTTTTCCCATGCAACATTTTATTGTCCCTGGCATTGTTAATTTTCTAGATATTTTTCCTTTGTGTTTATCTTATCAGCACAAATTTTTTGGTGAAAAAACTATCTTCACTAAAAAAATTATCTAAAAAAATTATCTTTTTATCTTCCAGTCTTTTACAAAGAGACTGGAGGATGAGCGTGAGCAAGCAGGAGGTCTGACTGATTTTTACACACACTCTGGGCTTTTAAGCACATCCATTTCCTCCATTCAACCTCACTTCTAGAGATTCTGTGATAACAGGTTAACCCTTGGCTTTTGCTGGTTTCACCTTAGAATTTAATATTTTCTTTGGTCTGTTCAATCCTCACATCTAGTGACTTACAGCTTCAAAAATCATGACACCATTCTGTTCTGTCCCATGCTTTTAATGTTTAACAAAGTTTTGATGAGGTTTTAGAAAGAAGTAGAAGTATATTCAAGCATGCACTCTGCAATCTTTACTTGGAAGTTTAACTAATATGTATTTGTTACGTAAAATGTCTTGCTAAGTGACGTATGGAATTTTTTTTTTACCAAATTAGTAGAGTATTTTTCTTTCATGTGTTAGCATGCTTTGTGTACTTAACAGGACAGCGAGTGAAGTAAAAACAATTAGGCATAAATGCTTATACTAATTTTCAATTAGTATTCTTGTGTATTAGTTATTTAATATACTAGTATATTATTATACTTAGCAATACTATGCTAATCTTGCAGATTTTCCATAGAAAATTTAACAATACTTATGAGAATGCTTTGTACATGCCTGAACCCATAATGTAATCAAAAAGTATTAGAGCTGGAAGGAATACAGAGCATTCAGGTCTGACTCCTTCATTTTGCATATAAATATACTTAAGTTTCAATGGGCCTCGCCCAGTAGGTCATGCCACTATCACAGGAAAAGCAAAAGCCAGTGCTAGACCCATTCTCCTGGCCGGCTGGGTCGCCTCCACAGATTGTGCGTGGCTCTTGGTCAGTAGCATGGAATTCAGGTTAAAGAACAAGTTTCACTTAAGTGGTGTGAAAAAGACTTCAAACAAATGTGCAAAAGAATGTATCATAGGAAGAAGATCGAGTTACAGGCCCCAATTCACCTTGATAATTTGAATCCTGCAGGTGACCATTATTACCTCAAAATATTTAAATGCATGTATTGGATATTGTTAGTCACATTGAGATTAATTATTTCTCAGTGCTTAGAAGTGAAAAAGGAACAAGTTCCTGACTTAACTCATAACTGATAAAACTTTGGAAGGCAGTTTTACTTTTGATTCAGCTAATTTTAGCAGGTAAAAAAATGATACATACGAAATCAGGAGTCATTTGATTTTGAAATATATATTACTTTAAACTAATTCAGTGTTACATAAGCACAAGATGGGTTGTTTACATTGAAACATGAATCTTATTCTGCACAGAAAGTCTATCAACATCAGGCTTTCCTGCTGTGAGAGACACTGAGTTGGGTGACTGTTGAATATACATGACGTGCGTAAGAACTACAGTATGACCCTCTGAACCCACCACTACTCATCCTTTTACTATAAAGTTTTATTAAGTTTGAGGTTATAAAACAGAATTAAGTTGCAACACATTTGTTTTTCATAAAGGATGTAGCAAATGTACGTTCTCCTGAGGGACCAAAGAGGAAATGTGGATGAATAAACATGATTTCAGCAGTAGCTTTGCAGAGTTTATGGAGGAGACCCCACAAAATGAAAACAAAAGTCTTCTTGACATGGCATCAACTTTGTACATAATAGACAATTTGTTATAATGCTGGTGCTTATGCTGCCCTGTGAATATAAAGCGAATACTCATAGCGAGCTACAAAGAAGAAAGAGATCATTTGTAGAAAACAAAAGAGTTCCTTAGAAGTTTTAGGCAGACAGATCCACAAGAAAATGTAGTATACTTTGGAGAGGGAGGGGAATAAATATGATGTTATACTGATATTGTTTCTCTATAGCAGTGAGATAATTGATATCCTGGGTCTTTGCAGTTGTTTTTCAATAGAGAACAACAAATTATTTTGAAATTTGAGTTTCACGTCTCATTTGTTACTTAGTGACTGTTATTGGAATGATTATATGACATAAAGTTTAGCTTCCTGATAAATGAAACAGCAGTTATTATAGAGATAGCTTATTTAATGGCAGGTAATAGTTAAAATCTCTGTTTTACACAGGCTTTTAAGAATCTTACCTCTTGTACTCCAAAATGTACTCCAAAAGTGGGTACATTTTTAAAGGTCTATAATTACTTGCTATAGTGAGTTGGCCCAGCTCGTTGCTGTGCTTTTATGTGGAGTACAGCAGGTAACTGAAGAATCATCCATCTGTGAAACTCAGAGAAAGTGTTAAAAAATGTCCAGCCCATTTCTTCTCCTGATTTGGAAGTTGGTTGCATAGCAGCTGTTTGCAGAGATACAGGTGAAACTTATGTAAATACTGCCATATTCCTTTAAAAATGAAATAAATCAGCTTCTACAGGCAGTGTGTAAATTAGCATATTTATTCTTTCCCATATGCCAAATATACATTTCCCTTGCACATGTACCTAAAATAGGGGCTGTAGAAGAATTAAAGCTTCTAGCATATTGCATAGTTATAGGCAATATTCTATAGAATCAAGTGTGTAGAAATTATTTTCCCAAATATAAAGAAGAAATGTCAAAAAAAACTTTTATACTATTTGAACTGGAAGCTTAATTAGGCATAAGACACAGAATTTGGAAGTAGGAGATGTTACTGAAGGAAAATGATCTGAGGTGTTTTTAGTGGCTGTGAAAAAAGATGGCTTGGAGATATTAGAAAGCATCTCATCATTAGTTTACACGTCTAATAAGGCTGTGATAGAGAAAGAAGGAAAGAAAAAGAGTGCACATTTGTAAGGGAGTTAGATGATTTTTTACCTGACAGATTTTTATAACATGGTGAGAAATTAATTCTAATCGCCATGCAATGCTTCTGCGCTGTGTATACATTTAAGTCCAGGAGGTTCATAGACATTTATATATTTAGTGTTTTTCCCCACATGCTAGAAGTTGAATATTCCATGTAAATTATAAGCCCTCTTAGGCAGAAATTGTCTTATATTACTGTTATGTTTCATAGATCCACTGACTGTATCCTCCAAATAGCATTCTGCAGAATTCTAGCTTAGTAAATATGGCACCACAGAAAGTCTAGGCAGGTACCTTTTTTTTCTTAATGCAGGAAAAAATATAGAACTTTTCAGATAAGAAGCATGTGGAAAGAACTGCACTAACATAAAGTCTTATTAATTTATTATTTATGTGCACACTCTTGTTTATAAAAGTTAATGTAAGTGGTTTTGAGCATAGCTTTTGGAGGAATAATTTCTTCGCTAGCTGCTAAATGCTTATGATTCCTAGGATTTCTGGAAATGCAGCATCTATTTGACATGACTTTGTGACATGAATCCTGAGCTCTTTTTCTAAAAGTACATTTATTTGTTTGAGACTCAAAATTTTTATAGAAGCTTTGTTGAGATAAAATTTCACTCTTAAAAGTGTAAAATTTAGTTTTTAGTACATTCAGAGTTGTGAAACCATCACTTTAACTCCAGACTATTTAATCACCCCCAAAAGAAACACTATATCATTAGCTGTCTTTCTCTATTGGATTATTTTTAATGGAAAAAAAAACGTCAACTAAATTAAATGCAGTTAATCTCGCCATTGTAAAATCAGGGATGTATAAAAAGTTTGGTTGCCATGCTAACTCCTTCATATTTACTATCATCACAATCTATTTATTTTATTGGTGAGAGAGAGAAATATTGATTTATTGTTCCACTTATTTATGTATTCATTAGTTGATTCTTGTATGTGCCCTGATTGGGAATCAAACCCACAACCTTGGTGTGTTGGGATAGATGCTCTAACCAACAGAGCTACCCGGCCAGGCCCATGTCATGACAATTTAGAGTGATTACTACCAAATGCATTGCTAAATGTGATGCTTTATATGCATTTATACTGTTTTTTCTTTAATGTAGGTTTTAATACTTCTCTATAGGAGAAATGATTCAGAGAGGCATCTACATGGAAGAAGTGGCTAAACTTTTAAAACTGTGTTTGCATCACATGTCCCCTCTATTCAGAGTGTGTGTATATATAGAGAACGTCTAGTTTAGGGAAGGGTGAGGTTGGGGACTAAGATACTTGTCTTGCAAGCAAGCTACTTTGTACTTACATATTATTTTGGATGGTTTCATTGTGGCTAATGGAGATCATTTGGAATCTGAAGCTACTCCAGGACCACTGGCATTCATGCAAACATTATTATCAGGCTACATTGTGTCCCAGAGAAGGACAATTTAATGCTTTTCTTCCTTGGATTTAGGATTTCCAATGAATGCTCTTTCTACACTCAGTTTTTGAAGCTGCTCACTCTATTTTTATGGGACTTCCTGATATTCTGAATTCAATAAGTCAACTTGGATCTCCTGTGCTTTTCGTTTTCATCACCCACCTTCAAGGCTGATGGCTGTTGCCGACCACCTTTCTTTCAACCATGGCTGCATAACTTGACCACAATTCCGAGCATTCCTTTCTAGAATTTGCCACAAAGGTCAACAACCAGAGTTTAAGATTTCCTTGCTTCCCCCTTATGTGACCCTCACATGTATTAGCTATTTTGGGGGGTGAGATTTTATTTATGAATTCTTTGTCATTTTATTTTGTTCTTTTTTCCCCCAGAAATGTTCATTCTTGTCAATATTTTTAAGTTAGGGGGGCAGATTCCTTGAAATCAAAAGCCCTGCCTGTGTACATTTCTTTGGTTGGCTACAAACACAGAGAGCTCCAGCCCTTAACAAATACCTTGGAATAAAGCAAATGGAAGTTTTAACTGTGCATTCTCCAGTCTTGTATTAGAGCCTAAATAAAGTGCTTCAAGTTTACCTAAGGACTAAATATACTTTATTAGCTTATGAAGCATTTCTTATTTATTTGACTTTTTTCTGGGAGGGCAACAATAAGTAGAGCATACATTTCCAACATGCAAAATGAGTTGCATCTTTCCATACGCAAGCTTATAATTGGGCTCCTGCAGCCACACAGCTTCACATATGGTACTTAGGAGTCAATTAAAGCACCCTAACAAGCAATTATGAGTTTATTGTTTAATTCGATTTCCACAACTCATGCTGCTCCACTCAAAAGTTGCATATGTCAGTCAGCATATAGTAATAAGTACATACTTTATTCAAATGCTACTTTTGAAGAATAGGACTTCCGAATACTGTGTTCTAAACATTGTGCTCTGCACCCAGAGAAAAATTTGAAGGATAAAATGAAAGCACTTGGGGTATGGAAAGAACTTGCTTTTACTTCTAAATAGAGTTGTTTTGATAATAGCAAGGAAAAATATCTCCTCCGTTACTTACAATGATCACAGAAACAGAACTGCTAGGATATTCGCTGAGGGAGAGTATGTGGAGCAGTTGCTTAATTGAGCTGAGGTGATTCAGGTCCAAAGGGAAAAGGCTTGGATCTTTAAATGGAAAAGTAGGCTTGGTGAGGCAGGGGTGAATTCACTCTCCGTGCCTGGAAACTACCAGTGCTCAGGGGCCACCTTTTCGGTTCTCTTTACGTTACCAGGGTTCCTGGCCCTCCCCACACAAATGTTGGCCACTGAGGGAGAGGGTTAGAGCAGTCCTTTCCTCTCCTCTGCCACCGGAATAACTAGGCATGGACAAGTGAGGGAGACTATCCCCCACAGCATCCAGTGACCATATTGATATGCATCCTGGTCCCGCCGGCTCTTGGCTCTGGAGCAAGGGGTGGAATATGGGAGTGGCTCAGGGCTGCCTTTACTCAAGGTGGACAGTTCAGAGCACGTCCCTGTAGTAGCATCAACAGAACATGCTTGCTGTGAAAGAAAGCATAGAGTTAGCCTTCTTTTCCAAGACATATAACTTTCTATTACTTCTGCCTGTTCTCATGTCCTTCCCAACTCCAATATTTCTCTGAATATTGAAGATATTCCAGTTTATATTCAGAACTGAGATTTTCCCTATAGTCATTTATGAATTCAAAAATTGAATCCTGGCTAGTGCGGCTTAGTGGATTGAGTGCTGGACTGCAAAGCAAAGGGTTGCCAGTTCGATTCCCAGTCAGGGCAAATGCCTGGGTTGTGGGCCAGGTCCTCAGTATTGGGCATGTGAGAGGCAACCACACGTTGATGTTTTTCTCCCTTTCTTTCTCCCTCCCTTCCCCTCTTTCTAAAAATAAATAAATAAAATCTTAAAACAAAAATTGAAGCATGATAGTTGGAAGGAAGTGGCTTTGTACTTTATATGGCTCAGACCGGCCCAAATACTGGTATTTGTCATTGGAATGCACTTTTGCTTAGTGTAGATGTACATTCTTAATTATGCTTGGTCTTAAATAAGAAATAAGTCCACCAGTCTGTTTTTTCTAAGGACACCCCAACAAGGTGTGTGGAGAACAGTTCTAAAGGTAACCTGGTGGCTGAGGCAGGGTAATTGAAAATGAACTAAACAAAGCAAGACACACCTGTTGTGAGCACAGGAATAGGGAAGTCACGGTACACTTGTGTCAGATCTGCCTTTCCTCCATTATGAGGGTGGATGAAGCAGGCTTGGTTCTTATTCTAGTGGATGAGGCAATGCCTCAGGGCTAGGAAGAAATACCTGTCTTGTAGGCTCCGTAACAGCCCCCCAAAATGCCCAATTTCTAATTCCCCAAATCTTACCTTACATGGCAAAAAGGTACTTTGCTGGTATGATTAAGTATCTTGAGGTGGGAAGGTTTTCCAGGTGGGTCCAAGGTAATCACAGCAGCACTTATCAAAGGGAGGCCCTGTGATGACGAAAGCAGAGGGACCGAGAGACAGAGCTACACTCTTGGCCTTGAAGCTGGAGAAGGATGCAGGCAGCCTCTGGAAACTGAAAAGGAGAAGGTACCTGACTCTCCCCAGATCCTCCAGAGGGAGCCAGACCTGCTGACACCGTTGCACCTCAGTGAAACCGGTTTTGGACTTCTCACTCCCCAAATTGTAAGAAAGCAAATTTCTGTTCTTAAGCTGCTAAATTTGGGGTAATTTGTTACAGTGGCAACAAGAAAACAATAATACCCCATAAATAGACTAGCACTAAAAAAACCCTCTCATGGGGCATTCCCAATAAAGGCATACCTCAAGGACATTGCAGGTGTGGTTACAGACCACTGCAATAAAACGATTCACAATCTTTGTGCTGGTGGAGGGTCTTGCTTTCGATTTGTTAAAAAGAAATTATGTGAAGTACAATAAAGTGGAGCGCAATAAACTGAGATATGTCCTTAATGAGGGATCAACAGAGTTATCGAGCAGAGCATGTAAGTCCTTCAGCACCTAACCCCAACTACCCCTCTCCCCTACTCCATGGTGGGCTTGAAGAAATCCATCAGCTGTATTTAGTGGCAGCTTAATGTATGCCAGTCACTTTCTAAGAGACACATAGGCACACAAGCCAGCCACAGGCTCAGCACTACTGAGCCTCTGCACCTACTGGTGAAGTATGTGCATGACAGGCTTTATATTTTTAATATTTAAAACAATGCCCCTCAATTTATATCCTTAACCCAATCAGATTTCCCTCTGCATTCCGACTGCCATTACAACATCAGGAAGAGACAGGGATAAACACCACCTCAGGTAGGAGATGGATGCAATGCAGGGAAAGTCTTTCATACAGAAATTAGGGGGAAAAGTCTGCTCTTCTTGCCAGGGCCATGATGGGAAGGAAAAGAGAAGAGCCTGGGGGAGGCGGAGCGGGAGCAGAAGGAATGTGTGTCGTGCTTTCCCCTGACTCAGGGCTGATGTTCCAGACATGGAGAGTTAGAGGAAAATGAAAAAGACTGAAGTGTTTCCTCTCCATATCTTGTTTGGAACTCTGAGAAGAGATGATTTATAGGGGCCCCAGTTCAGAAGGAGTGCCTTAATGCCTCCTTAGATGCTCCCTGAGTTTCCAGTGTCATAGAGACTCTCTAGAAGTTCCTTCTCCCTTGCCCCAGGGCAGGTGTGCTGCTTGATGATGCCATCTGGCAGGCTTAGCAGGCGCACCTACCCTGATCTCTCAGGACTCAGATCACGGAGCCCCAGCTGAGTGTCCCACACCAAGGCAGGGCGAGAGCTCATCAGCCAAAGGACTATGGGTCCTGACCAGGCCAAGAGGGGATTGTCATGAGATTTTTTAGTCTGAGATGAGACCTGAACAGTGAATGTCACCAGGGCAAGCACTCACCAAGTGGACAAAGGCCACTCCTTGTAGATGCTGGCAGAAACCCAGAGAGCTTCAGAAGGACCATTATGCAGATCATAGACCATATATATATATATATATATATATATATATATATATATATATAAGTTTACTTTCTATTTAAATGATCCTACACTATGGTTTCTTTAATTAGTTTACTTCCTATTTAAAATATATATGCATATTTTTAAATAGGAAGTAAACTAATTAAAGTGGCCAACGCTGAGAGAGTGTTAATTGGCATTTGTCTCTTTCCTGATTGCCTACAGGAAGGGAGCTGTTAAGGATAAGTATGTGAGTCTTTAATGAAATAATTGGAGTGGAGTACAGTTCTGCCCTAAACTCAGCAAGAGGTGGGATGCCTGGTCTCTGTGCCTTGGAGGACCCTTCTCTGGCCTGCTTCCAGCTCCCCTTCTTCCCACCATAAGGAGCCCCACCAGAGCCCATGCTCCCCCTACCCGTCCCCCTGCTCTGCAGCGTGCAGGCATCTCCTCTCTGTGCGTGGCCTCTGAGGAAAGCTTGCAGTGCCTGTGTGTACACCCCAGGCCCAGAGGGTGGATGAGGGTGGACGTGGGGATGGGGGCTGGTGTGTGAATTGAGCTTCGGGGATTGACTGCAAGAAGGTCCCTCTGGGGCTGGAATACATCTTTGACAAGGGACTCAGGGCTGAGCCCACTGTCCTTGTGCTGCCACATTCCAGCCTGAAACTCCAAGATGTCCAGAATTTATGTTGAAAACTGGCTTTCCAAGACATTACGAAGATACGCATGTTAAGGTGGGAGAACCATCCATTACACATTTGTTAATTTCAGTTATAACTTAAGTCTTTAGAGTACTTTGTAACCTCTCGTGTTCTAACAATGGACCCCACACATATCAGGGGCAGCCTGGCATAGTGTCATTAAGTTAGTAACCTCGATACACAGATACGGAACACGTAATTGTAAGCTCTGCAAGTCTTAGCGAAGGGGAATTGAAGAGACCTACACGTGCGCATAACAAGGGCAGGAAGCCGGCCAGTCACCTCGCTTTTTCCTCCGCACAGGCGTGTGGTGCACCCGGCCCCGGGCTGGATGACGTCATCGCCACTGGGTACATGCCACTCATCTTCCGGCGTCTCCTCGGAGGGCTCCTCTGACTGCCCAGTGCCTGAGGCCCCAGCACTGTGCTCCTGCAGGACCCCAACTGCAGTGAAATTATATTTCTGTTCTTCCTCTGTGTGTCCAAGGTCACTAGGGCCTGCCTTTAGAACATGTGGTCTGAATGTTGGTTGAGCCGGGCAGTTGCTACCCACCCTCTCTGCTCCTTAACGTGCGTGCAAACTGAGTTCTGAGTTCTGTACCCGAACGGAAACAGTTCACTATCTCAGGACAGCAAGCTGATAGCCCTTCTGTCTTTCTAGCACGTCACCCCTATTTCCTGGCGATCATGACCTCTTGAAAGGAATTCTTCCTGCTCTTTCTTGCCAACTGTTAGAGTTGAACTCTGGTCAGGAGGAACTTAGGAACAGTAATGTTGGTGTCCTTGGTGAAGGTGACAAGCGTGGGCAGGCCCCATCTCTTATTTAGTCTTTCCAGGCAGAAATCATAGTTCCTTGTGAGAAGGCCAGCAACCCCCACCCTCTTCATGTCATAACTGAAAAGGCAGCAGACATGTCATGGCCTGTCTGACTATCACAGTGTAGAGGTGACAGGGAACAGAAAGACTAGCTATGTAGTTATAGTTAGTAATCCGAGAATTTATACAAACAAGTATTTGCTTTGTTTCTTTTATTAGATTCTCAGATAACTGTATGTTTTGTGTCAGGGTACTTTTCCCCCAAGCTGCTAGAATTGAAATTCAGATAACAGGGGAAAGCAATTAGTAACTCTTTTCCCCTTTCTGGTGATTCTCAGGGCTCAGTGGGTCTAGTAATTCAGAGACAGATGAAGTAGCTGAATGCGGTTCTCTGTGTGAAATGCATTACTGGACACTGAGTAGGAAAATTGACCTCAGGCTTCACGGAGGTTTTGGAGGGCTCCCTGTGACCCTACTGTACCCACTTACCAGGTGACTGTTCTTGTCTGAGAGCTCTTGTCCGAGTGGCCCGGCTCAACCCCCTGCTTCTCCGTCATTCCTTAACAAGAACTCCCAGCTGTCCCAGGCAGCTGCTCTACGAGCTTTCTGCCCGGTGTTTAATATAGCTACATTTCAAACAGCGCACAATAGTGAGATTGTTTTGGAACTATTTGAACCAACTTTACCTGGGAGTACAGTTTTCCTCCAGAAAAGATGACTGTTTCAAGTTTAATAAATAAAATATAATTTAGCACTGAAGAGTCAATTCCCTTAAACAATTCAGTTCAGGTAGAAATATACGATAAAAAGGGTCAGTAGCAATTGCTTCTCTCTTTCCTAATGGAAAGACCTTTCCCACCAGTATAGTACAGTTTGTTAAATACTTAAAAGCACCTAAGGAGACCTTTTCTCTAGACTGTGGCTTGCAAGTGGTTTGCTATGATCCGAAAGGCCCAGGACTCAGAGTTCAACTAAATAGCAGATGTCTGATGGATAAATTCTCTGTAACGGCTTATTTTTCCTGCCTGCATGTTATACATCCTTTCCATTCAAGACTGAAGTGCCTACTTATTTCTTCTGTGCCACGCTTTCCCCTTTGGTTATCACTATGGGGGAAACAGTGATATGTTCTTTATCTGTCTACCTGCCTGTCACTGCCACTACTCTAGTAGCCTCCAGAAGCTGATTATTTATCTGTACATGTATGTGTGTGCACACGCATTGCTTTGATCATGGGTCACAGTTCTTTGTATAGTATTTCGTGACCAAGTAAGTGTATGGATGGATGAATAGATAAAGTTCTGTAAGGTCTATTAGGGCCAAAGGTGCAGGTCATAAAGATATAGGTATATAAACAAAGTCTAGTGACTAGACTGTTGGGAACCGCCCTGCCTGATTTCAGAAGCTGTAACCCCCTATGGTTAAGGCTGAGTCAGAGACCTTGGGACCATAAGCCATTAAGGAGACAAAGCTTATCTCCCTGTCAGGGGTGCCATCACTGCCCACTTTCCTTTACCCTGCTTGGCCCCGAGCTTGACCAGTTAGCCAATGATGGGTAGGATTCCTCAAGGGAGGAACAACCTAAGACAGGCATGGCCATGAAAAAGGCCCACAGGGAAGGACTCGGGGGGCTATAGAAAAAGAGGGTGATGGACCCTCGCCCCTCAGCTTTGGCATAGCCTGAGTCCTCATTCTGTCTGCAAGAAGTCTCCTAATCTCTTGGCTGCCTTACTTCCCCTGCCTGACTTAAGCCTGAAACAATGACAGAGGGCAGTACAATCCTGTACTGGAAAGGGCGGACTCCCCAGGGAGATCAGGCCTAAGAAAGAATGCATAAAATCCTGTGAAACCTGCTTTGTTTATACCCTCAGCTTAAATGATAAGGGTCCAAGCCTGAAATGAGTTTGTTTCCCCAAATCTTTTAACCCTTTAACTAACTGACCCTAACTCAGAATAAGCCCTCAAAGTTCTTTGTATGTTATCTATTGTTTGACCCTTACTGCCTGACAATGATTGATGAGCTTTACCTGTATTCCTGTGCAAAATGAACCTAATAAAAGCGCATTGAGGAAAAGGCTCTTGGCCTTTCTCCTTTGAGAGATCAGCCACCTCTCCTCCCCAAGCAGATCATGTCTTGGTAGATTTATTTTCATCCGTGGCAGACGGGGGTGGGGCTCTGCGGCAAAGCTCCCCCACACTAGACTAGACCATCACAGAGGAAGAGAACCTTAACAAGGTTCACACCTGATCCCAGGTTATAAGCTATGTCTTCTGATTTGTGCTCACTACTCTTCAGTAGTGAAGCCCAAATGGTTCTAACGGCCAGAAAAGCTTTGACAGATGCCCCTAAATATTACCTAGAGGTTAAAATCCTTGTGAAGTCAGCTTCAGCACTGGTGCCTATTTCTGCCAGATGTGACCACCTCAGGAAGTGAGGTATAAATATGTAAAATTGGCCAGCACTCACAAAAGTACAAATGTTCACTTTCCTTTCATTAAGCTCTTTGTTAAGCTTTGTTAAGAATTTTGATCTTGTTACTTCTGGGAAGAACTCCCTACAGGTCTTAGATTTCAGTTTCTGACTTTTCCTGGAATTGCAAACTTGTGTTGTAGCCTAATTGTTGTTGACACCAAGCAGAACACACAGAGCTTCATTTGGAAATACAATATCCTCGGGAAGGCTGTCCATGGAGGAAGCCACTGACTGCAGCGTTGTAATTCAGATTAGGCTCCAGTCGCACTTCTGTGGGGTCAAGAGGGTTTGGTGGGATTTGGAAAATTATTCCTCAATCAAGAATCAAGATAAGTGGTGATGGATGCTTTTTAATACCATTTCTTACATTTCATTTCCAGTAACTTTCTTAATAATGATACATAACTCTCAAGATATGTGTACCAATGTACTAAGTGCTCAGTTCTATTCCTAGCACTTCATCGGCATCAATGTATTATATGATGTAGGTATTATTATCATCTCCATCATCTGGATTCCAGTAAATTGAGTCTTAAAAGAGTTTACATAATTTGCCCAAGGTAACAGTAAAAATATTGAGAGTTACCATTAGTTCTGTTTGACACCAAGGCCTAAAATTTAATGAGCATACTCTACTAAAGAGGTTCTTTGTATTAAGGAGTCTGTATACCTTTATACAGCACTATATGGTGTGTAAAAAGTAATTAATATTTTAAAAATATCTTTGCCTATCGTTGCCCTGTGGAACAGGCCTCTGCCTTGGGTTGTACCTCTGGCTACCACTTTTCCTTATTTTCTCTGTCTTCAGTTATCATTTTCTTTGTACATGTATTTCTATGTACATGTATGTTTTCTTTGCTGGATTTCCAATTCTTCAGACTTCTTGCTTGCAATTTCTTCAGTGATTTTCTACCCTTTACTAAAGTTCAATACCTGGTCATTCATCAAATATTTATTAATTAAATGACTTTTTATACTAGAACACTTCCAAGAAGAAAATGGCTTTATTTAACTTGTTGATTTTTTGTTTCTAGTAGTTTAGTGATTTTTAATTAAATGTATTGGGGTACCATTGGTTAATAACATTATATAATAACCAGGTATAAAAGATGATAGTTTGATACCTGTATACTCTATTGTACGCTCGCCACCCAAAGTCAAGTTTTCTTCTGTTACCATCAATTCGATCCTTTTACGCCCTTTGCATTGCCCACCCACTTTCCCCTCTGATAACCACTCTGTATGTATAACTTTGGTTTTCTTTGTTTTGTTAGTTACTCCTTTTACGCTCGAAAAGAAATCAGAATCTTGAACTTGAAGAAATCTGAAAAGCGTAGTGCCTAGACCACACTGATGATTGCATGATCTGTGTAGTGTGTCAATGGCTGCTCACCCTTGCGTTACTGATCATCAGCAGCCACTCAGAGTATCAGTCTTCAGATTAATGTGGGTGTTGCTAACCTCATGCTACCATTTTGAGTGTGTTATGTGGCGCTTAGACACCGCTAGTGTCTCCACCAGACTAGTTAATAAATCGGTTTGTACAGGAGTGGTGGATCTGATTTGCTCTGCGTAGCTCTGTGGATGTGTTCAAGGCTTATCTGATATATTGGTTGACCAGTGATGATTCTCAGTGTAGTGCCAGAATAAGGTGAAGGTTCAACCACACTTTTCTCATCATCTTTATCCTTCAGATTCTGAGGACGGCCAAGGAAGAAATAAGGCATGGAGAGTGAGTGTGTTTGCACACATGCTTGGTAGGACAACTATGGCTTCATTGATTTAAAACAAATTTAAAAACAAATATAAAGGCTAATAACAATTGACAGCACTTACTGAGCCCTTAGTATGTATGAGATGCTGTTTAGAATTCTCACAATTGTTTGTTATAGGTGTTCTTACTATACTCATTTAAAAAATGAGGAGACTAAAGCATAAAAAATGTAAAATTGTATTTTTCAGACTATAAGACACACTTCCCCCCCACACACAAATTTGGGAGGAAAGTGGGGGTGTGTCTTATAGTCCAAATGTAGCTTACCTGGCTTGCTGGGGTGGGGGCAGTGGAGTGGGTTTTTTCCCCCTATTTTCCTCCTCTAAAACCTGGGTGCATCTTATGGTCTGAAAAATACAGTCACAAATCTCAGTTCACATAAATCCCAAGAGTTTAGATTTGTGTTTGCATTTATGCCATTGGACAACAATGTCTTTTAATTACAACATATGCTAAAGATATTCTTTCTAAATTTCTTATACTTTCCTTTATTAATGGAAAATACTTTGATATAGACATTCAAAATTCCAGAGTATACTACTTTAAATAGTTTGTAGAACTTCAAAATATTATTTAAAGTTTATTTATCATAGTATTCAAATTTTAGGCATTCAGTTTCTAGAATTTCTTTGGAGCGTTGTAAATAATGTATTGTTGGAAAAATCCTCACTTATATATAAAGAGAGAGGTTTAAATGTCACATACTAACACTTTTTGGCAGTATTTAAAATTCTTCATGTTTTTCAGTGCATTGCCATTTTGAAAAAAAACAATTGACTTGCCCTGATAAAAAGCCCCTAAATTGAATCTAAATTATTTATCTAAACATGCAATTCAAATAATGTTTGCTTGTACCATATTTAGGAAAGTATCTTACTATATTTTATTGGACATATTAAATATTAAATATTCCCAATAAATATCAAATATTAAATATTCCCAATTAAATTTTCCAATAAAAATTCCCAATATTCCTAATCAAATATTCCCAATAAAAATATTCCCAATACATTATTTATATATTTCCAATAAAAAATACAGCTGATGTTGGCTTTCTGTGTGATGAATTTCACTCCCAGATGTGATTAAACACAGAACTATTCCAGCTGAATGAGTAGTCCCACCTGCCCAGTAGTACAAACTGGGAATTATTGTGTGTGCGTCATTGTCACCTTAGCTAATTCCTTGGTCCTAAAACATTAGATAGGCTTGGCTTTCACCAGTTTTTAAAAAATTGTTACTCAGATTGACTTGTCCTTTTTTTGCACTCAGAATAAAGAAAATAATTCAGAATATGAGAAGAATGAACAACTTAAAGGAACCCCTTCCCTATGAACACTAACCCTATATTGGAGTAGTTTATATAAAGAATTCTAACAATGTTGATCCTAAGCTGTGGACTATATATTCCTTGTAACTTGGTAAATTTTAAGGAACTATAATAAAAAATGATCCTACACTATGGTTTCTTTACAATGATGAACTCAGCAAATATCCATTAACACATACCATGTCCAAGGTCACCATGCCAAATGTGGGTGGTCAGAACCACCTGGGGCCCTTACAGCCAAATATCCCTGGGGTTCTCCCCCAGAGATGCTGAAGCAGTGTGTCTAAACTCATGCCATGGAAGTTCTCTATTCCCCTAGATGGCCATGGTTAGGAATCCGTTTAGAAGAATGGTTTTCCACTGGGGGCAGTGTTTGGCAATGTCTGGAGTAATTTTTGGTTTTCACGACTGGAAGGATATGTGTACTACTGGTATCTAACTGGTAGAGGCCTGAGATGCTGCCAAAGTCTGCAGTGCACAGGAAACTCACGTGCCCACATAAAAAAAGTTTTCAATCTAAAATATCAATAGTGCCACCATGGCTGGTGTGTCTCGGTTGGGTGGAGTATCGTCCCATAATCGAAAGGTTGAGGGCTCAATTCTGAGTTAGGACACATGCCTAGCATGCAGGTATGACCCCAGTCTGGGCATGGGTGCTTGCAGTCCCTGGTCCAGGCTTCTACCAGAGGCAACCAACTGCTGCTTCTCTCTGGCATGGATGTTTCCCTCCTTCTCTTTCTCTCTCTCTAAAGGTAATTTTAAAAAGTCCTCAGGTGAGTAATGTCAAGATTGAGAAATTCTGGTCTAGAGAATATAAAGATAGATCCTTGGAGAGAGCCCATAATTAACCAGGGTGAGTAAAAGATGCACAGATATATCGTTCATAATTAAATCAATGATGCAAAAACCAAAAAAAAGTAAAATTTTATAAATGTTTTACTTAATTTATGGTATGACCAGAGGCATTCCAGTTGAAAAGTGTGTGAAAGAAACTTTGGAGGGGTATCTGCAATTGGTAGGATACCTGTAGTGGGAATTATCTGAATAGGTTATGCCTATACTTGAATAAAAGTTAAAAATTTAACTATTCCTGAAATTTTAATAAGGAGAAAAAAGTTTACTTATTGACAACAGAAATGATTTTTAAAATATTGACTGTGAAGTGAAACAGGACCATTTCCATAAGTGACATTTAAACAAGCAAACCAACAAGAAACTTGAGGAAGAGTTCAGATTATGTTTTTGTGGTATTTTTCATTTTATCTTCATACTATTCACTGTTACAGGATCTCTTACTTCGTTTTCTATCACCCCTAGAGATCAGATGCTCACAAGCAGGACGTATATAATAAATTACTGAAAATTATTTTGGGTGCTGTCAATGCAGGGTTTGAATTAATGAGGTAAACAATGAAATTGTCAAATACCTACACTGGCAACAATAAACATTTAACTTTCAGAGAGAAGTAAGGATAGCCATGCTGAGCACCTTTTGAAATCACAGTGATAACTACATTTTCAAACATTGGGGGATTCTGCTATTTTTGTCAAAGAACCATCAGCAGGCTTATCTAATCAAAATAACAAAATAATCCATGTGTATTTTTTTTTAGTTGTCTCATGCATCACTAATGATAACCAGTCAGCAGAAATGACCGAATGCCTCAAGGGGACAAGTAACATGCCTCCCCTAGTGCAAGAATGCACTGTCCCATGTCGAGACGACTGCACCTTCACTGCTTGGTCCAAGTTTACTCCCTGCTCCACAAATTGCGAAGCAACCCGAAGCAGACGGCGACAGCTCACAGGTGAGGTGTGCTTTGTATGCCCTAGCTTCAGGCCAGTGATGCACTCTTGAACTTACGGAGGACAGTGTAAGCTCTAGAAAGAAAGGTGATTGTATCAGATCTCCGCCTCTCCCCACCCCTCCCTGCCATTATATCCTCTGTGTCTATTCTTAGCACATCCTTTGTATTCAATTAATATTTGTGAAATAAATGAAAGATGTATAGAACCACTCGATAGATATGAAGTTCTTCTGTATACAGCTTTATAATTGTTGTAGAGTGAGGGGAAAGTAGGTTTACAGTTGTGAGTACACAAAACAGAGTTTATTCTTGTATTATTATTTATTATTGTATGTTTTCCATACAAACTACTGCAAACCTACTTTTGACACACCCTGTAGTCATAAGGGACTACATACGCACCAACTTGCCTGGAGTAGTTAATGGCTAAGACTCTGGTGTCTGTCATGCCAGGGTTTCAACAAGGTTGAAAGCAGCCGTTGTTTTGTAAAGAACATCAAAGGTAATTTAACCAATATCATCATATTTCGCCATTGCCTTAAGAGCAATTTAGCATTTTAAAATTTTAGTAGTGTGAGGTAAAAATCAAGTTGCATACATAGATTCTGCTTTTGTGGTATATTATTAATTACTGCTGTTTGCATCCATGAAATTTAATGGAAATTAAAGCAATTACTAGTTTAATCAAGGTCTAGGAGCATTTTTTGCCTATAATATACAAATACTTGATTCAGTAATATATTTTTCTACCTGTCTAGGCAAATATGTCAGAACTTCTCTTAACTGTACATGTATTTGCATATATAGAAAACTTAATTCGGTGAATGGAGAACCACAGGGAAAAATGCCAAAATAGTCACTGAGATAATAAAATTGGTGTTGACAGTGAAGAACTCAGCACAATGACCATTCATTCTTACCAGCAGTTCAAGTGCTAATTCCCTTGTTTTCAAGACCCCTTTGTTTGAATGCATTGCTTATTCGATTGTTTTAAATTTAACTCATTCTAATAGGTTTACTTAATGGGTGAGAGCCTTTAACAGTATTTCTGCATGCAAATCAGGAGCCCAGTCATAAGTGTAGGGGAAACTTATAATCCTAAATAGAAATATCAAATAAAATATGCTGCACATTGTGTTTTTTCTTCTACAAAAATCTTTGCATATATAATTTTAGGCAACATTGGTTATGTTTCTAACATAAAACAACGTAATGGCATACAATGTGTATGACAGGAATAATTTCAAATTCAGTGGTAACTGTAGGGAAAGTTCATTTGTGTGTTCATACATAGTGCTTTAGAAGCCATATCCTAGGTACTTTATATCTTTAAAAAGATGTGTGAGACTCTCCTTTAGAGGGGAAAAAGAAGTTTTAATTAGTGGCCAGTTTTTCTTTGTGTTAACTAATGATATTTTGTACTTGCAAATTGAGAAAGAAAAATATTGAAAGTCCTAGGATATTTTTTTTCATTTTACATCCTGCATAGTTTGTTATGAATTGTCAAAACTTTAATAAGTTTAATTTATTCAAAATATACTTTTTATGTGAGTAATTGAAGAATTGTTGAACATTTTTCCTGAAACCTCTATCTTAGGAATTACTTGAATTTCTTTTCTAAATTGTTAACTACTATGCTTTTAGCTGGCAAATTGACCTTTTGTGTGTCTTAATTTCTAAGTTATACAAAAACAAGTGGTCAATTTAATGAAATATATGGGTTGTGCAAAAATACCAATGAAATAAATTATTTAATGTCATTGTTGAAAAAAAAGATAGTGTATTAAAATTTTCAACTTCTGAAGACTTATTTTTATTGTGATATAATGCTTGCATTTTACTTTCTTCCATGTAATTTGGTAGTAAACTTAATAAGCAACCGTTGACATGAGTGACAACTTAGACCATAACAGTGTGACTCTAACTAAACAGACACACGTGGAGAAGCACAAACACACACATACAAGCCACTCCATTAAATAGGGGACCATCTAGGGTGTTTATTTTTCTTTTTGCCCATTTTTAACAGGAGACTTCAATATTTGGGTGTTCTGTGCATTGTATCTGAACTAGATCATCACAGGTTTTGGAATGAGTGGTAATTAAAGCAGTTGTTATATAATGATGGAAAAATCATTACATAAAATATATGTCCAGGTTTTAATATATATATATTAACTGGATAACAAATACACACATATTTAATACTTAGTTGTAGTTCTGTGTTTTTGTGGGATCAAGCACAGATTTCCCTCTGACTTAAAGGGAAAAATTGTTTTTAGAGTTGTAGTAGGGATTGATTTTTTAAAAAAATTAGTAGTAGCTCATTTGAATTCAGATGTTAATGCTAATTTTGACTAGAAGATACGCAAAGCAAAGGACCAGTAAGCATTTGCTCCTCATTGCGAGAACCATGTCTGTATTAACTAACTTGCTCAAACCCTTCAGAGAGTGACACCATATAATTAAGAAAGATAATGTTAGATTCCCAATCAGGGCACATGCCTGGGTCATGGGCTGAGTCCCCAGTGGAGAGCTTGCAAGAGGCAACCGCACATTGACATTTCTCTCCCTCTCTTTCTCCTCCCACCCCTCTCTAAGAATAAATAAATAAAATCTTAAAAATAAAAGAAATTAAGGATGATTACATGAGGGTGGAGGAAAGTAAGGCAGGGATTGGATTACAAGATTGCATGATTCCTTAAGGGTGGGTACCCCTTTGAGGGGCATTTCTTCTGTCATTTCAAAGGTGTGTTAACCTAGAGTGAGTCACAAGAACAATGAATGGGACTTACTTAAAAACCTTTCACTAAAGAAGTGAAAGGCATGGGACGTGACTACCCACCATGACCTGCCTAGTTAGGGATTTGTGACTTATTTATTACTGCACCCTTTTCATCCACATATGCCAGAGGCTGAGCGGTTCAGCATAGGCAGGAGACAGGCACATATGGGCTCAGACCCTGTGGATCCTTGATAACGATGGTGAGGAGTCCAGATTTCATTCCATGAACTGTGGTAAGTCACTAGAGAGTTAAAGTAGATGAGTGATGTGATAGATTTCAATCTTTGTGAGCTGGTCCTGACTGCAGTTTGGGAACTAGATAGAAATGGCAATAAGATTTTGGAAGAAGCCACTGTAGTAATTTAAGCTGGTGATTTGGAGGTGAATTAAATGTGGGTGGTATTGGTTAGAATGGAAACAATGAACAGACTCAAGAAATATATAGGTATTTGAAATGATAGGTGTTTGCCATTAAACAGATATAGGTAATACAACAGAAGATTCAAGTATGACATTCCAGTGTTTGACTTGGTCACATTGATAGAATTGGGAAATACACAAGGAGAAAGATAGACAGTAAGATTAAGAGGATGAATGTGGGTTTTGCCAGGTTGTATTTGATTGGTTTCTTAGGTGTAGATTTCTAGTTTGTGGCTGAGAAGCTTGAGCAAGAAATGTGGGCTGAAGATAACAATGAGGGATTTAAGAGTTCTAGGTGGCTATTTAAACTCTTCGGGTGGGCAAAGATTCAGGATCACAAAAGAAAATCTAGGGCAGTGACTCCAGGAAGCCCATTAGCTAAGGGAGCTACAGAGAGAGGAAAATTCAAACACAAACAAAGACTGCCTAGAGGGAGAGTGGGGTGCAAGGTAGAAGTGAGGGACAAACAGGGGAGGTGTGATGGAACTTGGAAAGAATATTTCAAGAATTATAGTGCAGTCATGTCTGAACTATCATTGAACAACCAAGTCTGAAAAAAAAAAAGAATAAAAGATATCCCGGGGCTCTATTCATTACTGTGGCAGGAGTAAGTAGTTCCAAGCTATATGTGGACTCAGAATCCAGGGTTAAGTGTGTTGAGAATACAGTACAAATAGAAGAGATGGAGACAATAGTACTTTATGGACGTTTGGAAAATGTATTCACCAGAGACTGGGTAAGTGAAATGCTAAGAGGAAGAAGCCAGTCACCACCCACTGAGATATCTTTCAATCAGTAAATTCCCACAACCATAATAGAGATGTGTTTTTCAAGTACATTCTCAGTAAGCGGCCCTAAAGGGAGAGGCAAGTGAATAAATACATGCCCCCAGAGGGTTAGCTGTGTGTTTGAAGCTTCTGCAAGATCATTTCAGGACCTGTAGGAACCCTTGTTTACTGTGGCCGTAAGCATCAGGGAAGGCCGTAGAGCCGATCATCAGGTGATAACTGCAGAATTGTTGTGTGTAATGTAAACTATCTGCCAAGGAGAAAGCAGTTCATACATCAGCTTGTACCCAGTGTTTCTAAAAGAGCCATAAAGACTGGAAATGCATCAGTAAAGATGCCTACCTTTAATAACTGATCATGACTAGCTAATGATCTACTAATGAGACAAGAAGTGGAATTACTAGATCCTGGAAAACTTTTAGGAATCTAGAAGTGTGTTAACAGAAAAGTTGAATCAAATTACAGGCAGACTTGGAATCCATTAAATGTGATTATCAAGTACTCAGAGTACTTGTGAAAAAATGAGTCTGCATTGTCATTTTTGAAAGTTGGGATCACAACTAAAAAGTCCAGAAAGTCATTGGTAAGGTAGAGTCACTTTCTAGAATACCTAATTATAAAAGGTCTCTCAAGGTAGAAGCCATTGCTTTTTCTCAGATTAAATTAACCCATGTGATTTGAGCATTTTATCTCAGTCTAGTGTTTCTGTCAGTATTTGTGAGCTGCCGGATAATGGGAACCAAAATAAGTTCCACTTTGTCACACCCAGCTGACCCTCAGTCGCACTCCTTGAATAAATAATCTCTGTTTTTAAAAAGTTGCTTGAAAAAAAGGGGAAGGAGTCTGTTTCATACCATTTTGTCAGTTTCCCTGGCAACTGTTAGTTTCAACGAAAATGGTAACATGGTAATCAATCTGTTTTTATCAACAAATTATTGGGAAAATAATAAACAAGAATTTTCTAGCTGTTGAGCCACTATAGCAAACATTTCCTAAGTATTCTGTACCAATCTCCTTCATAAAAACACTTTTGTCAAGTTTATTCGAATTTCAGTTACTCTGGGAGTTGCTTTCATTGACCTAGGATTTAATTCTATGTACAAAGGAATGAAAATAAGAAACGTTTCACTTTAAGACTTAATATTCTAAGAGCTTTTAAATATAATAATGTGAGTGACTTTTAACAAAACAGTGGATATGAAATTAATGCATCAATATTTCTTGTTGGAACAGGAAAAAGCAGGAAGAAGGAGAAATGCCAGGAACCTGACCTGTACCCTCTAGTGGAAACAGAACTATGTCCTTGTGATGTATTTATATCTCAACCTTATGGAAATTGGTCAGATTGCATTCTTCCTGAAAGCAGAAGGGAACCCCTGCGAGGAGTGCAGGCGCAAGGAGACGGCAAACAATGTGGAAAGGGCACGCGCTTTCGAGCAATAGCCTGCTCGGATAAAAACGGCAGACCTGTGGACCCCTCCCACTGCAGCAGCTCTGGTAAGGAGGTGGGTGAGGAGTAAGAGATGAGAACATTGACAAATAACCCAGGAGGTTTGTCCGAGGTCTAGAATTAGTGAAGTTATTATTGAAGAATTGTTTCCGTTCTCCGTTGTCAATATCACACACTGCTTCTCATGCATTATTGACACACGAAATGCACATATCCATATCTCATGAGTCTCTGGAATGTGTTTTCAGGCCCTTCCTCAGCTCACTCTATACTTCTCCTCTGGTCGTTTGTTTGCTGGCGGAGAGCACAGTTGTTCCAGTTCGCTGAGAAAGCAAAAGCCCGGTACAAATGGTGTTCATTGATGCTCTTCACATGTATGTTACATGTGATTAAGCCTTTAGTCTCTAATAAGTGAGTTTACAAAATACCAATGAAAAATTAATTTTTAAATGTTTTATAATACAACATATAAGTTCACCCATATAGTAGAGTAAAATTGAAAAAAAAAAGAAATTAGGCCAGCTGGGAGAGTTTGCAAGATGTTAATTAGGTAGAAGACTTTTTTTTTTTTTTCAAACTTTAAGAGAATTTGAAAAATATGGGTCAATGGAGAAAAGGATGAAGGTGGAGTGAACGTTGATGGAGGAGGCTGAGACTATGATTACAATGGACTTTATGAATTTCCTGTTCTATTTGGGGGGAGGGGTTACTACATTTTTTCCTTTTTAAAGAGACTAAGCAACTTAGGAATTTTACAGACGGTACGGAAAGAATTTGTGTTTGAATAACAAACTCTGGGAAAAATGATTGATTTTTGGTCTCTGTCATCAAGATCTTATGTTCCAAATAAGCTGTCTCAATAGTACCAGAAAAGGCAAATTGAATTTAGTTCTAACATGCAAGTTTGTCTTTATTGCCAATGTGTATATTGGCTTGTCTTTATTTAAGATATATCTGTATCATTATATGAATGCAATTTAAAGTTGAATGATTTTTTTTTAATTGGTGCCATCATTGCTCTGCTTCCTGGGTTAGTCTACACAATTGTTTTCAGTGATTTGACCTCTAGAAACATTAAAGACATCACAAGCAAGTAACGGACCCATTTTACAAAAGAAGTTGTAGTCTTGTATCAAATGTGATTATAACATAATATTGTTGATTGTATGCACTTTACGGTGCATTAGGTGTCAAGGACTTAGTACTTGTTTACCTGCTACAAGGTTTTACCCTTAAACAACTTGTATGCATCTGCCAACTCCCTCTATCACCCCACCATTTTACTCTCTGTTTTTATAAGTTTGGCTTTTTTATATTCCACATATAAGTGATAACATGTGGCACTTGCCTTTTTCTGTCTGACTTATCTCACCTAGCATGTCCTCAAGGTCAACGCATGTTGTCACAAATGACAGGATGTCTTTCTCATGGGTGAATAATATTCCACTGTGTATATACCCCGTCTTTATCCATTCATCTGCTGATGGGCACTTAGGTTGTTTTTATATCTTGACCATTATAAATATTGCTGCGACAAACATGGAAATATATATGTCTGTACCTATATATCATATTCTACTCTCATTTCCTTTGCAGATGTACCCTGAAGTAGAATTGCTAGATTATATGGTAGTTCTATTTTTAATATTTTGAGGAATTTTCATGTTGTTTTCCAATGTGCGTCTCACCAACAGGGCACAAGAGTTTCCTTCCCCCACATCCTCACCTATACTTGTTACCCTCTTCTTGATGTTACCCATTCTGACAGGCGTGACGTAATATCTCATTGTAGTTTTGATTTGCATTTCCCAGATGATTAGTGATGTTGGGCATCTTTTCACATACCTGTTTACCATTCAGATGTTTTTTTTGGAAAAAGATTATTTAATTCCTCTGCCTATTGCTTAATTTGATTGTTGGGGTTTTGTTGTTATTGTTATTGTTGAGTTGTATGCATTCTTTCTATATTTTGGATATTAACCCCTTATCCAATATTTGGTTTGCAACATTTTTTTCTCATTATGTAGGTTGCCTTTTCCTTTTGTTGTTTGTTTTGCTGTGCAAAAGCTTTTAGACTTGATGTAGTGCCTTTTTTTGCTTTTTTGTGTGTATTTTAGTATCATGATCAGAACAATCATTGCCAATACCATTGTCAAGGTGATTCTTCTCTACATTTTCTTCTAGGAGTTTTATAAAATTAAGTCTTAGGTTTAAGTCTCTGATCCATTTCAATTTAATTTTGTAAGACAGGGGTCCACTTCCATTGTTCTGCATGTGTGTGTCCAGATTTCCCAACACATTTCTTGAAAAGACTCTCATTTCCCCATCAGGTGTTCTCGGCCCCCTTGTTGAATACTAGTTGACTGAATATATGGGGATTCCATTGTGAGTTTTCTGATTTCTTCTATTGGTCTAAGTGTATATTGTTATGCTAGTACTATACTGTTTTAATTACTGTAGCTTTGTAACATAGTTTGAAATCAGGAAGTGTGATACCTCCTGTTTTGTTATTTTTTAGGATTGTGGTTCCACACAAATTTTAGAAATTTTTCTTTGAAGATTGCCATTGAAATTTTGGTAGGGCTTTTATTGAATATAGAAATGGCTTTGGGTGGTGGGGACGTTTTAACTATATTAATTACTCCAACCCATGAACAGGGATGTCTTTCCATTTGTTTATGTCTTCTTCAATTTCTTTCAACAAAATCTTGTAGTTTTCATTGTACAGATTTTTCACTTCCTTGGCTAAATGTATTCCTAGGTGTTTTATTATTTTCAATGCTATTGTGAAAGGAGTAATTTTTTTCTTTATTTTTAAATGTCCCATTATTAATGTATAAAAATGTGATTCTTTTCTGTAAGTACATTTTATATACTGCAACTTCAGTAATTTCTTTTATTTGTTACAATAGTTCTTTTCTTTCAGTCTTTGGGATTTTCTATATACAAAATCATATCATTTGCAAATAGCAACAATTTTATTTCTTCCTTTCCTAGTTGGATATCTTTTACTTCTTTGTCTTGCCTAATTGCTCTAGCTAAGACTTCCTGTATTATATTAAATAAAAATGGTGAGAGTGGGCAACCTTGTCTTGTTCCTGATCTTACAGTAAAAGCTTTTAATCGTTTACAATTGAGTTTAATGTTAGCCATGGGTTTGTAATAGGTGGACTTTATTATGTTGAAGTATGTTCCTTTTATACCCAATGTTGAGAGGGTTTTTTGTTGCTTGTTTGAAATAGTGTGTAGTTTGTCAAATGCTTTTTCTCAATTCATTGTGATGATCATCTGCTTTTTATAATTCTTTTTTTCCTCTTTTTAATTGTTGTTCAAGTACAGTTGTCTCCATTATCCCCCCACCTCTCCCTTCCACCACCCCATCCCCACCTCCCACCCTTGAATCCTACCCACTTTAGCTTTGTCCACATGTTCTTTATACATGTTACTTGACAACCCTCCCCCCTTATCTTCCTATTATCCCCTCCCACCTCCCCTCTGGTTACTGTCAGTTTGTTCTTTATTTCAATGTCTCTGGTAATATTTTGTTTGCTTGTTTGTTTTGTTCATTAGGTTCCACTTATAGGTGAGATCATACGGTATTTGTCTTTCACCAACTGGCTTATTTCACTTAACATAATGCTTTTCAGTTCCATCTAAGCTGTTGCAAAGGGTAGGAGCTCCTTCTTCCTTTCTGCTGCATGGTATTCCATCAGCATGGTATTGCATCATGTAAATGTACCATAGTTTTTTGATCCACTCATTTACTGATGGGCACTTAGGTTGATTCCAGCACTTGGCTGTTGTCAATTGTGCTATGAACATTGGGGTGCATAGGTTCTTATGAATTGTTTTTTCAGGATTCTTAGGGTATAGTCCTAGCAAAGGAATTCTGAGGAAAGTCCATACTGTTTTCCACAGTGGCTGCATCAGTCTGCATTCTCACAAACAGTGCACTAGGAACAGTACAACAGTCCCTTTTCTCTACAACCTTACTGGCACTTGTTGTTTGTTGATTTGGTTATGATGGCCATTCTGACTGGTGTGAAGTGGTATCTCATTGTGATTTTAATTTTCATCTCTCTGATGACTAGAGATGCTGAACATTCATTCTTATGTCTCTGGGTCCTCTGAATGTCCTCCTTGGAGAAGTGTCTGTTAAGATCCTTTGCCCTTTTTTTAATTGGATTGTTTGTCTTCCTGGAGTGGAATTGTGTGAGTTCATTATATATTTGGAGATCAAACGTTTGTGCGAGGTATCATTTGCAAGTATATTTTCCCATATGGTTGGTTCTCTTTTCATTTTGTTGATATTTTCTTTAGCCATGCAGAAGCTTTTTATTTTGATGAAGTCCCATTTGTTTATTCTTTCCTTTATGTCCCTTGCTCTGGGGGACATATCAGTGAAAATATTGCTGCGTGAAATATCTGAGATTTTCCTACCTGTGTTTTATGGTGTTGCAACTTATATTTATAAGTCTTTTATCCATCTTGAGTTTATTTTTGTGTATGGTGTAAATTGGTGGTCGAGTTTCATTTCTTTGCTTATAGCTGTCTAGATCTCCCAACACCATTTGTGAAGAGGCTATTTTTACTCCATTTTATGCTTCTGCCCCCTTCGTTGAATATTAATTGACCATAGAGACATGGATACATATCTGAGATCTCTATTCTGTTCCATTGATATATGTGTCTGTTCTCAGAAAACTACACAACACTGAAGAAAGAAATTAAGGAAGACACAAACAAATGGAAACATATACCATGTTCATGTATTGGAAGAATTAACATCATCAAAATGTTCATATTACCCAAAGCAATTTATAGATTCAATGCAATCCCTATTAGAGTACCCATGACATATTTCACAGATATAGAACAAACATTTCAAAAATTTATATGGAACCATAAACAACCCTGAATAACCTCAGCAATTTTAAGAAAGAAGAACAAAGTAGGAAGGATCACAATACCTGATATCAAACTATGTTATGACGCCACAATAATCAAAACAGTCTGGTACTCGCATAAGAACAGACATATAATTAATTCTATTAATGGAATTTATTATATTTATTGATTAGTGTGTCCTGAACCATCCTTCTCTTCATGGGATAAATCCCATGTGGTCGTGGTGTTTCATTCTTTGAATATGCCCAGTTCAATCTGCTAATATTTTATTGAGAATGTTTGCATCTATAGTTACAGTGGTATTGGTCTATGGTTTTTTTTTTTTTTCTTGTAGTTCCCATATCTGGCTTTGGTATCAAAATAATGGTGGCCTTGTAGAATGAGTTTGAAAGTGTTTCCACATCTTCAATTATTTTGTAAGATTTTGAGAAGGATTGACACTGATTCTTCCTTAAATGTTTGCTAGAATTCACCAGTGAAGCCATCTGCTCCTAGTGTTTTGTTTTGTTTTTTTTTTCCCCTGTGTTTTTTGATTACTGATTCAGTTTCTTTACTCATTATTGGGCTATTCTTCAGATTTTCTATTTCTTCCAGATTCAGTGTTGGTAGGTTGTATGTTTCTAGAAATTTATTCATTTCTTTTAGGCTATCTGAGTTTTTCATAGTAGTCTCTTATGATCCTGTATATTCTAGTGGTATCAGTTGTAATGTCTCCTCTCTCATTTCTCAATTATTTGAGTCTTCTCCCTTTTTTTCCCTTAGTCTAACTAAAGGTTTGTTATTTAAAATTTTTTTTTGAAATACCAGCTCTTAGTTTCTTTGATCTTTTTATTGTTTTTTGTTTTTTCTTTATTTCATTGGTTTCCACTCTATTATTTTCTTTCTTCTGCTAACTTTGAGCTTACTTTTCTTCTTCTTTCTCTAGTTGTTTGATTTGTACATTTGGGTTGTTTATTTAAAATATTTCTAATTTATTATTATAGCAAGTTATCACTATAAACTTTCCTCTCAGAACTGCTTTTGCACCATTCCATAGGATTTCATATGCCATCTTTCCATTTTTATTTGCTTTGAGATAACTTTTACTTTCCTTTTGACTTCTCCTTAGACTCATTCATTGTTCAGAAGTGTGTCGTTTAGATTTTTCAGCTTTTTTCTTGATTTCTGGTTTCATATCATTGTGGTCAGAAAAGATAGTTGATATAATTTTAATCTTCTTAAATGTGCTAAGATTTGTTTTATGTCCTATAAAGATCTAATCTGGAAAATATTTTATGTGCAGTTGAGAAGAATGTGTATTGATTACTGTTGGGTAGAATATACTATGTATGTCAAACCCATTTGGTTTAGTTCTAACATTTCCTTGTTGATTTGCTGTTTGAATGATCTATCCATGGCTGAGAGTAGAGTATGAAAGTCCCTTAGTATTATCATGTCTTTATTTCTCCCTTCCATCTGTTAGTATTTGCTTAATATATTTAGATGCTCTTATATATATATATGTACACCCCAAAATATATATATTTATACTTTATATAAATAAAAGTATATATATTTAAATTTTATATAAATATATATTTATGTTTATTTTATTTTATTGATGTATTAACCCCTTTATCATTATATGATGACTTATCTATTATTACTATTTTTGGCTTGAAGTCTGTTTTTTCTGGTAAGTATGGTTACACCCACATTCTTTTGGTTTCTACTTACAGGGAGTATCTTCTTCCATCTCTTCACTTGGAGCCTGTGTGTGTCTTGAGAGATGAAATTAGTTTCCTATAGGCAGCATATAGGCATATAGTTAGGTCTTGGTTTTTTGTTTGTTTGTTTGTTTAGTTTTTTTTTAATCCAGCCAGCTGCTCTTTGCTTGATTGGTGAATTCAGTCTATTTACATTTAGAGTGATTAGTGATAAGAGAACTTGTTTCTGCCATCTTATTGTTTTGCTTCTAGTTTTTTAATCTCCATTGTTTTATATTTCTTTTGTTTCTACCTGCTTTTGTAAATTTGTGGGTTTTCATGGTGATATGCTGTCTTCATCTGTTTTATATTTTGTGAATATATTCTAAATTTTTGGCTTGTGGTTACCACCTCCTCTGTGAGAAAGGTCACTGCTCTCTACCTCCTCTGCCAGAAAGGTAACCACTGCAAGCACCAAATCCTAGCATCTTGCCTTGTCGCCTGGGGACAGGAAGTCATCTTGGCAACTTCTTCCCTCTGTTCTGCATCCAAACACCTCTCTATTCCACTTTAGAGGAATTCTGGAATCTCCCCTTAGTCAGGATGAACTTCTAAAAATTCCCTTGCCCCTGGGCATCTGCCAAGTCTTGTATTCTCCAGGTTCTTGCTTTCTTGATTTCAGTGAGTGGGGTGGGGCCCGTTCACCAACTGCCTTGCATTCGAAGCCTCCACCAGTTTTCTCTGTTTTTTTTTTTTTTTCTTTTTTCCGGAAGCACAAGTGAACTAGAAACATCCAAGTTTCTCATTGTAATGCTAGAGACGTTTCTGGTAGGCAATGGATGTCTAATTAGTTGTTATGAAAAAGGAAGAGGAGAGAGGAATGCTTTACTCTACCATGATTCTGATGTCACCTATACATTTGTTTATTTATTCATTTATTTGATAAAAACCTATATAGTCAATACCTGCTGTATATAGAATCTGGTCCTTTTCTACAATTTAGATATAAAGTTAGGGATAAATCAGAGAATTGTTCAGCTTATTGTCTAGTGGGGGATAGAAAAAAGATTTTTTTTTAAAAGAAATTTCAAACCTTGATTAGCTCTTAAGATGCTATGAATAGAAAATCTTAGATTTTAGGGAAGTCCTCACTGAAATAACAATTTGAGATGTGAAGAGTAAGAACAAAGCAGGCAACTGTGAAAAGTACATTCAGGGTAATTTTAGTCTGTGGGACAAGCATGTCCAGAGAATGTGTGGCAGGAAAGAAATTCTGGCCAAAATAACAAAGGAGCCCAGTGGTTAGAATGTAGGGAGTAAGGAGAGAGTTTTGGAAGTGAGGATGAAGAAATAGGCAGAATCTTATGGGACAAAGGAAAAGAGTCTGGATCTAATTTAAGTGTAATCGTCAGGTGGAAAATTTGTTTACAAACAGCTCTTTAGGTAAAATAGCTGTGTATAATGCAGGCAGGTCCAGAGACAAGTCAGCTGTGCGTTACATGGCCAGACAAACTTTAGAGAACACGCGGTTCTGCTTTGTGGTTGATACACAGTTTGGGATTAGAGGAAATGAAGTTGCATTGCTACAAGTGGACAGGCAATGTTTTTGAAAGAATGGAAAATGCAGAAAAACAATATTCCCAGTGATTCAGTGATAACTGTGTAAATAAATTTTAATTCATCAAACTATAAAGTGAAAATACAATCTGTTTTATATTTGATTCTAGATGAAATATGATTTTGATAGGCAGTTAATTATCTTCATTAATATTTCATCAAGAAGTAACTTAGCACTAGCAGCTTAACTCTATTGCAGCAATTAGTTTGTTATCATATATTAAGAGGTATAGATAGCAAAGCTAAATAAATAAATAACATAAAGAATCTCTTTGCGACTTAAAGAATTATCATTTCACTTATTTGCAGTTACTGGAAAATATGTGAATTTAATCTTAATACATTTTAAATACTTCATATTTCCTGTGAATGAGTTAAATTTTAAATTATTGAGAGATTTATGTTACCTATTCTGAGCTGTCCTCATAAATCCATCACAGAGAAGAGACTGAGTAATTATATTTTACTCTCCCTTATAGAAAAAAAGATAAGTCATGTGAACTTTGACATGACCAGTTTCTTAAATCGTCTACCAGGAATGTCCAATCTGTGGCCTGTGGGCTGCATGCGGCCCAGGGTGGTTATGAATGTGCCCAACACAAAATCATAAATTTACTTAAAACCGTTTTTTTTGCTGATCAGTTTCCATTAGTGTTTTTACATTTAGTGTGTGGCCCAAGACAACTCTTCTTCCTCTAGTGTGGCCCAGAAATGCCAAAAGGTTGGACACCCCTGCCACACATTCATGTTTCTTGAGACATTGTAAAAGTCTTCACATCACAGCACTTGAGGAGGCATTAATAATGCCTACTCTGGGGCAAGGAAATTTAACTTTGACAATATGGAGAATATGTTTCTGTTTATTTAATGTTGAGGTTTTGCTTCTTTTGCTTTTTTGAAAAATGTGAGTGTTGCTATAAAAATTGCTATGATATTTCCACTTTAGAGATATCTCTCTACTCTCTCCATGTTTTTCCATCTCTGTGGCTCTCTTTTTAGCTCGGACTTCTCTCCTATTTCCTAATATTCTCTGTGGCGTTGTCCCTCAACAGTCCTCACTCAGTCCTTCCTTCTGCCATCTATTTCTCCTATTTCAATAACGGGAATCTTTCCAAAAGTCAAATCTGGTTGTTGCTCACATAAGTTTAAACTTTCAATGTCAACAGATTGTCCAGACCCCCTAGCAGGGACTACCAGCCCTTCATGACTTTACCCTTTTTTAACCCCTAACGCCATATCTTTCTTCCTTTCCAGGCTGGACTCCAGTCATCTTCTAATTTTGCATGTCTCAGTATGTACCGTTTGTTCTCATGGGGCTTCTGCCTTCTGTATCCGTTCACTCTACTTCTGCTATGACTTTCGTTTTTTCCTCCTTGCAACCCGTTTCTCTAGTCCACTCGCGATAACCTTTCTGGACTTACATGAGAAATGTTACCTCCTTTGGGAAATCACAGGCAGTCTTGCCAGTCAGCCCTTCCCCAACCCTTAGAACCCGTTATAAACTGAGCATAGGTGCTTCGTGTCTTTTACCAAGATAGAGATTCCCCAGTCCTAGTGCTTCTTAGGAAGGGGCTGTGTCTACTTCACAATTCTACCAGGACGAACACCTGGAAAAGTGTAATCTTATTACACACATGCAATACTTCATAACCAAACACAGAATATAAATCCTCGCTTATGTACAAGGAAGCTTAATACACATAGGTATATGAGTTCCCTACAGCTGCTGTAACAAAACTGCATACTTGGTAGATTAAAACACACACACACACACATATATATATATATATATATATATATATATATATATATATATACACCTATATATATATATATATATCTTTTCTATCACAGTTCTAAAGGTCAGAATCCAAAGTCAGTTTCATTGGATCAAAATCAAGGGATAATCAGGGCCCTGCCAGCTTTAAGGTCTTGGGGTAGGGGGTGGACCTCTTTCCTGAACTTTGCCATTTTCTAGAGCTGCATTCCTGGGCTCAGGGCCATAAGACCTGAGGCACAGCGTCTCGCTTTAGTGCATCTGACCTTCTTCTGTGTCAGCCCTTCAATGTCAAATCTTTCGGGATTATCTTCCCACCTCAATTTTCTTACCACAAAGTCTCTTTTGAGATTATGGTAACATTCACAGGTTAAAGAGATTATAACCCCGATATCTTTGGGTGCTATTGTTCAGCCTACCACAGTATGTTGATTTTGTTACATTTTTGAGCTAAACTTCAAAGATGAGCAAATGAAAAGAAAAGGAAAACTTCTCTGAAATGTTAGAAGCATTCATATAGTGTTATTTTATTTCTCTGTGTGTGGTGCCTACACAGTGATCTTTATTGAAAGGATCGATATCATAATTCTGCAAACTGTTAGGCAAATGTCATTGGCTAAAATATAATGAAGAAAGCAAAAATTGCTTTCAGTTATTTCCTTGAACATGACATATGGAACTAATATTGTTTGCATTTGTCTCCCAATCATGTTTTGGCTTTCTGTTCTTGATTTTTTATGTCCTGTTTTCTAATTTTGACCTATTTAATGATTCCTAGAAACAGGCTTACGGATAAGACCTCATTTGAAGAGAGAGTTCTGCTGTTGACAATGTTTGAGACACTCAGTCTAAGAACTCACCTAATGAAGGAATACATTGGGAATACTGGTTCATTTGTTTATGAATTCATTTATTCTTTAACAAACATCCATGTAACTATTTGTTTTCATCCACATCATTCCTATATAACAGTATAGAAAGATAAATCAATACTCATTGGAAATATTCACAGTCTAATACACTGCTGTTTTTAAGTACTTCCCCTTTGGGATTATCTCCCCTTTTTGAGTCAGATGGTACTTTAGTTTTTTGAATTATAATGAGACAAAAATGTCAGGACATCAGACAGTTTCATATACATATATTTCTTATCCAGAATTATGTCCAGATATAGAGTCAAGGTTTCTCAGGTGGTGATGGGAGGTGGACAGTGACAGAAAGCATTACCAGGGACTTATAACCTTGTATCTTTGTATTTGGTACTTCAGGACCTTTCTGGGACAGGCCGTGTGTGTTGTAACCCTTCTCAGGGAGAAATTGTGGGCCCATGATTAAATCCATGTGCAACTTTCCTTTAACCTACTTGAAATAAGAAGCAGCATGTCTTATCTTAGAAAGTAAACAGAACCTCTAAACAAATGCTTTTAAATTAAGGAATCAAATAATAAAAATATTTTATATGTAAACCAGCAGATATCTGATGAAGAAGCGCCAAATAACTCTGCCTACATTGTAAAAACATAGTTCAATTCCCTAAGACCAGGACTAAAACAAGGATGTCCAATTTTGACTTCTACTCAGCACTCTGATAGAAGTTCTAGATAAGGCAATTAGGCAGATAAAGAAATAAAAAGCATCTAGATTATAAAGGAAGAAGTAAAACTGTATCTGTGGACAGATAAGCTGATCTTGTAAACAGGAAATTCTAAAGAATTACCCTATAAAACCATTAGAGCCAATAAATAAACTTATCAGGTTTGCAGGGTACAAAGTCAATATACCATCAATTATATTATAAATCTGGAAAAGTAAAAGACCAATATACCAAATCTGTTGTAGTTCTAATCACTACCAATGACCAATCAGAAAATAAATTTTTAAAAAGTTTCATTGATAATAGCATAAAAAAGAACAAAATATTTAAGGATAAATTTAATCAAAGTATATATATATATATATGTAAAAATTTAAAACACTGTTGAAAAAAATTAAAGAAGACCTAAGTAAATGGAAGGATGTACCATGTTTATGGGCCAGAAGACTTAATAGTGTTAAAATGTCAATACTCCTCCAACTGATCTACAGGTTCAATACAATCCCTATCAAAAAATCTCAGCTTCCTTTTTTTAATAGAAATTGACAAACTTTATCCTAAAGTTCACACGGAAATGCAAGAGGCCAAGAATAATGAAACGATCTTGAAAGAAATAAAAAAAGTTGGAGCACTCACACTTCCCAATTTCAAAACTTACTACAAAGCTACAGCATTCACGACAGTGTAGCACTAACACGTGGATGGACATGGAGATAAGTGAAACGTAGTTGGAAGTCCACGAGTAAACCCTTACATTTATGCTCAACTGATGCTTAAGGAGTCTGCCAAGACTATTTAATGGGGAAAAAATAGCCTCTTCAACAAATGGAACTGGAACAACTGAATATCTACACAAAACACACAAATGATTCTTGACCCCTTGCTTACACCATACACAAAAATTAAGTGTATGATACACCTACATGTAATAGCCAAAACTATATAAAACTCTTAGAAGAAAACAGCTGTAAGTATTTGTGATTTTGGCCAGGCTAAGTCATTTAGAAACAACACCAAAAGTACTAGCAACCACAACAACAAAAAAAGAGAGATACGTTGGGTTTCATCAAAATTAAAAACTTGTATGTTATAAAGGACATTATCAAAAATGTATACAGGCAACCTACAAAAGGGAAAATATTTGTAAATGTTATATATCTGATAAGAGACTTGTATTGATGATATATGAAGGTATCTTATAAGTCAACAATAAAAAGACAAATAACCTGGTTGAAAAATGATCACAGGATTTAAATATATATTACTCCAAAGAAGATATACAAGTGGCTAATAACTACATGAAAAGATGTTCAACATCATTTGTCATTAGGGAAATGCAAATCAAGTCACTATGAGATATAATTTCACACCCACTAGAATGGTTGCAATAAAAAAGACAAAAAATAAGTGTTGATAAGGATGTGAAGAAATTGAACCCTTATACATGGCCAGTAGGAATGTGAAAGGTGCAGCTGCTTTGAAAAACTGTTTGGCAGTTCCTTAAAAAGATAAACATACAGTTACTATATGACCCAACAGAAATGACATATATGCCCAAGGGAAATTAAAACACATTCACATAAAACATACAGAAATATTGAGCAGCATTACTCATGAAAGCTGAAAAGCGAGAACACTTCATATTTTTATTAACTGATAAATGGATAAATAAAATGTAACATATCATATAATATAAACTACTGGACAATTAAAAGAATGATGTGTTGACCCTACTACAACATAGATGAATCTTGACATTACAGTAAGTGGAATAAGTCAGTCACAAAAGATGACATAGTATATAATATTTACAGGCAATGTTCAAGCCAATCAAAACTATAGAGATAGAGAGTAGGTAGTGTTTGCCTGGGCCTGAGAGGGAATGGGAACAGGGAGGGATTCTATATCAATCAGCTCATACTGCCATACAGAATATCATAGACTGGGGTGGCTTCAACAAGAGAAATGTATTTTTTTTCACAGTTCAGGAGGCTAGAAATCTGAGATCGAGATGCCATTATCATTTGGTTCTGACAGCTTCGCTTACTTCCCGCTTTGCAAATAGCCACATTCTTGCCTTGCCTTCACATGGCAGAGAGAGAATAAGCTCGTTGGTGTCTGTTCTTGTAAAGGGCCCTGATTTCTTCATAAGGTCCGTACCCTCCCTTCCTCATCTAAACCAAATTACTTCACAAAGGCACTATCTCCAAACACCATCATATTCAGGGTTAGGGCTTCACTATCTGAATTTGGGAAGGACACAGTGCTGTTCCAAATTTAATTGTGGTGATGGTTGAACAACTCTATGAATATACTACAAAGCATTGAATTATTAACTTTATTTAATTTTTTAATTGTGGCTTCAGTACAGTTGTCGCCATTTTCCTGCCACTTTCCCCACCACACTCATCCCCACCTCCAACCCTCAATCCTATTACCTTTAAATGCATGAATTGTATAAGGACTATGTTTCAAAAGTTTAAAAAAATTAAAAATAAATTTTGAGATCTAATTAAAATTTTATAACAATTTATAATAATTTGGAAGAATAATTTAGAGCAAAATATGTGTAACATATCTATGTATGTTTACACATGTACAAAGGTGACCCCCCCAAAAAAAAATGGAATTCCCTTTTGGAGAGTGGGCCCCTTGTAGTACAGACTTCCCCCGCTAGGTGAGTGTTCTAGGAACCCATCTGTATCCGTGTGCCAGCTGGCATCATTGTGAGAGGCTCTGTTCGGCTTCAGTGATTTTTTTGAAGACTCTTTCAATGTGTTGGCCCATTTTATGATGGGTGATTTATGAGCGCATCTGCCCACAATTCACTTAGTGTTCAGTTTCTGACCAAACCCAGCATGACCCATGTGTCCCACCTTCCCTATTTACCCAATCTTGCCCCAAGCGACTTTGTTTCCCTGGATGAAAAAAGTCCGCAGGGGAAACACTTTGCAGATGTGGAAGAGGTTAAACAAAGAACAACATGAGTACTTAAGTGGCTTCAACATTGACGAGTTCAAAAACTGTTTTGCGCAGTGGGCAAAAGTCTCCATAGGTGTGTAGCATCAAATGGACAGTGCTTTGAAGGTGACTGAAGTTTAAACATGTAAGAATAAATGCACAGTTCTTTATAAATAAATTTTTTGGGGGGTCCCTTCTCATATATATATGTGAACACACACACACACATACACACATTCACAGGCATATCTAAATTATTGGCACTAGGGATTTTGACTTATTTAGAGGAATTTTTTGAGAATGTCTTATGTTAGCAATAGGTTTGTAAACATGTAAACTTAAATGTGGAACATGCAAGAAGAGAAGTATGAACAAAGTATTCTGGGAAGACAACGATGAGCTAATTCTAGGATGGTTTTGTACAGTGCTCAGAAGAGTGAGGATATGCGACCTGGCTCTCGAAAAAGAAAAGGGTGCACGGCGTTTGGGTAAGGATGGCTAGTGCTGTGTTGTTACTGGATAGGCAACCTGGCCCACAGTGTGTCTGCCTAGGGCTGCTGACAGTGTGTGGGTTCTTGACTTTGTGTAGGAAAAGATTTCACAAGTCCAGCTGCCTATGAGTGTATATTTATTAAAACTGGGGACAGTAAACTAAGGAAGGGCTTAGGGTAGAAGAAGCAGGAGGGAGAGCCTAGGCTGGGCTGCCTTAACTCACTGGAAAGTCAGAGAAAAGGTGGCCTCGAGAATAGATGCAGGGGGTTAGTTTGGAACAAACTGACACTGCCCATTGCTGCCCTGATTGCAAATCTTGGGGTCCCTTAGAGTTTAGGAGTTGCGTGCCTGTGGGGAAGACGTGAAGGAAGAAACAGGGAAAGGGAATGGGGAGGGCTGTGTCCTTTGTCTTGAGCTTTTATCTTTCTCTTACAGGTGGGAATTTTGGGGTGGGTTTTAGCAAGATAGTCCTCAGTTTCCAGGTGTGCTCTTTCAGGGTCACGGTCTCCACTGATTGGTCAGTGCCAGGTGTGGCCAGCAGGAGCAATAAAATGGCATTGGTCTGGTCAAGATAGTATAAAGTATATAAAACAAAGTGGAGTCAGTCATGTAACAAAGATGGCTGCCCATGAACAATGACACTTTCATTCAAGAGGGAAGCTACCTAAGTCACACGAGACATCTGACAAGGAGACACACCCAGGATACCTGCACACATGGTCAGAGTAGCCGTGTCTGCAGAGTGGGACCACCCATCAATAGGCTCCTGGACAAATTCCCCACTTGCCATCAGGGGTGTCAAGACATTTATCAGAAAGACCCAGAAGGGTGGAGTACACCACCCTCAAGATATAACTGAGGCAGTTTCCAGACCACTGCTGAGAGAGCCGAGCTGCACACCCCAGCGTGCTGCTCCATGCCACGCTGATCTCCCTTGGCATTGGCCACCAGAGGCTCTGCCCTGCTGGACTTAGGACTTCATCTGCCCTGCTGCCCTCCTGGCTCTGGACATTCTTCCTTGAAAAGCACTGACAGCTTCCTTGCTCACGTGCTGTCTCCCAGACCCACAGACTGAGACTCTGAGACTGGGACTCGGGTTTGTTATCCTCCAATTCTCTCATGTGATGTCATTGCTGATTGTTTCTAAGTGATTAGTATCGTTATTAGGTTAGAATAAATTTGGATTAATTCTGCATTAATAAAAGCTGAATGAACCTGCATTAATAAAGTCCAAGTTATGAACCTGCATTAATAAGTCACCTTTGTTGCTCCCTGTTATTTCTCAGTGCCAGTGTCACCTGTAGAACTGGTGGTCGTATAGGTGGCTGGGCACTTTCGGCTCTTAAGGCCTGGGTCAGAGGATACGAGCGGGGCCTGAAGGCTGGCTTACAGAAAAGGCTGTATCGTGAGCATGACGATCTCGACAACAGGGCAGGGGGTCATTAATAATTGCAGCTGGTCCTGGTGTAGCCCCCCTGACTTTGCTGTTTTTCTGCACCTGGAGCTGGAATACAACTGACACTTAAATGTTATCTCTATTGCAGGGGGTGAACTCATTTTCACTGGGGCCACATCAGCACCACTGCCGTTGCCTTCAAAGGGTTGGATGTAATTTTAGGACTGTAAAAGTGTAACTACTCCTTAACTAGGAGCAGGGAGTTTGGCGCTGCCGCCGGGTAGAAACAAGGTGCTGGGCAGGATAAAACAAGGCGGAGGGCCGGGTTCAGACTGCGGGCCTCGTGTTTGCCACTGTGCTCTCTGGGGATGACCTTCTGTACCTGGCTGTAAATTGCTTGACTGTTTTGTTCAACTACCTGTCTCAGTTGCCCTCTGCCACTTGTGCGGGCTTACAGCCTGTCTCAGTGTGACCATGATTAGGTAGGCGGTAGAAGACAAGGTTAGAAATGTCAGTTGGAGTTAACTTATGTAGGAACTCATATGCTAAAAAGATTTTAACTATTCAAGACACTTTTTAAGGCACGAGTGATGTTTGAACTTATTTTTTATTTTTTAAGGGACTCATCTAACGGAGCTTCAGTGTTAACTAAAATTAATTTTAGGATAAAATTACTCTTATATCTATCAAATAGAATGGAACATAACCTTATATTTATAGGATATAAACTATCTACTGAGACATAATATTTAACATTTTAAATTTTGAAATGTCTTGTTCTCTGCAAATATCTGCAAATGCTTAGAGGCAAAGAGCCATTCCTCCGTAATTGTGCTTCAGGACAGTTCTTGCCCTCTTCCCTCTGGTCACATTTGCCTAATCATGTTCCCTAGATAATATTCATTGGAAGGAAGTGAGTATTGCACACGGGCCGCCCATAGATAAAATTGCCCGAGGTTATGAGAAACCCAGGAGCCCCTGTCCCCCTTTCTCTTTCCCTCTGATTCCTCAAATCCTGAGCTGGTGCCTTACAAAGTAGAACTGTTAACCAAGGCTGTTGTACTAAGAGCCAATGTTGGTTTTAGAAAGATAATTCTGGCTTCCAGGTTGATGATGTATTGGATAAAAGAAAAATTAAAAGTAGAGAAAGCAATGAGGATCACGTTCTAGTAGCCCCCGTGAGAGGGAAAAAAGACCAAGACCACAGGGAGGAGGGATAACACTGACAAGCTGTGGAGAAACAGGGTGGGCTCAAGAATAACTGAAAGCTGGGTCAGTGATGGATGGAGACACTGACAAGGTCAGGTGCAGCTTAACAGGGCACTGAGCAGGGCAATGATTAGAGATATAGAAAAACATAATTGAAAATACTTAAGTCAGAAGAAAAATTTTTATAATTAGACATTTGGGATACAGAGTTTGGAATAGATTATAGGTGGTAAGGTAGGTGGTGTGAACGGTGTTGACATTTCGAAGAGATGAAATATTTTTATTTGAAATGGTGGTAGAAGTATTGTTCCCCACCGTGTGCTTACAGCCTCCTTGCTGACTGGAAGTTCATTGCTACAAATCAGTTGGACAGCTCTAAACTTGGGAAGATCTTTAGTTTAAGTCTAAATGTAGCTTCCTCCATCCATTGGTTCCAAATTAACTATTCCATTTAACCTGAAAATAAAAGGCCAAAGTGAGAGGCAACAATCATTTACTTGACATTAAAAAAAGAGAGAGAGAGCGAGCTAGCAAGCTATTCAGGAAGCAGTGACTCAGGCAGAAGCCTAAATAGTGTTCCAGTTAGGACACAAAGGCCAAGGGTATTTATAGGTACGCTAACATAGTGATGCTAATTCTGAACAATGTTTTACACTTTTAGTCCAGTTGCCATGAGTTCTGTAGTCCTAATATTTCCTTTTTTTGTTAGCCTTGCAAATAGTTCTTTGGAAAACAAGGTTGCTTTAGGCCCAGTGAAAAGGTCACTTTGCCCTATGTTAACATTCTAGAGCACAGTGGCAAACACGAGGCCTGCGGGCGGAACCCCGCCCTCCACCTTGTTTCATCCGGCCAGCGCCTTGTTTCTACCCAGTGGCAGTGCCAAGCTCTTGCTTAACTGTTAAGGAGTAGTTACACTTATATGGTCCTAAAATCACATTCAGCCCTTTGAAGGCAACGGTGAGGCTGATGTGGCCCCTGGTGAAAATGAATTTGACACCCCTGTTCTAGGGGTTTGAGGCAGAAGACATGCAAGGCAGTCCTGTGGCTTCATTTTGAAGTGATTCCAAATACGACATCTGTCCAGAAAAAATACAGCCATTTTTAATAAAGCAAGAATGGTTTGTGCTACATTGATGTAACCTGGCAGCCAAGGAGAGAGGACTGGAATGAGCATGCGTGAACAATCGTGACTTCACTGTACCAGTCTGTGGGGGCAGTAGATGCCATTGAGTGAGCATGATTCAGGAGGCCACAGCTGTGGGCAACTGTTGATTGGCAGCTTCATCACAACATCGTGCCCGCTCACGCATCACGTCTCATGCAGAGTTTTTTGGCAAAACATCAAATCACTCAGGTGACTCAGCCCCCTACAGCCCAGATTTGATACCCTGAGACTTCTATGTTTTTCCCGAAACTAGTATCACCTTTGAAAAGGAAGAAATTTCAGGCCATCCATGAGATTCAGGAAAATATGACAGGGCAGCTGACAGCAAATGGGAGAACTGTGTGAGGTCCTAAGGTGCCTACTTTGAAGGGGACTGAGGCATCATTGTCCTATATACAGTGTTTCTTGTATCTTGTATCTTCTTCAATAAATGTCTCTATTTTTCATATTATATGATTGGATACTTTCTGGACAGACTATAATACATAACAAATTAAAAACAAATCTAAAATATTTCCTTAAGAGCATTTCAAAACTCTGAAAATATATGAAATTCCCCTACATTTATGAATTTGGCTAAATATCCAGAGTGTACTGTAGTCTGACTCATACATAATTTCTAGTCTCTTCCTTATTGTGCTCTCTTTTCTCCAGTATGTTTCCATTTGACAATAAGCACTTAAATGATAGCAAAAGAAACATGATGTCCCAATGTCACTTTCATCCACACATTTCCTGCCCCATATGCTGCAACCCTACTGGGCTTCTTCCCTCTCTTCCCTGTACACCTTCTGTTCTCGCATAACTCTGTTCCTTTGCCTACATTCTTCTCTCAGTCGCCATCTCTTTTTCTCTTTAAGCTGAACTTTTCTACTAATCTTTTGAGCCCTTAAGCAAGGCGGTTTCTTCAGTTTTTCAAAGAGCACTTTTTCCAACTTTTCCATCAGTCTGGTTGATTGTACATTCTCACAGAAATGTAGTCAGATTTTTATGCAGAGCATGGTTTTTATTAGACTTTATCTCTTTGTAAGGTTTTTGCCCCCTTCCAAATTATTAGCCTCCAATTATTAGCTCATGTATTCATTAATTCAGGACATATTTATTAAACACCTACCCACGTGCCAAGCACTGTGACATACCTTGAGTATGTAGCGTCAGACAAAACATAAGGCATCCTTGTCTTCATGAGCTTGGAGCTTGCAGTGTGGTAGTTGAGAGAGATCTTAAGAAAATATATACACAGAATATATAATGTTGTATAAATTTTCTTAAGTGCTATGATAAAAAGGATCAGCACTGTGAAAGAATAACAAGGGGGATCGCTCAGATAGAGAATCAGAGCAGGCCATTCACTCTAGGGATCTGAAAAGTGAAGGCTCAGTAGGTGTATAATAGGGAAGGAACATATCTTCAACCAGAGTGGGTACTTAAATGGTGTCTCTTGAATAAATAGGAGTTTAATATTCCCAATATTATATTCTCCCACTTTCTTGAGACCATGTTAATAGTACTTTTGTGTAGGTTTTGTTTTATAATACTTGTTGGTAGATGAAATTTACATTAAAACAAACAAAATGCATGATTTATTTTGTATAGTGACTCTTAGTACATTGTCATTTTGTAGTTAAAAAAATCCTACCAGGTAGCTCCACTGGTTAGAGCATTGTCCTGATGTGCCGAGTTTGTGGGTTTGATTCCCAGTGGGCACATACAAGGATAAACCAATGAATGTATAAATAAGTGGATAACAAATCTCTCTCTCTCCCTCTCTGTCCTTCCCTTTCCCTCTACCCTTTCCCTCTTTCTCTCTTGCTTACTTTCTCTCTCTCTCTCTCTCTCTCTCTCTTAGATTGGTCAATTTAAAAAAAATCCTGCCGTTTTGTTTTAGGAACAGCTATAAAATTTTGTTATCTCCCATTCTGAGTATAGATGTCCAGTTGCCTTTTGGATGCTGTGTTATAGAACTGTATTTTTCTCTGCATTATCTTTCATATAATAATGAGTTGCAGTTCATTATTCTAGCTTTTTAAACACTCTAAATCTTGATTCTGACATTTAACATATTAGTAATAACTCTCAGCTTTACATCATCCCAAAATTTGATGAGCATACCATCTGTGTCTTTATCTAAGCCCTTAATCAAAATGTTGAATGAAAAAGACCAGCATTCCCCCCTCACCACTCAGCTACAGGGAGACATACTGATCCATTAATCAACTTTGGGTAACTATAAAAATCCATCTTGGTCCCTATAATTGTTTATGAGAATATGAGGAGAGAGTTTTTGCCAGATTACTTTCTGCCTATAACATCCTCTTCTTTCTTCTCTTACTACCAGTCTAGTAAATGCATGAGAAATAAAATTATGTCACTTTCTCTGGAATTGATCTCAATAATCCCATTTTGATACTTTTTGCCCAATTCTTCTTTATTAAAATATTCACAAGCTTTTTAATAGTATGTTCATGGATTATTTTGTCAGAATTGAGCATCGCCATAGCTTTGTGATAACCACCTATGAGAACTTGCCCTCTGGCTAGGCCTAGCCCTCTCCCTTCGGGGCAAAGGTAAGGTCTCAATGCCTTGAAACCCAGGCCAAGTTACACAGCACCCAGAGAGTGAGTTCTTTAATAGATGATAGTTCCTTTGAGGTGAGTGATGCCGTTCAGTAGGCAGACAGGGCCATGTGGGGATGTAACTGCAGAATGTATTTCCTACACTGATTTGACCTCAGTCTTGCTTTACTGTGTTTATTTTCCATATTCTGTATGTTGGTCTACCGATAACAGTGGTTACAATTATAATTCTTCAATTTCTATTCAATTACTTTCTCCTTTCAAGGACTTGGGCCTTGTCTACTTTGGATTCTAGTTGGGTTTTCAGTTTCATATTTTTTCCTGTACATATTTCCTCCCTCTTCTTCAAGTTTGGCTTCAAGACCTACAGTTCATGTCATCTGCAAAAACCAGCTTTTGTTATCTCTCCTATTAGAACTTAATTGTTTGCCTATAGTTCTATTATAATTCACAGCCTGAAAAACTTAATTTTATTCTTCATTGCTGTCTAAATCACAAACACTTTATTCTCTATCCCCTTCTTTCTCTTTTTCTCAAAGACGTCTAGGAAAAAAAGAAACTACTAATACCACAATATCACCTATATTTACACCAAGTGCCTTAACTTCATATGTAAGACTAAGTCTCAGGAACTACTTTCCAGATTTGTCATCAGTTATATTCCTTCCCACTCATACCATCAATGTCAGTAACCATCAATTTATTTCATGAATTTTGACAGGTTTTTCTTGGATAATGGAGTTGTGCTTGGGGAAGGTGAGGGACACGATACTGGCTTTTGAATGTATGCTACGTGTTAGGCACTCTGGGAGGGCTTTGGTTATGTTATTTTATAACATCTGTTTAATGAGGATAGAATGTCGGGGCCCACACAGCCCAGTCTTGATGTGGTATCATATTGGAAGTAACTGAAATATTTAATTTTTTTCAAATTCTTGAAATGATACAAAGGATCGGGAGGGTGGATTAACATGCCAAATACATTAATATTTTTCTCATTGCTGTTCCACCAAATGTCTATTGCAGTCTTTGAGCAGGAGAGAAATAACAAGACTTATCTGAAAGGTCATAGTAATTGTTTTCTGGGCCTTTGTGTTTTATGTCTCAAGCTGAACAAAATTCCCTTGGAAATTTTCTCTACTGAGTGCCTAATTGAACTGATGTTTACTAGGCTAGTTTTAATTTCCAAGAATGAGGACAGACTGAAGTAACCTCAGATACTAGGACCCACTGCTGGGTACACGGGGAGCTAAGGAAGCAAAGAGACCCTCCTTCCTCTCAGGAGGAAATGGATCGTGGCTCCTGGCCCTGCCCTTTGTTTCCTGCGCCAGCAGTGTGGGTTTGCTGTTCTTGAGACTGAGTCTTTTGGTCTCGAGTCTTGCTTGACAGCCTAGCCTTCCCCTTCCTCCTGGTCTATACAATTTTCTCTCTGCCTGACATTTAAAATTCCTGGAGAGAGGATCTAACTGAGTTTCTGCATGTTCTCATCTTTAGTCCCTGCACATCCTTCTTTTATTTTTAATTCAGTTTCATAATTTTCCTTTTACTCTGTATCCCCAATCCTATTAACTTTCCTCATATTTAATTTAAAACCTTCCATCTTTGCATCTGTTCATATTAAAGTAGATGTATTCCAAAAGTATACATACATAGTTATTTTGATTGTGCTTTGAAATAACATGTTTTGTTTCTTCACTTTTATTGAAGTATCATTGGCAAGTAAAAGTCATATATATGTAAGTGTACAACTTGATGATTTGATATATGTCTTCACTGTAAAGTGATCACCACAATGAAGCTACTTAACATATCCATCACCTCATGTAGTTAGCACTTTGTGTATGTGTGTGTGTGTGTTAAGAGCAATTAAGATGTACCTTCTTTTTTTTTTTTCAAGCTTCATTATTTCATTTAGATTTTCTGTTTTGTTTCCTTTATTTATTTTTTTTATTGTTATTCAATTACAGATGTATGCCTTTTCTCCCCATCCCTCCACCCCACCCTAGGTGAACCCACCTCCCTCTCCCACCTCCACCCTCCCCCTTGGTTTTGTCCATGTGTCCTCTATAGTAGTTCCTGTAATCCCCTCTTCCCACTGTCCCCGCCCCCCCGCTCTGGCTATTCTTAGATTGTTCTTAACTTCAATGTCTCTGGTTGTATTTTGTTTGGTTTTTTCTTCTATTGATTATGTTCCAGTTAAAGGTGAGATCATATGGTATTTGTCCCTCACTGCCTGGCTTATTTCACTTAGCATAATGCTCTCCAGTTTCATCCATGCTGTTGCAAAGGGTATAAGCTCCTTCTTTCTCTCTGCTGCGTAGAATTCCATTGTGTAAATATACCATAGTTTTTGGATCCACTCTTTTGCTGATGGGCACTTCGGTTGCTTCCAGTACTTAGCTATTGTAAATTATGCTGCTATGAACATTGGGGTGCACAGATTCTTTTGGATTGGTGTTTCAGTGTTCTTAGGGTATAATCCCAGCAGCGGAATTGCTGGGTCAAAGGGCAGTTCCATTTTTAGTTTTCTGAGGAAATTCCATATTGTTTTCCACAGTGGCCAACTTACACCATACACAAAACTAAGTTCAAGGTGGATAAAAGACTTAAATATAAGTCGTAACACCATAAAAGTCCTTGAGGAAAACATTGGCAGGAAAATCTCAGACATTCCATGCAGCAACATCCTCACAGACACATCCCCTAAAGCAAGGGACATAAAGGAAAGAATAAACAAATGGGACCTCATGAAAATAAAGAGCTTCTACATGGCTAAAGAAAACAGCACCAAATTACAAAGAGAACCAACAGTATGGGAAAACATGTTTGCCAATGATACCTCAGACAAGATGTACCTTCTTAAGGATTTTAAGTATATAGTATGGTATTGTAGTCTTTATGCTGTACTGTATGATCTCCAGAGCTTATTCATCTTGTATGACTGAAACTCTGTACCCTTTATACCAACATCTTCCCTTTTTTTCTCCAAACCCGATCTCTGACAACCATCGTTCCACTGTGTGCTTCTAAGAGTTCAACTATTTTAGATCCCACATGTAAGTGAAATCACACAGTGTTTTTCCTTATGTGCCTGGCTTATTTTACTTAGCATAACCTCCTTTGAGTTCATCCAGGTTGTTGCAGATAGCGAGATTTCCTTCTTTCTTAAGGCCGAGTAATAGTCCGGTATGCGTGCGCGCATGCGTGCACATGCCCGTGTTGTGAACAATGCCGCAGTGAGAGTATAGGTATGTCATGGACATAGTGTTTTTACTTCCTTTGGTTATACCCTGTGGTAGGACTGCTGGATCATAAAGTAATTCCCTTTTTAATTTTTTCCTGATAAATGATAAATAACATTGATTATTTACAATATGTTATACTGTTCTCTAAATACTCTGCCTCTCTCTAGTAACTCACTTTATTCTGCTACCAACAGGATTAGTTGGATATTATTTTCATTCCTGTGTTATACAAAAGCAACAGAGAAGTTAAGGAACTTGCACAAGGTTTACCAGCTGGGAATGACAGACTTTGTTTCCTCACCCATTTCATTGGTTCTAGAGTGTGTCACTTAGTAGATTAACTACTGTTCTTCTGCATGTAGGCTAGTTTATTCTTTGGGGGGAATGCGTAGTATTCCATCTTTTACATATATTTAGCATTTTACATTTTGTTTTCGATAGTGATAAATTACGCAGGCTTCCTTCAAATCTTGGCCGGTCAACTAAGGATGCTGTAAATAGTCCAATAATGGCACCGTGTGCTGCAGCACGACCAGCAGGGAGCTGGCGGGATAGTGTAAGTGTAGTTTAACAGCAAAACAAATACTAGGAATAAAGTTACTAACCCAAAAAGGGAAAATATACCAAGATATTAATAATTGGTAGCCTTTAAATGGTGAGAAGGCCTTCTTCCAACACTTTCCCCTTTTTACTTACATCTCCTGTATCTGTACACATAGTATATTGTACTGTTGAAAAGCCATAGATTTTGAGTTTCAATGTGGAACGAAAGCCAGAGCCAAATTTTTGGTTTTGTGGTCTGTATATTTTGTCCCTGAATTTTGAATAATCTAGGTATGAATTGATTTCACCTGATCATTTCCAGTAGCTCCAAAACAAAAAATGTACATTCTAAAATAGCTTACTTAGCACTATATCAGTTCTCTTGAATGATAAGACTTGCAGATTTTTATCTCATCTCTTTTTTCTGAGTCATCCTTTGGGACATGGGAAGGGTGAGTACAGTACATTTTAACTCCAGCTGGAATAATTTATTACTTTCCTGGATCAGAGCTATATTTTAAATACATAGAGCTATAGCCTTGGTTGGTGTGGCTCAATTGGTTGAAGTGTCATCCTGTAGACTGAAAGGTTATAAGTTCCATTCCTGGTCAGGGAACATACCAGGTTGCAGGTTTGATCCTTGGTCGGGGTGCATATGAGAAGGCAACCAACATCTCTCTCTCTCAAAACAATGAAAAAATGTCCTTGGGTGAGGATAAAAAAATAAAAATAAAATACACAGTTATAACCTCAACATCCTAAGCTGATGAGGATTGTAAAAAAATCCCTTTAAAGCTAAAATAGTTGTGTAGATAGAGCATGAGGTAAAACAAAGGAAGATGTCTAGAATGCCTCCTAATTGTATCTGCAATTTGTGAAATTGTTACCACATGTTGAGCATTATGAAGTTGCAGAATGTCAAGTACACTAATACAATGGAGAGATATGGACGCAACAGATTATGGAAGTCCCAGTAAACAATGTCAAAAAGCTTGGACTTTATAATAGGGTCAGAATAAGGAACATGAAAGGCAGGACATAACTGGTTAGGGGTATGAGGTGGGGGAGATAATCATTTTAACGTAAGTATATTTTTAAGGTCTTTTGACCTAATTTTCATCTCTAGTAACCTCCAAGTTAAATGTGTTTAATATTTTGTACATGCCTGCTCAAATTAGCGTGGGACTGTTAATTGCCCTATATCATTACTTGCTCCATGTGTTTGATCAACAAATAGACAAAAATTCACAAGAGTGCTTTGCCCATCCCTGCATGCCACACAAGTTTTGGCCTTGAGGAGAAAGCAGCATTCTTTTTATTTTTTCAGTATATTTTATTGATTATGCTATTACAATTTTCCCAATTTTTTATTCCCCTTTATCCCCCCTCTACCCTGCACCTCTCCCCTGCCCTCCAACATTCCTCCCCCTTAGTTCACGTTCATGGATCATACATATAAGTTCTTTGGAGTCTCTCTTTCCTACACTATTCTTAACTCTCCCCCCGTCTATTTTATGCCTACCAATTATGCTTCTTATTCCCTGTACCTTCCCCCCTTATTCTTCCTCTCCCCCTCCCCACTGATAACCCTCCACGTGGTCTCCATTTTTCTGGTTCTCTCCCTGTTCTACTTTGCTTAGTTTTTGTTTTTTAGGTTCAGTTGTTGATAGTTGAGTTTGTTGTCATTTTACTGTTCATAGTTTTTGATCTTCTATTTCTTAGATAAGTCCCTTTAACATTTCATATAATAAGGGCTTGGTGATGATGAACTCCTTTAACTTTTTACTTTATCTGCCCATCCCATTCTAAATGATAGAGAAAGCAGCATTATTGAGATGACTCAAGATGTTGGATCTTCTCCATGAGATTTCTCAATCTGGGAGTGTCTTCACACCTGTCATCTCCATTTTATACACTGAAGATGATGTTATACATTTTCTTTTGGAGAATAATAATAGTAGCAACAATAGCTAACTCTTTGTTTCACACCCTGTAACCTACAGAAAAATTATTTGAAGTACGTATAATAATTATCTCCATTTTGCAGACATAGATAACGAGGCTTGAACATGTTCAAAGATAGACACAAACTAATACCACTGTAATAAGGGTTCTGGTTGACTTCAAACTTAGGTCTTCTGCATTTCTAAGCCATCAAGGCACCATGCTTCTTTAACAGCAGCAGCACACGTACTGAGAGATCATCACTGCGTGCTCAGCACTGCTCAGTGAGCTCATTTTATCCTCCTAATACTTTTATGCAGTCAGCACTATTATCATCCCTACTTTATAAATCAGAGTTTGCAAATGTCTTCTGTAACTGTCCAGATACTAAATATTTTAAACTTTGTGGTCACACCGTCTCTTCCACAATGTCACCTATGCTCTTGCAGTATAAAAGCCACCATAGACAATGCTAAAATAAATGGGTGTGGCTCTATTCCAACAAAACTGTATTTACAAAAACAGGCAGAGGCAGGAATTGACCTGCCAGTCTTTGTTACAGATAATAAAATGAAAGCTTAGAGGATTTAGGCAGACCTTGAGGTAAGATATAGGCCTAGGTCAACTTAATTTCAAAGTCCAGATTCTCATCCATTTGTTATATTGTCTTCCTTATCATAGTTTTCATGTGTCTCATTAATGGGTGTATTATGTTCCCCCAAAAGATATGTTTAAGTCCTGACACCCACTACATGTGAATGTGACCTTTTTGCAAATAGGATTTTTGCAGATATAATGAAGTTAAGGAACTTGAGATGAGATCATCCTGGATTTAGAGTGGGTTCTAAATCCAATGACAGGCATCTGTCTAAGAGAAAGGAGAGGGATATTTAAGATACACAGGCTCCTGGGAAGAAAAGACAGAAATTGGCCTTATGCTGCCACAAGCCAACGAAGCCAGGAACCACCAGAAACTGGAAGACCAAGGTAGGGTTTTCTCCTATAGACTTCAGAGGGAGCACAGCCCCAGTAACACCTTAATTCAGACTCCTGGCCTCCAGAACAATGAGAAAATAAAGTGTTATCATTTGAAGTCACCAGATTTGTGGCAATTTGTTATGATAGCCCTAGGACACTAATAAACTCTCCCCCCTCTTTTTTGTTCCCTTTTTCAAGGGGTATTTCTGGTTGCTTTTGAGACTTTTTCCTGGTTGAAAAGGTTCTCCCTTTTTTTGTGAATTGAAATTATCCATATCCACTGTTCCTTGATGCTATTAGTATAATTAGGAGATTGCTGCCTTCCAGTTTTCTTGAGGAAAATAAGTATCTCATCCTTCCTGCAATTTTTGTCCCTTTAGCAGGTATATGATTAAACACCCACAAATAAAATCTCAGATACCTGTTTGGCTACAGAAGACAAGAGAAGCCTAAGTATAAGTCTCTGGATTAGCAGATGCACAATCCATTAGGAAAGAAATTTATTGGTAAATGAAACAAATTCACCATTACCTGCACACAGTATAAATCAAGCCTGGGAATCATATTTAATTCTACACCTTGGCGATATTTCAGAGGTTTTTACAGTAACTTGGAAGGAGTTAATGGACTGTGAATTCATTCCAGTACATTGATTTCTGCATTAGCTCAGTGAAAGATGTAGTTCTTTGGCAAAAGCAAACTTTTGCAGGTAAATTTTTTTCATCATGTAATCCATAATTTAGAATTTATAATAACAGCTTGTTTTATTGTTCATGAACACAAATCATTGTTGGGATGACCCAACATTCCAGCAAACAAAAAAAATGGGGTTTTATCTCTGAAGTGTGTCCCATGCAACCAAATCACTTATGAGCTTCATTCTGTGCTACAGAGTTTGGAGGAGGTTGGCTCTGAATGCACAATGCCCCCATCCACCTTGTTCTAGGAAGCCATTTGTTCCAGGCATTTTTGATGTCTCTTATTGCCACCTTTAGCAGTTTTCTTTAAATCCTCGTGTTAGTACTATGGAGGGTACTTACAGCAGTAGAGCACAATCCACTTAACGAAGCTTAAGGTCCAGGAATTCTCTCTTGCTTGGGCATCTTCCAAGTGGAGGTTACTAGCTAGATTTCCAGTAGACCATTTCACGTGATGAGCAGGGTGAGCCCTGGCCAGCAGGTCTCTACATCTTCTGTCTTTCCTTGCAACACAAGCAGCACGCCCCCATCTGTTTTTATTTGGAATTACGAGTTACGTGTGTGCATTGCTTTAGCTGGAGGAGAAATCTTTACTTTAGACACTTAGACTATCACTCTAAGGGGCGGTAGAGGGCTGCAAAGGAGCATTTCATCTGAAGCCCCACTACACAACTGACACCATGCGTGAATGAGGACCCAGACATTCCCAGACAAGATCCTCCATGTTTTCAAGAGAAGCGAGAAATGTTTATTTTCATATGAAACCCCCAAATATGGAGCTCTTGGCCTCAAAATAAATATAAAAGGTGTGTCAAAAGTAGATCTTCTCTTGTGAGTATGTGGAACAGTTTATTATTTTATTTTTTAATTATTATGTTATTTTCCATATGAACAACTGTAAAACTACTTTTTTCCACCCTGTATAAATAAACATGAAAATAAATAAGCAGGTAGACAATAAATACATCCAATATGCTGGCCCAATATAATATCTGGACTCAGGTCAAGCTTCCATTAGGACCTCCAAGATGCAGTGAAAAGGACAAAGACACTTATTCTAAGCTTATATATTTCAGAATCTCATGGGGTGCTTAAAAGCATCTATTGACTCACAAATTGGCTATTGCTCATTTTTAGAATTAGTTACATTAAACCTGCCTCAACAGTTGGCAAATGAAGTTGCTATTTATTTATTATTAAAATGTTTTATTGTTTATGCTATTACCATTGTCCCATTATTTCCCCCTTTGCCCCCCTCTACACAGGCCACCGCCACCCCCACAGTCAATCAATCCCCACCCCACTGTACATGTCCATGGGTCACGCATCTGTGTTCTTTGACTAGTCTCTTCCCCTTCTTACAACCAGTCCCCACCTTCCCCCCTATTTAAAGAGCTAGTTCACTGGTCATTTTGACAATGGTAATTTCCTTTTAGACAGTATGTTAGCCATTGCATATGTCACAGCTAGTTAATTATAAGTCATATTCTATCATGTTTTATTATTTTCAACATATGTAATTGCAATATGTAAAAATATATATTTGTAATATTTATGTATATATACATTATGTGTATGTATTTATACATAATACATATATTTATGCATATATACAAAACATCACAGTGGTGTTTAAGCCTAAGGCCGAGCCATTAGTCACTTCTAAGTTTTTCAATTATCTTCTAAGAAGGTGACTTGTTCTCATGCTGTCTTGTCTTCTATTCAATGGCACACCTGAATTAACATCAGAATTCTCAGTCAATTTTCTAAGCCCTCCAGCATGACATCCCATGTGGCTCCGCCTCACCTGGCCAATTTTATACTTCTCCTCAACATCAAATCTTATGCAGATTTCTCTATTGACTTGTGAACATTTTGGGTTCATTCTCATGTTCCTAATTTAATTTGTGGTTTCTCTCCTGCCTAGATTGCCATCTACATATCTTTTTTTTTTTTTTTTGAGTTTAAGTTAGACTCTGATACATTAAAGTTGCAACTTTGGGATATTAATATAGCAGTTGATCAGACGTGGAATGCATTAGAACAGATTGGGGTCCCGGAGTCCAGTTACGGAGCCATTAAAATAAGCCAGGTGAGAGGTAATGAGGGTCTGATTCGGGCTGGTGGCAGCGGCAGACTCAGAAAGACAGAGATGGATTCAAACAACAATTGCGTTACTGATCCAGTACAGAAACTCTCATTTTGTCAAAGTTATTGCAGCCTTTAATTTACATGGAAATGATCTGGAGTGTGAAATGGCACCCAAATTTGGTAATTATTACTGTATAATTTTTCTGCTAAAGCATCTTTATAGAATCATACTCTCTATCAATAACCAGCACTAAAAACAGGATAAGGAAAAAACATTTTTACATTGCTATGTAGCTTTTAGTAGTGGGAAAATATTGGTATATCATTATATATGAAAATTTCCATAAACTTCTAATTATATTTTGTTTTTACTGTATCAAAAGGAGATAAAAAGGCAAGTATTATTACATTTTTATTTTTACATGAAGAAACTGAATTATTGAAATTGAAAATTTTATTCCAGATCACACAAGGTTAACCTTGATTTATATATAATCCATATTGCCAGTACTTTGTAAAATAATAAATTATAAATTGTCCTGAAATATATATCCATATGCTCATCAACGTTCGCAAAGTCACAGTCCAATTTGATGGTGCTGCTGTTCAGACTGTGCTGACTGCTGACACAGCCCGATCTTATTTTTTCAGAGCATTACATAAAGACTCTCAAGCTCTTCTAAATATTTCACGGGGCATTTTATTTCATCTTCTGAAGATATACTTTACTATGCCAGCATCAGTCCATGGGCTCTGCAATAGGTTATGGTGCAGCAGCAAATGCATTCGATAACAGATGATGCAGAGTCTCAGGGGCTGAGTACCACTGAGAGCACTCAGTCCTCCGGTCCCTCTTTCATCAGCATTGCGTCGGCGGGAGAGCCGTTTCACTCCAGGACTCTGGCGGATGGAGCAGCTGCTATCTGCAACATTCCTAGTTCCTGGGCATAGGAAAGAGAGAGTGTGGCAAATTACAATAGAAGTAACACGTTCACTTCTGCTCACATTTCATTGGCTAAAGCAAATTATAAGATCATTCCTAATTTCAAGAGACAGGGAAGTACAATTATACTATGTGTCAAGGACCAAAACCTAAAATATTTGGGGAACAGCACTGACAAATACACGCCATGCTCTGAGATCAGCTTTCTGAACTTTAAAAGGCAGTGTAGATAGTGTTTGGCATAATTTAGGATTTTCTCAGGGCAGTTAGATGTAATGAGAGGACTTCATGCAGGCTTTTATACAGTTCTAAGAATTACTTGGTAACGTTGGGTTGCCAACAATCTGTATATCTTTGTAATGTTTCAAATGCCAAGTGTATTATGTGGTTAAAGCATTCAGTCACTTTAATTTCAATCGCACTTATTTGCAGTCATGATAGAAACACTTAGTACATACAGTTCAGATTGTTCTGCGTATAGTGTTCCATTTGTCCCTAATATCCTCAATAGCTTCTAAGAGAAAAACATTTCTCATCTGCCTGGGGAAACCTGGCACAAGGTTGTTAATGCTGAAACTCTGTCTATATGAACAACTGTAGATACCATCTTGATGAAATTGCCTGGACAATTCAATTTAAAAGATCACTTCTTTATACGATTTGGTTGACTGATTACATTTACAGTGATAAATTTAGTTATAGCAAGTGAACCAGGTCAAGCAATTAGTCAAACACCTGTTTTTACCACAATGTATGCCAGTAAATATTTTCACATGAATTACTTAGAAAATTAGAGCCAGAATCCATTTATATTACCTCAAATTGTCATAAAATTTGTGTATATATTTTTGTATCATATAATTAAGTAGTTGATTATATACCATTTTTTTTCTCATTAAGAAGACATGAATTTCATTAAGAGCAGGGGTTGATTTTCTACTTTGTCGCTCCAGCACTACAGAGAACATTCTGGGGCCATAATAATTAGTTTTTTCCTACTTGATAGTGAGCTGGGTAATTATAGTCCAGTCTGGGTTCGAGTTCCCTTTCTATTTCTGACCAGACTATACAATGAAGCTACTGGCCTAGATGACCTTGAATCTACATCTAAAGTAAAATGCAACAGTAAATTACATTTTTGATTATTAATGAAAGTGATTAGATGATTAAATGAAAGTGATTAGACACTTAGATGATTTTTTTCTGGTAAACATAATAAAACTTAATAAATAATTACACAGCAGAATATATTTGAGTTTTAAGGAAACCAGGGAAATATTTTTTGTAAATATAATTATTGAATTTTGTGTAACTTCTAAATCAGTAGTATTTCAGGTGACTGATTAGGTTTTAGGTCCAAATAAGATACTTTGTTATTTGTGGTACCATACCCTGTTTAACATTGGAGAGTCTATGCTGGTAAGGTTTTATATATGCAGTAAAGGTAGTTTTCTACTAGTAAATGGTATTTTCAAAATATTTCTTTTAATAGCTCAAAATTTTAAAAATAAGAGATAATGAAAAGTTAGGCGCTTTCCAACCCTCTCCTCTCAGGCTTCACAGAAGCCTAAACAAGGTTGAAACCATCTGTGAAAGATTGTAACTGCTACTCATGGGTAGTAGTCCCAGGCCAAAATATAAATTCACCAAAGCAAGCTGGTGACCTTATTGAGGAGCTACATTTCCACATATTAATAGATTGAGACTTTAAATAAATGTCTAATATTGTCTGTCTTCCCTTGAATACAATGCAAAGTACTGATCTAATTTCTCAAACTGTCTTTCTTGCAACCATCTCAGAAACATCTGCCCCCATATACTCCACCTTTTCTAAATAAATGTATACTTTCAACTACCTTGATTTAAGTCATCAGATACTTTTTAGTATGGTGTATTACTAGACAAATAGTAGTACTAAAACTTATGGATTAAAAGAGTGATCTTTAAGCATTGAGAAATGAAAACATATTAACTTACAAGTTTCTCCCAGATCTTCACTGTGAAGTGGAGAAGAGACAATCAGCATTCTATTCATCATTTACCTATCTTATTTTGGGTAGTGTGCCTTCATTTTTCTAGCAGAGTGTCAATAAATAGAGCATGCAATGTACTGTAGGACGTTTGCCATTACTTTACACAGTAGAAAATATAAGTAGAATCAATCTAGGTTATTTCTTCAGACTATTAATTACTATCAATATTTTCTTCTTTCTAATACTTTAAAACACACTGTTGTAGAGGGGAACATGAGTTAGGACTTGAATGATGGAGGGAGAAAAATGCACAGGAGGTAATATTCTGGGAGGTAGTTTTATCAGTAGCCTTGCCTTATACATAGAGTTGTGTTTTTACCTATGTCCACTGCACTAACCTAACGAGCCATATTTGGAGGGTTAGCAATGTACATGGAAAAGTCATTGCAGACCTCTGGGCTTCAGCCTGCGTGGGTATGTCATTCAGTAAAGTCCTCCAGTTGTAACATAAAGACACTAATCATAGATCTTCTTCAGTTCACCTCTATTCCTAATAGCAACAGATACTTTTTTGAGTACCCACTATGTGTATTGTACAAAATCACAATGTTGGGTGTATGTTTTATTGATAATTCTGTAATAAATACTTTACACCTAACTTCATATGCATAAAGATAACTAAAATAGAACATGAAAACACCCCAGCTTAAATAATATGATGGTCCAAGCAATGTATTCTGCACATTAATCGTAGTGTATTTTTTTGTAGAAAATCTTCTTCTTTCATAGCAATTGAATTTAGATTTATGAATATTGCCAGAGAAGCTGTTCTGAGGTATATTTTATGTAAATGAGTTTTGAGAACACTAGTGAAGTTCCCATAGTCAGGAATTTGAATTCTCAATTTGCAGGTTAACCTTGTATGTAGCCACGTTTGATCATATTCTGTTGCCAAATATTGTAAGTATTAAGTATGTGGGTAAAACTAATCCTTTCAATTATGAGATAGGGATAGGAATATGCAATTATTAGTAGTTTTCACTGTGGGCTTTCCTTTGGGGTATACTCTAGCATAAATATAACTTTCCTGGAAAATAAATGTCACTGTTGCTTAGCCCTGTTGAATTTCAACACTATTTTATACTCATTGAATTTATGACCTTGACTTTCATAGAGATCCTCTGGGTTTATTTCTTATCAAGAGAAAAAATAAAACAGTGCTTTAGAGGCTCTCTAATTAAAATCCTGCAATATGCAAATATAAGTAAAAATGAAGTCTCATTGAATTAAAAGGGCATCTAATTCAAAATATGCTTCAACATAGACTCTATATAGTGACTCAAATACTTAAAAGTTATTTATATGAGGTCTCCTGGAATTTCATATTTGAAGTATGCATGCCGTGAGAGTTAATTCCACATAATTACTAGGACTGTTCTTTCCATTCAGTAACGAATGGAATCATTTTGTGACTCAGTTTCTCTAAAATTAAGTAATGCCTGTAGCCTCTATTTAACCCTGTATTTAGGTTTCTTATGTACTCAGTACTGAAATACTGATCAATGCTCCACAGAATCACAAGTGCATTAAACAATACAGAATTAGTCTTTTAACACCTTCAAGTAGAGCAGTGGTTTTTCAGCCCCTTCCTGATCCTTCCTGATGATTCTTAGATGTTCGCTGTACTTTCTCTTGTCAATGAGTTACTTGGAAAATGTAAAGTCACTCTAATATTAATCTAAGAGAAATAGAAGTATAAAATTATATTTCACATATAATATGTATGTGTGTGTACAAACACACACACACAGAGGGAGGGGAAGTAAAGGGGATGAGGTCCTAAAACTGTCTGGAAAGGTATCAAGTGGTGAAATGTACCTTTAATAGAAAAGTGGCTGCCATTTCCCATTGTAATATGGAGATGATAAAAAATGGGACTGTATACAGAGATAATTATAGGAAATTAAATTAAAGAAGCTCTTTTTCATTTCTTTCAGTTTGGGGGGGGCAGAGAAGAGGTGAGTTCTTAAAAGTCTGAAGGCATGTGGAAAAGGTTTGAAAAAGCCATAATGTGAAGTAGAATTGAGAAGAAAATGCAGAAGAATCACTAGGCAGCATGAGAACTTTGTTGAAGGAAGAGAGTACATGGTGTGGTCACCAGTGTGTATTAGCATTTTATTTTCATCTTTGCTTGGTAGCTCAGTGTTAATCTCAGAGTAGGAAACAGCTGGACGATCTAGGTCTGAAGTTTTGCCAGACTGCCATGGCAGAAGAACAATGGGGCCAGGCGGGCAATTACATTGTCAAGAGAGTGGTTGAAGCAATGACCCAGGAAGGCTGAGCTGGCTGGAGAAAGAGACGCTTTGCATGATGAAAGGCATACCTGTTGCTGGAGAAGTTGGGGTAGTCTGTGTGGACAGATTTGAAAAAAGGCGGGAGGGAAGGGCAGGAACAGTACAAGTTAGGACGGTGGTTCTCAGCCCAGACCGCACATTAGACTCCCCTGGGGGTCTCTGAACACTGCTAAGGCCTAGATCCATCTCCTGAGATTCTGGTCAAATTGGTACGTCGTGTATCCTGAACAACGGGAATGTGTTTTACAGCCAAGCTGAAAACCCTTGCTCAGAGCCTCTTGAAAAGAATCTTACAGTGTCTGCAAAGTAGGTAGCACTTTATTTTCAAGGCAATGAAGAATCAGCAAAGATTTTACAAGAAGTAGCATAAATTATGCATTTTTATCTTTCTTTTTAAATTTATTTTTTCATTATAGTTGGTATAGTTTTAGAAGAGTAACTTTTTCCTCAGAGTGACTGACCAATATTAAAAGAGAACGATTCAGAAAAAGGGAGACTAGTGAAGAGAACATTGCAGCATTCCAGACAAGAAACAGTAAATACCTGGAACCAAAGACTGACTAAAGAATTGTAGAGTAGGGGACACATTTAACCTAAGAACTTATTACACCTGTTGATATTTTTGTGTAAAATAATGGAGAAAGCTCTAAGATGACTGCAAGATTTTTTATTTTGGATAATCTGTTAGTTTTCCGTTGCTCCATCGCCAGTTACTGCAGACTTTGCTCAAACATTCATTATCTCAGTTCCCAAGGCTCAGGAGTACAGGTTTGGCTTCTCTAGATTCTGTTTTGCATAATGTTCTTACCAGCTGAAGTCAATGTGTGGGCGAAGGCTAATGTCTCAGCAGAGGCTGGATTGGGGAAAGCTTCCAAGTAGCTCTTCCAAGCTCCTTTGCAATTATTGGCAGAATTCATCTTCATGTACTTCTAGGGCTGACACCCTGTTTCCTTGCTGGCTGATAGCCAGAGACCGCCCATGGGTCCCAGAGGATGCCCTCAGTGCCCTTCTATGGGGCCTCCAGAGGCACGTCATAGCACAGCAGTTCTTGCTCTTTCAAGGCCAGCAGGAGAATCTTTCTCCACAAAAAGGGCCCAGTCACTATTTTAAGGGTTTTCACCTTATTATCAGGCCCACTCAAGATACCCTCCTTTCTGGTTAACTCAAAATCAATGAATTTGGCATGTTGATTATATCTGTGAGCTCCCCTCCCCTCTGCTGCACACCAGAACCTAATTGTGGGCGTGCCAGCCCATCACATTCACAGCTTCTGTACAAATTCAAGGGGAAGAGAGCATACAGGCATGTATATATTCTAGTGTATAGCACTCAGATATGTTGAAATGAGAATGACTAATACAAGAGAGTTAGAATGTTTTAGGAGGAAATTGATGGCCTTAGTTTTAGACATGTTGAATTTGGGGGTAACTGGGCATCCAGTTAGAGTGGATGAGTAGGTGGTCTAGAACTCAGTAGAGGGATCAGAACTGGAAATATATATTTGATAGTGATCACTTGAGGTGATAGTTAAATAGTGAGATTGTCTAGAGAAAGATTGTAGCAAGAACTGAGCTGAGGACCAAGTAAAATCAGAACGTTGTGTTTCAACACTAATCTCTTCATTCCAGTCCAACATCTCATTAGACTGCCTTTCACTATGCCTCTGTTTTCTTCCTTCAGTAATGTTCCATTCTTCCTAATTGGTGATGTGCTGTGTAGAGTCCTTCTCCCCGCTCCACTCCAAGTCACAGTACCTGGAAGTGAGAATCAAGAGCTTTCATAGTGAAAGCCTTGAGGATCGCAGACACCAAGAAAGATTGACTCTATTATACTTCCTGTCTCCAGACCGAATTATAGGAGTGGTGGGGTGCAATCCCCAGTCGGGGGAGATGGTATCATTAGCCCTGAACTGCCTTATTTCTTCTTATCAGAAAGCAGAGCTAACTGTGCACTTTTCCCAGCTTGTTCCATCCCAGAATTGTCTATGAAATAAACAGATGGTAATCATATGTAGCTATCTCTGAGAACCTTTGTCTGTTTACTTGAGTAGAAAACTCTCGAAGCCCCTGTGGCAGTATTGTTGAGCACTCTGAGCTCCAAGTGAATGTGATTATTACATTTTGGTCAGACTTTCTTTCCCTTCTCTTGAACTTTTCTTTTGCAGGTTATATTCAAGAAGAATGTGTCATCCCCTGCCCATTTGATTGCAAGTTAAGCGATTGGTCCAGCTGGGGGTCTTGCAGTTCATCTTGTGGGACTGGAGTGAGAATTCGATCCAAATGGCTAAAAGAAAAACCTTACAATGGAGGTCGCCCATGTCCCAAACTGGATCTCAAGAATCAGGTAAAGTGCATGAAGCAGCACATAAAAAGCTTTAAAAAATTACCCCCGTTATTATTTATTTCCTATTAAAATTGAAGCCATTATCTTGTTTCCAGCCGCTCGTGCAAGGTTATCACAAATTCGGGAGGGGGTTCAGCAAGCAGAAGGTAACATAATACAATTAGTAGAAGCCTTGGCCGCTCCCATGTAATGTGGAGTTCAACTTGATGTTATTAGCAGTAACAAAGTTTACACAAAGTGATCCAATCGATTTCAAATAATCTTGAGGTGTAATCTGATTACTCGTAATACTATAAAAGTTGTGTGTGGATACACATGCATACACAGGCATGCACATCTAAATGCACTAATGTTGGGGGGGGTCAATTACTTGTGTCCGTCAATATAATTACTGGTGTCATCATACACTCCCAAAATGGTTTTCTATTTTTCTTTCACGTAAGTCATTATTCTAATTTTCTGGGGGGTTTTCAGTCTTGCCAGTGTTTCCACAGCTCTTCGTGTCTCTTCTGAACTATTTCTCTACCTGTTTCCTAAAGAGTCAAAGCTGTTTCCATAAATGGAACCCTGAAGGATACCCTTCCATACAGATGTATAAAGTGCCATCCTAAGCAATCAAAGTTGATTTGAGTATTTCAGCTGACTTTACCCATACAGCAGAGCCTCTCAGATTTAGTTAAGAATTGTAATAAAGAACTAAGTTTTCTCCCACAATTGCATACAGGTAATTAGACAAAGGCCAATATAAATATTTTAATCTAGTTGAATAGGTGGAGAAAAAGATGATGATACTTTAAAGTTCTTTATTCTAAAAAAAAGTGCTTTATTCTTAGAGAGGTGCAGTGTGTCTTCTATGAGTATGTAAAGTCTTTATTCTCCAAAACTGCTTTAATAGAATAGTTACATAGGCTTCTATTACTAATTCTAGTATATTAATTTCTGTCCTCTTAACTCCATTTTGATTGGACTTTCTGTATGGGGTGTTTAATGGAAGAGAAATTCATGCATCTGTTTTTAATTAGTTTGAATAGCATATCTACTTCTACTTGGGTTTAGGTATCATTTGTCAATTCAAGACCAACATCTCTACCTATTTTTTCCTATGTGTTGACAAATGGCACATAGCTTATTGACAACAAAAACTTATCATTCAAAGATATTTAAGTTCTAAGATAGGCCAGAGTGTGATGTGTCTTTTATTTTAAAGTTATGTGGTAAAATAACCACACAATAGTTTTCCACATAATAGTTAATAACCACATAACAGTTAATAGTTTTCCCCTCAAAGCATATGTAAACCCATTGGAAGACAAGGCAGAGGATCATAAAATCAACATAAAGTTTGCAAAAAAGCTCCACAAGTATAGTAGTTTGATGAAGGGAAGATTAATGAAGATTGATGAAGGGCTTTGATTAATGAAAATAGGAGGGAGTTAATCAGAGCAGAGATAATCTTTCTTAGATTAGCCTGACTTCAGTACAAAGAAAGGAATAATACAGGTTTTTGGTCAGAAGGCTTTCAGGTAAATACTCAGTGTGAAAAATATTTGACCTTCCCATAAGGATTTTCTAGGCTTTTAAAATGGAAGATAACTACTAAGACTTTATAGCTATAAATAATGTATGGAATTCTTATATCTTTCTCAAAAGCATCAATAAAAGCTAAGTCTTTGTAACACTGGTATTAAATACTAATTTTGATATGTTAATTTTATGAACTAGGAAATTATCAAAGGAATAAAATAACTTTATTTGAGCATAGACTTTAAGACACTATTTTCAGTATGCAAAGGCAAATGTATAGAAATTTGTCTAATAAATTTGAAAGTATAAATAGGATAAATGTACTTGTAAGCCTGTTTTGACTTACAGAAACTTGCTCTAAACATGTCACTGACATATAAAGCTTATAACCTTAAGAAGTAGTACAAATGAAAAACCCCAAGTTCAACAATAATTTAGATAAATTCCATAAATTAAAATTAAGTTCAGGTGGGCCTGTTTGCAGATGTTTCTTTTAAGTTCAAGAGAGGCAGTATATGTAGCATTCCAAAGACATTTGTTGTGATGCTCAGAAATGAATCCTGAGATTTAATGCCCCAGGAATTGAATTTAGAATGCCCTATATTCCAACAAAAAGAGGTTTCAGATATCTAGCATGTATATGGCTTAATTAAACTTGAATCAGAAAACTTCACCCCAGTGCACACGGTATGTTTCATGATCACAGCAATAAGTACTAAGCACTGCCTCTCACTCGTAAGTTTGTGAAGGGCATGGGAAGATACCAGTGTGAAGAGTCCTGGATTTAAAAGAAACCCTCCTCAGAGCAATTTTTTCTAAAGCAAGTACATGCATACCTGTTAGTACATTGGTGGGAAGCTATCTGTGGTGACTCCATTGAATATTTGCTCTTGCATATGGTAGAAACCCCTGTGTGCTATGTTTACATAGAATTCTATTGAAGTTATCCACATTTTTAAATTCATTTGAAAATAAATGGAGTTGTCAGGAATTTTCATTACTTAGGAAATATCCCTAAGCTTCTATTATTAGTGGTGATTCTTCTTTAGGAGCGGCTGCTATTTGTTTTTCTAAGCTGGAAATATGGTCTAGTTAGAGGTGCATCCACTTGAGGCTCTTTTGTAAAGTTCAATTTCACTTCTGGCTTTAGGATATTTGTCTTCTTTCCAATTGGTTTTCATGTTCAGATATATTTTCCTATTCTTGGAACCATATTAATACTCTATGATCCATTCACCCATAAAGACCTTAAAAATATATAACCAAATTAATCAGGAAAAGAGGCATATATCTTCAGTACCTGTGCATGAGGAAAATTCAGCATATTTCAGCTTGAGCCTAACATGCTGTTTGTAAAAGAAATACTGAACTATCTCATGTGTATACATTGCCTATTATGCATATTCCTTTGTAAATGTTAGTGTACCTGCATATGCCTGTTCATTCTCCTCTTTATGTTTCTTTAGGTCTTTTTGAGGGCAAGGGCTGTCTTCCTCCTTTTATAGTGCATTCCAGCCTATCCATTGGATGCTTTGTTTGAAAAGAAGCCTTCTCTCTGGATTTGTGGGTAGATAGTTCCATAGAAAGGCAAAATAGATTAGAACTCTCTTATGCTGTGATTTTTCATTTGAATTCTCAAAAACATAAGCTCTTCTAGAGAAAAGAAATAAGAACCTCCAAATTATTATTGCCCAGGGTCTTTCAAGACTTGACTGAAAAGACCTGGGTGTTTGGATTCCCATTGAAATCTAACTCAGTGATATAAATGGAAAGGTTGGTATTATGTAACATACACAAAGCTCATAAACTGTTGTGAATCTGTGAGTGTAAAATCAATATTTATGATATCTCATAAAAAGCCTCCCTTTTAAACCAAAACCTATCAACGTGATAGCTCTTTCTCTAGAAGTGCCAAAATGACAGCAATACTTGAGTAGCTTTCTGCTGAGTATATTTGTGATGCTAAATAGCTCCAACATGCAGTTTACCCAGAGCTCTTATCTAAGTGGAAAACTTCTAAATTAGTTGAATGGAGTATGAGATCAGTTGGTTGATGCCTTTGACAATACTGTGCATAATAAAAGACATAATACATTTTAATTTGTTACAGTCTGTAATATGTTGGGTAGATTTAAGTGCACTTGTACTATATATTTTTGTGATTTTTTTTCTTTTGGAGTTCTGCTTAATAGAAGATTAAATATGGGGACATTAAAGTGTCATTGGACTTAACATTTCCCTTTATGAGTCCTTCACACAATGAAAGACAAACCAGTTCCAAAAAGTTATATTGTGTTTATATGTTGCAAATGTTGTTTTCACAGAGTATGAATAAAAATCTTAGACTGAGATTTGTTACCTGTACTTTTAAAACTGCGTGCTATCTATGTAAATGCACTTTCGAAAGGCTTTTTATTCTGCTTGCAACAGACTGAAAGGATACAAATTAAATATGTGTGAACTCTAGAAACAGTTGCTATTTGAAAGGTGTGTCTTCTCCCCAGAGAAGAGTGGCCTAAATTCGGAAATGATGAATATGCTGCATTTTATTTTCATTGCATTTTATTTTTCATAGCAGGGTAATAATGTTTTAAAGAATATCTTCTTTTTTCCCCCTCAGATACATACAGGTGAGCATTTCTTTCTTAGAAGGAGACTTCCGGATGAGAAAAGGTTCCTAGAGAGAGAGAGTTTTTACTCATTTTAGTACTGCTTCATTAATTATTAGCAGCATGTTAGGATAGAGAAATAGGATAACTGTCATTCTGCCTGAATGTGTATTTACCCAGGAAAATATGGCAACACTTAAGGTTTAACTCGATTTAACCAATTTTGGCACCCTCTTTTCAACTAGGCAGAGTCGCATTTACACTAACCTAATCCAGATCACTCCTGGCACAGACCTGATCACGTTGGAGTTAGTACTTGGCAGGAGCCCCAGACTGTAATGGAGCAAGAATTCTTCTTCTTGAGCATTCATATGGAAGGCAGCCCAAGTTTATCCATGATTAAGTACGTTCAGGTGTACTGTTCCTGCGTGGGCAGGGGTGGGGATTTGTTGTTCCACCTTTTCTTTAAGTATGAAATATCATGTCATAGCATTAAAGGATGCAGAATGATTTCTTCTTAGGGTTAAGATAATTTAATGGGGCCCATACTCCTAAAATATTTTACCACTTCCCAACATAGTAATTATTATCCCAAGGCCCCAGTGTACTACACCCCGTCTCAGAGGTGGCGTGCAGTGGCCCCTAAGGGCTAGTGGTCTTCCATTTGTATCTCTTATGCCTGTGTGCCAGCTCAAGCGTGCTGCGCTCTAGCTGTGGTGTGGCCCTAATTGAGCTGAGTAGAGCGCAGAGGAGAGGCGATTTTTCTTTTTTGTTCTTGCCCTGTCAGCCTCTCCAAGAAAAATGTTTTTCTTCTCAACACATTCCTCTCCCACACATTTGTGTCCACACGTACTCTGATCTTAATCATTTCAGAAGAATATCCCTCAGGCTTGTTAAAATCTTTTGAAACTTTAATCATTTTTCTTGAGAGATACCAAAATCATTCATGAGATGCAATTTTCCTATACCCGTTGTCCATTCTGTCTTGCATTTTACTGTTTTTAAATACAAGGTATTGCTACTCTGCATGAACTCAAACTTACTTTTAATTGTTGTTCAAGATATTCTATGCACTTCTAGAATGTTCTACACTAGACTGGCTTGGCAAATGTCACAAATGCTGTTTCTAAGCATGGTTTGCAGGATTGGCTGGGCTGTGTAATTGTGAAGCAGGCACATTTTTTCACATTTTGTGTTTGGGATTCTCTCAATGTGCTCCCATATCTAATATTATTCTTAGGACCTGAACTCTTGAACTCTTGAAATAGTACATTAGATAACATCAGCTTTAGCAGAAAAATCACATCATTTGTGTTTGCAATTTGAAAAACTGTCTTCTTAATCAAGTGCTTCAAGTAGACATTCTCAAGTATTTTTCAAGAAAAAATATTGGCAGAGCCTACTTTTCATATCTTTGCTAAATCATCCTGTCATCTAAACGTTCACTACAGAGTGGAAATGTCCCTCCTTCTGTAGTGCCTTGAAAGAATATGGATCTGGCTTTAGCCACAGCATTTGGTTTTACTAAACATTGTTGTTGGAAAGTTAAATGATGAACTGGCCAGAGTACAGCACCTTCTTTAAAAAAATAACTTGTTTAAGATGTATTTAAAAGACTCTAAAAGGCATGCTAATTCTCTCTTTTTTAACTGAGCTAATGAACAATATTGTAACATTTTGTAAGTCTAAGATGTACAATGTGTTGGTTTGATATGTTTATATATTATAATGCGATTATCACCTTAGCATTCTCTAACACACCTCTCAGGTCACATGACATCATTTCCTTGTTGTGGTGAGAACAATTAAGATCTGTCTGTCAGCCCCTTTGAAGTTTATAATAAGGTATCATTGACTATAATCTCTATGCTGTGCATTAGACTCCCAGGACAGATTTATCTACCAGTTGCAAATTTCTACCCTTTAGATTTTCCATTTTTTCTATATTAAATCACCAGAAAGCAAATAACCTAGACCCTGACTACATCCTATGATAGATCCATACAGAAAAGCATTTGTTGAATAATGATTTATATTTTCTACACGGCTTGAGTCAAGATAGAAATAGTCTCTCTGAGACGCTTGCCTAAATTTTTTGAAATCCGTAGTTTATTTTTTCAAACCCTTTATTGATCATAAGAATAGAAAAATCACTGTCAGCTGGGGGAAAGTCAATAATAACAGCTTTCCCAGGTCGCTGCTCTGCAGACTATGATCAGTATATTTCCAGGGGATCTAGGAATGTGTATTTGTTAAAAGAGGTGGTTTTTGCTGGTTCTTCTGGTTAGGCAAGTGGTGAGCATACCAGAATAGAGATTCTTGGCACTGAGGCTGCCATTTCTTCTGAGTTTAGCTCTGGAAAAGATTTCTCTCAGTTGACTTAGCCTTCCCTTTCCAATCTAAACAGTGGGCACAACCACATTTGCCACTCAGCAAATATGGCCAGACTCTCACTTCACAGAAGAGGAGCCTAAGGCTTACAGGGGTGTGCCAGCTTCTCCTGCTCACCCAGCTTCTCCTACTGATGAATATAAAGGGTGAAGAGTCAGTCAGATCTGTGGTTGAATGCTGCCCTGCCCTCTACTATCTGTGGGAACCTGAGGAAATTATTTAACCTTCCTGAGTCTCAGTTTTATAACCTGTCAAATGGGTGTAACAATGGCAACTACCTCATAAGATTATTGTATTGATATACAATCAAATAAAATAAAATAAAATAAATATAAATTTCCTACCTCATTGCTTAGCATATAATAAGTGCTTGATACATGTTAGGCAGGATTATTTTTTCTTGGTCTCTGATACATAATTTGTTCCAAATTCAGTTTGCTTTCGCCTGTACCAGATTGCCTTTTAGAACTGAATTACGCAGACTGCTTCTCTTTTTACATTTCTCTACTGAAACATTTTCTTTTTTAAATATGGAATGCTTCACAGATTTGCGTGTCGTCCTTGCGCAGGGGCCGTGCTAATCCTACCTACAGGTCCAGTTTCAGTGCCTGTGCTGCCAAAGTGAGCACTCTGCCGAAACATTTAAAGACACATAATTTAGTTGTAATAACTCAGCTTGGAGGCATAACAAAAGCTACTGTCGCTGCTTCCTCTCTGGGAAATCTGTTTTATTTTGTTTCTAAACAACTTTTTCAGCATTGTAGATTCTTCTCTAGTGGCAAAAACGAATATAACTTTTTACATACTTATAACTAATTTCCTATGAATTTGTGATTCATTGGATCTTTATATAAATGTTTTTATGAAGGAGTGTAGTAACCAAAAGATAGACAAATCATTATAAGTAGAGTTCTATGAATTTTTCACAAAATGCACCTTCCCATTCAATTACCACCCCCATCAAGAAATAATACAGCCATTTCTTGGTATTCATTGGGTACTGGTTCCAAGACCTTCTTGGGATAGCAAAACTTGTGGATAATCAAATTCCTTATAGAAAATTGCATAATATTTGTATATAACCTTTCTGTATCCTTTCATATACTTTAAATCATTCCTAGATTACTTGTAATACCTAATACAATGTAAATGCTATGCAAATAGTTGTTACACTGTATTTTTGAGGGAATAATGACCAGAAAAAGTCTGTACGTGTTCAGTACAGGTGCAGCCATCCTAGGCCTAACTACACAGTACCTGTCAGCAACAAAGGAACTATTGTCCTGGGTGGTTTGGGTTCTGGTGGTTCATTGGAGAAGTGAATGCAACACCTGTGCGTATGGAGGGCAGGCTGTCCATTGTCAGCCTCTCAGAGACCTCCTTTGTGCTCCGCCTCCCGCACCACCACTTCCTCTCATGTGTAGAACTACTTTTCAGACTTCTAACACTATGAATTAGTTGTAGCATATAGGAAACTTTACATAAACGGATTTTGTATTTTGTACTCTTCTGTCTGCCTTTTATTCCTCAGCATTTTTTGTCAGACTTGTCCGTGTTGTGATATGTAGCAATATGTTGTTCATTTTTATTGCTTTATGTAATGTCCATGTTTATTTTCCATTATTTTGTTGTGTGTGCCACATTTTATCAATGTATATCGTTGATGAGTGGATATTTGTCTGTTTGTTTTCAGTTTGGGCTATTACAAAGGACACAGCTGTGACCTTCTTGCACATTTCTTTGGTGCTCAGATGTGTGCATTTCTGTTGGGTACATACCTAAGACTAGAGTTTCTAGCCCATAGGATAGGCATATATTCAACTTCAGTAGACGATTGGCACTTCATTTTAACTTGTACGTTGTCGCAGGTCTTCCTATACACAGGTAACGTATAAACCTAGATAACGACAGCATGAAAAGAGGTGTGAAAGCCCTATGGATGCATTAGAGCTTTGCCTCGGCACTTCTCACACACCACACAGCAGTGACGGCTGCTGGCTCCCAAGCCTTGTCTCTGTTCCCAGGAGAGCAAGTATGAGCACTACCTTCCCGCCAGACTTTGCTCATCTCTCTCCTAAACAGTCCTCGTAACCACCATTTCCTCTGTTTCTAATCTCTCCTCCCCCCACTCTGTTCCTCACACGGAAGTCTCAGTGAACTTTCTAAATCAAAAGTCTGTTCATACTTAATGTCTCTCATGAGTCTCTTGTTACCTTTGGGATAAAGTGCAAACTACACAAAGTTGTTTACAAGAAATTTCATGACCTGGTCCCAACCACATTCTCTGAGCTCAGCGTCAGCAAGGCCCTTACTTAGGCCAGGGAAGCTGCTGCTGAGCCAGGAGGAAGGAGCCCCTTCTCTGTTACTTTCCCCTTATCAGCCCCTATACAGGGCTTGTCACAAAGAATTATAATTTCACATTTTCTGGATGATCATATAAATCAGTTGTTTAATGTCCAATTTGCTGTCTTTTAACAGAAATTCCTTTCAATTTACAATTCACCAAATTTTCTTTAATGAAATTAGATATTTGGATTTATTCTAATGCCCTGTCTCTAGAAGCTACTTATTAAATTCCCTCTACATTGGATTAAAATCATGTCTCACTGAAATTTAAATATAAATGGCCCAAGGTAGATTGAAGTTGTTACTTTTTTCCTTGAAGAGAAATCTCTGTCTTAGATAACAAGGTAAGAGACGCTGTGCTTATCGCCTGTGCTGAAAGCAGGTATGGAACCAGTTGCAAAGTTTGCTTCCAAAGAATGTTTCAAAACAGCAAAAGTGTTGTATTGTACAAAGCCATGGTCCACCCTACTAGACACAATCTTGTCACCCTTAGGCCTGAAGGTAAATTAATTTGAGTAGTGACCCGTAGTAGGATAGAAGTTTGAAATGAGCTGACCCTCCAGGACACTCACTGTCTTTGAAACAGGGGCCGGCAGGGACCATGTGTCATTAGCCAGAATGGCAAACAATACAATTGCTGTTGCCGTGCTCTGTTTTCAGAGCAGGGGAACACAAGTGAATGGAAGTTATTATTGATTCAAGATTTTATAGTTTGTTCATTTAAAAAGATGTGGTAATGTATACTGTATTTATATATTTTTAACTTACAAATGTGGCCTGACTGCCTACTTAATACTATATTTTGTCTCTCCCTAGCCCACTCCTCTCTTTTACCCTTTATTGGCTCTCCTTTTCCTACTATGATTTTCTCATTTATTTTTGGTTTCAATTTTTGGCTGTCTCTCTTTGCCACTCTCAAAACACTTATACTCCCCAGTTCCTGACGAGCACCTTGACAGCTAATAATGGTGTTGTCTTAGGCTGGATTCTCCTGGAAGCCTGAGATAGGATCCAAGAACAAAAACTGTATTTATCAAGTGCAGGAACCACCATGAGGGAAGTGAAGTGAACGAGGAGTGTTGTTACAGGGAAGGAAAGAAACCAGTAAGAAAAGTCTCATAGTGGTCTGCAAGGCTGACGCTTGTGGGGGGCTCTGGGAGACTCTACAAAACACATGCTCAAGATTAATTGGTCTTGGAGGGCCAGGAAGCTGGGATATTCATGGGGAAATTTCTGGGAGTTCCTTGTTGAGAGGAATCTTAATCTACGCACTGTGGGTTAAGCATAGGCAGTCGTCCTCTGCTCCAAAAGAAAGCTCATCGACACAGAGATACAGACACTAGCAGTTGAAATATGGCCAGAACATGGTGAAAATTGGCTACTGGTATTATCCCCATGTGATTTAAAGTACGTGGAGGCATTGAAGTTGCTCGATTGCTTATGCTTCCTGGGGGTGGTATGTTGTCTGTGCTGTCTGTGTCATAATCAGAAGTCGACTTTTTCCGATAAAAATGTACTGAACTGCCATCTAATGCAACCCCATCATCTTGTAAGTGAGGCAGCTGGGGCTCAGGGAGGTGACGTGACTTGTAGTTACTGCTGACTGGAGCAGGGGCCCTGCCTCGCAGTGCACTGTTGCTCTTTTCCTCTTTGAACACCTCTTGCATCCAAATGAACACGAGTGAAGTAAGAAACATCAGTGACACGGATGTGCCCCGCATGTTCATCATTCTCCTAGAACAGGTAAGGGGCACGCTGACCTCGTCCTGCAACATTTCCTCTGACAGTGACTCCCTCTGCACTGTTAAAGGCAAATGGCATTTACCCTGAGCAAGTGACCTCTTCCGGGAGATGATTTAACTAAACATGTGGCCTCCAGCAATGGCCATTTCCTCAGCCATGAGGTAACTTAACCGGTGGCTGTGCAAATACCCCTGAATATGTAGAAAACTAAAATATAAGGTATCTGATAAACCCATGGTTTGGGGTGGCATGATATGGTAGTAAATGTATTTTATTTTGCATTATTGAACAAATATCACATGTCTATCCTCATGATGTACAATCAGGGACTGTGAAAGGATACCTATAGAAATGCAATGCAGTGGGTAAAATTACAAAAGTATATGACGTGGACAGGAACCCGTAGCAGCAATAATTTATTAATGAGCTCTGGTAGCTTTTAAAAAGAGAAGATGTAGAAATAAAATGAATTCATGGTAACTGTAAAGGTGTTGGAAGGGCACTTTAATTTTGTGCCCCTATGCCATTACTTATTCATTCTTCCATTCTTTCAGCAAACACACTGAGAATAATGATGTGCCAGGAGGAGATATGGATGAAGCCCATTTCAACCACTGCTCAAGGAGTTTCCACTGGGAACTTGCATTCCTGGAGACTCGAATGAGTGCTTGGACAGGCTGAAAGTGGATATGGTCACACTCTAGATGCTCATGGCATCAGAACTGTATTAAAGTCTTTAAAAATACATGAAACCTCTTTGGACTCAGCAAAATTACCTGTTCCTCTTCTATAGTAGAATGATTTGCAGCTAACAGAAACCTCAACCAAAATTGGCTGAAACAAGAAGGAAATATCTTACCTGCTATAACAAGCAATCCCGTGGTAATGCAGGCTCTGGGACCGGTGACTTCTGTGGCTCAGAAGTATTAGGAAAGACATAGTTTCTGTCAGTCTTTCTGTGTCGTCATCTTCAGCACTGGCGTCACCCTCAGGGTGTTAGCAGGGTGACTGTCAGCAGCGGTTTCAGGTGTAGCCTCCTGACGGAGCAATGGCCAAGAGAATAAGAGTGCCCCTCCTTTGACAATCTTAGAAACAAAAAAACTTTCCTTGAGCCTCCCTGGTTGCCTAAAAGACTTCACACCTCATTGGCTGAAGTAGGATCATGTGTCCTTCCTAAACTAATCTCTAGAACACAGGTCACAAACACAAGGCCCATGGGCTGAATTCGGCCCTCCACCTTGTTTCTACCCAGCAGCAACGACAAGCTCCTTGCCCCAGGTGAAGGAGTAGTTACGTTTACACAGTCCCAACATTATATTCTCACCTTTGAAGGCAACTGCAAAGCCGATGTGGCCCCCGGTGAAAATGAGTTTGACACCCCTGGTCTAGAAGGAGTCATGTGATGAACTAGATTAGCTCAAACAAGTACTTCCCAAACTTTTATTTTTTGTTTTATTTTTTAATATATTTATTGATTATGCTATCACAGCTGTCCCATTCCCCCCCCTTCACTCACTCCATCCTGCACACCACCTCCCTCCCACATTCCCCCCCTATAGTTCATGTCCACGGGTCATACATATAAGTTCTTTGCCTTCTACATTTCCTATACTATTCTTACTCTCCCCCTGTCTATTTTCCACCTATCATTTATGCTACTTATTCTCTGTACCTTTCCCCCCTCTCTCCCCCTCCCACTCCCCTGTTGATAACCCTCCATGTGGTCTCCATTTCTGTGGTTCCGTTCCTGTTCTAGTTGTTTGCTCAGTTTGCTTTTGTTTTTGTTTTAGGTGTGGTCGTTAATGACTGTGAGTTTGCTGTCATTTTTACTGTTCATATTTTTTATTTTCTTTTTCCAAACTGATTTTTTAAACTCCATGACACATATAGAAATCTGTATTTCTCTGGCACATTGAGGTGTGCGTTCAAACCTGATTGTGGCAGGAGCTAATGGTCTGAGACCTTAGGCTGTGTGAAATAGTAACATCCATGTCTCAGGCACACCCAAAATCCACTTGTGAGACGCAGGCATGGTAGGGCTGCTTCTTAAACTCCAGTGTGCGTATGAATCCTGTGCCAGATCTTGCTAAAATGCAGATGCTGGAGAACCAAGATGGCGGCGTAGGTAGACACACTGCACCTCCTCGCACAACCAGAACTGACAGAAAATCAAACGGCAAGGAAGTCTGACACCAAGTAGATAAAAAAAAAAAAAAAAACATTCATTGAGACCGGTAGGAGGGGCGGAGATGGGCAGCCGGGGCAGAGAGGACTCGCTTTGCCGTGGCAGGACTGAGACTGGTGGAGTGTGGGACGTGGGATGAACGGGGCAGGCAGTTGGACCACTAGCAGGCCCTGCAGCCCCACATTCATGCACAGATAAACCTGGATGAACGGGGAGCGAAGCAGACTGCGCAGCCCAGGGCTCCAGTGCGGGGGAAATAAAGCCTCAAACCTCTGATTGCAAACACCCGTGGGGGTTGGGGTGGCAGCAGGAGAAACTCCCAGCCTCACAGGAGAGGTTGTTGGAGAGACCCAGAGGGGCCTAGAGCATGCAGTGCACAAGCCCACCCACCCGGGAACCAGCACCAGAGGGGCCCGATTTGATTGTGGGTGGGAGAGGGAGTGACTTCAACCTGGTGGAGAGGGGAGCGGGCGCCATTGCTCCCTCTCGGTCCCTCCCCCATGTACAGCGCAGAGACCAGCATTACCCCGCCCTGGGGACACCTAAGGCTCCGCCCCTTTAAGTAACAGACGCGCCAAGACAAAAAAAAAAAAAAAATGGCCCAAATGACAGAACACTTCAAAGCTCCAGAAAAAATACAACTAAGCGAGGAAGAGATACCCAACCTATCGGATGCACAGTTCAAAACACTGGTTATCAAGACTCTCACAGAATTGGTTGAATCTGTTCAAAAACCACATGAAAAAATGAAGGCTATGCTAAGAGGGACAAAGGAAAATGTACAGGGAACCAATAGTGATGTGAAGGAAACTGGGACTCAAATCAACGGTGTGGACCAGAAGAAAGAAAGAAACATCCAATCAGAAAAGAAGAAACAAGAATTTGGAAAAATGAGGAGAGGCTTAGGAACCTCCAGGACATCTTGAAACGTTCCAACATCCGAATTATAGGGGTGCCAGAAGGAGAAGAGGAAGAACAAAACTTGAAAATTTATTTGAAAAAATAGTGGAGAACTTCCCCAGTCTGGCAAAGGAAATAGACTTCCAGGAAGTCCAGGAAGCTCAGAGAGTCCCAAAGAAGCTGGACCCAAGGAGGAACACACCACGGCACATCATAATTACATTACCTAAGATGAAACAGAAGGAGAGAATCTTAGAATCAGCAAGAGAAAAGGAGACAGTTACCTACAAAGGGGTTCCCATAAGACTGTCAGCTGATTTCTCCAAAGAGACCTTACAGGCAAGAAGGGACTGGCAAGAAGTATTCAAAGTCATGAAAGGCAAGGGCCTACATCCAAGATTACTGTATCCAGCAAAGCTATCATTTAGAATGGAAGGGCAGATAAAGTGCTTCTCAGATAAGGTCAAGTTCAAGGAGTTCATCATCACCAAGCCATTATTATATGAAATGTTAAAGGAAGTTACCTAAGAAAGAAGATCAATAATATGAACAGTAAAAATGACAGCAAACTCACAGTTATTAACAACCACACCTAAAACAAAAACAAAAGCAAACTAAGCCAACAACTAGAACAGGAACAGAACCACAGAAATGGAGACCACATGGAGGGTCATCAGCAGGGGAGTGGGAGGGGGAGAGAGGGGGAAAGGTACAGAGAATAAATAGCATAAATGATAGGTGGAAAATAGACAGGGGGAGGGTAAGAATAGCGTAGGAAATGTAGAAGCCAAAGAACTTATAATTATGACCCATGGACATGAACAATAGGGGGGGAATGTGGGAGGGAGGGAGTGGGCAGGATGGAGTTGAGGGAAGGGGCAGAAATGGGGCAACTAATAGCATAATCAATAAATATATTTAAAAAATAAAATTAAAAAAAATAAATAAATGCAGATGCTGATTTAGTAGATCGGGGGAATGTGGATAGAGACAGTAATCGTACTAAGTTCCCAGATAGTACTAAAGCTGCTGGTCTGCAGGCTGCACTCGGGAATGCGGATGCGGATCCAACTGACCACCTGGGGCCGAGCGCTTGTGGAGGAACGAACCAAAATATCTGCTATATATTCTTCATTTTACTCTCTTTTTGGCATTTAATTTGATAAAAGCATCATTAGTTTTATGTAACATTGTGAGCCTCACATTTACATAGAGAAGGTAAGCAACATTTTTAATCAAATATCAGAAAGTCTCTTTTGTGTTAAGAAAGATGACCAGACACTTTCCTTCTGAGAATATGAATCGTGTGGACTAGAGCTCTTTCATTTCTTTTTCATTAGGAGGTTATCATTCTATTTTGCAGATTATTTGGCAGAGCCAATCTTCCACTGCCTCGTATGTTAAGCAGACTTCAAATGAAGGAAGCAATACATTCATACACCACATCTGCCTTCCATTTTCCCTGCTCTATGTAGCTCATGCAAACCTTTCTTCAGTTTTTCACCAATAATTTAAATGCATACTAGAATTATGCACATATTGGTGGGCCTTCATAGCAATACTAATGAAGAAACATACATCTCATATTTCCTTTGGAGTCTTCCAGAATGATTCAATTAAACTAACCCTTCTACATACTGTTCAGTGTTGTGACACCATTTTATAATGTGAGTAGAGAGCTGGGATAAGTACAGCTGAAGATCATTATGTATAAAAGTGAAATGAGATCCCATATTTATGGTAAAGAAATACCAGTGAAAATTGTTTCTTTAAGGATTTTTATATATTTAAATTTAGATACAGAGTTGCTTTAAAATATCTAAAAAGCCCCTAGGGGATGATACATTCAGAATAGGTAAGGGTGGAATATTAGAAAATGCAAAGCAATGAGACAGCAGACACTTAGGGCTTCGTTTAATATCTATGTGCTCATGCAGGTATTTGCTCATGTTCTGTTTGGCATGCATTTGTTGTCGTTCATCCTGAGACTCGAGGCTGGTAGAAGGTAGATAGCTCATCTTCTATTGCCACCACAATTCTTCAAGAAGCTGCTCAGGCACCACCATGATACTCAAAGTTCATGTGCTCTAGCAATTAAAAAAAAGAAAGAAAATGTTTTAGAGGCAAATGGATTTTTGTGTGTGGGTAGAATTTCTGACATGGTCAAAGTGTTCCATTGTTTGCTCTGAGTGAATCTTGAGTCCTTCAGGAATACCCAGAGTGCTATAGACTGCATGTTTGTGTCCATCAAACATTCATATGTGGAGCCCTAATTCCCAACTGTGACTTTATTGAAAGGGGGGGCTTTTGGCTTATGATGAGGACATGAGGATGAAGCTCTCATGGTATTAGTGCCTTTCTAAAAGAGACCCCAGAGAGCTACCTACCAAGGGAGGACACCGGGAAAAGATGCTGTCTCTGAACCAGGAAATGGGCTTTCACCAGGTACAGAATCTGTGATCACCTTGATTTTGGACATATTAGTGAGAAATAACTGTTATTTGTAATACAACCAGTCCATGGTATTTTTGCTATAGTGAGCATGTATGTTTAAGATATGTTATGTTCATATTGCATTTTAGCCTTACGTTTACTGCTTTAACCAACCAACAAGTGCTGACAAGGTTGTGGAGAAAAGGGAACCCTAGTGCACTGTTGGTGGGAAAGCAGACTGGTGCAGTCACTGTGGAAAACAGTATGGAATTTCTTCAAAAAACTAAAAATGGAACTGCCTTTTGACCTGGAAATTCCATTGCTGGGATTGTACCTAAGAAGCCTGAAATACCAATTCAAAAGAACCTATGCACCCCTATGTTCATAGCAGCATTATTTACAACAGCCAAGTGCTGGAAACAGCCTAACTGCCCATCAGTAAATGAGTGGATCAAAAAACTGTGGTACATTTATACAATGGAATACTATGCAGCAGAAAGAAAGAAGGAACTCCTACCCTTTGCAACAGCGTGGATGGAACTGGGGAGCATTATGCTAAGTGAAATAAGCCAGGCAGTGAGGGACAAATACCATATGATCTCACCTATAATTGGAACCTAATCAACAAAACAACAAGTGAGCAAAATAGAACCAGAAACATTGAAATAAAGAACAAACTGACAGTAACCAGAGAGGAGGTGGGTGTGGGGTAATGGGAGAAAGAAGGGAAGGGTCATCAAGGAACATGTATAAAGGACCCATGGACAAAGCCAAAGGGGGATAGGATTGAGGGTGGGAGGTGGGAGTGGGTCGGGTGGGAGAATATCGTAGTGGGAAAATGGAGAAAACTGTACTTAAACAACAATAAAATAAAAGAAAGAAAAAAACTTGGAACTAGCAACTAGATAAGCACAATTAAACCGTAGCATCTAGAGGAAGAGGGGGAAGTTTGATTCAGTCATATTGTCTATCACTGTGGTTCATTCTTCTCTTTTTGATGAAAACTGAATTGTTAACACTGAATATTTGTTCACTTATTAAAAATGGCGCTTTTTCTACATGTAGTGACTGAAGCCATGTCTGTTTGAAGCTGAAACAAATGAAAAATTCGATAAATTTCAGGAATAATATCCATAAAAATGGCACATAGGGTGATATAAATATAGACCTATATGGACTATCTGGATTCTACTTGCCACACACCCACATCCCCTGAATTGTAAGAAACCAAACCATAAAGATAATTAAACAAAATACTGAGCAACTGTGGAGAAACAATGGGTCAAGTTAACTATGTAATGCTAAATAAGGATGGTAAGGAACTGAGAGAAACTGGATAGAAAGTGCTTTAGAATGTAAAAATGAAATATGAGCATAATGCTCTCAATATATGATCCTCTTTGCATGAGTTATTGCCTGCCATTTGAAATGGCCATTTTTAAAAACTACTGAAAATCTGTCCTGGCTTTTATTACTTAATTAAAAGTAAGTTATGATCATTTTTAATTGTTATAGAATTTATATCATTTGTACATCATGAATTCCTCATAATTCTGTTGGCCTTAGTCATTGAAAAAAGCATGATTGCACTTAAGTAGAATCACTGTGCATCTTTTCTACACTGGAAGATGTTACACTGAAACTACCACAAGCTGGTGAAATTGATATTCAAAAGTATAAAACTTGGCAGTGAAAAGATTAATTGTCTGTATTTGATGACCTTGATTCTTGAAAACTGGAAACTTTTTTCACATTGAGACCACTTGTTTCGTTGTCTGCTTGGCAATGGGCAGATGATAATGTTCTGCTCTGTTTTACTTTATGATGAACCAAAGAGGACTGGTTGTGCCTCTAATGAGTTTGTAAGAGATGCTTCAATGCTGACACATTAGCTGCATCCCTTGGATTGCTGTGAGAAAGTGAAAAGTAGTTTTAACAACTTGCTAAAATTATCACTATTAGAGTGATGAAGCACTAAAAATATGTATATATACATACCAGATATATACATATATACACCAGATGTTTAAAAAGGTTCAATTGGGGAGAAAACATGCAATTAATTTACATTTTAGTACTAAGTACAAATTTTAATTTATTGTGATTAACTACTTTATAGCCCATCTAGAATACCAGTTAAATGTCTTATAGAAAGTCTATAAAAGGAGTCATAAGCAAGAGATGATACTTTATTGGCACAGAAGCAGAAGAGTTTCATGCCCAATCCCTGTATTACTCAGAAGGGTTCAAGTTTCACTTGCCCAGAACCTGTTACTGAATTACAGCCCTGGAATCAATATGGAAAGCCAATTAACTCGGTTAATTACAGCTTGTACAAGCTTTAATTCCTCCACAGACCAGGTAAATTGTTCTAATCTACATGTACACACTTTATACTTGCTACAGTCAAGTCATCAAGCAAAAGTATAAATAGATTTCTGGATAAGAATAACATAAAGGGGCTGGCTAAGTGAAAATTGATGGTTGAGCTTCAAATCTCTCTGATAGATGCAAAAAACATTTGAAAGCATGGATGCTATGGAGATAATGTGTTCAGTGGACCTAATATAATGCCTGGTGTGTCTTAGGCATTCTATTAGTAATAAGCATTATTATTAACATCATTATTAATCACAATGCTGTTACTGGAGAAAGACCCATCTGGAAATAGGTTCTTGCTGTGTCATGGGAAAAGCATTTCAGGAACACTGGGAAGCAGGATTTGAGCAATAGTGGTGAGACTTGTTAGAGTACCCCTTGAAAAGACTCACAGGGGTGCTTCTCTGATGGGCCCAGCAGCAGAAGCTGGTCAATATTGTTGATCTGCCCTCAGATACACCACACCTGATGTCTCATCCACGACCAGGTCGCTCAGCTCCATCTCGCTGCAGAAGTGTAGCTTCCAGGCTGCAGGCCCGCTTTTGTGAGTTTAAGGCCCAGAAGGGTCAGGGCACACAGCTGTAATGCCATCACCACTGGCACCCAAGGCTGCAGGAGTCCAGCTGTCTCTGCTCCTGGCTGGCATCAAAATTCTTAGCTGTGTGACTTTGGACAAGTTACTTAACTTCTCTGTACCTTATTTTCTGACTCGTACATCTGCTGGCAAGGCTCAATGGCACCTAGGCTGAGATCGGCACTGTGTTCAGGCCTGTGGCTGTCACCCAGAGTCTGGCCTTTGTTCAACTTTACTTATATTTCTGTGGGCTTGGGAATGGGCAGGCTATATTTCAGTCTATCCAGTTTCTGGCTTGGCTTTCCTGGGGATGTGCTAGTGCCATCCCCACATCCAATCCCTTTCCTGTATTTTCTAGGGTTTTGTGCCCCTACCTATCTGGTCTTTTTCCCAGGGTAGTCTTCTCCACGTTTATGGTTGCCACTTTTGCCTCCTAGTGTGGATGCTTCATAGTTGTGCTTCATTTGGATTCTATATGTGCTTGGCAAAAGGACTTCCCCCGGCACCGTTTCCCCCTTCCCCTGTTAATCAGCAGGACTTGCCAGGGTGACTGCAAAAAGCCGTCTCTTCCTACTTAATCAGGCTAGTTTCGTTTGCACCCTTTCTTTTGTTAATGACGACTAATTGCCTACTGTAACAATGCTATGAGGATCCTGGGAGGAGGGCTTTGGAAACACCACTATATTACACACTGTTTTAAAGTTCAGGTTCTATAACCTGGTGGTCTGTTGGCGAGTTCTAGACTGAAGAATGCATTATTTGGACTGTTCAGTGTTTGCTACCAGGTGTTAATTTTTTGATTAGTTGTCAAGATTATTAAAATAGGAATTTTTGCATTAAAATTTGTATTCTATTATCAGAATGTCTGACAAGTTTCTGGTGAATCTGATAAGACCAGTTTATAGTCCATCTTCCTTCCCTCTCCCATAGTCTTCTACACCCATCCCAAGCATCAATAGCCAGGCTCATCCCTTAATATTTGTGAACTGTGGGAGAGTACAAATAAATACCTGCATTTCATATGTTTCAATAATTAAGTGTGAGTCAAAGCAACAAACTACTGTATTATGGAAAGTGTTTAGTCTGCTTGTACAAACTCTGCCCACTGCAGATACCCAGTGCCCACTCTTTAGGGTTAGGTTACTCACGTGGGGTGAGGGGTGCAGTCCTACCTCCTGGGAGGATAGATCTAGGGAAGAGGATGTCACGAGTCATGGAAGCAGCTCACACTCATTTGGCAGGGAGTTCTGGGGTCCAGGGTTTGTAGAATGCGGTCTAATATACTCAGTCTAGAAGGACGCAGAGAGAACAGGCTGCTGTTGGGCATGTGCCCTTCACTCAGCAGGTTATTCGCCCACAGAAAAGAGGTTCAGATGGAGAAGGGGCAGAGAGCTTTTCCCTGTTTGGGGATGGGGTGGGGGTGGAGGGTGGGAAAGCCAGAAGGTGGTACTGTCAATGACCGTTTATATTGACACTTGTACTATAACTTTCTACGGTAGCTTTAAGATGAAAGCATTATTCTTGGAATTCAGGTCTCTGTCAAAAATGATAATATGAATGATAGAAAAATAATGTGAAGAGTTGCAAGAAAGTAGAAAGGCCTTAATTCTTAGATAGAGATTATTTCACTTATTTATGTCACATGCTTAGAATCTGTAAGTGTTTAAGTTTGAGGACCTTGGTCTAGTCATCTTCCTCCTGTCCATTTTTTTAGTGACTTGATTAGTAGATGCTCGTGAATATTAATTGCTTGTCTTAATGCCTGAGTGTGAGATTTGTGAAACACTTATTAAATTATTTTAGTTGAAATAGGAATTTAGGAGAGTTTCACCTAAAAGTCTTTTGGGGAAAGTGCCCTTAAAACAGCAGGGGAGAGAGGTAGGGATGGCTGGGGTTGCGGGGCAGGGGCCGGGGCGGGGGGGGGGGTGGTAAGTGCAGACAACTGTACTTGAACAACAATAAAATAATTTTAAAAAGAACAAAAATAAAACAGTGAGTATCACGTATTCTGGGTCCTTTACTCTCTTAAAAGTTAATAAGGATTCAAAAGAGCTTTTCTTTCTTTGGTTGGGGTTATATCTGTATACATTTACTGTACTAAAGTTTAATGTGAGGAATTGAGAAAGGATTTATTCATTTTTTAAAAGTATATAATTTAATTTAATCCTTCACATGCTAACATTCATAATACTTTTACAAATAATAATGCCATATTCCAAGACAAAAATGGTTTAAAAAATGGCATCATTTTACATTTTTACGATTTTGTGATATCTGGAATTACAGAAGACAGCTGAGTTCTCATATCTGCTCCTGCACTCAGTCCTGCACAATGGGCTGTTTAGTGAAGTGTGTGGAGAAGTTCCAGCCTCACACAGCTTTATCGCAGAAAAAGGAGTAGTATTTTAGTAGATCTTTTTAGATAAGTTTGGATAGTCTTTGAAACTATAACAAAACTTGACAAGTTATACTTTTTCAAAGTTTAGTTCAGTGTGCAATCTGAAATTATAATCCACTTCTCATACTGTCACATTAAAATTCTCTGGGCTCTCTGGCACTTTGAATCCATTGTTAATCCATGCATTATTTTGTAACTTCATGCAGTGATCCTTTGGAACACATTTGTTGACTGAATTATGCCTAAAGTTAACATTTCAATATACAGTATCAAAAATTCGTACTTACTGATACCACTTCTGATCTTATTAGGAAAGTCTTTAAGTGTTAGGACACTCTTAAGCTTATGGTGGCAAATGCAAGGTTTTTCTTTTTTTAATTTTAATTTTTTCTGGACACTTGAATTTTATCATTGTAAACAAAAACTCTTAGATGTATTCCTTGTTTTCAGTGATAGACTCACTTAAATTTTTGATAAGTTATCTGCTAAATATTGAAGTCTATGTGCATGGTTACATAGTTTGTCTTCAAGATGTTCTTTTAGGTGAAATGACGTCCCATGAACAAAGAAGCTGGTGTTACAAGTCACTCACACAGGTGCCTTTCATTGTGAGAACCACCAAATTTCAGCGTGCAGTGCAAGTCTTTTTGCCCACTTCGGAATCAGCCCGCAGCGTGGTGCAAAACGTGTGGTCAAGTGCACAGAGGTGAAGAGTACAGCAGCTGCTGTACAGCGATGTGCCGTGCCTTTCATTTTAGGTGCAGCAGTTTCACCCACTGTTGCTTTCATATCGTCACTACAAATGCTGTGTTTTTTAAAGCCAGAACTATCTTTATTATTATTATTATATGAAAACAGTTTTGATCTGTAGACCCTATGGATGTGTGCCAAGGATTTAGGTGTCCACGAATCATACTTTGAAAACCGCTACCTTAGAAGTGGCAGGATGAGTGTAGAACCTCAGGAAAGGGGATGGGAGGGGGTGGAGAAGAAAGAAATGAAATTGCATCTTTCTCTTAGATTTCTTACTTAGTCATAATAATCCCATTATGAAACAACTTTAGAGGGTTTTTTTTTGGAAAGAATACTACTTAATCCTTTTAGTCAAAACATTAAAAGTCTTAACTGCTCCTTACTTTCAGAAAGCTATTTTCATTCATAATCAAAATCCTTCCTACTGAAATTTAAGTTTACTGTGTTGGTACACATTTTTACTTATAATTCCTCTCTGTAAATACTGCTCTTAAGTTGATCCTCAATCTTCTGTTTCTTGGAAACTTCAGTGTTTTTCTAAAACGTATTTTGTGTGCCATTAATCGGTCTTCCCCCGGGATTCTTTCCTATTTATTCCAGGTCTCCTGTAAGTCATCAGACTTGGAAGAAGGAAATGGAATGGTTTCAGGTTTTACTTGGCAGAGTCTATGCCCTTAGGTCTGCCTTTTCTCTACTTTTCCTAGCTTTACCAGTGGCACTCTCTTCCCCTCCGCTTCCAAGATAGAGACCATGCAGTTAAATGAACTTGACCAGGAAGGTTGAGAATGCCAGATATCTCACAGAAAGTGTTCCTTTGTTTACCCCTGCAAGCTGTGTATTATTAGTTCATAACTCCACATCATAACCCAGACACTTAGGTGATAATCAGAGTTTTAACATAATTGTAATATCTTGGTCTATCTTTTTATCTAACTGGTGAGCCTCTCCATCAGTGTCCTAGGACACAAAAACATGTCTTAAGATATATAGTTATTTAATTATTGTTTGACCATTGGTAAGATTAAACTCCAGAATCCCAACATCCTTGTCACCAATGGTGATAATATTGAATTCGCATATGAGAAAATAACACACAAAAATCATGTTCCACAGTGTATGGCTACATTAATACTCAAGAAATGATTGCTGTACTGCTGTTAATAAATAATTCTAAGGGCTTATATTCTATTTCTACTCACTTTTTCTCTTAGCTCTTTATAATTCTGTCCAAGTGTAAGTCTTTTAGGTTCTCTTTTTCAGTGACTCTAAGAAACAAACTTTTCAGAAAGACCAGCGGCCTCAGTGTGCTTCAGCGATGTCACCTACTGTCCGTGTGTATTTCTAACAGTCATATTAGAGTTTTGTGCACATGTATTTAGACATACATTCGATGTAAATGACTTAGACTTATCCCTTGTAAATGCTTTTGGAATGCTCTTTAATATTTGGAATAAAAATACAGTAATAGACTAGCAGTAGTGATTCTACAAAGAATTGCTCAGGATATTCTAGCATCAGCAATTTAAAATCATAGTTATCACCTTAACATTTACAAAAACTTTGTGTCCATGTCATTGTATCAAGATTTCAAAGACTCATTTTGATTAACAGTATCTTATGCTAACTTAAAATATTAATACAAGAACTTTTTACTATAGTACTCATGTAGGTCTCACTCATCAAATGCTGCAATTCAATAAAAAAGTAGCTCTAAGTATTAGATTATTTTATTAAATTTACATGTAGAGTGTTCTACATAGTGAGCAATTACTCTGAAGTTCTGTCACAAGAAAAGATCAGAATTTTCACTTTTGATGAAGCTAAATTGCAATTCTAGAGAACTTTCCAATTAATTATTACTTAAGAGTTTTTCATTAGTGTTGAGAAGAGGCTAAATTTAAGTGCATTAATAAATTAACAAGATTAAAATTTTAACCATGTTAAAGACAATGGGAAGTATATTTTTACAGAGATAACTTTGTAAAGATTGGAAAATCAAGTTATAATTTTGAATAGAGAAAGTTTTCTTCCAGAAGTACTGTGCAAACAACTCTTACTTACCTCTCAAAAAACTGAGGCTTTAAAAAAAAATGTCACAACTTTTGCAGGTCATACAGAAATACCATTTTTTGAGGTTTTAGTTTTATATCTGTGACAGTTTTAAGTTCTTATCCTGATATTAGACAAGGTTATTAACTAAATATTTTGCATGTTGGATTAATATGGATAACAAATTCTGTAAGATTACATTTAGAAAGATATCATCTAAATTAAATTTAGAAATCAGGGTCAGCAAGGTCCTTACTAAGTATTTTAATTTTCTCAGGACACATGATCTCGGTCAGGACTCCTCAGCTCTGATGCTGTATGGCAAAGGCCGTTATAGACAATAAATAAGTAAATTAGCACGTCTGGGTCACACAAACAGTGGACCGGATTTGGCTTATGGGCTGTCATTTGCTAACCCTAAAGCCCCCTAAATAGGAGCAGTTTTTTAGAATATCTGGAGATAGAATGTCACAATGGAATACTACGCAGCAGAAAGAAAGAAAGAGCCCCTACCCTTCGCTACAGCATGGATGGATCTGGAGAGCATTATGCTAAGTGAAATAAAGCCGGGCAGTGAAATACAAATACCATAGGATCTCACTTATAAGTGGAACCTAATCAACAAAACAAACAAATGAGCAAAATAGAACTAGAGACATTGAAATAAAGAACAAACTGACAGTGACCAGAGGGGATGGCAAAGGGGCAAGCAAAGGAACACAAATAGAGAGCTCATGGGCACAGACAATGAGGGGTATTGACTATGGGAGTTAAGGGTGGGGGGACAGGGTAGGTGTGAGCAATGGGGGAAAAGGCAGGGCAACTGCAACTGAACACCAATAGATAAAAGCAAAAGGATAGCAATAGTGTGGTTCCTTTGGGATGATGGAACTAGCATTCCATAAGCGCTTAGCCGTATGGTTTATTATGCATTGAAAACTGTTGACTACTTGTTAGTACAGGCCACCTTTTCAGCTGCATTCTACATATTCACCCACGAGTTCATTATGTTCTAAGGGTAGAGGTAATTATAGAAATTCTTGTGTTTATCAAAAATAACTTTCAGAAACACAGGATTGAACTAAATTAAATTTCTTATTTACTTTTTTACTTATAAAACTTTTAATACACAGTGTAAATTTCCAGGTGAATATGTTATATTTCCTAAAAATATTTAATCATACACCCCCATTGAATAATCACAGGAGATACATGGGGCAAAGTTTGAGAATTGCTAGTAGGGGAAGCCCTGGGCTTGGGTGTGCCTGCTTGCATTTGTAGTTATTACTGACCATCTGGAAATAGCTTTCCCTGCTGAAAGGCTCCTTAGCCTTCTAAAGATAACTATTCCCCTTTTTGACCTCCATTTAGGACTTTCTCTCCTTCCCTTCTACCTCTCAGAACTACCCTTTCCACCTTGATTGGGTTCCAACTTCTCACCTTGTTCCAAAACAAGAAGTGGAAAGAATGAGGGAAAGAAAGAAGGATGTAAGAGACCTTTACAGCCTAGATTTTCTGAAATATAGATGAATTGTATTTCAGACTCCTGGAACATAAAAACATTGCAAGGTGCTCTGGTTCTACCAAACAGCTTGGTAAAAGAGAGAGAGTGGGAAGTTATTACATGACCAAAGTCATGGGTAAAGCACGAAAGTAGGTTTTGTCCCTCTGGGGACTGAGAAGTGTCCCCAATCTGATGCCTGAGACCTATAGCTCCTCACCCGTTAGCCCTCAGCTGCACCCAATTGTATTTGTTTTGATGTTCTGGTGGCTCTCCTGCTTAAGGGGGTAATAACATTAAGAGCTGAAACTAATGAGCAGAATGCTTTACCTGCACTGCCTGTTTTAGTCTTGGATTGATCCTGTGTGGAAGGTACTACTGTCATGCCTTTTTTTATTGCCAAGGAAAGTGACCTTCAGGAAGGTTTAAGTACTTGTCCTAGTTGCACAGCTAGTAGGTCATGAATTTAGGACTAAAACCCAAGAAAGCTTGTCTCCAGAGTCTTAGCTAATGCATGTCTCCAATGATCTGGTTCACGAGGGAGCAGAATCCCCTAATCCCAAAGGAAAGTTTATATGGTCACCAGCTATGCTGAGCACTATGCCAGGAACTGTACACTCAGAAGAGAACATGATCTAATTCTTACCTGAAGACACATCCCTGTAGCACTTATTTCACTGAATTGTAGTTACTGTCTTTTTTTAATAGGTGGAGTTTCAAAAGCACTAAAGGGGAACGACTTATTGTAGCTGATGAAGCTAGAGAAGGCTTCATAGAAGTAACAACTGAGCTGAGCCTGTTAGAGGATTTTAACAGGTAGAAAACAGAAGAAAGCCTCTGGGCAGGGGAAAGTGCAGAGGCCCACAGCCGCTGGTGGAGGCAGGGAACAGTGAGTCATCCAGTACCATTGCTTACAGCCTTAGGAATCATTTCAGGGAAAGAATTCACAGGGTGTGTTGATGGATTGAAACTAGAGGTTGAGAGGGCTAAGGAAGAACCTTCTTTCAAGCTTGGATGGCTGGTGAGATGCTAAGGGCATTCAAGGACAGACACACCTTGGGGGCGGATGTGATGATTAGATCCAGACGTGCTTAGTCTGTGGTTCCTTAGCTGCAGATGTCCAGTCAATAGTTGGATTTTTAGATTTGATTCAGAGCAAAATGCTCAATACTGAGGTGGAACAAAAAGGTGAAATATTTCAACTGATACTAACTTTTGTAATAAAACCAGAACTTCTTATACGTAAAGACTATTATGAAATAGATATTCATTAACTAGATATTTTCACATGTGTAAACATACATATCATCATATGTAAATTTTTGTAACTACCTAATATGTATATTGGACATATGTACAGGGTGGGGCAAAAGTAGGTCTACAGTTGTTTATATGAAAAATAATACAATAATTGATAATTCAAGAATAAACACTCTTTTGCATACTCACAACTATAAACCTACTTTTGCCCCACCCTGTGTGTGTATAAATATATAAAAATATGTATGTTTATATGTTTGTATGTCTTCCATGAGAAATGGCACTTTGAGTTTCAAAACATTGATATAGGAGTAGATTTGGAGGTATGGCTTTATTTAAGATTAGACCTACCCATTATTTTTTCAACTGCTTGCAATATAAAATATAATATTTTCACTGATTAATGATGAAGTGGAGATAGAGTTGCTAGTGTCCCAAGTGTTACTCTTTGAGAGAAATAATGATTGTCACAATAGATATCTGTGATAAAGAGGACGACCTCTGAAAACTATTAAGAAAGTGGCTCTGTCCAAATGGGACTGCCATCTCACATCATTTTTCCGGTTCTCTTTTCCTCTATTTCATATGTGTACATGTACACAAATGTAACATATTATTCAGAATCACAAATCTGAGATGGATAAGCTAAGACATGCCCTATCACTTGTGCATTGCATGAGAGGAGAGTTGCAAATCACTAGAACTGAGTGGACTAGGGTTGAATTTGAAATTGCCACACACTAAGGAGGAAATAAGTCTGTCCATGACAAAATTCCACCTTTCTTGCAGCATGAGCCACAGATATGTAATATGATTTTCCTAGCAAGATGGGCAAATGCAGGACTGGAATGGACTTTCCAGAATTCCCAAAACAGCATTTATTCTGGCTGCCCTCAGTTCTCTGATTTTAGGGATAAAGTCAAAATTCCATTCATGGTAACATATTTTCCTATACTTGTTAATATTTGACCCAAGGAGGAACTTTACATTTTTCCTAGGTGGCTTATAACACTATAAATAGAAAAGACATAGGATTGGTCTCATGTATCTCTTCTCAAGCAAGTGTCAACCCACTCAAACCCGTAACAAGTAGAATATAGTTTATTAGGTTTGGCTTCTTTGGTGTTTACCAATTTAGTCTCAGTGACCATAAGTTGTTTTGTTTTTGTTTTAAAAATGGCATTCACTGAGGTAAAATTGTATGTAAATTTAAAAATTCTTAGGGAGGCTTTAAAATCACCATTGAGTCACTCTATAGGTGATGTGATCCAGGTTAATCATGATTTGAATGGTTAAAAAATAGGAAATCCTAACATAGTGCCTATATACAATACAATACAGTGTTACGCATGTAAAATTTTGTGAACAGTACAGTGTCATGCAGTTAAAAATTAGTTAAAAGGGAAGATTCTCCTCTTAAGGGTTCATAGTGCTAAAAAGGGGAGCACAGGAAACTTTTGAAGATGATATGCGCACATCTGTTGACTAGATGGTGGTGATGGCGTCATGGGTTGATATGTACACGTCAGACTTACAACATGCAACTGTCAAACATCGCATTGCATACACATCAGTCATGTGAAGCTTTTAGTGTGTGTTGATTGCACCTTACTAGAGCTGTGGAGAAGAAAAGGAAATCCTGAATGGGAACCCAGAATTATTTCTGATGTGTACACATGTACACACAAATACAAACAAATATACACACCACATAAATACATTCTCAATATGGCATTGGACATATGGCATTTTGCCAGCCCCAAATCACCGACCATATCTTAAGCCATATCTTAAGCCTCATAGTTTCAAAAGAAAACCTCTTCTTCCTTCACTGTCGTCTCCTTCTCCATCGCTGCACCCCTTGACCTGCAACACATGGTTGTGAAGTCCATGGAGCAACACTCTCTGTTTATTTTTTCTGTGTGGTATCACATAGAGCAACTCTAGAACAATAGGTATTCATTAGTAAAAATCCATCAGAAAAAATCAATGGCAATTTGAGTTTCACCAAGGAGAAATGCAAATTGATTGAACAGAACATAAGATCAGAGTAATCACAGAGCTAATATGGATAATGATGTTATAAATAATGGTAAAGTGAGTACAACTAAAAATGTGTATTTTCTGGCCTTAACATTTGGCCACAAACATTCAAAAGATATCCATTAAAGTAACAAATAAGGGCAGGTTACTATGGGTCATGAACAGTCAAGATGATGACTTACGAAACCTTTCATTTTGCTAGATTGTATAAAATTCAAAGTGTAAATTTAATTATGTTTTAAATTGGTGACAATTCACAGTTTAAATACACAAGAAGTTTAGATACACAAGACTGCACACTTATATTTTCAAAAGTCCATTTTAGGATTTTAATAGGGTGCTGGAGCTTTTTAAATTTAATTTAACTTATTTTTTTGTCATTCAGAAAATTCTAACAGCATTGTTGTTGAGAAAGTGACAAATATGCTAATCTTCTATATGAGCGTTTACCCATCTGTGGTCTGATGGTCCCAGGGAAAAATGGCCGCAGTCCAGACAGCGCGTAAGTTGTTTAAAAGAACTATGCATTCATGTGACTATGATTGTTTTAATTACAATGATAATTTTTACAAAAAATTAATTTAAGTACATTTTGGATTATCCAAATAAACCCTTTATATGGTTCAAAGGATAGATTTGAACCTTTTTTTTACATTTGTGTTTCTGGTCACACTAATAAAAAGTAATGACTTAAATGGTTCTTCTTAAATTTGATTTGAGATCCGTAGACTAATGACAGTTCACAGAATTATTCAGTTGGCTCCCTGTTTTTTTCACTGTGGTAAGAGCACAACATGACATCTCTCGTAATAAAATTTTAAGTGCACCATACAGTGCCATTAACTAAAGGCAGAGGGTTGTACAACATGTCTTTAGAACTTGATCTCGTGTTGCTGAAACTTCATGCCTGTGGAATAGCAACTCACCGTGTCTCCCTCCAGTCCCTGGCGATGATCACTGTACTCTCTGCTTCTGTGAGTTTTGCTGTGGTACCTCATGCAAGTGGAATCATGCAGCGCTCGTCTTTCTGTGACTGGCTTATTTCACTTAGCACACTGTTCTCAAGGTGCACCCGTGTTGTTGCATACTGTGGGATTTCCTTATTTTTAAGGCTAAGTAATATTCCATGTAAAAATTGTATATGTATACCACACTTTCTTTATTCATTCATCTGCCAGTGGACATTTAAGTTGTTTCTACATATTGGCTATTATAAATAATGCTTCAGTGAACATAAGAATGGAGTTTGTATATATCCTTGTATTTCTAAGTTAGAGACACACTGTTCCAGATGACTCCAAGGATAGATTCACCAGCACATAAGCTGTTTTCAATTTGAGTACTTACTATGTGTGTGATAGCCCTGTGTAATAAAGCTAGCACCTGTAAGTGAGCCAAGAGGAAGTCTTTCAGTTTAGCCCTGAAGGACACACACACATGCACACACCCAACACATGCATGTACACACATTTGGCCCATACATGTACGCACAAGAAATAGTGATTTTTTTCCCTCTTAACAAGATTTAAAGCAAGTGAAGGAGATGGAAGGATGAAGAGAAGGAAAGAGAAAACAGATTCATCTTTTTTTCTGAATTAACTACTAGAAAATACTATCGGGAATTATAGGTGTGGCCAACGTTTTTGTTAGAGCTATTACTATTTCTGACTTCATTAATCTGGGTTTTTGTAACAGCTAGGAACTAAAGGAAATATATAAAGTCAAGTCAGTTCTGTTCACATGATACCATGCAATGTATTTAACTACTGCATTTCACTCCTCTATTCTCAATATTTTTAACTAAATGGACTATTATTTTGCCATTATGTGGGTAAAAGTTTGAATGCAGTGTTGTCTAAAAAGCTTAGCTGTTGACAGCATTTTCACCTCAGGCTGCTGAAAGCCAGCTTGCTATGTTGGCCACAACGTTGAGCCAAGACCTATTTGGTGCTTCCCTGGTTGAAATTCGGTTCCAGTTCCTTTTTAAAAGATGTGGCCTTCCTTTCAATGTCACCTTACTTTCAATGTCACTTGAAAGAAAGGTAAATAAACCGTTTAAGAATGACAGGTTGGGGAAATCCTTTCAAGAAAATGAATTAAGTGGTTTGTAGCAGATTAGCATACTACTCCATTGATTTCTAGATTTTTTCCAGTATTCCACGTGCCATGATTATTACCTGATTTTATTAAGCAATTGGCGCTATTTGATCTTTGCAAAATCTAAAGCATTTTTTTTTTAATTTTTGTAAAAAGTACTACTTCTAATCTGGTCCTGGTCTAAGCTGATCTTTGCATTTCAATAAGGAAGACAAGAGCAATTTTTTTATTAGCTCTATTGTCAATTGCATCCATCCTTTACAGTATTACATTAAATCCCGAATTCCTTTTCTGCTACTTTAGGGTACAAATATACACCTAGTATTGCAACAGAAGGGAAATGAGACTTCATTTGCCAACTTTCAGAACAGATTCCAAATCCAGTTAAGCAGAACTGGCTAACAGCAAATGATTAATTTAATATTTATTTATTTTTATTGTTCAGTTACAGTTGTCCATCTTTAAAAATTTATTGATATGAGAGAGAGAGAGAGATCCATTATGGATCTTAAGTGCAATGAATGCACTTATGTATGCCTTCATTGGTTGATTTTGTGTGTGCTGTGACCAGGGATCAAACCTGCAACCTTGGCGTATTGGGGCAATGCTCTAACCAACTGAGATATCCAGCTTAGTTTTTGAAAAGTCCTTTTCTTTCCATCTTACACCTATTTTCCAGGTTGAGTGTCCCTATCCACTAACTGTTCATTGTGTCCATGTGCCTGCTAGGGGCCTCTTACATCTCTTTCTAATTTATATTAGCAACCAGCCCATCCCTTCTCTAGGATCATCCAAACATGCTCTAGGGAAGAAATTATCTGAATTGAAATAAATCACACTAAAGTATAAGTGAATAAGTGTCAGATAGGCATACTATTTTTATCTACCCAGGATGGTTTGCCTTGCAAAGAAGAAGTTCTTATTCAAGCTAAGTGAAGAGGAGGTAAGAGGTGAATGGTCTTAACAGAAAGAGCTTGCAATTTGGAAATAAGAATAGCTTAATAGTCATTGTGCCCATGTATTCCTCTTTCCTCCTCTCTAAAAAGGTTTAACAATGGCTACTTTTCATGGTCAAATTAGACTATGTATTTCAAGCTTCAAGCATAATGTCTAACATAAAATAGCAGTTAAAAGATAATAAGGAATTAGCACTTAGAGATGGTGTACTTTCAAGTACTCTGGCAAAGAGCTAAGGAAGATATTTTTGAACAGCAGTTCTCTGTTGTTTTTGTGTTTTATCCATAGGATTCCTCAAACCTTCCTTGTTTTTTTGGAAAGAGATTTATAGAAATTTAGTAGCCAAATTTACTGAGGCCTTTGTTTTGCAGTTTTAACAACTGCTTTTGCTCAAAGCTTGTAGAATGGGTCTTATTATAATATTTTGGCCACAAAGATACAGGTTAAAGTCAGCAAGAGATTAACTTTATTATAATCACAGAACATTCCAAAGCTAACAAACCATGATGTGGCTCTGCCTGCCCTCTGTTGTCCCAAGAGCTGCTTCCTCCTGCTGGCCTGCGATCCTGCCACTTCCCACACTGGAACAGTGACGTAAGTGAGGGCACTCATGTCTACAACTCCCACCGTAAGGAAAATCCATTATCGTCTTTAAGTAAAAGAATGGCTGGTGGCAAATGTCAGCCCATGAGTCTGATCTTACCTTCGGTGTGTGGAGCAGAGAGAAACAAAGCCACACGGATGTGAGGCAAAATATGGACAACTTTGAAGGCTGAAATCAAAAGGGCAGATGACAGTAACATAATGGAAAAGTGTTATTCCCTGCTCCTACCTCATTTTTTATTTTCTATATTTTATTTTTCATTTTGATCAGAATGTAGTTTAAGAAGAGTCTTATCACCACTCAGGGAAATGCACCTAGCACTGGGTGTTATACCCTCTGCATCCTTTGGAAAACGATAATATTAAAACTTCAGTGCAAATCCTCACATTTCATACGACTTTGACCTTTTTTATATGGAATTGTCTGCTTAGTAATTAAATTTGATGCATGAAGTTTTGAACATAAATATTTACTAGTAAATAAATTGAACAATAGCATATTTTCCAAAGAGAAATCAATCTTCCTGCCTCTTGATTAACCAAGATGCATAAAGAAAAGGCATTCGTTATTAAATTTTAAAGCTGTGGCCGACATAAAGTTACTGATTTAATCTTTGTTGGTGAAGTTACATTAAAAATTATTAATCACATTCATAGCTTTATTAACTAGAGCATCATCTCCTGAATGGCATATTCTCTCATGATCAGATACCTGTATATCCTTCATATCTTTATTTGTACCTGAGAGTTCAGTAGATCAAGATGTATCAGATACAGGAGAGAGGATTGTATCAACTATAAAATATTCCTTAAAATGTACTCTTTACAAAATAAATTGGTGCTTGTTGCCATTTTTAATATGTCCCTATTTCTGGGAGTTAAGTACTGAAAAAAATGAGGATATTATTTAGTTGAGATCCTACATTGTGGTTTTATTCTGTACACTAATAAAAAATAAACCTGTGATGATTTAATACATGGACAGAAAATACAGTTTTCTCATTTTTCTGCCCTCTTTAAGGACCTAGGTTAGCAGGTAAAAGTAAGATGGTAATCTCATTGTTCTAGGGAGCATTTATTAAACAGCACTTGACCATCTGTGCCCACTACCTCCTTACTCTTGCATATTTTTATCACTTTGTATCTACTTTTAACTTCTTAAGCTATACTTTGTTTTTATAATCATTTTTTGGCTACCATTTATTATTTCAAGAGAAGGTTTAACCACCCTAGCTTTGTAACCCTGGCCTTTATGGTCTGGTGCCATGCCTCTATGAACAATCTTTTGCTGTCATCTAGAATTTCATTCAAACCTCCTTTCTTTTCCACAAACAATGGACTTCCTTTAGTCCACATCCTGTGCACTCAATCCATTTCTCTGCGCTGTAGCTTCATGCTTTAGTCTCTGTGCTCTGTATCTTCCCCCACACTGCTGCCCTGATCACCATCTCCCTCCCGAACCACACCAAGGGCTGCTCTGCCTTTTGTGCTCACTGAGGTAGACGTTATCACTTATCACTTAACACAGTGTACTGTGTTTTCTTTTGTCTTTCTATATATGGCAGTGCTCAGTACTGTGTACTCAAAATATTAGTTCAGCAAATTAGTAATCTTTTCTATGCAGTAGTGCATGAGGACAATGCAGACAATTTCCAATGAGTATACCATTTCAAATTAAATAATACCCAAGGAAAAAGGGAAGATATAATACTTGCCATAGCCAGGCAACAAGACAGCAGGCCCTTTACTTTGCCTTCTTTCTTCTTTGAAGTTGCTGCCTTCTGATCCCCAGCTGTAATAGCCACTTTGCCCACTTGAACACTTTTCCCCTATTGGTATTGGCAGGAAATTCAGTCTGACTCCCTTTAATCTTTTACTCACAATGATTCCAAAATCCAGGAAGGTTTACCCTTGGGTTTATTTACTTCCTCAGCTTTTAAAGAATGTTCCCTTCAGCACAAACAGGGGAAAAAATTCAATGCCCCAAGGGCTACCTTGGGACAGACTCTAGAGTAAGTTAGTAATTTAAAAGATCTGCAACTCAGTTCTCATTAACCACCCAGTGATGGGTTCAAGGCCTGCCTACTGGGTCCTGAGAGCCCAACTACCTGCCAACCTCTCCCAGGGCCCCCTGACCTCACAGCTTCTGAACAGGGGGTTGGTTATATAACTAAAAGAGACTGAGCGCATGGTTCTTAGCAGAGAAATCACCATTCTAAATATGTCTTTGATATTTATACTTGGACAAATATATGCCTGTCAACTTTTAAATGCTACATTTTTACAAAACTTACCCCCTTTCAAGCTTATTTCGTTCATTTGCAAATTTTATTTTTTACTTCATTTTTTATATAAAAAACAATCTACAGTTTTCATTCAAGTGAATATCATTTCTATTTAGACTTATTTGTACCTTGTTTTACACTTTTTAAAAAAAATATTATGCCCTCAAGACCAGAGTTGCAAAATTTTGAGAAAGAAGAATTTGGAATTGGTGAAATATAGTTTGAGTCTTTGAAATTTGGGAAGTAGAGATCAAAGTCATTTTTCTTAATATTGCCAAAACTTTCAAGCTCAGTTAATGAGCTTCCTCAATTTGCAAGTAGGATAGATTCCAGGCCCAGTGCTCTTAGGTGACTTACCTGAGGTCTTCTTGTACAGCCAAAGAATGATAGATTTGGACAAGCACCTGGGCTCCTGATAACCACATCAATACTCTTTTAACTCCAGGTAATCTATGTCTATCTCCTCCCACATTTGAAAGGTAAACTTAAATCTAGATTTATTTATCAGGGCTCTGTCAGAATTGTGTACCCTCACACCTATAGGCCCATTTTCCACATCTTTGAGGGTTTTTTTTGGAATTTCTTATACTCTAGCTTTTATTATATACAGATTTCCCTCATGCAATTAGCTCTTTTAAATTATTTTTGGTTATAATTACCATTACATCAATAACTTTTCTCCTTCACTGCACATTTAAAAGACCATAGGCAATATTTGATCCTTTTTTTTGACAGCATAAATCTCTGATTCACTTATTTATAAGATAAAATCTTATAATAAGAAGAGTTCTAAAGTGATCATTATGTTGTAAATATGCTGTGAATAAGAACAGTTTAAAAATGGATTTAATTTCTATTCATACAGTTGTGACTTCTCATTAATTTTTTATAAAGATAATTTTTTATCTCAGCCATATTATTTGAGTGCCTACAATGTACGTGGCCTTAGGGATTTGGAAATTAACATACCCAGATACTGAGGAATCCCAATCATTTTGCCCGTATATTCTGGTTAGTGAGTCACCTGAATTTGTAGGGAAAATTCTGTGTGACTGTATTTCCATTCTTTTATTTTTTCTGCAGAAAACAGGCATAATTGTAATTCGATTCTCCAAAGATTTATTACCTAAAATAAGGTTAAGCACTGGCTGTTGTAGCTCAGTGGACTGAGCACTGGACTGCAAAGCAGAGGGTCGCTGGTTAGATTCCTAGTCAGGACACATGCCTGGGTTGCAGGCCAGGTTCCCAGCACAGGGGCAGCACAAGAGGCAGCCCCACATTGATGTTTCTCTCCCTTTCTTTCTCCCTCCCTTCCCCTCTCTCTAAAAATAAATAAATAAAATATTTTTAAAAATAAAATAAAAAAGGTTAAGAAATGCTCATATAGGCCAACCCCTGCCCAAACTGTAATGCACGTACAGACTTCCAGAAAGATCACTGGTCCCTTTGTTAGACTTCTTACAAGTGAAATTCTACACATACCGCATGCGTTTTCTCCCTCCCCCTCTCTCTCTTTCTCTATCACACACATGTACACACACACATTAAGCCTTTTTCTTTTTGTTAAAATAAAGATCTGTTTATGAACATTGGCTGTACAATAACATTTCTTAAAGCTTTTATTTATTTATTTTTAGAAAGAGGAGGAGGGAGAAAGACAGGGAGAGAAACATTGATATGAGAGAGAAACATGGTTTGGTTGCCTCCCACATACACCCTGACTGGGGATTGAACCCACAGCTCAGGCTTGTGCCCCGACCGAGGATGAACCAGTGACTTTTCGCTCTGTGGGATGCCACCACACTAACTTAGCCACACCGGCCGGGGCAGTAGTACAATAACTTTTAATAAAATTAGTTTTTCTATCAACTAATTCCTGGCAAAAGAGTCATAGCTCATAAAAACTTTTAATGGGGATTTGATTTTGAAAATATTTTTATTTTAAAACTACAGTTGATATACAGTATCAGGTTAGTTTCAGGTGTACTACATAATGATTACATGTTTATATAACTTACAGAGTGATTATTCCGATAGGTCTGACATCATTCATAGTTATCACAATATTATTGGCTATATTCCCTATGCTGTACTTTACATCCTCTGGCTGCTTTTGTAACTGGCAATTTTTACTTCTTAATCTCTCCACCCTTTTCACCCAGCCCTCCCCAACCCCTCCCATCTGGCAACCATCAATTTGTCATTGTATCTATGAGTTTGTTTCTGTTATGTTTTTTACTTATTTTGTTTTTTAGATTCCACATATAGGTGAAATCATATGATACTTTTTTTTCAACTTGTTGGTAAACTACATAGATTTCCCTTGAACTCCATATAATTAACCAGGTAATTTTAGCTTTGTTTTGAGGCTGGGTCTATTTCCAAATACACCAATTACACACAACCTCTCTGTGATAAAATAGAGCAAAAAAATTAATTTCCTGAATGAAGAATTTCCTCTAGCATATGAAGAAAAATTGTTGACTCCTTAAAAAAAAATCCCTAATGGCAGGATAACTATTCCAACTGCCAAACACTCCTCACTAAAATTACCCTCATGGAATAAAGGCATATTAAATGTCAGGAAAGGCTCGTGAACGGTTTCTCCACTCCTTCGCTGGCTTCCATGCTTCAAGTTGCCTGTGTGCAGCTTTCAGAGAGTAAACTAATACAGGTTTTCATGGAGAGCTGGTTTTCTTTCGGGTCTCAAAAATCTCAAAGGGATATTTTCCACCAAGGTGAAACAAAATGTAACCTTCCTGTTGAGAACTAAGATTGGATGGTAATTTATTCTCCTTGTAATCTGGGACATGAAGGATTCATTGTAGCATAGAATTCTGCCTTCACTTCCATCGTAATTTTAATTGTGTAAGGCATGAAGAATTTAGCCACATGTAAAAAGTTGGTATGATAACTAATATATCTTGTGATTTCTTGGGGTTTTAAAAAGTATTCTCAGATAAATGTGAAATGAAATTAATCTGGAGATTAGAATGCCCTCTCTTTGACTTCATCGAGGATGGAAATCTTGAGCCCCTACTTCCTGTGTGCCACAGTGTCACATTAAACACAGGGAATAAAAAGATGATTTAAGACTCTTGAGTTCAGTATTTTACATCTCTGAAGAGACAGTGGAGTTCTGTTTTACATGAGAAATTGTATTATGATTTAGACAACTTAAACTGATTCCATAACCAAGTAGCTCTGAAACACTGATTATGACCCTGAGGTCACAGTTTCTTACCCTTAAATGAAAGGATCGAGTCGGGTTCCCATACATCTTTTCAAGCTGAATAATCTAGGACAAGATGTCCCACCAATCCCAAACTAAATTTCAGAGCTTACAGAGTTCACTGGCCAGGGATCCTTCTTTGGGTCTATTGGATGGGATATTTTATTTTACTTTTTTTATTATTTTTTAATCCTCACCCAAGGATATGTTTTATTCATTATTGAGAGAGAGGAAGAGAGACAGAGAAATGTCATCAGTTGCTGCATGTACACACCCTGATCGGGGATCAAACCTGCAACCTAGGTATGTGCTGTGACTGGGAATCAAACCCACAACCTTTGGTTTGATGCTTCAACCAACTGAACCACCCAGTCAGGACAATGCACTTTATTACAGAAGAGAAGTAAAAGTGGGGAGGGGAGCTCTTAATTGTTTGTAGGTTATTTTTAGTCATCTATAGAAACCCTTCATTCAGTTAGAGACAAATGATAAAAAAGAGAAAGGTAGGAGTTGGCCACTTAGACTCATTGTAGGAGGGGAGACAAATGAGTGTTATATGTGAACAAATGATGTTCATGGTAGCCTTTGTGAAATTCTAAGAGAGAGCAAAAGTATCTCAGGGCCTAGATGAGAGTGGGCTGCCCCACGCTGGGGAGAGGGGATATGCTCCCACTTCTGCCAGGAGGCCATATTTGGCCTCTGCAGCATCAAGGCAGACTCCACACCTGGCATGGACATAGGCACTGTTACCATGACCACTACAGAGGCAGTACTGAGGCTATCGCAGGTGGCTTCCTGGGTGCAGAACCTGGGCAAGAAGGTTCTGGATCCTCCATGTGTGACTGTGATTGAGAGCCTGTCTTGCAAGCTTCTGTGGACACTTGTCCAGAACTCCCAGGAAACTTGGGGTCATCTGTGAGCCTCTTCCAGAAGAGGGGTAAGTGTGGAGGTCTGCTATGAGCAGATGAAGCATGATCATGGAATCTCAGGGACTGGTGTAACAGGACTAATTGTGTGTATGTAAGAGTGAGGTCCTGAGGACACTTGCTTCTTCAGTATGTTCTATTCTGGTGTCCAATTCCTCTTGTAGTCTCAATTGTTCATTGAAAACACAAAGCAAAATGGAGAGTGCAAGGACTTGTCCAACCTGCAGAACTCTGAGAACATTTGAATACATCTTGGTGCTTGCAGAAAAAAAGAATATGGGTATTTTCAATCTGGCTAAAGCACAAATATGTGATACTCAATGCTTCCATAAACAACAAAACAAACTCATTCCAATGTTTCATTATCTTTGCAACTTATGCATCTAATTTTGTATCGTCTTCCAATTTTGCTTTAGAAGGTACATCTCATCTTCTACTAAAGATCTTTCCGCATTTTACAGAAAGGCAAGCAGCCTGTCAGCACTGACGGGTTCTCATATGGTTCAGGTGTCATCCACACCTAACAAGTATTGAGTTGCTTACATTCTCACCAATACCTATCAACAGATATCAGTGTTCTCTCCAAGGGCTCCGTGAGCCGTGAAAATATCAAAGTTCTTTCATGTGGCTTTGAGGACAGAGCACGTCAGCAATAGGGAACATGAGCTGGAGAGTGAGCGGATAGACTGAGAAATACCACGTGGTGCCTAGGCTGAGTGGTGACAAAGTGAGTTGGTAGAGCCTGTCCCCTCGCCGCCCCCTCCCCCAAACAACTTGAAGACTATCAGAAATTCCTGGAGAAGGAAAACATTGCAAGAGATCGGGCAATACTACATGACCTGTAATCACTGAGGAGAACATTAAAACTATATAAACCTTGGCAGGGGGAAGATGAGCATAACATATTTTAAGTCAAAGGAATGCAGCTTATGAAGAAAAATAGGATAATAAAGGATTGTAGTGGTATCTAACCCTTGATAATGTACAGAAAGAATTAACAGAGGAAGACAGATTTTGAGATACCCATTGTTTAAACATGGAGTTCAGAAAAACCCTCATTTCTAATTAAAAACACCCTTTCCTTGAAAAACCATCACTTGTCACGAGTGTTATACTGACCTAATTAAAATCCCTATTTTGAAATCTCAGAGTAAAGAATTGAACGTTGAATAACAAAACCTATCTGAGTGCCTATGATGGGATAATGTAACAATATAACATAAGCCGAGTGTAAACTTTGACTCTATGTATAGATCTGCCATGGGAAATACAAATTAAAGCAATTGTGTGGATAATTCAAACACAGCATTCCGACTTGGTAGCAAAGATCTAGATATTGTAGATATCCATGTTCAGGCTCGTGACCAAGTTCTCATTTTGCTGTAGTATGATCCACAGTTTCTTCTTTAGCCAGGGCGTAGAGCTTCCACACCAACACAGCACAGGAGGCAAAATCGAAAGGTCAAAGGTTAGTGAGGCACACCCATGTGTGCCGTGCAGCTCTCTCCCTTACTACCAGCACGACCCTGATACTCTCTGAGGCTACTTTTGAAATCTGTGAAATGGGCACACTAATATGTATTCCTGGGGGTTTCTGTGAGGACTGAACAAAATCTGTGTGTGTTTCCTAGCATAGAACCTGACATGCAGCAAGCACTTGTTAATATGTACTATTTTGTTTGCACACATGTTGATAAACTGTATCAGACATCTCTGAGCATTTTAGCACACACGAAACATGAATGTTGTATATCCAGTAGGTCCGTTGTCCGGTGCCTTGTCACAGCCTGGCCTGGGGCCTAGAACACAATAGCTGTACAAGAAAGGATTGTTGGAAATATGCATTGTGACTGCAAGCTTAGTACCCTTCAGGGTTTGTGGCTTTATATGTTATAAAGGGAAAAACCAGGAATATCTTCCAGTTTTGTTAGATTTGTATGATTAAACACTCTAGTAGCCCACACAGGGGCAGAATAAACTGTTTGGCAGTGACACTTAACATTTAGAATCACCCTGAATTGTGAAATTTACTTCAAAAGGTCAGTTCTATCAGGGAAGTATATTGCTTTGCCTAGCACCCCTTCCTACAATTACAGAACTAAGGATTCACTAAATCTATCCTTTTGAAATTGGGTACCACCAATACAAAGAAACATGTCTCTTTAATCAGCATTGAAGGATACCCATGGATTGAAAAGACAAGATTCCAAAAAGAGGTGGGAGAAATGACCACGCTTAATAGAATAGGGGGTCTCTCTTCCCGCAAAGTACTTATTCGCAGCAAGTGCAAGGCCAGTAGGTGCGGAATGCCGAATGAATTTATTTCTAAATTAGAGTCACCTCAGTACGTCAAGTTATTCTATACCCACCTTGTAAAAGAAAACAATAAATTTAGTAAAGGTATTTTATTAAAGAGGTGAAAATATGTAATTGTGAAAAGTGTTTGATTGGGTTTTATTCTATGACATTATGAAAATAAATCCATTTCTCACTTCATTTCACTTTACTCATATTACTTGATACTATAACTGAACAAAAATGGATGTTTGGCTACCCTCCTCCACAAAAGCCAAACTCATGAGGTAGATACTGGTGCAAAAGAAAATAGGTTTTGTTCAGGTGCTGCGCAGCATGGAAGAATGGTGAACTCCTATCAAAAATACCAGCTCTCTTTCTGCCACGGAAAAAGCTCAACCAGGTCCTCAGCAAGGCCACGACAAAAGCCAGTGTCCAGAGTTTCTGCTGCATTTGAAAGTGTGGTCCTTTGGAGCCTGAGGGCAGCTGCTGAGTGGTCTTAGTTCCCATCCAGGTGGCTTAGCTTGTTCCCTGCTGCTGTTCATTTCAGGCTCCAGCCTCGGGCCATATGAACACATGGACAAGTTCATCACCAGGTGGATATAAGAGAGAGAGAGAGAGAGAGAGAGAGGTGAGTGAGTGCTCCTGGAGGCACGGGCCGTGTGGCCTTAGCAGCCACATGGAGAGAAGAGGTGAGGGCACCCTGTGAGTTGTACAGGTCATGGGAAAGAGAGCACACATCTCTTTGTTCCCCTGGTATTATATTAACTTGGGTGTGAGACCAGCCAGGTGCTTTCTGAAAATTACCAATCAGCTTTCCAAACTTTCAAGCGCTTCAGGTGGATCCACCTCCCAACCAGTCCCTTTTTCCCTCGGCTAAACTGGCAGGCCTCTTTGGTCCAGCACCTCCCCCTGCACCATTTTGACTTTTATAGCACACGTGCCTGCCTTCCCCTGGGTCCGCCCCCATTCCGGCACCAGAGCAGGGCAGGGGGACTTTCTCTCTCCAATTTTCTTGCTAGCTTTTCACACACTCAGTGTAAGAGCCTTGCCCTGCCACCACCTTGGCTGATGGGGGAGACTCCCTGGTACACCACCTGTTTTGTAATACCTGTTTAGATGGCTTCAAAGATGGGAAACTTGCCTTAAAGTAGAATTGAACTTGGAGTCACGCCTTCTCCACCCCAGACTCCGTGGAAAAGGTAGTTGATAAATTACCAATATGATTGTACTTATAAGAATCGCTCAAGTAATTTGCATTTAATTCAAGATTTTCTTGAGAAAATTGCCTGTGATTTACTCTTCTAATTGTGGGTTAGCAAGGAAATTAATATCTCTGAAGCACAGAAGAGCAGAGGTAAGTTAAATTTAGCAACTAATTGTGAGGGTAGTTATAAAAATCTAAGCAGGGCATTCCCTCAATGAAGAATGTTGAGCTTCCCCTGAATGCAACTGGAAGTGCTTTCTTTGGCAGCTGTGGTAGCTAATGAATTGAGTAATTTAAACAGAAAAGGATTAAATGGGCACTGATGATCAATGTAGAGATTAAAAGTGTTGATTTGTCGGCTCTTAGTGCTTACCCTGAGCCCAAATACTATAAGAAACTCATAAACCAATAAATGATGCATAGTGAAATATTTTAGTGTAACGAAAATATATTAGATTATAAAACCAATAATAATGAACTCAGGTTCTATGCATGGGGGACAGGATTCTTGTAGTTACTATCCTTCCAACTTTAATGTTCTTCTGTTATAATGATTTTGCACTTTAGCAGTTCTCTAAGTCAATAAGGCAAACTGTTCAACATAAATCCTTAAAAATAGATACATACATACATGTGTCTATGTGTGTATCTGGGTCTGTGTGCATATATACATGTATAGAAAGAGACAAGGAGACAGTAAGGTAGCCACTGAGACAGAAAAAAAAAAGGAGGCAAACAAGTTCAACATTTTAAAGGACATTGATTCTATTAATGAAATCCCGAGGGCAAAATGAATACAATGTAGCTCTTACTATACTTGACCCTTGGCACTAAGCAAATGCTTCTGTTTCAACTAATTTTCTTGCAGATTAAGACTGAAATGTGGTGAAACCAGCCAATTCAGGGGAGCAAAATTTTTTATTACGGCTGCAATAAGTGTTAGCTAGATACATTTAAATTAATTGGCCTTCATACTCCTTGGGACAGTCTTCACTTTGGTGAACCCAGAGCTGACATACCTTGTACTCAGATTGCCCTTACCTTGAAGACTCCTTGTCAGTCTCAGCCCCACATGATGCCTCTGCCTCCACGGGTCACGGGTGACGAATTTATATTCTTGGAGTACTGTAGAAAATCATGCTGAATGTCTGTGTTGGTAGAATATAATATAATTGGGAAACATCTCTTCTGTGTGTAATTTTATAGGATGAGGATCATTATTTCATTATATACATATATAATCTGCACATATTGGGTATATGTCACATATATATGGCATAATAATATGCTGTAAACAGTGAGAAATGTTTCCAAAGAAGCAGCAGGGGAAAATGTATATGTTTAAGCAAAAACTTCATTCTATTGTTTCTATTTGCAGAATATCGTGTATCTAAAGGGAAGATACAATCTGTGAACATACCATTGCTATAACCCTGAAACACTTTTTTACTCATAATCAACTTTATTGAGATTTAATTTGTATATGGTACGTGTTTCTAAGTGTACCATCCCATGAAATGTGTACAATTGCGTAACTGTCATTCCAGTCAAAACACAGAGCATTTCTACCACGCCAATCAGCATATAGAACATTTCTCCCAAAAGGGCTTCCTCATGCTGTTTCCCAGTCACCATCACTCTTGTTTCAGTCCCTGGAGTATGGCTGAAAATCAGAGCTATTCCTCATTTCAAACTTGTCACCACACTCAGTAGTGATAAACGTGTTGGGGGACGGAGACACGTGAATGTATTTTGAAAATTCTACATTGCTGCACATGAAGATACTATACAACTAGGGAGTAATACAAATAGAACTGAGCTTCACATAGAATGGACCAGCTTTCAAATACCAGATTACTTTTTTTTTTTTTCCAATTTTTTTAATCCTCACCCAAGGACATTTTTCCGCCCCATTGGTTTATATGGAGAGGGGAAGACCAGGGGAGAGAAAGAGAGAGATGTTGATTGGTTGCCTCTTGTAGGCATCCTGACTGGAGATAGTATGTACCCGGACTAAGGATTGAACCCACAACCTTTTGGTGTATGGGATGATGCTCCAACCAACTGGGCCCCACTGGCCAGGGCTCAAATTACTTACTTTCTTGATGGATAGTTTTCATTCAAGTTACATAACCTCTGAGAACCCTGGTTTCCTTCCCTCTTAAATGGACATACCACCTACTTCCAGAGTTCAGAAAAGAAAAAATGAGACCAGACCATGTGGATGATTCACCCAGTGCGGTGATTGTCACCTTTGTGGTGCTGACCATACCTCACCTTCAAATTCCTCTTACTCTGAAGACCACTTGGGGTCGGTCTTAGCCCTGTGCAATACCTCTAACTCCTTGGGTCATGGTTTATAATGTTTCTTTTCAGGATGATGAGTTGAATGCACTTTCTTAGAGCACTGAAGAAATTCAAGCAAAGTACATATGTGCATACATGGAATACAATGTAGTTGGAAAATTTTTTTTTCTGGGTATTTTTTAGAAGATAATAGTCATTATTACCTCAGTCAGGGGTGTCCAACCCACAGCCTGTGGGCCACATGCGGCCCAGGATGGCTATGAATGTGTCCCAACATAGAATCATAAATTTACTTAAAACCTTTTTTTTTTTTTTTTTTGCTCATCAGTTTTCCTTAGTGTTTGTGTATTTAATGGGTGGCCCAAGACAACTCTTCTTCCAGTGTGGCCCAGAGGGCCCAAAAGGTTGGACACCCCTGAAAGGTCTACCCATTCTCCTTCAACTCTTATTACACTGCTGAAATCCAGACTTGGTGTTAGATTATTTCCTTCTTTTCTAATAATTGTAGGTTGAATATTTTTCTTCATGAGTTTGCTTCAAATAATAACAATGATCCCAACATCTGTCCTTTAAATGAGGATACTTACTCTCTTAACCTAAGATGGCTATTGCTATAATACGAATATGACTGAGCCAAACAAAACTTAGATCCTCACTACAGATCTGGTAAACTGTCCGTTTTTGTCTTTTCCCTATAGTCATCCAGGGTCCAACATCCATGTGATATTCAGTCTGGGATCACAACTTTAGGAAGGGCCATATGAGACTGCAGCTTTGCTGGTGGGGCAGGATGTAACTGCAACTCAAGCAGGTTTAATTTTGTGTGCTTGTGAGGGAAAATGCAGTGGTGCCGGGAGAGCCATTGGAGAACAATGCAGGTCTGATCTTGAGCAAAGGAGAGAAGGAAGGGCGGTTGGCACAAACATCTCAGAAAGCAGTGTTAAGGGCACTTCAGCAAGGTCATGAGAGTCCTTGAGCCAAAATTACCAGTCAGGGAGTCCCACGTTTCCTGAGAATGGACGGGCTTGCTATCCCTGCTGCAATCACTACCAGGCTGGGAGCAGCCCATGGGAAGCTTGGCCTCGGTGCAAACACATGAGAGGATTTCAGAGTTCAGCAGTGTGTGGTGCTGAGAGATTCATTCTCATGACCACCACAAGTGGTCCTTTTCAGACTTTAGTGAGCACACAAATCACAGATTTTTGTTAAAATGCAGATTATGATTCAGTAAGTCTTCAGAGGGACCTGAGAGTCTGCAGCTCTGACCAGATCCCAGGGGCTGCTTACGTCACTGGTCCGAGGACCACACGTTAGGTTGCAGTGGAAGAGAGTGCTCAGTTATTGATGGGCCTACATTAGGGACCCATTACTCCTCTTTTCACTTGCAGTCAGGGAAGTTCATTTCCATAAAACTTTCATACCAGACCAACTTACAAGCTGTTGTCCAGTCTGAACAGGGCTGCTGTGTGTCACATGATCATCCAGGGACCAATAATATGTGAACAGCTTTCTGGGATAAGACATGGAATACAAGGTATGGTAACCTTGCATAATATATAGCTACTGTTTTAAAATATCTTGGATTAATGGGAAATTGGAGGTACAGTAAGGCTGAAAGATCAAGAGATGACTGCCATTGAAAAGATAGCTTCTTACTCACAGATGCCAAGTACAGGGGCACACCAGAGCACCTAGGGCCACCCTGGAAAGTGCTAAGGTTGGCAGGAGGAAGAGGGGAGCTGTGGAGAGAGCCTTTATTATGATATTTGCAGGAAGGAATGAGTGAGGCGGGGTAAGCAGGCTTGGGTCTGGCTACTTGGAATCATTTCAACAGGCTCTGGGACATGGGGTCTGTCTCTCGTTGTCTGTTTCCTGGCCCTGGGTGATTAGGGCAGGTGGATAGTGCTCTGGAGTATGACAGCCCTATAAACGAGGTGTCTGGGATGTGGGCTCTGGATTGACAGGTCTGTATTTGAAATCCACAGCCCCAGAAGGGAATTGCTCCTGAGGAGAGGCTGGGTCAGGGGAAGGAGGCAGGCGGTCATGGCAGAGTGACTCGGGCATGTTATCAGGCTGTCCAAAACAAGGAATGTCTGGCGTATGCATGTCAGGCACATGTGAATATATTCTCAAATTTATAGAAACCAGAACGATGTTAAATGCAGACAGGGCTTTGTTTCAGAAGTGACTTATGGGCGCAAAAAGTCCTCAGATGCCCCTTCATCATACGCATTATCACTCATACCTGAAGGGACTTGCTCTAAAGAATTATTATGCCCTTGGAAAACAATTTTGTAGTCAGATCAGCATTTCCTTCCCTACTCATAATTTTTTTAGTATTGCTGAATGAAAAGATATTTAAATCCTCATTTCTAAACTAGTATCAGCTAGTGAAAGCCCCCCTTTTATTGCTCTGAGAAGACTGAGTCTTCCGGCTCGGACTTCCTGCACTTCTCTCACACGTTGTTCTGTGGAGAGCGAAGGGCTGCGCGGAAAGGCTCAGGTAAATACTCAGGAGGGAGATTCAAGAAAGCCCACAAACAGACCCGCCCGTTAGCATTTACCACACAAAAAGCTTCAGAGTAGACAGCTTTCTCTCCAGAACCCTCTCCCTTACAGTGTTCTTTCAGGCTCTGTGGTGACCTCTTAATGAAAACCTGATTCTGTGGTGATGAATTTTAAGTCCTTGTTGTCTGGGAATGTCCTGGAAGCTACTGCTAGACTGCTTGGCTTGGCTCCTGGGCTCAGGAGGCAGCTAATAGTAAAAATGTATGAATCAGAAAGGAGTACTGCACTGAAAATTTAAAGAAAGGTGAATTGGTAGCCTTTCACTCAGCAGACACACTCATCTCCAGAGAGGCTTGCAAGAAATAACAATCGTGTAATTGGTGTTTTCAGAAGAAAGTCGTGTTTACTTTAGTATAACAATACAAACTCAGCTGGCCAGCTCCAGGTGCTTGCAGATATTTAGGAGGGCAACACAATTCATAATTACATCCTTGAAAGAAAAATAGATAACCCTCCAGGCATAGAGTGTTCTCATTCATCCAAAATCTGGCCAGTTTGTCAACCATCACTTGACAATGACAGCTAGCAATGGGAAGGTACTTACAAATGGGTTCACTCCTATGCCACAAAGTAACAATCCTACCTTCAGGCTTTTCTCCGAACCCCTGAAAATCGAGCTACCACCCACACAGAGTCCATGAATTGCCAGCCCCAGGGAGGTCAAACTGCAATCACACATTATGGGTTTGGGATTTACAGAATATAAATCATACCAGAGGGTCCACTGTCTGTGCCTCTCGGCAACAAATTCCCTTGACTTTGGAGTTCAGTGATTTGAAAATTCTGGAGTGAGGTTTGATGGAATAAGCTCAGAGAGGCTCAGAGTTAAAACCCTTTGTTACTAGCTTGCTTGGTCATGTTAGGAAGTTGGCTTAAACTCCACAAAGTCAAAAATCCCCTCTTTGTCCCTTGTGACTTTAATAAGGGCCTGAAATAAGTAACAAATAGGAATAAAACTTGAAAAGTTATAATAATTCCCTTCAAATAGGAAATTAATTTCAAACCTGAATTATTATTGCTATACTCAAGTCTATTTCCTTTCTTTCTTCCCTCTCTTTTTCCCTCCTTCCTTCCTTTCTTACTTTTTTTTTTTTTTCTGTGCTGGATGAAATAAACATTTTAGAAAGATGGTTTGGTCTAAAAGCATTACTCCAATTGATACATTTTCTGCAGCTCTAGGCTAAATAATATAACATAATGATGAAGAGCCGGTATTGCTGAGCCAGGCCCCCTGGAATTAAGTCCTGTTACCACTAGTGGCTGTGTAAACATGAACAGGTTACTTAACTTTTATGTGCATCCGTTTCCTCATCTTAAAACAAAAAAAAGTAATAGCATCTACTTCATGAGGTTTTTATAATAATGAAATAGGTTAATATTTACTAACCAATTAAAATAGTGACTGGCATACAACAATCACTGTATTTGTTAAATGATAATTAGATACCCTAAGCAGTACCTAAAGTGTTATTTGAAAACTGAGGAGTTGAACTGCATTTAGATTTCAGTTGCCTGAAAGAAATCATTTTGTAAAATGAATTAGTTCAACTGAATTGATAGGCATAAGTGTAGTCTCAGCAATGTCCCAAGACTTGGGCCAGTGGGGCCCCTGGCCCTTCTCAAGGGACTTTGGGTGTTGGGATACCATGCTTGATAGAAAATGCTCTGTGCCTCGAATCATCCGGGATCAGCAGTATCTTCTGGGTGGGGTCCTGAGTTGGACTGAGACCTGGGTCTGCGTGGGAGCCTGTCTCGTCTGGCGTCTCGGGGTGATCTCTGACACTCTCTTCCAAGCGGGGTGAACAAAGAAGGCCCATGGTTTCACTCTCCTGGGAAACCATAGCTAGGTCCTGGTTCCCGAAAGGCAACTTAGCAAGGGAATCATGACTCTCAGCAACCACAGCAATATTTTTTTTCAGGATCACATGAGATAAGGCTGCCAAAAACTGCTGATGCTGTGTTTAGAGGACTCAAATTACTTATATGGACAGAAACATCACCAAAAATATTTGCCCAGGGCCCTGCAGCTTGTCACAGCCCTGTATAGTAAAAGGTCATCTTTCTCTCTCTGCGTATTTATTTTTTTAATTTTATTTTGTGTAGCTTAATGTATGTGCAATGAAATTCAGCCGTCCTAAGTATACAGTGGGAGTTTGGGCTACTCCCAAAATCCAGCTGTGGAACATTTCCATCAACCTCAAAATGTCCCTGATGCCCATCTGCAGTCAGTCCCATGGTTAGGTGCTTCCACTTTTGTTAATTGTTTTAGGCTTATGACATATTTTATAATTATATATGATATTCCTATCTTTAGTACTATTTCTTCTCTTGAAGCCTATTTGTCTGGAATTAGTTCAGCAATTGAAGCCTGTTTTATTTATTGGCTGGTTCATTTAATGTTTTCTATCCCTTTATTGTTCAACCTATTTATGTCTTGGATTTTAAATTGTTTGCTATAGGCATTATATAGTTAGAGTTTGTTTCTTATCTAGTCTGAAAATCTCTACTGTTTCATCTACTTAGTAAATTCACATTTAATATAATACTTGATATGGTTGGATTTAGATATGGTATTTGGCTACACAATTGCTAATTCTCTCATTTATTTTTATTCCTCTTTTTTCCTTTATGTCTTCTTTTATATATTTTAGTAGTCATTTCGCTCTCTCTATTGACTTTTTACCTATATCCCTTTACTCTTTCAAAGTGATTTCTCTAGGAATTATAATATCATCTCTAATTTATTATAACATAAATTAACACTGACTTCTGATAAAATATAGAAAAACTGCACAAATGTAGCTCTGTCCTCCCATCCTTTTTATATTACCGCGAAGTGTATTACATCTCCATGCGTTATAAACCCACAAATACAGTATTTTAAATTCTGCTTTGCACAACTTGAAGTCTTAAAGAGGCTAAGAGAAAAATATGTGTGTGTTTGTGTGTGTATTTTATATATTTACCCCATATTTACGATTTCTGGTGCTCTTCAATTCTTCCCGTGTAGCTAACTTACCATTCTGTGTCATTTTTCTTCAGCCTAAAGGACTTCATTTAGCATGGTTTATAGTGCAGTTCTTCTAGCAACAAATTCTTTCTGATTTTCTTTATTTTGGGAAAGTTTTTATTTCACCTTCATTTTGAAGAATGATTTTTCTGGATATAGGATTCTTTGTTGATTATTTTCTCTGTCAGTGGTTCAAATGGCACCCAATGTCTCTGGGTCCCACTGCTTCTGAAGGGAATTCTGCCATTAGTTAGGTAGCTTTTCTTTTTTACATGATTTGTCATTTTTCTCTTGCTGCTGTCAAGATTTTCTCTTTAGTTTGGCTATCAGCTGTAGCTATCGTGTGTCTACGGGCAGTCTCATTTGTGTCTATGCGGTTTGGGGTTTCTTGAGCTTCTTGGGTGTAGAGTTAATATTTTTCACTTAGGGAATTTTGGTCATTATTTATTAAAATATTTTCCTTCCCCTTTCCCCCTCTAATTATCTCCCGAGACTGTTGAGTGTTCTAATGCTTGATAGCATATCACAGATCTCGGAAGCTCCATTTATTCTCATAAACATTTTTTCTCTCTGTTCTTTGTATTAAGTATTGATCTATCCTCAGGTTCATTTGCTTGCTCATTATTTCCATATTTTTAAATTCTTAGAACATATTTTCCTTTGAATATATTGTCCTTACATTTGAGCATCCTTGTAATAGATACTTTGTAGTTCATCTGCTAGATTTATTCTGGGTCAATTTCTATCCACTGTTCTGTCCCTGTGCATTGGTAACTTTCCTGTCTCTTTGCATGTCTAGTAATTTATTTTTGTGAGAAATTGGATAATGTAGATGATATATGTCAGTTTTATTTTCCATGTCGGTTACTTTTTATGCCAGTTTTTTTTTTCTGATGATTGTTGGGCCATTTTAACAGGCGATGGAATTCTTGGACTTAAATTGAAAAATCTGCCTGCCCTGCAGTGCGCAGTAGATGCTGTGTCTGTCCAGCATCTGATAGCCTGGATCCTTTGCAGAGTTCCGTGGTTGACCGGTGACATATGCACAGGCTACACTCATACACCCCAGTCCAGTATGGTCCATCTTCTGTCACTTGAGCTGCGTGTCGGTTGAGAAATGGACTGAAAGGGATGGCAAATCTTCAATCCTTCAAGACTTTCAACTTTCATCTCAATCCCTGGTATTCCTACCTACGTGTGTAGTTCAAGACTAAGCCAGTGATATACAGAGAATTTATTATTTCAGTGTTTCTACACTACATCTCCCTCACTTTCACAATTCCTCCTTTAAATGTCTAATTACTTTGCCATCTGCTCTGAGCTGAGTCTGCAAACGCCAATTTGTAAAGCTTAGGGATTTTGCCACCTGAGTGGAAGAAAGTGAATGTTCCCAGCAAAATGGCCACAAAATCACTGTTCTTATGGGTGAATTAACAGTGTATCACAAATAAACAATTCTCAACTTATTATCTCCTCTGGTCAGTTTTCAATGTCATTAAATGATAATTTTAAATAATTTTGACTAATTTTAAACTTGTTGTCTGTAGAGTATAATCAGCCAGCTCTCTCATGGAGGCATTATTAGAAGAAAAATTATTTCATTTTATTTTAAGTGTTTTCATAAATCATTCATGGAATGGTATGTATTATATAAGTTTCTTTACTTTAAATGAACATTAGAGAGTTTTAAAAGACCTGGAAATCCCTATGATAAAAGATATCATGTATATTAAGATTAATTTAGTGCAGGCATAATTGTAAATCCTTTACATGTAGAAATTCACTTTGTTTTCACAGAACTCCCACAAGGAGTATTGTTGTCCTCATTTTAGATGAGTAAACTAATAATAAGCAATACAAATGACTTGCCTAAAATCACCCAGCTATTAAATTATGGAGACAGGAGTCAAATTCAAGCAGTTTGGAATAGTCATCATTATATATAAGGTCTTTCCATAAGGTATCCAGCCATGTAATGTGAAAAATAGAGACATTTATTGGAAAAGATAAAAGACACAAGGAACATTATACATAAGACAGTGATGCCTCAGTCCCCTTCAAAGTAGGCACCTTGGGACCTCGCACAGTTCTCTCAATCACCATCAGCTGCCCCATCGTATTTTCCTGAATCTCGTTGACACTCTTGAAATCTCTTCCCTTTCAAAGGTGATTTTAGTTTTGGGAAAAACCACAAGTCACAGGGTACCAAATCTGGGTTGTAGGAGGCCTGAGTTGCCTGGATGATTTGATGTTTTGCCAAAAATCTCTGCACAAGACATGACGCATGAACTGGCACACGGTTGTGATGAAGCTGCCGATCACCAGTTGCCCATAGCTTGTCTTCTGAATCATCCATACAGTTTCTACAGAAGAATGGTCAAGCTTAACACAAAATTTGATGCAGATTCGTTGCACTACTCGCTCAGTCATTTTGAATGTGATGGCCACACGGTACACATGGTCACTCAATGGCATCTACCGCCCCCACTGACTAGTACAGTGAAGCTGTCGTTGTTTATACATGTGCCTTCCAGTCCACTCTCCTCAGCTGCCTGGTTACATGGATGTCATGCAAACTGTTCTTATTACATGAAGAATGACTGGACTTTTTCCAGACACACTTCATACAGTCTCTTATTTTATATCATTAGAGAGGTAAGTATAAGATAGTATCAAAAGTTTTCAAGAACTGTTATTCATATTCTGATGTTCACTGACTTACAGGTTTAAAAAGTAGTAAATGTCCAAGCAACATCATTGAAAACCTCAGAATGGCGTACAGTCCCTGATATTTCCCAGTGTCTTCCTCATTCTTGTCCACATTAAGGAATTCAAATTTAAAAAAAAGAATTCAAGTTTCTTTAAGTCATGGGGGTTTATTTGTCATAGTTTTTAAACAATACTGTGTATTTCTCTAATTCTTTCCCTATAGTTAGTACATTCAACCCGTTAAGTTATAATAGCAGTGCAATTCTACATGATTTTTTGAGGTCAAGAAGTTTGGGGAGATAGGAAGTTTTGCTGCTTCATCTCTCTGAAAGGGCATAATAAAGTGAGTTGTTGAAAAATTGAAGACTGCTTTAGGATTGATGTTTTAATTGGAGGTGGAGGAAATGGAGAGTATAGGATTCAGTTTCACATAAATATCGAGGTTGACCAATGGAACAAAAAAGCAAGGATAGTATCCTCTAAAAATTTATAGTAGACAAATTATGATCCAAAATTTTATGTTAGGCACAAATATATTATTTACATTGATTTCAAACTTTCAATCAGTTATGAAGTATATAGTCACACAGCAAACATAACAAAATCCTTGTAGTATGAGTGTCCTGAGGCAAAGCTAGAGGAAGGCTGCTCTGGAAGCTGACACGTACTCAGGGGTTGTCCAGACAAGGAGCAGAGGTTGCTGATGAGGCAGCGGTGGAAGCAGGGTGTCAGTCTGAGCAAAGCCTGAGACAGGTGTTATCTAGAGGCAAGGTGAAGGGATGCCAATTGCCAGACACAGAGTGTGACTATATCATTCCATTTACCTGTGTGAAATATAATTTTTTTTATCTCAAAGTGGTAATTGATTTACTTTCTAACTCTATGTCTCACCATGCATATATATTTCTTTTCTCCCCCTTTCTATGCCTGTCTGTCTCTTATCTGTCAATAGTATTTTCCCACTGGACATCAACTAAAAATTGATGAATGCCCCAAAATATACCCTGTCTTAACTGCTGATATATACATGACAATATGTGTGATGTATATTGCATTGTATGTCACATCCTCTAAAGTCCATGGGGAATGATCGGAGTGCTGTTCAGTTCATTTGGCTTTTTAAGTCAAGTCATGTTTATTTCTTGTATTTTCCCAAGTTTTATAAATTTCTTTGCATTGTTTCAAATTTAAAATAAAATACATTAAAAAACTTCATAACTCGCTTAACTAGTTTTTAATGTTGAGTAACCAGGCTATCTGAGCCCAAACAAACTAGAGGTCCCAGTCTAGTTATTTGATAGCCAAATTGTCCCGAGCATGTCACTTAGCATCATTATCCTCATCTGCAACATGGACGTAGTGATATGGCTTGAAGAGTCATTGTAAAATGTACCTATCAATCATCGTAGTAGGAAAATCAACACCAATCAGGTATTTAAGTCAGAGGAGGGATTTTTGGTAGAAGAGTTTACAGAAGTATTAGAAGAACTGGAGAAGACAAAGCGGAAGGCATTACTCAGATGTCAGGAAGGTGCTACCCTCTCTGGGCTGATTGCCCGTAAGAGCAGTCTTGCCAGGGACACCGCTGGAACAGCTCACTCAGTGCTACTGAAACCATGGTCAGCGGCTGTGAGCAGGAGCTGCTGTCTCTGCATTTGATGGAACTGTTAGTTGCCGCTTCTAAAATGCTTCTTTATTAGAACTTGGGCTGCTGCTTAACTAAATAAGATTCTTTTATTTTCAGCATCTTCATGGCATAATCTGCACACTAGGCTGCTGTTGCTACCCCTCTGGGAGGGTTTGTAGAAGCAGAATATCTTTTTACTGATTTCCATTTTGGCATAAGTACTTCTTTTTTTTTTTTTTTTTTTTTTTTTTAAAGTTATTTTATTTTATTTTTTTTATTTTTAATATATTTATTGATTATGCTATTACAGTTGTCCCATTTCCCCCCCCCACTCCACTCCATCCTGCCCTCCCCCCTCCCTCCCACATTCCCCCCCTATAGTTCATGTCCATAGGTCATACTTATAAGTTCTTTGGCTTCTACATTTCCTACACTATTTTTACCCTCCCCCTGTCTATTTTCCACCTATCATCTATGCTACTTATTCTCTGTACCTTTCCCCCTCTCTCCCCCTCCCACTCCCTTAATGACAACCCTCATGTTCTAGTTGTTTGCCTAGTTTGCTCTCGTTTTTGTTTTATGTGTGGCCATTAATAACTGTGAGTTTGCTGTCATTTTTACTGTTCCAATTTTTGATCTTCTTTTTCTTAGGTAACTCCTTTTAACATTTCATATAATAAGGGCTTGGTGATGATGAACTTCTTTAACTTGACCTTATCTGAGAAGCACTTTATCTTCCTTTCCATTCTAAGTGATAGCTTTGCTGGATAGAGTAATCTTGGATGTAGGTCCTTGCGTTTAATCTTGGGTAATGTAATTATGATGTGCCTTGGCGTGTTCCTCCTTGGGTCCAGCTTCTTTGGGACTCTCTGAGCTTCCTGGATTTCCCGGAAGTCTATTTCCTTTGCCAGATGAGGGAAGTTCTCCCTCATTATTTGTTCAAATAAGTTTTCAATTTTTTGTTCTTCCTCTTCTCCTTCTGGCACCCCTATAATTCGGATGTTGGAATGTTTCAAGGCGTCCGGGAGGTTCCTAAGCCTCTCCTCATTTTTCCAAGTTGTTTCTTCATTCTTTTCTGGTTGGATGTTTGTTTCTTCCTTCTGGTCCACACCGTTGATTTGAGTCCCAGTTTCCTTCTCATCACTATTGGTTCCCTGTACATTTTCCTTTGTTTCTCTTAGCATAGGCTTCATTTTTTCATCTGTTTTTCGAATAGATTCAACCAAGTCTGTGAGCATATTGATAACCAGTGCTTTGAACTGTACATCCGATAGTTTGGCTATCTCTTCATCGCTTAGTTGTATTTTTTCTGGAGCTTTGAAGTGTTCTGTCATTTGGGCCATTTTTTTTTTTTTTTTGTCTTGGCGCGTCTGTTACTTTAAGGGGCGGAGCCTTAGGTGTTCACCAGGGCGGGGTAATGCTGGTCGCAGCGCTGTGACGCTGTACGTGGGGGAGGGGCCAAGCCGGAGCAATGGCGCCCGCCTCACTCTCCTCCAGATTTCAATCTTTCACTCCGATACCCACAATCAAACTGGGCCACTCTGGTGCTGGTTCCCGAGTAAGTGGGCCTGTGCACACTCTAGGCCCCTGTGGGTCTCTCCAACGACCTCTCCTGTGAGGCTGGGAGTCTCTCCCGCTGCCGCCCCAACCCCCACGGGCGTTTTCAATCAGAGGTTTGAGGCTTTATTTCCCTGAGCTGGAGCCCTGGGTTAAGTGGTCTGCTTCGCTCCCTGCCGTTTGTCCAGTTTCTCTGTGGGCAAATGTGGTGCCGCGGGGTGCTACCCGCTGCTCTGCCTGCCCCACTCTCTGCCACTCTGAGTCCGGCCCTCTGGGTTTATCTGTGCAAATGTGGGGCCGCAGGGTCGGCTAGTGCTCGGACTGCCTGCGCCATTTGTCCCACACTCCGCCAGTCTCAGTCCCGCCACAGCCACGCGAGTCCTCTCCACCCCGGTGCCCGTCTTCGCCCCTCCTACCAGTCTGGATGTGCTTATTTTCTATTTCCTTGGTGTCGGTCCCCCTTGCTGTTCCATTCTCTGTCAGTTCTGGTTGTGCGAGGAGGCGCAGTGTGTCTACCTACGCCGCCATCTTGGTTCTCCGGCATAAGTACTTCTAAGTGACAGAATATAACCAGAGACTTGCTAGCCAGGAAGCTTGAAATCCATAGTTGGCAGGATTCTCACCCCAGCAGTTTGAAGGTAAATATGGAAGGACAAGTTTGGGGCTGAAACTTAATAACACACTAAAAGGAAACAAAAAACAAAGCATCTGTCATTAGGTAGGGGCCTATTTTTATACATTCAGACCTTCTTATAATGTTTTCCAAATCTACTTAGAAATGTCTTCTTAGAAACAGTTCATAAATAATTAAAATATTTAAAAAATACATTTTATTTTGTCACTATGACTTTTTAAAGGAAACATATATCTCTGAGAATGAGTTAATGCCAGGAAAAGAATATCAGAAGTTTTCAGTGCCTGTTGTCACTTCCTTTCTAACAGGGCGCCCTGAGGTGTGGGACACATTGTCACAAGAACTTGGCAAGAGAGGTGCTGAGGGATAAAGAGCCCCTGTTCCAATGCCCTTAGTAACCTAAAAACATTTTATATTATTTAATATTTTGGTGAAAAGGTGCTAGACTTGGAGTTAGGATACTCTCCTTTTTTCATTTTTCTCTCTAATTGGTTGGGTGACTTTGGTAATACATAAGTTAGCAGAGTGTGTCATCTAGGAAGGAAAAAAAGAGAGTTTGAATTAGTTAAATCTCCTGAGGTCTTATCTAGCTTCACTGTGCTGTCCCAGCACCAGATGAAAGGATGATCATGCCGGCGGTGGTGATAACTTCTAGAACTAATAGAATCTAATTATCATGAAAGCTAACAATCTGCTAGAGACTTGGAGAATAACTCCGTACATACACAATAATCATCGTTAATGTGTGACGTATCCTTATTTAAGAAAGGATGCCCTGGCTGGTGTGGCTCAGTGGATTGAGCACTGGCCTGTGAACCAAAGCGCTGCCAGTTTGATTCCCCATCAGGGCGCTTGCCTGGGTTGCAGGACAGGTCTACAGTTGGGGGTGCGCGAGAGGCAACCACACATTGATGTTTCTCTCTCTGTTTCTTTCTCCCTTCCCCTCTCTCTAAAAATAAATAAATAAAATCTTTAAAAATGTTTCCAAAAAACCCCAAAGGAGTAAATCAGGTACAATTAAGGACTAATTACTTTGCTTATGTAAGTAGTTGAATCCAGAAAACTAATTTTCAACTTTCCATTAAAAGCATTACATGATAAGAGAAATACTAGACATATTTTATGTCCGTGGTCTCCTTAGCACCCACTGTCACAGCAGGAGCACTTGTAAGAATGCTCAGGTCGTGTATTGGCTGATTTCATCTTGCCAGTCCACTTACATGCTATGCTTTGCTATAAGGTACTTTTATATGCAGAATCTTTGTGGTGAGGTATATGCACTAGGAAACCGATGGACGTGGCAATGTTCATAATAAATCACAATTATAGTGCTTTTATAATGCTATGAAATTTATACAGAATTATGTTTGATAATATAGTGTGCTAGATGGATTATAATTAGTTCTTAGAAATCATCAGCACTTGGACTTTTTTTTACCATTTTCAAATTGTTTGAAAATAAAGTCTCATGAACTATTGTGGGTGAATTCTGTGGTCAGAGAGAAGTAAAATTTTAGCCATCCCTTTATTTCTAGTGATTTCTCTGACCTGGGGCTGGGCTTGGGGGTGTTTTCTCTGCTGCCTGGCAATACAGCTGGCAGAGGAGAACACTGCTGTAGAGGCGAACAGCCATGTGGGCATTGGCCGTGAGATGACGTGTAATTTATATGAATTCCTGCACGAGTAGGAGCTGTTGCCAGGATCTCAGGGCATCCTGTTATGTAAACTTCACAGTCCTTATTTAATAGATATTCTGGTAGGTGTTCATTACAACATCATCCATAAAAACAGCAAAGCAGATATTCATTGAGCTGTCACTCTGTGCCAGCCATTGTGCCACGTACGAACTCTGACCACGAAAGTCAGTGATACCGTCATTGTCACTAAGAAGCTCGAACTCTATGGGACAGAGAAATTACTCCACAGATAATTATAATAGGCCATGCAAAATGCAACACAAGCTTGTCTAAGGAAAAGGAGCTGGAGGAAGGCACAGTCACACTCAGCCCAGGCCTCTTTTCCTTTTCTTTGGACTTCTTCCCCTGCCCATTAATGCCCATCTTACTGGCAGAGCGGTACTGACACAGAGGGTAGAGTTATTAGTGTGCCAGCCTGTTTGTTTTCCGTGATCAGAATATGCTTGTAGGAGGTGGACATGCCATCTGGCAAGGCCGCTTCTGATAGACCAGGAAGAGTAGAGGGGATGCTGGCATCTGCCTGGCTTTTGAGACTTCTCTGACAATCCAGCTCCCTTTGGAGCAGGAGTGCTCCTTAGCATATGGTCACTGGGTCACACAGCGGAGCATTAGAGGTCCTATCAGCCATAGGACGTCCATACAGCAGGCCGGGTTCTGCTGGCATGGGCCCTGAGCTGGGAGGTAACCTCACTCCGGGCTCTGGGTTATATTCATGCGCAAGATGCTCAGTGCTCAGGTCTCTTCCCGTGGGGGTCATGAAGTGTAATCCCATGAGTCCTGCCTGGTCCTGCAGTTTATGAGCCGGAACAGTCTCCTTAAGGGAGGCAAACTTCCCTTTCTTCTGCATTCAGCCTGAGGGCCATATGGACTGGGCTATCTTCTTCTGAGGTTTGGACCAGCTCAGATAAACCTCTCTTGGTACAATAACAAAGCCACCTCCATGGGTGCCCTGTCTAAACAGCACCTCAGAGTAAAAGACCTAAGCTTAATTTCTAACTTTGTACTTATTTCTTCTGTACTGTGACTAAGTAAATTGATGTATCTCTATTTGCTCATTTCAAAAAACAGAATAACAATTCAGAAATTCCACAGAGTTGCAACTGCCTTGCGTACTTGCTTTCTTCCTCTGCGTTTAACGTATTTCTTCCCACATAAGAAGTGATTGATGGATGTTTGTTGAAGGAATTGCTGGGGAGAGAAAGAATGCAAAGCAATATCAACTGCTCCTCCCCTTTTAGATTAATGGAGAGAAAAGAATAAGAAAGGGGCAATGGTGGGATTCCTTAGCAGTTAGAAACCTTAGTTGCATCTCCTGTTGCTCTGGACTTTCCACCTCATTATATTATTTCATTGACATTGTTATAAACCAGCTTCACGGGACAAAGTTTTGTAGCAAAAACACCTGCTACTTGAATGAGAACAAAGCCGATTTTGACTAGAAATCTCTCAAAAGAGCAGAACAGAACACTTAGAATTATATGTTGTAGTACAACATATACTTACCCATTTCAGTATTTAAGACTCTGTCTGTTACTACCGTTCGTGCTGGGTGATTGCATTCAAACAAGCTGCTGATCTGTCTGATGACATCTCGCTCATTTTTACATATTCCAAACACCTGGTCGTGTAAGGCCCACACAGTGGCTAGTAAACCGATGTGTATTTTGAATGAATGTCTGGAGGATTAGTGTTTCACATTGTAAATGCCACAATCCAAAAGAGCTGCACAGAATGATGTATTTTCCCTAGGCCGATGTAATGGTATAAATATCAGTTCAGATTCACATATGTAGAATTAGACTATGCATATGTTCAGTGTTCTGGTTATAGGTGGCAGTTGCTATTTTAATAGCCTCTTTTATCATAAATACAAAGTTCAATTTTTGCCACATCCGTTTCATTTGATGGTAACATTTTCAAATGTTTTCTGTGTATCCATGATATGTCCCCATAAGATTATCCTATTTTGAAGGCCAGAAAGCTCTTTTCTTCTCACCTTTGAAATTCCCCTTCGAGTCTTGGATTATGGGCTTTAAGAGGTAGGAAGAAGCTTAGCAATTATTGAATCCAATCCCACATTTTCTTGAGCCATTGTCAATTACTTTTGTGTGCTCACCCAGAACAGGAAGGGTACCAGAAGAATTGATAGGATAAATACTATCGTTTTCAAACTATGCTCTGGTAAGTTTCCCATTTCACTCTGAGGATTCCTAAGAACGATTTGAGATACCGGGAGTACATGGCAGACACAGTGAGCTGCCTACCCAGTGATTGCCTGCCCAATAGCCATTCTTCCTTCCATTCCTTTTGCATGCTCACAGAGCCCAATGTGCTCAGTCAATTATACATCTAGCTCCACCGAGTTCATCAGGATGGCTCTAAGCGGGTCGTGGTTTTTCCATTATGCTGTTTTACTCAGCTTGTGACTTAGTTCTTATAGCCTCAGCTTGTAGACCTTGGGGTACACTCTTAAGCTGTAGGATGGGACTCAGGCACCACCGTTTTTTAAGGACATTATATGATTCTAAATGTGAGCTTGAAAATGACTGCTCTGGCATATTCTGAACACATAAGTTCTCAACACATGCCTCTTAGTTAAAAAATACATTGAGGGGGTTTAATTTCATGCCAAGGTTGTTTTTATGGATTTTTTTCCCATTAAAGTAGACTAATCAATTTCTGGATTTCATCCAACTCTATTTACAGTCTACTAAGTAAAACTACATATGTGTTTACTGCATTGAAATCTGAACAACAGCAACAACCAAAAGTCCTGCTGCTTTGAGTTTTGTAGCCTGTCAAAATGTCAAAAGATTTGGCATGAAAACCCCTTTAAAAGAATGCCTTGAGACACTAATAGGATATTCAGTAAGCGGCTTTGCCGTTAGTCTAAAAGACATTTCCTAACGCATGTGGAACTGCCCCCTCGCCATCCCTGCCATGGGCCAGTGGGGCCACGGGAAATTCCTGCTGCGCTGGCAGAATGTGAGGCTCATGCTTGTTAGAGTTCTCTGTTTATTTTTCTTTCTTTCCTGCTTACTACTCCTTTCGGGTCCACACTCTTTCGGAGTGCTGGGTGCCTCGTCACCTTCCCACACTGTCCAGAAGAGAAACACCCACAATTTTAATAGATGGTGGCTGTCCTTGTTTATCTCAAGAACTAAGGACACAGACCAAATGTACCTTTTTATTATGTCACACAGTCATACAGGTTGTTAACTATTTTGCATACCATCACTGCTCTAAAACTTGTCTGCACGTGAACTGCGGACAGCACTCTGGCGATTTGCTGCTCACCCTCTTTTTCATGTATGTCAGCAACTGCACTGAAGATAAGAAGAGTTGCTGCTTCGTGTTTTGTGGGGTTGTTGTCGGCTTGTCTTTGTGTGTGTGTTAGGTGGCTTGAGTTTGATTTATTTTCCATATGCTTGGCACCCAGGCAGTATGCAATTGATATCCGCTGTTCAGTTCCAAGGTTCAAAGTGCCAGAGTTGCTGCTGGACCGCACATGACTGTTATGTTCACATGAGCAGTATACTTCCAAGGGATGCTGTCTGAACAGGGACTGCTAAAAAGAAAATAAAAGACACAGACCTTGCACGATTTCTAGCTTTTTTTTCTCACTGATCCAGAAATCCCAGTTTATTCTAACTCTTAACATTACGAAAGAGAACCACTACCCAGATAATAGACTAGGAGGTGGGAACTTGCAGCTTCTAGGTAGCATGAATGTTTCCTCACTTTGGTGGGCAGCTTATTAGCATATCTTTGGGGCACAGTTTTCATTAGGCAAGCCCTTTTCCAAGAAGCAAGTACTTATACTTATTTATCCACTTCCCAGGCATGTATACCATATTTTTCAGACTATATGATGCACATTTCTCCCCACAAATTTGGGAGGAAAATGAGGGTGCGTCTTATAGTCCAAATGTAGCTTACCTGGCTCACTGGAGGGGTCAGGGTGGTGGTGGAGCAGGGTTTTTTTTTCCTATTTTCCTCCTCTAAAACCGAGGTGCATCTGTGTCTTACAGTCTGAAAAATATGGCAATTCTCTCCTCTCTTGAAACCTCTAATTGCCACGTGGACAAATTTTATAATATGCTGTCATTATGCAGCTTAAGTAGTGTTTTGCATTCGTAATTTGTTGTATTGATCGATGTGGGCCACACTTTGCAAACATAATAGTAGAATTTAATTCGTTTAAATATCACCAATACCAAAATTTCATAATGTACCATGCTTACAAATGAAAACATTATAGTCAGAAAGTGTAGCAACTAATGGGGGGAAAAAGCTGGTGAGCAAAGAGCTGCTGGTGAGTTCACACATTTATAAGGATTTAATGAGTGAGAGGGGTCTGGGTAAGTAAATGTCGGTGTAGCCAGATTACTCCTTCTGTTTGTTCCTAGCTCTTAGTACTGTCATACACGTCTACTTAGGAGTCCATATTTGCCCATAGCCAGCCCCTCCCACCCTGACATCCTGAGGCCTTTTCTCTGCCTCCCTTCTCCTTCCTTCCCGAGGTGTCAGAACACTTAGTGTTAGGGGAAGAGCAGGGCAGAGCCATGCCCCTGCCAGTCTCTGTCAGGCAGGAATAGAATACCTGGCTACTGGGTGTGTTCCCTTCCTAACCATTTCATCCAGGAAGGTGGAGCAAAGTCACCATTTTGAAAATATGAGATATTCAGTTACTACATACACGACTCTTTAATATGTTAATTTACTCAACCAGTGATTATTATTTGCAAGACCCTGCTAGAACCATGACATCAGTGTGTTTTCATTTATGGAGGAAGAAACTGATTTTTAAATTTAATTGATTTCTTTGTGTATAACTAATTAAATTTATCATTATGGTATTAATACTTAATAATTGTGACACACTATGATAAAGGTTTTAAATAAGGGACGATTGGATCATAGAGGACAGGTGTCTCAGAGGCTTGAACTCTGGTTTGAACCATCAGAAGACTGAAAATGAACACAAGCACTCACAAGAACATAAAATATCACCAAAGGGGAAAATTCCCAGGAATTTTTTTACTGCTTTTCCTACTGAAAGAAACCATTAAAGAGAGAGATCAGGAAACCCTTCCACTTTGTTTAGAGAAATGAGTGATTCTGGAAAGGGAATAAAAAAGTAGGAATTGCTGGAAGGAAGTATTGATTAAATAATTAAGAGAACCAACCAATGTACTTTGGCTAAAGAATTATTGTGGCTTTATGGGCGCACAAAGGTTTAAAGTTTGTTTTTAAGGGCTTGAATTTGAACAGTGCGTTATTTTGAAAACAGAATAACAGAATTCAGTCAGTTGTTTACAGAATACCCTTATTCGAATGGATTCAATCCATAGTAACAAAGCAGTCTTGTAGAACCAGTGCGTGTGCGGTGTGTGTGCAGGCACATGTGTGCAGAAGCCATCTAAAACACACTCCTTGTTAAATGTTCATTTCATTAATCCACGAGCTGAATTTATTCTGTCATAGTGAATTATTTTTTAAGTGACATGATTTTTTCATTCAGTGCTGTCTCATATTAGTTCAGGTGTCCAGCATATTGGTTAAGCAAGCACATACTTTACAAAGTGTTCCCCTATACTTCCAGAACCCCCCAGCACCATACTTAGTCTGTCATAATAATGTAAAGCTATGCTCAGTTATCCTGCTGTTTTCTTTAGCTAAACCCCATGTATGTTTGCTAATGTTGATGTCTCCAAGTTGAAACCCCCTTTTTAGTAATATTAATCCAATTTTATTTTGAAGAACTACTTTTTCCCCACTAGTCTGTGATGTCTGGGTGATGGTGACTCTATGCGGGATACCAAGATAAACATTTGACTTTCACGTGGAGAATCTCAGGATTGAGTAGCGCTGGTTACAGAGGTTGACTCAAGAATAGACACGTGACCCAGGAAGAACTGCAAATGATCTTCACAGAGATTGCCGAGGGGGAAATGTGCTCTGTTTCACTAGACTTGAACTTTGGAGGATATGAGGCTGGAGCTCTGGAGGAGTCTATTTTGCCAGGACCAGCGGAACTGAACTTGGAGATAACAAAGGGAGAGGGAGAAATTGGTTTCTACGGTCATTTTTTTAGTTCCCAGAACAAGTGATGCCTAGAGTCTACTATGGACTTTTCAGCCATAAGAATCATTGAATATTCATTTTGCTTTAACTGTTTGGGCTTGTATTTGCCATTTGCACTAAGAACAATTCTGACACAAGCTAATCAGATACCTACATTTTTAACCTTCGATAATATCATGTTCATGTTCAACTTTACTCACAAAGTTGATGTCTGTTGTATTTCGCTGCATACTTTGGAAGTTACTTTGCAGTTAGTCACACAGGCAGTATGGTATAGAATAAGGAATCAGATTTTAATCCACACGGCATCATGGATGCATGGTGTAACACTAAGCATGTCATTTCAACTCTCTGAGCCCTTGTTTCCTTCTCTGTTAGAAATAGTGATGTCTACCTCATCGTATTTGTATGAGGCTTAATTGGGATAATATGTGGTCTAACAAGAGAAGAGTGATATCTGCTGGAATACCGCAAATCAGACAAAATGGTTTTCAGTGTCATTAGTTACAGTGCAGTGTCTTTACTTATGGTGCTTTGCATCTAAGTGTACTTCCAGACCATTCAGTCACAATCTTGTTTTATGTAACAATAGCAGCAACTAAGTAACTAACTAAATGAAGCTATTTATAATCACTGACACCCCTTGCCTGATTTAGTGCTAAATCTCCGCAGTGGAGGATTCAACTCCCCAGTTCAATCCAGCCCCATGCTGCCTGTTTAATAACCACCGCGGTAGGTTTTTCGCTGCACGCACATGGCGTTTCTCGGAATTTCATTTGAGGTCATGCAGCATCAGAGGCACCAGAGGTGTTACAAATACACATTCCTGGACTCCGCTGTAGACCTCCTTCATCAGAATACTTAGGCGTTTCTGCAGTACACGCTGAAGTGTGTGACCTGGCCCGCTGCGTAAAGACCACACTTGCTGGGGTGGCGCACGAGTGCTTGATGGTCTGCCGCATTGCAGGCTCTTCTTTCTGCCCCTCTGTTCTTCCTCCAGCCTGTAAGTTCCAGCCACACCAAACATTATTGGCATTCCTTAAGCATATAATTATCTTTAGTCATTAAAAATTTCATACATGCAATTATTTTTACCCGAAAATTTTTCCCTTTACATTTTAGTAAATTCCTACTTACCTCCAGTGATAGAGATTAAGTTAAATCTAAGATTTTCCCACATTCACAAGCAGGGTTAGTCCGTCTTCTTTCTAAAACACTTTCAAATTAATGAATTGTTTGTTTCACATGACGGTCACCTGCCTCTTTCCCTCACTTCCCCACTGGACTGTGAGCAGTCCAGACATGGTTGTTATTATTTACTGAGGTACTTGAAAGAGGTCTGTTGACTAAATGAAGGAATGAATGATTCACTGTGACAAGCATTAAGAATACAATGACATGCATGCAAGTGGGGATTTTCAATGCAATTGAGGAATTAGCTCTTTCATCTAAAATGTATTTAATAACTAAGGCCTGCATGTGCTGAGGGAATAAAGGTTGTCCAAAAAATAAAGGCTGAATAATTTTATTGTGCTTTGGGTGGGCAGGTGGCTTGTAGAGAAAGTAAAATTAAGAGTTGAGCCTTCAAGAAGAACAAACAAGCATTTGACAGGCAGGTGTAATATATAAAGAATGTTCAAGAAATCTGGATATTTTAAGGAATTTAGAATCTTAACAACAACAACAAAAAGACCTCCACAGTGTACCTGTTCTTAGATGCCATAGGAAACTTCAGAAATTCAAATTAAGGTTTAAGCTCTTAGAGAGGGATATATTTTTTAAATCACCAGAAGAAGAATTAAACTGCCCTTTAGACATCGCGTCTATTGTCCCTGCTGTGGTTGAGAGAAGGGGTGAGGATAGACACACCTGGGCCCCAGTGCGGCCATCTCATTAGCATACCCGGCAGCGCTCAGAGGAGCGCCTGCCACGCATTTGAAATTCCAGTGACAAGTGCATGATGATTCATTAACATTAAAAGGGAAAGAGCATGTCATTTAAGTAGTGTGTGGTAAAAATGAAGTAGAAAGGAGCCTTAAAATCTTTTTTTTTAACTACCCCCTCTAAATATCGACAGCTAATTGAAAAACACTTACTGTTAGTGCCCTGTAGTACACCTGGGAGAATTAGAGTTTGAACGCTGTGCAGATCCGTAGAGAAGCATCAGCATCCTGCTACTGCTGTTGTAGTAGCTCTAGCACGTGTCCATCCTTCCACCCTTTCCAGTAGTCAATTGTTGACTCTTAGGTAAAGAAGTTCTAGGGACCCAAAATGAGCAAGCCATGTATACATACGGAATGTTTGAATAGTGTTCCCCCACACAGGTTCCAAGGATGTGGTACAGGTTATTTTCAGATATTCTCTTCCCAAATGATTTCATGTTAAAATAAGTTTGAAATCATGGATTTTAATAAATTTAAACCTACTTTTTGGAAGTTTCAGAACTCTGGTATTTAAATGTTCATTATGAAAGGGGATATGTATACAGACACACACGTATTATGCATATATCTATGTATAATGCAATGTTTTACAAATATGTTTAATTAAACAATGTTTTGAAAGTTGAGCATTTCACAGGTTTTCAGTCTTTTCTTTGACCATGAGGATGCTGCAATACGATCTCTTGAACCGTTTGTGAAATGTGCATGAGGATGTTGCTCGACATGGCTAAACTGACCTGCTGGGCCTCACCGTGTTTCCCACTGGAAAGGTGCACCATTCACAGTACAGTCCCTGCAAATGGTGTCCCTGGGGCACGACTGAAATGGGACTAAGCTGCAGCATGACTGATACTTCCTGGATTTGCCAGATGACCCTTACGGTGACAAGATAGGGCTTTAACTTGGTCATTGGTCTTGTTTGGATGATTATGCTGTTTGAGCACCCGGGCCTTTCCTCTTACTTACCAAGACAGGAAGATGGGCTGCACTGCTTGCTGCCGGCAAAACTGGGGATCTGGAGAAGCCACATGAAGGAGAGTTCCGGTGATCAATATTTACAGGCGTGGTCTTAGGGGCCGGGATGCAGAGCAGGACTCCAGGATCCCTGGAAAGAACAAGCAGGGTTCTGCAAAGCACAAAAGAGACTAATGAGTAGGAGAGAACAAGAGTAGGACCTATTACTAGGACGGCAATGAGACAGGGCTCAATGGCAAGAGCTTAGTTATTGGGATCAGGACACTGAAGCATGTGGGCACCGAGGATCCTTGGATTTTGAACTAATCAGCCAGATTCATCAGTTCTTAAATATCCAAACATGCCACATTTAGGACAGATTTTCTCTCAGTACAAAACATTTTTGTAGCCTGAACTTCTTCTTTTTAAATGATGGGCTTATAGATTGCAAACTCATTGTCTGTACATCCAGAAAATAAAACAAAATCACAATGAGCAGGCTTATTTTACTAGGGGCATACAGACATTCAGTCCCCCAGCAGGAAGTCCTGACCACGTGAGGTGTTTACCCCACTTTCCTCTGAAAACAGCTCTTGACTGTACAACATTTACACTGTTGTGCTCTGAAGATCAGTCAAACAGTATTATCAAAGTAAAATGTTTTCTCCAGATAATGAAGGCATTTAGACTTAATACTGAACCCAAGAAAACATCCGAACACAGATGCCTTTGCCACATCACTTTGTTTGAACAAGTATGCGGTGGGTATGTTTCAAGGAAACAACCATTAGTGCAGAGGCAGGCACCCAGGCAAAGAAATGTTGGTGTGAAATTCAGTTCTTGAGGACTTGAAATCCGGAAGCAATCTCACTTAATGAACATCTTATGAAATTTATGTACACATCTTATTTTCTGTATTAGAGATTTTCAAGTAATAAAATTATTGCTTAAATTCAACAGAATGTCATACCATTATACCTGTAATTACCTAAGAATTGTTATAATTAACTAAGTCCTCCCTTGGGAGGGTTCGCCTGACCAGTTGCACCAGCAGTGAGCTAATTTCAGCTGCAGATGCATTTGCATGCAATTTTGGATACCTGCAGTTAATTGCAAGGGCTACAGGTAAACTTAAGACAAAGAGCCCTTGTGACTGTTTCCCTTTAATACTCATGTGCTTTATACCACTACCTAGTGGCTTATGCTTAATTCAGCATCATTTTAAATTCTTAGTAGGAAAAGTATCTTGCTTGAGCAACTTAGAGACTTTGGGTGAGTTGTAAAATTCCGCTCACAGAATATCAAGTAGTACTGTGGACAAAGAAATGAGCCCAATTCCAGGACTCGAAGCTAAGTAGAAATGATTAGGCTCCTATAAAATAACAGAGAGAATGTCTCTTTTGACATAGCAAGGTATATCTGGAAAGAAGAGTTCATTTTACTTGTATTTTTGCAGTTGATTCTTAAAAGAAGTGAGTTAGAGCCTTTGATTTACCAAGTTAGTTGCTCAATTGCTTTGAATAATAATGAGAATACAGTAGGTGTTCAGTAGGTGTTTGGTGAATGATTGAACAAGCCATGCCGTTACTCCAGGATCATTTTGAACTTGTATCTTGAGGTATCATTAGAATATCGTCTTATGTTTTTATTTTTGTGTTTTCCATTTTAGAGAGAGGGGGAGGGAAGGGAAAGGGGGGGCAGAAAAAACATCGATGTGAGAGGCAAACATGGATTGGCTGCCTTCGGTACATGCCCCAAATGGGGATCGGACTTGCAACCCGGGTGCGTGCCCCGACCAAGAATACAATAGAACCAGCAACCTTTCAGTTTGCAGGACGATGCCCAACCAACTGAGCCATGCTGGCTGGAGCTTACTTTTTTTTTTTTTTTTTTGAGAGAAAGGGAAAGAGGGAGAGAGAAGAAGAGGGAGAGAAACATCAATTGTGAAGCATCTGGGTCATAATACATTTTGCTGGTTTCTCTGCATATTAAATGTGAATAGAGGATATTTTTCTAAATACATAAAGCCATTACTGACGTGGCTCCCAAAAGAGAAATTCTAGATCTTTGATATTGCTAATCACTAAAGAAACTAAAACTAGATATAGAAAAAGCAAAACTTTTAGATTTAAAAAAGAATTATTTTAGATTATTCTGTTTCTGAGTTTTGTAACTTACAAGACTTCTGCAAAACACATATAGTTCAGATTTAATTTGATGGGATCACAACCCTTGAGTGAAAATGAACATCTCTGAGGTAATGTTATTAGAGAGTGCTAGAAATTAAATGAGTTGCTATATAAACAATTAAACTGTTTGGTGAGGGAATAGAGACAAAATATGTTGTTTGTGTCCCTCCGAGTTTGTCTCAAGATACAGAGTATGGTTAGCTTTCTCCTGGCCTCTTTGTCTGTCTTAGTCTAACTCTGCTATCTGTGGGATTTTATGAGCTCACTGATGCTTTTCTAATAGGGAGTAATTTAGAAATTCTCAATAACTGAAAACTATGAAAAAACCTATCAAGTAGCTATTTATTGACTATAAAGATAAAATCACAGTCCTTAGGATAAATAATTCTGATGACAAATAATAAACCAAAGTTAAATACATAAGGCTACAGGTATATATAACAAAATAGCTTATTTTATTAACAATGTAGCTTAAAATATTAGATGGAAAAGACAAAATATACTTGTTTTATTTAACTCACCAAATTGCTTTTAAGTGTAAATGACTCCCTATTGTTAATTTAATTTCTTCAGAAGACTCGTTGTTCCTGACTTTTGAATTAGGAATGTTCTGATTGCCACATCATGACTGTCCAGAACCGTATTCCGTGGGAAACAAGTAGAATACGGAGCAAAACCCTCTGTTCCAGCACTAGTTAAATCTACCTCTTCTCTCTATTTACATGAAAAACAACTTCATTGTCATGTTATTTTATGACTTTCAGATTTACCTTAATCCACTAACTCAATTAATTACTCATCCTTTATCTCAACACCCTACTTAAAAAAGAAGATTTCTTGTTATTTCAATATATAAGACGTTAAACAACATGGCCAGAGCATTAGTTGTTATTCTTAGTTATTACTTTATGGTACTGGCACATTTGTTTTAAATTTTTTTATTTAAACAGAGGCATTGTTTGGGGACCTAGTCTAGTGACACACAAAACATTGTGTTATAAATGTTATGTGAATAGCCCTCTGCTAAAGAAAAAAGTAATGATTCCCTACATAGATGACTATACTTTTCTTAATGCAGCCATAGCATGAATGGATGCGCTTAGCCTGGGCTGCCACTGAGCTTTCTAGGTCGAGATCTCAGCAAGTTGCACATGATTAAGGGACTCTCCTAACCAGCAGTTTGCCTCTGATGATGATGTCTGTTTGACTGCCTGTTTGATCCTCTCATTAGACAGAACATAAGGAAAACTTTAACTAAACACTTGATTTGGCAACTCTAATTTTAGGACCCTCTCTCCAATGTCACTCCCGTTTATTGAAATATCTAAAGAAAAGTATAAAATAATTGTACCTATGCACACATGTGCCAATGTGAGGATGCATGGACATGCTCACATACAAATACACTTACAATAATATTAGGAAAGGAGTTTATTTTGTTCCAAACTTTGATTTTCTATAATTTGAAACACCAATTATTTTCCTAATCCTTCCATTTCCCCCTTTGCCTTTGATTCAGCTTTACTCCTCTATTTTTAGATTCCATACCATAAAATAGAGTCATTTATCTTTCTGCCTTCTTACCTGTTTTTGGACGATTTCAGAGGATTAATGAGAACCAGGGCTCTAATATCAGTACATCTATCTTGAGAAGTCATTGGTGGCTATTAAATAGTATATAGCAATCCCTTTTGTGTCACTGTGAGTATAAAACAACATTTTATGACCAACTAGAAGTTGAACTCTTTGAAAAACATCATTGATGAGATTCCTGGGCAATTTTTTTTCTCATTTGGTCTTTAAAGAGACAGCAAAATACAGGTGTTCTAAGGAAAGATGAAGCATGTTTGAGTTGCGTTTGTGTCAAACAACTTTTACATCTTTCTTTAATTATAAAGTATATATAATACCTAATTCATTCTTACCACCATGTATTTATTTTTGTACCAAATACAAAACAAATACATAACTTATAGAAACATTTTGTGTGCTGCGTATTAAAAATGTAGGCTATCAGATGATTTCTTTTCCCCTCAAAGTTTAAGATTTGTGGAAACATACACATAGATCTGTGAATAATAAATATGTCATTAGCATCTCTTAGGTTCTAAAATAAGCTAAAAAGCATATTGGTTATGAGCATGTCATATAATTTTCATATAAAACAACATAATAACATGTTCTCTCATGTGATCCCATATTAAAGTAGTGAAGCAATGGGTGAAAAGGTGGGACAACTGTAACTGAACAACAATAAATAAATAAATAAACATTCAATTAATTTATCCTCCTAGAATTTAAATGTGCTTTTATGTATTACATCTTCCTTAATCACTTATTTATAAAAATCCCTATTCTTATCCAATGTTTCTAAGGAGGATTTCAAATACTCTAACATTTTATATAACCTTATGGTATTTGATTATGTTAAAAGGTTTGGGTATGGTAGTACTATGGGAAATATTTAATATATAAAACATGGCAATAATTCTGTTCATTTTTAGCTGTAGTTAATATTTCAGATTTATATTTTCCTCAGTAAGCATTCATTATTTACATAGGGTAGGCAAAAGTAGGTTTACAGCTGTGAGTGCAGAAAACAAATAGTTTATTCTTGAATTATTATTTATTCATTATTGTATTATTTTCCATACAAACACCTGTAAACCTACTTTGCCCCACCCTGTATAAGTCTATACCATTTCTCTCCACTCATGTTCATACATCTTGCTGTCAAAAATACATCTTGTTGTATTTACTGCCTACGCAGTGAAGAATTACAGACCAGCAAGTCAAGTAGTATGCAAGCAGGATTTACTTATACGTGCTCCTGGGAGAGAATGGGCCTTGCTGAGGTTGGCAAGAGAGACATGGGCGCCCTGTTCTGAGGACTACATGATTTGTGTGGTGGCTGAGGTTTAGTATGGTGTTAGAGAACGGGAGTTACATGCTGATTTGTGGATAATGGTGGTGCTGACCGTGCATGCTTTCCCACAGGGGACATGACCACCTAAACATGGACATGAGTAGAGGATCTGTTCCCAGGGTCCTTACCTTCTGCCCCAGGCAACATCTGGTCATCCATTGTGAAACAGGTGCACGACCAGAGGCAGTTAGTCAAAATTGTTTTGGGCTGCTTTTCTGTTAAGAACAATGAACCCCATGCCATTCTTTCTCTCCTCCTTCCTAATTTTCTGATTACTACCTAACAATCTGACTGAAAATTCATTATTTGTGGAAATGCAGAGGAGGTCTATGCTAGAACACATATGGGGGAAAAAAAGAAAGATGTTCATATCTCCAAGAAAGTTGCCTTAATTACCATAGCTATAATTGATATTTCAGGTTATGAATAAATAAATTGCATGAAAATGAAATTATAGCACCTATCCCTATGTCTTCAAGTGTAATAACCACAGTTTACTCTATGCAATACAATATAGCTTCAAAGTGTCTTTTTACCAAGTTTTCTTATTCTGTAGTTATCAATACTCTCAGTCCATGCTTAACACGTTTTACCAGGTGCCTAACAGGTAGAAAGTAATTATCCATGTAATAGGCAATATTTTAGTACCTCCGATGTGCCATAAGCTAGGATACATCTAAGAATCAAACACTCAAAGCTCTGCTGTAATGAAGCTCATATGGTATTCTAGTGGGAAATAGATTGCAAACAGATAAACATATACATGAAGAGTTGTGAATTGTGATGGGAACTATGAAGAAAATAAACAAGGGTAGGAGGATAGAGTGATCAGGGAAGATTTTTTTGATGGTGACATCAGGGCACCGTCAAGAATGAGGTGAAAAGGGAAGCTATGGTAGCTGGAAGAGAGAGTATTACAGCTAAAGGGAACAGACCCAGATGCAAGCATCACTTCTGTGTCTGAGGAACAGAATGAAGGGCCATGTAGCTGGAGTGGAATGACTACAGGTAGAGATTTGGACATAATTTTAGAGAAATAGGCAGGGAAGGTCACCTAGAACTCAGTGGGCCATGACCAAGAGAACCACGGGTATGGGCCCCAGTGTGATAGGAGCCTCTGCAGTGTTTTGAATGGTTAAGTGAATTGGTCTGAGTTTGGCTGATGTATATAAGGTCCGTCTAAGGTCTTTCCAGAAAGTATCTAGCAATGTAATGTGAAAAATAGAGACATTTATTGAAGAAGATACAAGATACAAGAAACATTGTACCTAGGACATTGACGCCTCAGTCCCCTTCAAAGCAGGACCTTGGGACCTCGCACAATTCTCCCAATTGCCATCAGATTCCCCGTCATATTTTCCTACATTTCATTGACAGTCTGAAATCTCTTCCTTTTCAAAGGTGATTTTCATTTTGGGAAGAGCCAGAAATCACAGGGCACCAAATATTGGCCGTAGGGCAGCTGAGTCACCTGAGTGATTTGATGTTTCACCAAAATATCTGCACAAGACATGAAGCTAGTAGCTTCATCACAACAATGTGCCCACTCCTGAATCATCTGAAAAGTTTCCATGGAGGAATGCCCAAGCTTAATGCAAAATTTGATGCAGATTCATTGCTCTACTCACAGAGTCATTTTGAGTGCGACAGCCACATAGTACACATGCTCACTCAAAGGTGTCTACCACCCCCACTGACTAGTACAGTGAAGTCATCATTGTTCATGTATACACACTCTAGTCCACTCTCCTTGGCTGCCAGGTTACATCAATATGGTGCAAACCATTCTCGTTACATTAACAATGGTTGAACTTTTTCCAGACAGACCTCATATGCTGTAGATCAAAACAGACTCCTACTCCATCTAGAGAGGTAGAACTGAGGTTTAAAAAGTCAGATCTGTGTGGTACTGTTGGTTGTGCCTCAGAATTCAAGGGAATGTGGAAGCACAAAATCAGAAAAAATTAGGGTAAGAGAAAGTAAGACCTAAACTGAGCTAAATTAGAAAGAGTGGTACTTAGACGTGTCGAAATGAAGTTGGCCCAGCTGGGAAATCAAGCAGGTTTTGTTTAGGCACATTAAAGTTGACACAATAGCAGCATTTTAAAATAGAAATAGCCAAATGCATTTTGAGTAAAGCCAAAAAGAAAGATGGCAGCTGCATATAGAGGTAAAAGTGGTTGAAATATCTGGAAGAATTTTGAGGTAGAAAAATAGAAGATTAATGTTATCTAAAATTTATATATTTTAACCAGATATTAGTTGTAACACCAAGAATTTCAAAACAGAAAGCAAAAGTAATGTGTATAATTTCAGGAAAACAACTTAGTTCATCAAAATACAGTCATATTTCCATATCTAATAAGTTTATTAATGCTTTGGAAAACTTCTTCAGTAAGTTGAGGAATAGTGAAAAGGTTCTTTTGATAGCTTTTATTTACTGCCCTATAGAAATGTATTTAACCATTTATATGAAAAATTACCCATTATATTTATTGAAAGAATTCTTGGCCTTTATATTAATAATGCTTTTATTATTTAGACATAGTTGTACATATTTCCTGGAGAAGTGCAAGGAACTGAAATTAAGTAGTTTTAGCAGCTCTTGAACTGTGGAGCTGTATCCTAGAATCCTACAAACTAAACTCTAGACAAACCAAAAAACATAGGGTATCTCTACAAGAACAGGGTGAAACAAGCTATACACCCTCATTTCTTTGTTCATTGATCTAAATTCTAATCCATGGACAGTAATCTTCAAGGTTTGGTAGTAATATTAGATCTGAGAATGAATCACTTTTGTAGATTTAATATTAGTGTGTAATAAAATAAACATGTGAACATTGTTCATTGTCCATTGATCACTTAAATTAATTTTATCCAGCACTGACATGAAACAGACATCTTTCTAATTGTAGGAATCTCCCCACCTTTCTCATCACTAAGCCCTTTTAACGTTTTTATACTTCTGACTAAAGCCAAAGATGTTGTTCTTTTGATTAATCTGTGTAATTAGAGCAGGAAACTGTATTGATTTTAGTTATATTTCTGAACTAGTGACAGTAAGCCTGGCTACCTGCCACGGTTGTAAAGCCCTGCGGGCTCAGTAACTTCTGGCTGAAGGCGACCACTGTTTACTAATTGTGGCGATGATAGCATGATTGAAATGTGATTACAACTCCCAAGATGTCAGATATATGGATATTGAATGACCTACCCAGCCTAGCTTTTTTGGAATGATATATTCTGTAAATTAAAATTTCTGATCTGTTACATAAAAGAGTAAAACTTTAATTCAAATTGAAATGGCATTTGGATTTGGATTATAATTTTTCAGATGTACCTAAATACTTGTAATGTATATTGCCTTGGAACTGAATTCATTCTTTCATCTTTTTACAAATATTTTTGAAATACTCTATGCCAGACAATGGATAAGTATTGAGAATATAATGTTGAACAACAACAACAACAACAACAACAAATTATGCTACCCTGCCCTCAGGAAGCACAGTCTATTTACAGAGATGATAGTAACGAGTCAAATTAGTTCAAAATGAAAATTGTGGTGAAGTTAAGGAGTAAAGAAGACACATAGGCGCAGGTGGGATTGAGCAGTAGGAACAAGTGTCATAGAATCCACATTCTAAGAGTTTGCCTGGTTTTTATGTTCTGTATTCCTCAAAAATCATAAATCTAGTGCCTTTTTTTTTGCACCAAGATTGATAAGCTATGACTGTGATACTTTTTAGGGAATTTGAGTTAAGCTTCAGAGATTTGTTGTATTTCCTTAAGTCTCGGTTCTAAGAATCTGCTCTCAGAGCCAGCGGACAGCCAGATAAAACCTGCTCCACTTTCTTAGATCCATGTATTTGCTCTTTATTCCCACAGAATCATGTGTTGGATGTCCACTTAGAGGGGGTCTTTTCTTTGAGAATGGGGAGGGAAACATTCCAACTCTAGCAGAAATGTAAGCCATTAATTTTAAATAGCCAAGTGAAAGGATTTCTACTTTTTTTCAATTTTGCTTTATGATAGCAACTCAACTAATGAATATATAATTTTCTTTCCCTTCTGCTTGTCATGCACTGCCAACATGGACTTCTACAAAGGCTCAGGTTGGTGTTGCAATCTGTTTTGATCTTTACTGTTTTCATTTAGTGAAAAGAAGCTTTGATGTTTTTCTTCACAAATCGGCTTTTTTTCTCTTTGTAAATCCTGATCAAAACATTGTTCACACGTGGAAGAAAAATATAGTCACAGAGGACAGTCAGTTTCTTACATGTTGCTATAGAATGAATTCCTTAACATCAGCAAAATAACTATTTCAGAAACCCAGAAAATTGTTTATATCTGTTTAAATTTACCATGCCTGACTTATTTTATGACATGAAAAAAAAAAAAAAAACAGTACTCTGAGATTTCAGAATGTTCCTGGCTCTGAAAATGTTTTGATATTAAGTCTGCTCTCTACTCTCAGAGTACATTAGTGGATTGTGCATGATCTCTGTAGGTCCAAACTCGGTAGTGAGGATTCTATACACAGCTTCCTATTAAGATACTTATTCTAGAGTTACCAAACTCTTATCAAATAGCACTCAAAATAGCATTTTCTCAATCTCTCTCTTATTTTGTAAAGGCATTAATCTTTCTTCAAGATTACATCAATGTCTCATATAAATCTCAGTTCTTTAGTTTTATGGCTTCAATATATTCACATGCTATTTCTGACCAGCCCAATTTTTGTTTGAAATATTGCTGGTCATATAATGAATAAAAGCACCAGTAATGTTTTTTCAGAGGCTCCCTGAGTAGCAGGCTAGAATGATATTGATGGTGCCTTAGGGGCCAGAAGCTAAGTGCAGCTAAAGTGAGTTTGTCAGTCACAGGACCATCCAGATTTTATTATGCGCAGGGTTTTACAAGGACTTAAAAGAAAGAAAAAATAAAGCCCAGGTAGTTTGGATCCCATGAATCAGGAGGGAAGGACTGTATTATGTACAACTCCTGACCTACCTAGACTTCTTTTGAATGAGGGTTAGGTAGCAGAGTTTCAAATCCAAAGAATTCTGTGGTGTCATACCTCTTGGCTTTTTCTGGTCATATGATATATAAAATCATGGCATGATCTTCTTAGGGCTGTCTCTCATTTCATGCTCTGGGCATATATAAATAGCTTATATAGAGAGGACACATTTGCTAAAAGTAAATGTTCACTTCACATCCCCATATTTAACTCTCAAGATTATAATAATAACTGTCAAGATCAATTTTTAGAGTGCAAAAGAAACCCTTTTATCGCAGTAAGAACAATGACCTTCTGCTGAGAAGGGCGCATACCACACAGCATGATACCTGCAACTTGGTGGATTTAGCTTTAACACAGAGAGTCATATTCTTATATTACATTGAAGATGGAGGGTATTTTTTCTCCTAGTTCATGACATACTTCTTTCTGAATAATCAATCCTTTATCTCATTCATTAGTATATTTTATTTTTATTTAACCTTACAACAAAAAATATCCCATTTAAGATTTTTCTCTGTAACTTGCTCATACAATATAAAACACAAATGCTAAAAAATTAAGAGTTTAATATAGGTTATGATGTCATATGTGAAATGGACTGTAAGATGAAGAGAAAGGCTAAGCAAATATAAATTTGCAGGCAACAAAATTTCTCTTACAGGTTCTCAGCTCTTGCCCTAGTGGCACAAAAGCAGCCACAGACAATCCATATATGAGTGAGAATGGCTGAGACTTAATAAAACTTGATTTTAAAAAATGGTCAATGTCAGTAAAAATAGTAGAGAAAGGACATCCCAAAATCCTCTCTGCATAAAAGCAACAAAAACACTGGTAAAAAAAAAAAAGTCCAAATCAGGTTTCTCATTACTCTGTATGTTAATCAAAGACCGCAGCCATCTGGGGAGCATGTATTCAAGCAAAAATGGCTGAATCTTAGGATGGTAAAATTTATGGTATTCTAACTTGTCTTATTTCCATGACCCCAATCCCAGCTCTGCAGTAGTCTTGAAAGTCACTGCCCAAAGTCCTAGTGAAAAATATTCATTCTGGTAGCCATTAGAGAATGCTGAACAGCATTGAAGCTTCTTCAAATTCCTATTTTTTTTTTAAAGAATTGCCATTACTTGACTATCTGGTGGCTCCCCAGAAGACCCGACTTATAAGTCTGTTTTTGTTTGACAAGAATCAGAATTGTCCCAGTTGGAACAGATTATTAGTACCAAACAGAGACAATTGTTCTTAATTTGTGGCTATTTGAGATATCAGCTAATAGTTGAAACAAACAACAGGATGACAAACAGCTTAAAAGGAAAAGCTAAGCAGGTGAGATGTCCATAGTGGTTTTGAAAAACTCTGACATATTCTTGGGAATAGAGAGGCCATTCACGTGCATAGGGCTGTGCACATACTTAGGAGAGCACTTAAAAGACCTTCTCACCTCAGACCCGAGGCTCTGTGCAAGCAGACAGTGAAGACAAAGGCAGAGCTATACATTGCCTGGCTAAATGCTGAATGTGAGCCACAGAAAACACATACAATCTCTCATAAAGACTAGGAGACTCGTTGCTACTAGACATTAAAGAGAATCTCTGTCAGATCATTAAAGACATTGTTAGACAAGGCAAAAAACATAGGCTTCACAGAATTGGTTCACTAAACCAAGCAACAAGAATAATAACAAATAACAATGACTGCAAACACTGAAGGAGGGAAAGACGCTGGTTTCCAGAGCTGCCACATTATATTATTTTAGATGTTCAATTTTCTACAAAAAAATTAAAGATATGCAAAGAAAAAAGAAAATATGGTTTATACACAGGAAGCAATCAATAGAAATTTTTTGAGGAAGCTGAGATGTTACACTTACTAAGCAAAGATTTTGAGTAAGCTATTTTAAATAAGTTCAAAGAACTAAAGGAAAATAGAAGAATGATGTCAAACAAAATAGAGAATATCAATAAAATGTTAGAAATTATAATGAAGAATCAAATAGGTATTCTAGAGTTAAAAAGTATAAAAACTGAAATAAAAACTTCACTAGAGGTTCTAATCAGTTGGTTTGGGCAGGCAAAAGAAAAAAGAATCAGATTATCCAGTGTGAGCAACAGAAAGATAAAAAAATGAAAAGAAAGAAGAAAAATAAACAGAGCTTCAGAAATCTTGGAGTCCCAGAAAAACAGGAAACATGAGAAGAGGCAGAAACAATTTTGAAGAAATAAGGATCAAAACTTCCTAAATTATGTTAATAAAAATACATTACATATTCAAGAACACAAAAATTTCCATATAGCATAAACTCAAAAAGGTCTATACCTAGACACATTATAATAAAAATTCTCAAATCTGACACAAAAAGAAAATCTTGAAAACAGCAAAACAGAAGGGATTGATATAATAATTTACAAATGATCAACATCAGGATTAACAGCCAAGTGCTCATCAGTTACCTTTGTAGACAGAAGGCAGTGGTGAGACATATTCAAAGTGCTGAAAAAAGACCCTGACCGTGTGGCTCAGTGAGTTAGGTGTCACCCCACAAACTGAAAGGTTGCTGGTTCAATTCCCAGCTAGGACACATACCTGCATTGCAGACCAGGTCACCTGTTGGGGGCATGTGAGATGCAACTGTTTGATGTTTCTCCCTTTTCTCCCTCCCTTCCACTCTCTTCCTAAAAATAAACAAAATCTTAAGAAAAAACCTAAAGTGCTGAAAAAGAGGACTCAACCAAGAATTCTATATCCAGAGAAAAGCATTCTTCAAAAAGTAAGGAGAAATTAAAAAACTCCCAAATAAACTAAACTGAGGACTTCCAGTCAAGATGGAGTCATAGGTAAATATGCCTCACCAACTCACACAATCACATCAAAATTACAACTAAACTGTAGAACAACCATCACTCAGAACCATCAGAAATCGAGTTGAATGGAAGTCCAACAGCTATGGAATTAATGAAACCCCTTCCATCCAGATTGGTAGGAGGGGCAGAGTAAATGAATGGGCTAGTTCCACACCTATGTGTGGTGGATAAATGTTCAGGAGGGATATCTCAGGAGCAAGGAGTCCCAGCTGCATACCAGGCCCCCACACCCAGTTTACCAGTGCCAGGAAGATAAGCCTTCATAACTTCTGGCTGCAAAGCCCAGCAGGGATTTGAGTTGGTGGAAGAAACTTCTGGAGTCGCAAGCAGCTCCTCTTAAAGAACCCCCACACAGACTTACTCAGACTCACTCCCACTGACCTCCAGCACTGGAGTAGCAGCTTGAAAGGCATCAGGAGCATACAGGGAGGATCTGAAGTGTTTGGCATCAAGGCGAGAGCTGGTAGACAGCTTTGTCTCAGACACAAAGGCAGGAAGTAGACTTTGCTCCTTTTCTGAACCCTCCCCCAACAAAGCCATGCTGGCAGGCAGTTGCCATATCTGAGACTCCACCAATCTGGCTAACACTGTTTGCCCTGTGCAGGAGATCTCCTGACGCTCTGCTCTACCCAACTTATGGACCGAACCAAGCTGTTAACAGTGACTTTTCCATATGAATGGCTGGTCTTGGCTCATACTTTACCACTTCCTAAATTTTCTCAAACATGCAACAGCTGGCCTCAGTGAGCCCCCAGCCCTCATACCTCTTGCTAAGTGGCCCCAGGCCTGGCACCAGTGGCAGACAGCCTAGATTCACAGCTTGGCTTCACCTGGGAATCTCCAGGTCCAGCACAAGTAGCAGCCATCTGCAGATTGCTTGGTAGTTCATGGAGGGTGGCCCTGGGCAGAATACAGGTGGGGGCTGACCTTAGTCTGCACCACCCAGGAAACCCCAGAGCCTGTGCACGCAGCAGATAGTTACAGGCTACACTGGAGCACAACCACTCTTCTCCTGCACATCTGATCTCCAAGGAGGGTGGAGGTTGGTGGTTAGTGGTCACAGCCTCCTGGCAGCTGACTGGCCTGGGGAAATCCCTCCCATTGACCTGTAAACAGCAATCAAAGCTCAACCTCAGGAGGAGGGTGTGCTCAGTGCACACAGAGGGCACACCTCAAGTGCCCAGCTTGGGTGATAGGGGAGGCTGTGCCACTGTACCCTACAGGACACCTACTACATCAGGCCACACTACCAAGACAGGGAGTCTTAGCAGCTCTACTGGATAAAAGAAACAAACACAGAGAGGCTACCAAAATGAGGAGACAAAGAAACATGGCCCAAAGGAAAGAACAGATCACAACTCTAGAAAAAGAACTAAACAAAATGGACATGAGCAATCTATCAGATAAAGAGTTCAAAACCTTGGTTATAAGGATGGTCAAGGAACTTAGTGAGGACCTAAACAGCATAAAAAAAGATCCAGTCAGAAATGAAGGATACACTAATTGAAATAAAGAACAATTTATAGGGAAACAACAGTAGAGTGGATGCAGCTGAGAACTAATCAATAAATTGGAAGGTAGGGAAGCAAAAAAACACCATGCAGAACAAAGTAAGAAAAAAAGAATCCAGAGAAACAAGGATAGTGTAAGGAGCCTCTGGGACTTCAAGTGGTCCAACATTCACATCATAGTGGTGCCAGAAGGAGAAGAGAAATATCAAGAAATTAGAAATCTATGTAAAAAAATAATGAGAGAAAACTCTGATTTGCTGAAGGAAATAGACATGCAAGTCCAGGAAGCATAGAGAGTCCCAAACAACATGGATGCAAAAAGGCCCACTTCAAGACACATAGTAATTAAAATGCCAAAGGTTAAAGATAAAGAGAGAATCATAAAGAGAAAAGCAGTTCGTTACCTACAGAGGAGTTCCCATAAGACTGTCAGCTGATTTCTCAAAAGAAACTTTGCAGGCTGGAAGAGATTGGCAAGAATATTCAAACTCACGTAAAGCATGGACCTACAGCCAAGAATCTCTATCCAGCAAAGCTACCTTTTAGAATTGAAGGGCAGATAAAGATCTTCCCAGACAAGAAAAAACTAAAGGAGTTCATCATCACCAAAACATTGTTATATGAGATGTTAAAAGGTCTTATTAAAGAAAAAGAAGATCAAAACCATGAACAATAAAATGGAAATAAGTACATATTTATCAGCAATTGAATCTAAAAAACTAAGCAAACAAGAAGAGCAGAAATAAGATCATGAATACAAGGAGCATTTAATGATCTCCAGATGGGAGGGTGTTGTGGGGAAATGGGTGAACAGCTGAGGGGATTAAGAAGTATAAATTGGTAGTCACAGAAGAGCCATGGGGGTGTAAAGTACGTTGTAGGAAATGGGGCAGCCATAAAACTTATTTGCATGGCCCTTGGACATGAACAATGGTGTGGGGATTGATGGAGGTCATGGAGGTGCTGGGTGGAGGATGGCAAAGGGGTAAAATTGGGACAACTGTAATTGAATAATCAATAAAATATAATTAAAAAACAATTAAACCAAAACTGAAAGAAATCATTGCTAGTCCCACACAAAATACTAAAGGAAGTCTTTCACACTCAAATGAAAAGGCATGGACTATAATTCAGATACAGATAAAGACATAAAGAGTACCGCTAAAGGTAAAGGTAACTAAATAAGTACAAGACACTCTACCCAAGAAGAGCAGAACACGCGTTCTTCTCAATCATTCATGGAACATTTTCCATGATAGGCCATATATTAGGGCATATAATAGTCTCTCTCTCTCTCTCTCTCTCTCTCTCTCTCTCTCTCTCTCTCTCTAATATATATTCATACAAAAACTTATACACAAATGTTCATAGCAGCATTATTCATTAAGCCAAAAGATGAAACCAACCCAAAATGCCCAGCAGCTTGAAGAATGGATAAACAAATATGGTATCAAACGATTGAATGTTACTCAACCATAAATAATAATCAAGTCCTTATTTATGCTACAGCAGGGGCAGGCTTTGAAAATATTTGCTAAATAAAGTAACCAGACACAGAGGCCAGGCATGGTATGATTCCATTTATTTTAAGTGTCTGGGAAAGGAAAATCTATAGAGGGAGAGTGTGTATTGGTGTTTGATTGCTGGGGGCCAGGGGAAGGAGAGAATGGGTGGTGACTGCTAAAGGACATTTTTTGGGGGGTGATGAATATACCATAAACCAGGAATAGTGGTGATGGTTGCACAACTTAGCAAACATCTTAAAAAACACTGAATTGTACACTTTCAAGAATGAACTTAATGATATGTAAATTATATCCCATTTTCAAACAAGAAAGAAATAGGCAGCAGGCCAAATTTGGTCCATGGCTCATAGTTTGTCAATACCTCCACAGGAGGAAAGGATTCGGGTCTTTATTTATGTAGCACCTAAGGAGATTATGAGTCTTACATAGCAGAGCTTAGTAAATGTCTGATGAATTAATGCATGTTAAATGAGCAAGTGCAAGAGATACTGCTGCTACTGTTAAAAGCTCCAACTGTCAAAAGATCTCTAACTGTTATCAGATTATACTTCTCTTTAATACTGTATAATTTTTATGATGTTCATACTCTTTTTATTCCTTACCAATATCTTATACTCTACCTTGTATGTAGCAAATGATTCCTAGATTAATAATGGTTTTTAATTAAGTCTTGCAGCATAGGGCACTTCATATGCCTAAGCTATAAAATTAGAGACTTTTTCTTTTTAGGAGGAATCATTTCATGCTCAAGGGAAACATCAAAAATTGATGTGACTACAGAATTTGTAAATACTCCTTTGTATCTTTATCAGAAATGATAGGGCAATTTTGGGAGTGACTTGGGTTGTTCTGCTGGCTTAGCTGATACTGATTGTGCATCTCTTTTTCTCAGTAATGCAATAGGTGCTGTGGAAGAAGAGAAAACATAAAACATTTAAGGCATTTATCTGTCTCTTTCAATCTGTCACCTCTCCCAGGTTTGGATACAATGTTAGCAAGTATTCAAAGTTTATTATGTTAATTTACATGGGACCACAGGTATAATTTTGATGAAAATGATGCCATTGAAATAGGTGATCATATATATTTTACTTCCAGCTCCAAAACCTCTTCAAACTCCATACCTCAGTGCTAATCTTACTCAAAACAAATATTACTTATTATAGTAAACTCTTTCAAAGTTTCTAAAGCCCACATACCATGCTGTACTTCTTTTGAAAATAAGTATTAATATCAGGTTATAAAGAGAAAAGCAAGACCCCAAGAGTCCCTTAACTAAGCTGCCAGGAAACTAATGACACATCCTGAACCAACACTCCTTTCTCGCAGCTTCCTTCATACTTCTCTGCTCACTAGAGCACAGGTGATCTCTCACACAGTGCAAAGGATCCCTTCACCCATCACTGAAATGAAGCCAACCCTATAGAGGACCGCATTATCAATTTAGTGGGTCCAACCAAGGAATCCAACAATGGAAGGCAGAAATCCAATACAAATAGAGTACTTGATGGTACCCATCTCCTCAATTGCTCTATAGATATGACTTCATCAACCCAAAGCAGTGCTGATCCTGCTAAGGAATATTTTAACAGACCCCCAACCCTCACCAAGTACTGTATAAAAGCTCAGATCTAGAACCATAAGCCCTGTACTTCCTAGACTTCAGTTACATTCAACGTGCATTCTTCATGCACAGGGACCCAGTACATGCCAGAGGTTGTGTACAACATACGAGATGTGCAACACGAGAGGTATGTTTCCCACCTTCTGAGAGATTCAATTGTCCAGATGAGCCTGGCTCCTTTATGCCAGTAGGGTCTACCTTTACTCAACATGGTGAGTGCTGACCACCTTGAATATTACCTGTCTTCAAGGGAAGAAAAAGGCAATCCTTTCAAATCTTGTATTTTTCTTAATTAATTCAACATGTCCCTAATTGTGATGGGGAAATGGGGTGCTACTGCCATCTATATTCAAATAAATCAGAAATGAATTCAGCAATGAGGGAATTTTGAATTTGCGTAAATCTAAGAAATATCATGAAGACTCTGTGAATTTATTTGTATATCCACTTTCACATGCTGGGACCAGAGTATAGTTACAAACAATTGGATTTGAATTATTGATACCTAATACCAAAAATCCCAGTAAAATTAATTACAGAGAAGTCAAAACTTTTAGCTTCCAGTGATACCAGCATTATGGTTTGGACTAGGTCTGCTTGTCAGGAAGCACGTGCAGAAAATATTCTTGCAGTCATTCATTTATTATTTAAGCCCATATACATCTATTGAGCACAGAGTAGAAACCAGGGACATGGTGTATAAAGCACTTCTGATTTCATTTTTGTGGTTTTTTGTTTGTTTGTCTTGGCACACAGAAAGGCTGTTTGCAGAAAATGATTGCTGAAATTCTTAGTCTTAAATAATAAATATTTCAGAAACGCAGGTGGTTGCCCATGCACACATACATTTATGTTTTAACTTTTTTACTGAGGCCAAGTTTGTAGAAACATGTCAACTTTGTGTAAATGAGTTAATCAATCATTCTGTAACACATTTGAATGTCTTCATTGTCAAGTTTTTCAAATAACCCGTGTTGCCAGTACCCAGGGATTGTTTTATTATTTATGTTGTATGTAGTAATATTTGTTCGTGTTAGACATGACTTCTACCTTACCATCAGTTGTCTTTCCTTTGGTCAAAATATGGTTTTCTAAAATGGAGGCCAGGTACAGGTCTGCCTTAAATATTCCTTTTTCTTCCATAATCATCTTCTGTTTTCATTTTGTAAGGATCCAAATAGGTCTGTATCAGCAGCCCTTGTCTCTCTTCACTGTCTGCCCCAGAGGAAGAGTGGTTCCAACAAAATACTCTTTATTGCATAATACAACAGCTTTCAATTAATCCCTAATAAGTGTCTCCAACTGATTAAATTATGGTGGGAATCAGTGCCAAGATCCCAATTTACCACCATGTACATGAATGGCAGGGATTCCATTATCCAATCAATCAGTTTTTAAAGATTTTTATTTACTTATTTTTAGAGACAGGCGAAGGGAGGGACAAAGAGAAGAAAGGAAACATCAATCGGTTGCCTCCCTCACATCCCAACTGGGGACCTGGCCCAGAAGTTGAACTGTGACCCTTTGATTTACAGGATGACGCCCAACCCACTGAGCCACACAACTCAGGGCATTTATCCAATCAATCTTGCTTTTCATTTCTGCAAAGATTAGGCTGTGCCATCCTTGGTTATAAAACATCACTTGTGGCTCTTTGTTTCATTTTAACTTAGCCCCAGTACATTAGGTTTGTCATGGGAGAACTCTCACTAGAGTTTGAATTTTGAAAAGCCATTTTGCACCGTGCCTAGCCTTGTGTTCTAACACAGGGCAACAAACTGTTTAGAGCACACTGTGGCCTGTGAGTTGCTTTCTCCAACATTTATCTACAAAAGAAGAAAAAGATCACTGTGGGTGTATAACACGTAACATCTTTGTGCAAATAGTCTCTTTAGAGATATTTTATAGTAGTAAATTTAATTTTTCTCTTTTGCTCCAAACTATGAAGAATTAATAATTATGTCTTTCTTTTTCTTGGATGGAAAGAACAGTGATCTTCTCCTGTCCTCCTGCTTGCTATGATAAGATCAATTAGAAATTAACCAAATTAAAAATGGAGTTTGCAGACTCCAATTCTTATGTTTCTCCTTCTTTTTTTAAATATTGGTCTCACTAGACAGAATAATGGCGATTTTTGATGGCTTCTTCTGTTCTGTTCTCTTTAATTCTCTAATGCTGTGATACCTGAGAGTCTAATGCACTTCAGAGTAGGAAACATTTCTCTGCGGCGATGACAATTAAGAGACTGCGGTAAGCCCTGACTGGTGTGGCTCAGTTGCTTGGGCATCAACCCACAAAGCAAAAGGTCGCTAGTTTGATCCCTGGTCAGGGCACATGCCTGGGTTGCAAGTTCTACACCTGGTCTGGGTGCGTATGAGAAACAACCGATCAATGTTTCTCTCTCATGTTGATGTCTCTCTCCCTCTCTTTGTCCCTCCCTTCCCGCTCTCTAAAAATAAATAAATAAAATCTTTAAAAAAGAGACTGTGGCATGGTGGACCCAGAGCTCTCCTCGCATAATAAGAAATGCAGAAAGGAATTTCTTACCCATTACAGGGCTCTCCTCTTGGATGTGGTCCTGGAAGCCAGTTTTGTGCTTGCCTACTGAGAATATTGCTAAACTCTGGGCAAACCTTCCAAAGTCCAGACTGCTTTTCAGGTCACACACAGCATCCAATTTTCCCCAATTAAGCCAACATCAGATGGAAGAAGATGGTAAATACATTACGAAGAAGTTTTCTTGGCAAACTCGAGGGTATCTACTGATCTGCTCATTAGCAAACCTCCCTGGAATCAGGGCACTTGGAAGGCTGATGTCTTATCTTTTTCTTCACAATTCTGTTGGTAAAAAGAGGATGTTTTCATGTGTGCCCAGGTTCTAGAATATACTAATCTTAAATGTTTCCAAAAACTGGCAGTGATGTTTGGGAAGAGGTGGAGCTGTAAAAGATCTCTCCCAGCAAAGGCCAATAAGGAAAGGAAGGGTTTTCCCCAAAGCTTTCACTTCTGTTGACACTTACCTAAGGAGTTGCAAGCCTCAGGCTTAAACCCCTTCTCCCTCATTTCTTAATAAACCCCAAACATTACCATAGACCTTTCTGATTTACTTACCTCTCAGACATCTGTTTCTGAGAACCAGGATCTGTTAAACTCTGCTTTACCGCCGCCTCATGCCTATAACTTATAAAAGGTTTGTTACCTGCCAGGAAGCAGAGTAGTCTTCATTTCACACTCTTTTTATTGCAACAGAGAAAGGTTTTCTTTCTTACCCAATTTCTGGTGGTCATTTTCTGGTATCCAGTCTCTGTCTATTGCTCTATTATTTTCACTAGGCTCTTACGCACCTTCTTCCACATGGTCAGGGCATAAGTCCTCCCCACCACTCCGTCAACTAGGGTACAGCCCAGTTCCCTCTGAGACACACACCTCTTTTTAGTTTTTTAAAAAATTAATTGTAGTAAAAACACTTAACAGGCATTAGTGTATAATATACAGTATTCTTATCCATGGGTACAGTGTTGGCCAGTAGACCTCAGAACTTATTCATTTTGCATAACTGAAGTTTTGTACCCATTGATTAGCATCGCATTATTTGTTCTCCCCCCGTTACTGACAGCCGCCATTCTATTCTTTGGTTCAATAAGTTTGACTATTTGAGGTGCCTCATAGAAGTGGACTCCTGCAGGATTTGTACTCCTGTGAGTAGCTTTTTTCACTTAGCATAATGTCCTCAAGGCTTGTCTATAACCTCTTCTCCAAAGAACTATGGGCTCCGTCCTGCCAGAGTTTTCTGGAAGTATCAAGCATAGCGGACATAGTGTTGCCTTTTTTTTTTACTTCAGCTTGACTGATAACTGCAATCTGTTATGTGAAAATGCAAAGGGCCACCATGACAGCAGTCCATGGCATGCTGTGAGATGCTGTGAGCAATCTCCAAAACTCCATCTGGTGTCTTGCCATTACACAGCCAGGTAGTGGGCGGCATCTCCCAGGGTATTGGAGAAGGCAGTGCAGATTTGGAGTGAGTTTCCTCCTCTCATTCTATTTCGTTATGATTGTTTACACAGTTCCGGGGAACAGAGTGGGCTGTGCAGTTCAACTTGCCCCAAGTTGCGTATGCCAGTATGTTCACTTGGTTCTGTGATTCATACAGGGCACAGAGCGAGAGTCTGACCAGGCTTGTGTGTTACAGCTTTACTGTAGACCACCACGCACTTAAAGGATCTGCACAACACTGATTTTTTTGCTGAGAGTCCCTTACTGTTCAGTGCACTTTAAGACCATGGTTTAGTTTCCTAATTGCTTAAATCACACACAATAAGAAATGTAAATCTGCTATAGGGAGTAATATAATACTACGCTTTAGCTAGGGCATTTTTACTTATTTGCCTTTAAAAATAATCTAAAGTACCTCAGCACAGATAACAGAGCTTTAACCATGCCCTTTTAGATGAGGACTTTGGGGCTCCCCTCTAGTAAATACCTCCTATAGTGGGTGGGCCATGTGTGACATCCTTCGAGAAGGCAGGAAACATGGGGGGGAGAGAGGATGTACATGCGTTGCTTGTGGTCTTATTCAGTCTCAGTACCCACCCCCCTCTCCTACCACGGGGCGGAAAAATAGGACCATGTGCGTGACAGAGATGGTTTACCTGTGCATGGATGTTGGTCTTGATTTTGAAGACTCTGTGCTTAAAAGATCATCAGTGATACTTAGGCCAGAGGGAGGGGGTTTAGTGGTGTAGATAATTAGAAAATGAAAGATAATGAATCTGGAGCTTAGAACTTCTCAGCAAAAAAATGTTCTTCAATATTCAGTGTTAGAAAAATAGCTATTCTGTACAATATAATTTTTATCAAAACAAACAGTAATGTGTTTATGTTAGTCCATTTCTTCTCTTCTTCATTTGTAACAGCAATGGTTCCCTGAGTTTTTGGTATTAGGGTTTTATGTTCTTAGCCTATGTTGACAAATGTTCTAATAAGTGCTTTCAAATTCAGCAGTGCTTTTAAATGACATTAAAACTTCATTAATCACAACATTGCCTAAATTCAGTTTACAAGTGGTGGTACCAACATGTCTGAGATGATATTACTCATTAAGACCACAGACAAGGCTTGGCATGGGTGTGCATTCAAGGGCCCCTTCACTGGTGCTCTGGTTCTCGGGGTGGGCACATCTAGCTCAGAAACTGCAGTTTTTAGGAGATGGAGCATCCCTACCACCGTTATTATTCTAATAATAATAATAATGCTCAAGATTTTACTTGTCAATAAATTTTACAGATAAAACCAATTCATTATTATTAGGTTTACTTTTGATTTTTAATGTCAAAATTGAGAAGAAAACACATAATACATATTTGGTTTGCTGATAGATGGAAGGGTTAAGTGTATGGGGTGGGAATGGCACTTTGAGATTGTTTGGAGTTGGCAGTGAATGTAAGGGAGCATGCTGGCAGTCTTGCCTTAGAAGAATAGAAACAAAAGACTTGGTGGGAAGGAAAACACTCAAAGTCTAGATATATGGGACAATAAGGTGAGAATCCTGACAGATAACCACACTCTGGAAGTTGAGATGGACCTGCTTCTGTTCTGATGGAGGTTTTCTCTGTGCTATTCTTGGGCACTGGTAAATGGAAGATATAATAGGTTTAAGTTTTTTTTCTCTCTGAAGAATGACATTGTGTAAAAATATTAATTAATTAATTAAAATATTAAAATATTGGCAACAGTTTCAAACAAATAAATAAAACCAATGGTGAATTTCACAAAGCAGCCATGATGGTCAGCTCCGAGCACCCTGAGGAAGCTTTTGCAGTTGCTGTGCTAAAGACGGTAGTGGCCAAAAATGCCCAGGAAAAGGAGGGCAGCCAGAGGGCCTCTGGCTTGAGCATCTGGGTTAAAACTGAGTCATCCACACCTTTGAGTATGGATTACTGGACTGCGAGAGCTCCAGAAAAACCATCACCTCAAATGTTGTACTCTTGAGCCAACCCATAGCACACAGTGACAGGCATAATAGTTTTCCCACAGACACCAATGTAAAAACACTTGTGGATTTTTTTAACCCACCACCTTCACACAAAGGATTGCAACCGTCTAAAATGCATCATCCTGCTCTTTCTTTAAACATGGAATTTAGTTTCCAAACACACTGTTTGGGTTTTGAAATTGTCAGAGGAGACTCTATACTCAAAGACAAGGAATGCATTGCTTATGCAATATTTCTGCTGTACAGAGTTATGGACACCATCCACTACATAGACATCTTTTAAAATTCTGTTCTTGGTTTTCCTTTTCCAGGAACTTATAAATATTAACATTATTGCTGAAAAGCTATTGACTCCCAGAGCAGAGTGATGTGCCTGAACAAGCTAAACAGGCAGGCTGTGCACAGTTAGCATCACAGGATTGGGATTCTCACTCTCATTTTGAGCACCAGCCATGAATGACTAACTTAGCTTCTTCAAAAGTTATTTATTTTTACCTGTAAATAGAGATCATACCGATCTGGTCTAACTGAAATGATTGTGATAATTGAGACCTAAGACATAGAATGTCTTGTCTAAGCTATAACCTTTTACACAACATTATTGGGGTGACCAGGGACTGTTGATGGGCACATTGCAGAGCACATGGGTTCAATTGCCTATGTTACACTGTGAACAGATTTAAGTGTATAATTAATAAAAATGGAAGCAAAAGTTTAATGTTTAATTGTGTAAAAGTGATACTTTCCAGTCAATCAGACAGGTCCTAATGGAGGAGAATAAAGTTTAGTTGCTGGTTGAATAAGAAAAGAGGTAAATTCGGTAAGTTGAGAGAAAGTGTAGCCTAGGAGATCCTTCAGGAGGGAAGGCATGAGGACTGGAGAGGACAGAGAGGAAACATGGATATGGAATGAGAGCCCCAGATCTGATCAGAGGCAAGTTTGTACATATTATGTTAAGAGCTGATAACATTTGAAGGAGTGAGGAACCCTTAATGTTTCATTGATCTCACCACTCCCGCAGACCAGTTCCTTTCACATTCCAATGGAACAGCCTCTGACTATGGTCCCAGATGGGCCTTTGAACCAATTTCAAGTTGGACAAAGTAGCCACAGTGCCCAGCATGTAGGTCTCAATCTGAAGCTTTCTACCTTGGTCTTAATGGACAGCTCCATTGGAGCAAAGGGTTATTGCTATAGAAAATTTGAGACCATGAATTTTCCTTTATTTACATTTTTTAAGATTATATTTATTTATTTTTAGAGAGAGGGGAAGGGAGGGAGAAAGAGAGGGATAGGAGCATTGATTGACTGCCTCTTGTATTTGCCCCGAACCTCCATCCCAGACATGTGATCTGACTGGGAATCCAACCTGCAACCTCTAACTTTGCAGGACGACACCCAACCAACTGAACCATATTGATCAGGACTATTCGACTTTGTTTTTATTGTGATTTATATTGAGTTGTTTGCTTTATTTGAGCCCTTGTACCCTAAAATTCTGGTATGTAATAATGACACCCACTGATGCCCATTAGATTCCAATTTTTTTTTTCAGGAGAGTCAGTCTGTCATTGGAGAGCGGTATCAGAAAACAGTACTTAATTCAAGTAATCAATTACCACAAGCAGTGGCTTATTTAATAAATTTCAAAAGATTGACTCAATGAATTTGTGTATGATATGACTGTAGAACTAGCAAAATTGTAAAAACATGGCTTCCCAATAAAGAAGTAATAAATAGTACTCATAACTGGAAGAATGTAATGTTACCTCTCTCAGAGCATTTAGACTTTTCAGCTGACATTCTTTTAGCTTGGATGGCCCTATTAAGCTCTCTTATTTTCTTCCTAATTTGTGCCATTAAAAAATGATTTTCATTTAACTTTCCCATGGCTCATTTCTTCCTTTAGATCATTTCCATATGATTCCCTGATAAAGTCCAAGTTTTAACACATTTCTAATATAAAACTATAATGAGCACCAACTAAATAGCAATATGAAATAGGCGGAACTTAAAGGAGAAGAAATTGGACACATCCTCTTGGTAGTTAATTTTTATTCTTGAATACCTGCTGCCTTTTTGCCTCTTCTCAGTGTTTTTGATCCTCTAGGTAAGATTCCTTGCCTGGAGGACAAGGACTCTAAGGAGACAATTTTCACAACTGTTAGGGGATGGACCTTCTTTCCCATAACAAGCTCATCGAGCAGTGCCTTTCAAGACGTAGTGACTACAGCTCTTCACCAAAGCCCCAGGATGTAAAGCAAAAGTTTTCATTTTTATTCCTTCTTATTGGCCTTTGAGCTTTGTAAAACACCTCTTATGTGTTCCATTTAGTGGGCCTGTTTTCTATGGCAAGTTAACTAAGAACCATTTAGAACCTGGGCACATTCAAAACTTAGTTTTAATTCAGCAGATACTTATTGAGCACTATCCTCCTCTCCATGTCTTTTGAAATGCAGGTATCACTGAAACTTCATCCCTACCTGCCTAAGACTCTCAAGCTTGTTTGTTTGAAGTAGTCTCATAAATAAGTACTAATAGTCCAGTTCCGACTTCTGGTTAAATATGCTGACCAGAAGTGTATTTAGGTATTGCAAGTGCAAATTGTATTTCTCTGAGCATATTCTCTCAATATTACTTAAGAGAAAGGAGAAACATATGATATTAAGATGAATGTGAAAAAAGGGCTGAATTAATTTGAGAGAATAGGAGACGTATAGAGAAATCAAAGTGATGACTTTATCAAAGGTGTTTGCTCCCCCTACAACACATACTATGGCCGTGACCACCACCCCCACTGTCCCGGCCCTGTACATGTGCACCCTGACGCTGTAATTTAGCTACACATTTAGCAGATGCACATGGGAAGCAGGGATCAAGTAAATCCATGGGACTAGAGAACCTTCTTTAAGAGATGCTATTTTCACACCATTAGCAAGAAGGTGGGTCAACACCTTCCTACATGAATCTGCTCCCCCTCTTTCAGTAACCTGTCATTGAGGCTAGCTATGCTGCCATAGCTGGAGATCTCTGGAACATAAAAAATAAAAACAACACAGTAAATCAATATATCACCAAGTGTTCACGTGTTTATATAAGAAGTACATACAACTAAACAGTTTTTCATTTTCTGTTTGACCTTGGGGCTTTATATGGGAGGAAGGGCAGAAATATAAGCTCTGCTCAGTATCAATGACTTTAGAAAAATGAGTCCATTTAGGGAGGATATCCCATCTGTTTGCTTACAGACTGATTCATCATAAGGTGTGGCAAAAATTATGTTTGAATCAACTTTTCTTCTATCCCCTGTTTGTGCAAAGTAGTTTGACAGACTTGCTTGCATCTCATATGCAAACCCACAGCCTTTCTTTGAAGAGTTTATAGAACAAACATATGAATTTAGTGGAAGCTTCATCTCCATGGTGCAGATGAGTCAGCTAAACCTTCAGCTGTTATGAATTCAGTTTCCTGCTGTCGTTTGGTTGGGGTCATGTCTTTTCATTTTTTACAGATTTTTTTTCTAACCTCTAGTATCCTATCAGATTTTTTGAGCACTTTTCTCCCTTACAAGTTATTCTAATGTAGACACTGCATCTGACCCTTTCATTTCATTTCTGTCAGCATTCACAGCATGGAACGTGATTCTTTTATTACTTAATTCCCTACTTTCCCTACACCCATTTCACTTCTATTTTCCATCTCCTTTCATTTTGCACTCACATATTTTTCACTTTGTGGTTTCCCTTATCCTTGTGCACTCTACGTGAGAGCCAAATACAACCCCACAGTTAAAGATAGTTTCCAACATTATTTGTAATTCCAAAGACACATTCTCGCAAATAATCTTTTCTCGTTTGATTTCTATCTAGCATGCTGAAAGTGCCCCGGCCTTCTTTTCTGGTTATTCCATCACATAGTGCTTTCCCTTGCGTTTAGTGTAAACCTAGAAGTGATGGTTCTATTTGGATAGCACTACCTAGTCATCGTTTACAATTTTATGGAATTAGAAAAGCAAGGGATGGAAAGGAACCAGACTTACATTCTTATTTATGAAGAAAGGCATTAATTAAGTATTTTGGTAATGGGGTGAACCACTGTTGATCAGCATGCTAAACTAGAGCCATCTTTGTGGTCTAGAGTAACACAACACAATGGAACAGCTTGGGTTTTCCCCCCCTTACTGAGGGAGAACACTGTGCTTTATATTGAGGACTAATGCATTTTAAATTCAACCTCAGTGAGGCAGACAAATTCAATTGACTACCCATTGGGATACAATTTCAGAAAAAAAGTCATCACAAACAAATACATAGGAAGTAACCTAAGAATTCAATTATGGCATTCATTGATTGTATTTACCATGAAATTGTAAATATTCAGTCAACTAATTGTGCATAGCCTCCAACAGTTAGACAGTATTTGTTGAGTGTGGTGTGTTCGTATGTTTTAGCCATGCTCAGAAAACATCCTACAAATAGCTAAATTCCTATAAAGCCACAATCCCAGAAGGCTAAATGATTGCGTATTAGCATTGATCATTGGGGACATAAAAAGAATTTTTTGTTGCAAAAAATACCACTTTTCTTATATGTTCTAAAAACTCTTATGTTCTAGAGTAAATTTTCCTTACATGTATTTGTTGCAAATGACATCTTAAAGTACATCTGAGAATTCAGTATACTCTCTAATTGAGAGCTGCACCATCTAATAATGCTGTGTGAGCTCTTCGAGGAAATGAAATGATCATGGAATTCCTTTTGTCATTGATAGGAAATGACTGTCCTTTGTTCTCTTCTGCAAAGGCATACCATCATATTTTAGTTGATTTCTCTGTATGTTTCTTTGAGGTAAATCAGTAATTTCAGAGAAACCAAATATATCTTGCTTCTGGGGGATGTAATTTAGTTGGTTGGACCAGAGTGGTGTTCTCAGATTATGTTCAGCAGTCATTACAAAAAGGCACTTTTTTTGTAACTTGGATGGTTTAACGTGATTTTTATCTGTTCCTGTTCTGCGCAGGTGCATGAGGCAGTCCCATGTTACAGCGAGTGCAATCAGTATTCCTGGGCCGTAGAACACTGGTCTCCATGCAGAGTCCACAATGAGCTGAGGTCCCTGCGCTGTGGAGGAGGAACACAATCTAGGAAAATCAGGTGTGTGCAAATAAATGGAGATGTTTGGGAAATGGGGTAGTAGAATTTAGACGTTTCTGTAAAAACACAAGTGTTGCTTATCCAAGTACACCCCGATTTTCACACAGTATACTCTGGCTTTTGCTCATCTTTAAGTATCCGTGGAGCACATGTGCCCTGAACTGCCATGGGTGTAGCAGGATATTCTCTGCAATGAAGCCACAATCCTTACTGTTTCCTGCAAATGACTTCAGTGGGAAAGCCAGCTGCATGGAGCTGGCTGCATCCCTCCCCCGACTCATGGCCATCACTGCACTAGGAGATTTTCACTGTGTGGCCGTGTTTCTCAGAACAAGAAGAGATTAGAACACAACAGACACAACCAGAGGATAATACCTTGTGTAGGCACAGGGAGAAGTGGGGCATCCACAAGCCAAGCAGAAAGGCCTCAGGAAAAAAAAAAACTGATTCTGCCAATACCTCGATCTCAGGCTTCGAACTCCTACAACTGTGAGGAAATAAATTCCTGTTAGTTAGGCCACCCAGTCTGAGGCATTTTGTTAAGACATCTCTAGCCAACTCACACATGCTCACTGTGTTATGTGATTTATGTTTATGATCACATTTAAATGTGAAGCAGATTCTCCAGGCATCTTGGATTGCAAACCATTGTTGACGTTACTAGCATGCTGTTCTAATGAACAAAACAGTTTGTCTGTTATCTTTCTTAAAACCCACCAACTGGAGGACATCTTCATGGTTCATCTGTGACTATCATTATTAATTTAAAAAATATCTTTGAATATTTGTCTTCTATTATCAGGCATTGTTCTAGGAAATGGGGATAAGAAAAGTGAACAGAAACTTCCTGTCCTCAAAGAACTTACAATATAGTAGCAGAGAAAAAATACACATAAATAAATATATTGGAAAGTCTTTGGTATGAAATGCCAAGAAAAACATATAATTGGGCCAGAGAAATGAAGAATACTATTTAGGAGAGGCTGATCAGCAAAATACTTGAGGAGGAGAGACCCGAATGAATGTGAAGATCGATAGAAAGAGAATTCCAGGGAAGACGTGTCCAGAGCAGGAAACTTCTTGGTTGTTGTAACAAGATGAATCACCAGCTGGCCCAAAAGGCTGGTGCCAGTACTCAAAAGACTACTGGTGTAGTCTTTTAAAACAAGGTAAAAGGAGATTAGTCCTTTTACTAACCTAAAAATGGTAAAGAAATATATTCTCCTCTCGAGCCCCCAGAAAGGAATGTAGCTCTGCCAGAGCACTGAGTTAGCCTAGTGAGAACCACGTTGGATTTCTGTGTTACAGAATCATAAGGTAATAAATTTGCATTGTTTAAGAACTGCGTTTGTGCTGATATTCTCAGTACGTTAACTTTAACTTAAATCCTTGTTTTCAATATGAAGGCCCTTTTTATGACCCTTTCTAGCTAATCAAATTTCAATTCCCTGCAGCGGCAGGGAGGGGTTTTCCCCTAGCTGTGTGGATTCAGGGAGGGGATCTGGGGGCCTAAGTACTTCAACATACTTTCAATAAATTCTCCACTTTTTCAGCCTTACTTTTGTTCAGATTTCCAGAGGTACTTAATGCCACAGATCCCAAATAATTCATGTGTTCTGTGCTGTAAATGGAGTTACTTCCTTTGTTTTGCCTTGCAGGCTTATGTTCAGAGTTCTTGGTGTGAGAGTTACCAGGATTTTCCATTTTCATTTTATCACCTTTGTTTTCTCCCTTGTTCTCTGTCCTTGCAGGGGAATACCATTCCCTCCCACTTGGTGTGTGTGTGTGTATGTGTATGTGTAATAAATTCTTTTAATATTGTGTTTGCGGCATATTGAAAGTAAACAAAGACTAATGGGTAAGTTTAGTGGGACACCATTGACCAGAAGTTTTACCTCTTCTTTCTCAGTGAAATAATAAAAGGCCATCAGCTGAGGGTACGCAGTCAAGAAGAATAGCAATTTCCAGCTCTTAAGTTTGTCTAGGAAAGGACATATAAGCCATCTCGTGGTTTCCCCTTTCACTATTGACTATTACCACACAAGAAATTAAAGTCCATAGATAACTCTATGCCACACCCCCTGTGTTAGAAGGCATTTCATACTTGTGTCTTCTCTCCATCTGCCAGTCTCTGCTAGCCTCCTTTATATAGTCCTTTCCCATTACTTACCACCTACTGAAGTTTATTTTATTTTGTGCCAGGTGCTACGCTTTACAATTTTCCTGAATTTTTAAGCAATTCTTAATATATGTGAAAAAGAAACTCTTAATGTACAGGATAATTCATTCCAACACAGTGTGATTCGGGAAGTAACAGAAGTTCTGCGCGCCTCTCTTAAAACGCTTGCTCCTTGGCTGTGGCCCTGTGTCTGAAATATCCAGGCCAGCAACTGGCACTATCTATCTCATCACCTCTGTCATCTCCACCTTTCCTCTGCTCGTTGTCACTAGAAGAAAATATTTGTAACAATAAACATATTGCCTGTCATTTTTTCAGTTCGGTACCCCAGCATCCAGGCAAAGATTAGATGCATCATAAGCCCTCAGATATAGTAACTAAATGGACTATTATTAACAAATAATAACATTGGATCCCAACACCTAGCAAAAGAGGCATATACATAGCAAATCTTTATTAAACATTTTCAGAAAATAATTTTAAAATGACCTTCTAATCGGTATGTACTTTATAAATGCAGAGAAATGCTCACATCATAGGGCTGCAGCTTGGTGAATTTTCACAATGTAAACACTGTGTAACAGCCCCGAGACCAAGAAACGAAATATTGCCAGGACCACCTAAGCCCCTCAATAACCATTCCTCCAGGGGTAATCACTATCGTGACTTCTGAGGCCACACACGAGCTTTGTCTACTTCTTAATTTTATGTGAATGGAATTATAAGGTACCGGTGAATGTTCTGTGTCTAGTTTCTTTTGTTCCACATGATATTTGTAAGCTTCCCCCATGCTCTCTTACATAACGGGAGCTCCCATGCACTCTCACCACTTTGTAGCATGTAATCTAGTTTGGTCGGTCATGCGTGGTGGCGCCATGAACGTTTTCGGTCAGTTCTTGCAATGCACATCTGTCCACCTTCCTTTTGCAGATGAGTATATATGTGGGACTGTCGGGACTCGCAGTCTGTATGTGTTTAGTTTTAGTACATACTGCCAACTAGTTTGTCAAAGAGTTTGTGCTCCAACCAGCAGAGTAAGAAAAGTTACAATTACTCCACATTCTTGCCAACCCTTGATATTTTTCATGTTTGTATTTAAGCCATTCGGTGGGTGGACAGGGTATGTAGTGGTGTAAGACTTTGGGTTTTATTTGATGGAACCAATGGCATGGTCATTTGTCTAGTCTTCACCAGCACCGATCTCAAAGCCCAGCAAGGGGCAGTCCAAACAACGACAATGCGTGTGTCTCTACCATGTGCCCAGCTGCTCCATGAAAATGCTGGCTCATTGCCCTTTGGATTATGATAGCAAAACTCCTTACTGAGTTGCAGAAAATACCTAACAGAAAACATATTCAATTAATTTTTACTTTACTTTGTCATGACCTTAAAAGTGTTGGACCAAGATTAGGGAGGTTTACATGGTATCATATGAAATGAAAGTCTAGGAGAGGTCCCAGGGATCACGGGACCATGAAGCCTCTAGGTATTACAAAGAGATGGATTCATTCAGGGAAGGAGAGCCTTCGAGATCTGCTACAATAAAAAGGAAATTTGCTCTAGGTAGACCTGAGCAGATATGCTGGAGGTCTCTGTAGACTGAGAGTTGTTCAAGGACACTAGTGCCTCTAGTCCCCATTGTGATTTCCTGCTCTGCTGAATGAAAGGTTCTGCGCAGAGTTATCACCCAATGAAGGCCGACTGGAATTATTTTTCCTTGTTTCTCTGCCGGCCTTATGTTTATGTTTGAAGAATAAGTAACTGTGATACATCTTAGCTATTTTAAATTTATTCTCTACTGTTTTAAGTGATCCAATTACCTTGTGGTCTTGCCTTACAGATGTGTGAACACTGCAGATAGTGGAGGGGGAGCAGTGGACAAAAGCCTCTGCAGCCAGGATGAAATGCCCCCAGAAACCCAGCCCTGCTCTCTTCTGTGTCCCAATGAGTGTGTCATGTCCGAGTGGGGACCTTGGAGCAAATGCCCGCAGGTAATTTCTCTCCCCTTGTCAATACCCTAAACCTCTGGTGCTGCCTGCACTATTGTTCTCCAGACATTCACAGTGCTGCTCTCAGAAGCATTCTTCTAGTAATAGGGGAAAATGTTTTTACCTAAGAAAGAAAAAAAAAAGAAATTTAAACTGAGCAATTTAAAATGCCAGGGCTTCTTTTTAGGCCTTTGTCATGGGAACTGGACAAGGAAAATGAGCCTGTAATGATGGCACTAGGATTCGAATGCATTCCCGTTGTTAAAGGGGTCTCTTAAGTACCCAAATGATTCCGATTGTAGTCTCTTGGTTCTGCTCCATTTCTATTGTGGCAGAATCAATTTTCTCTTAGTAGCTCAACTCTGCTGTGTAATTCAGCTTCTGTTAGTGATGATCTGTTTTTGTCTTCTGCTGTGTTCCCGAAGATGAGCTGTTCTCTGGTCGTTTTCCCAAGGCTCACAAAAAATCTGTTTTGAAGTCTAAAGTATTTGCCTTCATTGTTCTTCTTTTTTAAAAAAATGAAAACATAACTGAATATACCAAAATAAGTGTTCTTCAAGTAGGGTGGTTCACCTTAATATTTTCAGAAGATAAGTTTTGATGTTTTAGTCTTATATTTCTGCCTAAAGAAGTACAAAATAAAATTAGGATAAGGAACATATTATATGGGTCCAAACATTAGAAAGGAAAGAATTAGGATATTTTGAATTTAATGGTGATACTATTTGTGGAAAGAATGTATAAAATCTTTATATGAAAATAGAAAATATGTTTGCAATCAGTTAATGTCCTATATTTGCTCTTTTAACCATTGATTCCTTATTAATTTTTGCAATCCTATTTTTCACATTTCTGTAGTTATATTCCTGAAAGAGAGTTGCTTTGTTATTGTTATTTTTTATTTATAGAGTTGCTGGGAATACAACAACATAATATTAAGATGCAGAGGTATCAATAAAGGATAATTTGTAAGAATAGGGTATATGTCCTGTGACTAAGTTATTTTGTGTGTGAGTTGAATACAGTGAATATTAACATTTATTGAGCACTTCCTGTGTAAGTAAGAATTACTCCCTTCAGTCCTTGCTCCAGTCCTATTTAGTACATACTGTTACCAGTCCCATTGTACAAATGAAGAAACTGATTCTCAGGAAGGCTAAGTTGCTTACACAAACCTCCACAGTGTTTAAGTGATGGAGCTGGACATGAACCTTATTCTATCTGATGAAGCCGGAACATTTGCTCTTACATCTGTGGTTCACTTAGTTTGGAAGAATTAAGTAGAGTTAGGCTCAATATTTCTCTTTAAGATGCAACATTTATTTTAAGAGTAAAGTGAGATACTTTTAGCAAGTTATAATGATCTATATGATTATTACATGACTGCGTACATATACTAACACCTTAGAAAGTGTAGTAGCATACACTCTTTGTTAATCAACGTGCAAATAATTAACAACTGAAAAAGCTTAATTAAATGTAGAGGTCATGATCTCTCACTTCTTTTCTAATTTTCTCGAAGAAGAATCCATAAAGCTGTGATCACTTTGCAATGAAAATGTCGCCCTCCGAAGTCAAAGTATCTGACTACAAGCTACAATGTTCGGTGTAGAAGCATTTGACAGTTTCATGACGACTGGCATCCTGTGCTTGCTTCTCTGGGTTTCTGAAAGACAATTTTCTTTGAGATTTGCTTTTCTAAACATAGTTACTCTAATTTTGGTGTGTTTATAAATTAGACATAGAGAGAATATTTTAACCTCCTTTTATGTTTCTGGAAGCTGATAGTTACTTGTTCCTTACCATGAAGTTGAGAGGGTTGTCTTTCAACTGCTTATGTGCCTTCTAAATTACATCACCATCATCATCATCATCATCATCATCATCACCACCATCATCATGTAGCAGCAACAATCGCTACGACAACAGCAAGGCTAACTCTCAGTGAGCACGGCTGAGGTAACGGACCCTGCGCTGCAGGGTTATAACAGCACCGTGCTGTGAAGGTAGACACTGCGCATGCTCACTCAGGTCTGCCTGACCTCAGTGGCCTGGGCCTTCTTCTTCCACAAACGTCATGCTGTTCCCCGGTATAAATAAAGACCTTAAACTGGAAAAAATGCTAATTAGCGCTCATAATTTATAAATTTCCCCATCTCTAGATATATTGCATGACTTTAATATATTGCAATGTCTTAGCATAACACGCCAATCTCAGAGACGCTTGAACAGCACTTGACGAGGACCGTGATCATGATAATGGCAAAGTCAGCCAGCTGGATGGCTGTGCCTGCAGTTTGATTAGCATGTTAATGTGCATTTTCTGAGAAAAAAAAAATGGTTATTGTATAATTGTTCTCTATATCCTGTGTTGAATCACAGTATAATATTGGCCATTATTTTACCAAATTCTCCTTTGAGAGTCTGCAGTGTGACATATGTTAATGGAACAAAATTCACTATGTTCTTTTCCTCCTCCTTTTTCTTCCCAGGGCAGTTTTTAAAGCCAAACACATAAACAAACAAAAAACAAAACAAAAAATAAATTCGCCCTGGCTGAATAGCTCAGTTGGTTAGAGCATCATCCCAATATGCCAAGGTTGAGGGTTCAATCCCCAGTCAGGGCACATACAAGATCAACCAATGCATAAATAAGTAGAACAACAAATCAATGTTTTTCTCTCTCTCTTTCTCTCTCCCCCTCTCCCCCAACCCCCTTCCTCTCTAAAAATCAATAATTTTTTTTAAACTCAAAGAAAAAAATAGGATATTTCTGATACAAAAACATACTTATATTTCTCATATACCCACAGAATGCTCTGCAATTTATGCTTTGATTTAGTTATAGAAACTATATTTAATATGAAATATCTTAATATGTTTTTAACCATGGTAAAGTAAGTAGATTTTCCAGTTATTTAAAAGAAATTTAGCAAAGCCAATTAATCAATTAAAGTCATTTCTTTGATTCCCAGTACGTGTCCTGTACTCTGAGGCCAAACGTGTGTGACAGAGCCTCACTGGCACTGAGGAGCTCACGGTCCTCTGTGTCCTTGTGAAAACGTGCTGTGCAGGAATAGGAGAGGGGTCAACAGCTGAGTAGCAGCGTTTATTGGTGCACAGTGTTCACTAGCAAAGTAGTGATGCTATTCAAAGTATATTTCCTAACTTCTGGGGCAATGATTTTCACAGTGGCACACACAAGAATCACCTAGATGTGTGTTAACACACAGCTCCTCTGCCCCATCCCAGAGGCTGCAGTTCAGTAGGTCTGGGGTAGGGCCCATGAACTGACATTTCCAACAAGTTTCTAGGTGATGCTGATTCAGCTACTCTGGGGATCACTCTTTGGGTCACTAGCTTGTTGGTTATTACATTCAAGTCATGTTTTTTTTTTCTCAATCTCACTTTAACTACAATATCATGTAGAAATTTAACTTATATTTCCAAATGATTTTCATGTGCCACACAACGTATTTAGCATTTACACTTATTATTGCATTTAATCTGCACAATGCCACTGTTAGATACTACTACCCCCTCAATGTATAGATGAATAATGGATTCTCAGAGAGGTTAGTTACCTGCTGTTTTTCTGTGCCAGTAAAAGGCACAGTGACCATTTAAGCCCAGGTAGTCTATACAGGGTGTGGCTAAAGTAGGTTTACAGCTGTTAGTCCATGAAACATAGTTTATTCTTGTATTATTAATTATTAATTATTATATTATTTTCCATACAAACAACTGTAAATCCATTTTTGCCCCACCTTCTATGTAAAATTTCTTTTTTGACTCTAATATGCTTACTTTTCTAGACTGTTTTAACATAAAAGGAAACTGACAAAATTGTACATATGAAAACCCTTGCAATATTCTTGTGTGTGTATAAATATACATGTGCGTATGTATATCCACACATATGTGCAAATGCATGCCCATATATATGTAGTAGTTTATTGTTTGTTACTTGTATTCCTCATTTATCTACCTAATTTTTCAGTTTTTGTCTCTATTGTTCATGCTTGGACATTATACTAATGAAAATTTGTAAAATTATACATTCTTCAAGAGAGGTTTATACATTTCCAAATTCAGACACTGTTCATCCCCTGACATATCCGAACGAATACACGGTTCTCTTTATTTATGCCACCAATCCCTACAGAAAATTTCCACTAATACAGATTTTCTACTTATGACTCTCCTTGAAGGTTTGACTAAGGAATTTCGTAACCAATAATATTGATGGGAAAAAGCAAAGAGGATCTTGGAGAGGAATTTCCAAACTACTATGTACTTTAGGGGAGCAAGCTTTTAGAATCCCTTTCCAGAAAGATGACTCACGTTTGGCAAACCAATTTCCTTCAGGCTGAATGCATCAAAGGCTGGCTGGAACTCTGGCCTGGCTTTCCCTTTCACTGCAGCAAGAGGGGGTTCAATACACAGTGGCTCAGTGCAACCTATGGTCAGTGACTCAGATCTTTGAATTATCTGTGAGGCAATGTTTGAAGAAGGATCACAAAGGAAGACTGCATAGGGCTTCAATGTAATCAAATCTGAATTCTATCATAGCCTTAATATTGCGCTTCAAAAATACACCTTATTTTCATACTTTTCTCCAGCTCTTTTTGAGTACAGGACACTCTAGTGAGAGCCAATGTGGATACATGTCAGCAGGTACACACCACCATTACTCCTGCAAGTAATGACACCTCTTTAAAAGAGAAAGAGAAATGCTCCCCAGTTTTCTGACACGTGCTCCAGAATTAAGCATTTGAGGTTAAGAACAATATACCTTTTTTTTTCATCGTGTTCCAGTGTTATTTTGGGTAAATGCCATCAACAATGACATTCCATTACCGGTGACTCAGCACTCTCCTCACCTTAACACTATCCCTGGAAGTTCTATTTCCAGGGAAGCAAATTGCCCCAGTGTTTCCTGCTAGCACTCAGCTGCAAGCTCTTCATCAACCTGTCTTCACAGTCTGGAACATGCAGGTGACAGCCTGCATTTGTCTCTGGAGGGCGTATCTAATGGTCATGTCCCCCCAGCTGCCTGGTGCTTTTCTTTGGCTCACAACTAAAAGCCAGAGGAGAACAATTAAAATTTTTTATATTTTGCACTGAAAATTCTGGTCACTTCTGCTAAGTTAATAAGGGGTTTTGTCAGAAGCCCATAATTCATTACTCAAGGACTTGTGGGATATTTGGTACCCTGAATGCAGCAAGGTTTAACGTCAGTTAGAACCATCAATATTTCCAGAACCACATTAGGCCCTGCAGGAAGGGTGCCTCATTTCGTGCAGCGCAGCCGCGAATGGCAATCAGATGAAAGCAATCTTTGGGCTGTTCCCGTTTCTAAAATTCAGTGTTATTATTCTTTCTTATACAATGTGATTTATTCAAATCTCACTATCACCAATTTGAATTATAAAATAGGGTTCTATGGTTCTCAATCTCTTTCTGTTCCTTTCTCTCTTTTCCCTCTCTCTCTCTACCTATCTTCATCTCTATTGTATAGTAGAAATTCTCTCAAAAAATGGTAGAATGAGCCCCATAAATTGATCAACCCACTCAACACTGATCACTAACTTCCTCAATTATCTACATACGACAATTTTATTTATTTCTTCTTCCCCACCTTTTATTCTCCTATAGATGACTTTAAAGTATACCCCACAGTTTGTCATTTTATTCATGAATACTTCTATATATCTTCTTAAGGGATAATGACTAATCACAACTACAGCAAAACATAACCGCAATACCTTTTATACCTTGTAGGAGTTTAATTTTCAAAAAATTAAAAACAGGACTTACACAAAGTATAAAAATTAATTAACTTACTAATGATTAAACCAGCACAATTGCAAGGCTGGTCCAGCAAGGATTGGAGAAGGCAGAGAACTTTCACTTCTAGCAATAATGGAATGTCATTGGATTTATTTGTATTGTTTTGATTTATGCTCTCATTGTAGAAAACTAAAAAAAGAGCAAAGTAGATACAATAGTTTTCAGACATTGGATAACACATAGCATAGAACTATGATCCTGAGGGAAGAAAAACCAAGCAGGGTGAACCTTAACAATCACCTTTTCAGGATGGAGATACTTTCTGGGCGATGGTGTTGGGAATGGGATCATAACAAAAGCATAATGAGGAGCCAGAGATTAGAGATCTGAGAAGTAGAGGAAGCTAAAATATGAAGGGCAAAATACTGAAGAGGGTTAGCTAGGCACAGAAAGAAATCTAGATATTGAAATAAGGGCTTCTTTGAGTTCTTGCCTAAATTCTAATTTATACATGTACGGAGTGAAACTCTGAAAGTAGAGGCAAAGAATGACCTCTGGTTTGCCACCAGGTGTAAACATTCCAAAGCTCACACAGGCCTGGGAGACATTTTGATTCCATCCAGCCAACACAGGTACTTCTTCAAGCCCTCAGGCTAATTGATAATGACCAAAAAGGTGGTGCCTTCAGTGGCCCTGGAGTAAATTCTACTCTAGAATTTCCCTAATGAAATTTGAAGGCAAACCTTAGAAAAGTCAACTTGATGGGGGGGAGGGACTCCGCCCACAGAGCCCCTCCCCCAGCCACCACAGATGAGAATAAGTCTACAAAGACATGACCTGCTTGGGGAGGAAAGGTGGCCAGTCTCTCAGAGGAGAAGGGCCTTGAACCTGTTCCTCAATGAGCTTTTATTGGGTTCAATTTGCACAGGAATGCAGGTAAAGCTCATCAATCATTGTCAGACAGTAATGATCAAACAATAGATAACATACAAAGAACTCTGAGGGCTTATTCTGAGACAGGGTCAGATAGCTAAAGGGCCACAAACTTTGGGAAACAAACTCATTTTATGCTTGGACCCTTATCATTTACATTGAGGGCATTCTTAGCAAAGCAGGTTTCACAGGATTTTATGCATTCTTTCTTAGGCCTGATCGCCCCAGAGAAATGCCCTTTCCAGCACAGGGCCACACCCACCTCTGGCATTGTTTAGGATTAAGTCAGGTGGGGGTATGTGAGCAGCCAAGAGGTTAGGAGACTTCTTACAGATAGAATGAAGACTCAGGCTATGACAAAGCTGAGGAGTGAAGGTTCATCACCCCTTTTCTGTTGTCCCCTAAGTCCTTCCCTGATGGCCCCTTCATGACCGTGCCTGTCTTAGATCATCCCTCCCTTGAGGAATCTTACCCGTCATTGGCTAACCAGTCATCCACCCGGGGCCAAGCAGGGTGAAGTAAAGGGGGAAGAGGTGGTTCCCCTGCCTGGAAGATAAGCTTTGTCTCCTTAGTGGCTTATGGTCCCAAGGTCTTTTTACTCAGCCTTAGCCATGGGGGATTACAGCTTCTAAAACCAGGCAGGGTGGTTCCCAACACCTGATCCACAAGTAACCTTCCTGTCTGCCAAAATAAATGTTAATGTATTTAAATGGAAGACACACAAATTTAATAAATGTAGCACTCACAATGTCTAGGAGTGGTGACTAGAAAGCATGTTAGGCACCTAGGTAGTGCTGGTAATATTTTGTCTCTTGAGCTCTGGTCATGTGATATGGGTGTTTTCACAGTATGAAAAGTCTTGGAGCTGCATTCCTATTATACGTGTAGTTTTCTATATGTATCTTATACCTAATAACTACCACACATCTAAAGAGGCAACAAATTGTGACCCATAAGTAAGAGGAAGACCAGTCAATACAAGCAGAAATAGAAGATAAGTAACTTAAAAACAGTTATGATAGACCCTGGCCAGGTGGCTTAGTTTGTTTGATCATCATCCCAATATGCCAGAGTTTTGGGTTCAATCCCTGGTTGGGGCACACACAGGAGGCAACCAATGGATACATAAATAAGTGGATCAACAGGTCTGTGTTTCTCTCTCTCTCTCTTTCTCTCTCAATAAATAAAAATTAAAAAAAATCTATGATAAATATTTTAAGTATGCTCTGAAATTTAAAGGAAAATAAGAACATGAGTGAAATAGAAGATATTGAAAAGAATCATATAAATTTTAGAGATCTAAAATACAATGTCTGAAATAAAATATATATATATGTGCCAAATGGGAGGAATAAAATGTTAGACTGTGCAAAATAAAAGATGAGTGAACTTTAAGACATAGTAATAGAAATTACACTAAGGCAAATAAAGAAAAAAAGACCAAAGGAAAATAAATAGACTAAGTGATCTGTGGAACATTAGCAAGTTGTATAAAATAACTACTCAATATATTTGGAGTCCTTTCAGGAGCATGGGGAATGGACAGAAAAATATTTAAAGAAGTAGTGGCTAAAGTTATTCTGTATGTGACTGTAGTCCTCAGAAACTATTATCTGAATCACATAAACCTGGTTGACAATATTCTAAGAACGAAATAGGAAAAAATGCTAGAGATCTCAATGTTTATTACATAGACAATCTTTCACTTTAATCCTTTTATTTTCAAAATGGTAGCTCCATGCTCAATTGTGCCTAGTGTCCACAGTGCAAAAAACAAAAAACCCTCTCTTTCCCTTTAAAAGAATAATAAAGTTCTAGTCTTTAGCTAGTGTTGTAGAAGGCAGGCATCTGGCTATGCCAGTGGGCAGAGACTATGTGGGTGTCTAATGAGTTCAAAAACTCCCTTTCAGTGAATAGTCTAGTTTTGAGCCTAATTCTACCTCCTTTTTCAGGTGTTCTTGCTGCTCACATTCCTAGTATTTGAGGCTTTGCAGAACAAATCAGGAACCAATTTCCCCATTGCTGGTTTGGGATTCAGTACTCTCAGGTCAGCTAAGGCACTTTTCCCACCAGTTTGTCAGTTTCCTCAATATCGTTGCTTTTGTACTCTTAATATTATTAACATACAATCATTTGTACACTTTTAAAAGCAAATTCACTTACTCTCACTTTAATCCCTTTAATATCATTTTAGTAGTAATTCTGGAAGGAATTCTCTAAAACCCTCCATCTTTAACTAAAATCTTAATTTAATTTTAACATAGTTTATGGTATATTATACCACAGAAAAGTATTTAATTGTTATGAAACCAAGTTTCTTTCTTGCTTAAATATTTCACAGATTTACTATTTTAAAATTTCATTTCCGATATTTTAATTGCTTAAAATATATAAAAATATTTAATTCATTAGTTATTTAATTTTGTATATAGTATAAGATAGGCTTTTCAATTAAATTCTAAATGAATATTTCTCCACTGACTGTTTCTGTGTTTATATTCTAGGTGTTTTTATCTGTTCTTGAGAATTTTCTTTATATTCTTGTTGCATCCTATTAAATTTTTCATCACTAGTACTAATGTGTTTTTTAGTGAATATTTCTAACTGGTTAATTATAGTGTCTAACTACACTATTAGGTTTTATGTACATCTTATATCCATCATATTTTTCTAAATAATCTCATTAATTCTACTGGGATATTTTAGTTAGTTAACATTCTAAAGATTTTTCTCATCATATAATCATATAATCTGTACAATATGCAAATAGTGATTGTATCATTCTTATGTTATTTATCCTGGACATACTTTATTCATAAGGACTTTCTAAATAATACTAAAAACAAAATAAAAATTATGTCAGTCTTTTCCTGATATTAATAATAATAATATTATGTTAGCCATTTCAAACGGTATCTTCATTTCTCAGGTTTAAGAATTTTCTCTAAATTTCTTTTAACATACTTGCAACTATAATATATCTGTATATACATAGGGTTTTTCTCTCTCTCTCTTTTTTTACTGTTGTTCAAGTACAGTTGTCTCCATTTTCCCCCTACCACTTCCAGCCACCGCAGCCGTCCCCACCTCCCACCCCTGATCCTACCCTCCTTTGGCTTTGACCATGTGTCCTTTATACATGTTCCTTGACAACCCTTCCTCCTCCCCACCCCCCGCCCCAATTATGCCTTTCTACCTCCCCTCTGGTTACTGTCAGTTTGTTTCCTATTTCAATGTCTCTGGTTCTATTTTGCTCCCTTGTTTGTTTTGTTGATTAGGTCCCACTTATAGGTGAGATCATATGGTATTTGTCTTTCACCAAGTGACTTATTTCACTTAGCATAATGCTCTCCAGATCCATCCATGGTGTAACAAAGGATCGAAATTCCTTCTTTCTGCTGCATAGAATTTCATTGTGTAAATGTACCATAGTTTTTTGATCCATTCATTTACTGATGGGCACTTAGGTTGCTTCCAGCACTTGGCTATTGTAAACTGTGCTGCTATGAACATTGGGGTGCATAGGTTCTTTTGAGTTGATGTTTCAAGATTCTTTGGGTATAATCCCAGCAGTGGAATTAATGACTACTCAGTGTTATCAAATGCTTTCTTCTGATACAATTTTTAGAATTTGTCCTTTACATGTATTATGGTTTTAAAATAGAACATATAATTTTGAAATGTGCATGTATTCTTAAAGTAGACTATTTGGTTATAGTCTATGATTATTTTATTTTTAACACTTTTTATATTTTATTTTCATTTTTAAATTATAGTTGACATTTGTACACCACAATGATTAGACATTTTTAAAAATATATTTTATTGATTATACTATTACAGTTGTCCCATTTCCCCCCTTTATTCCTCTCTGCCCTGCACGCCCCCTTCCACCTGCATCCCCCCCTTTTAGTTCATGTCCATGGGTTGTACATATAAGTCCTTTGGCTTCTACATTTCTTATACTATTCTTAGACTCCCCTGTCTACTTTCTACCTACCATTTATGCTACTTATTCTCTGTACCTTTTCCCTCTTTCTCCCCCTTCCATTCCCCTGCTAATAATCCTCCACATAATCTCCATTTCTGTGATTCTGTTCCTGCTCTAGTTGTTTGCTCAGTTCATTTTTGTTTTTGTTTTCATTTTCATTTTTTTTTTAATTGAGAAAAGCTACTTCAGGTCTATTAGTTTATTTTAGGTTCTATTGTTAATAGCTGCTTGTTGTCACTTCACTGTTCATATTTTTTATTATCTTTTTCTTAGATAAGTCCCTTCAACATTTCATATATTAAGGGCTTGGTGATGATGAACTCCTTTAATTGACCTTATCTGGGAAGCACTTTATCTGCCCTTCCATTCTAAATGATAGCTTTGCTGGATAGAGTAATCTTGGATGTAGGTCCTTGCCTTTCATGACTTGGAATACTTCTTTCCAGCCCCTTCTTGCCTGCAAGGTTTCTTTGGAGAAATCAGTGGACAGTCTTATGGGAACTCCTTTGTAGGTATCTGTGTCATTTTCTCTAGCTGCTTTTAAGATTCTCTCCTTATCTTTAATCTTGCATAATGTGATTATGATGTTCCTTGGTGTGTGCTTCCTTGTGTCCAGCTTCTTTGGGACTCTCTGAGCTTCCTGGACTTCCTGGAAGTCTATTTCCTTTGCCAGATTGGGGAAGTTCTCCTTCATTATTTTTTCAAATAAGTTTTCAATTTCTTGCTCTTCCTCTTCTTCTGGCATCCCCATGATTTGGATGTTGGAACATTTAAAGATGTCCTGGAGGTTCCTAAGCCTCTCCTCATTTTTCTGAATTATTGTTTCTTCATTCTGTTCTGGTTGAATGTTTCTTTCTTCCTTCTGGTCCACACTGTTGATTTGAGTCCTGGTTTCCTTACCTTCACTATTGGTTCCCTTTATTTCACTTTTCATAGCTTTCACTTTTTCCTCTCTTTTGTGACCATACTCAACCAATTCTGTGAGAATCCTGATTACCAGTGTTTTGAACTGTGCATCTGATAGTTTAGCTATCTCTTTGTGTCTTAGTTGTATTTTTTCTGGAGCTTTGATCTGTTCTTTCATTTGGGCCATTTTTTTTTGTCTTGGTGCACCTGTTACATAGTAATGGTGGAGCCTTAGGTGTTCACCAGGGCAGGGCAACCCACCTCGCTGCATCGTGGTGCTGTATGTGGAGGAGGGGTCTGAGAGGAAACAATGCCACTTGCTGCACTCTCTGCCAGCTTTCATTCACTTCCCCTGCCACCCACAATCAAATTGGGCCCTTCTGGTGCAGATTACCAGGAGGGTGGTCTTGTGTATAGTCTAGGACCCTGTGGGTCTCTCTGATGAACTCTCCTGTGAGTCTGGGAGTTTCTCCTGCTGCCGCCTCAACCCCCATAAGTATTTTCAGCCAAAGGTTTGAGTCTTTATTTCCATGCGCTGGAACCCTGGGTTGCATGGTCTGTCTTGCTCCCTAGTTGTTCCTCCTAGTTTATCTGCACACGAATGTGGGACTGCTCAGTCCTCTAGCCACCACCTTTTCACAAGTCCTCTCTGCCTGGCTGCCCATCTCCACCCCTCCTACTGCTCTGGATGAATGTTTCTTCTTTAACTCCTTGGTTGTTGGACTTCCATACAGTTCGATTTTTTGTGAGTTCTGGTTGTTTCTTGTTTTCAAATTTGTTGTTGTCCTTTTGATTGTGTGAGGAGGCACAATGTGTCTACCTACACCTCCATCTTGTCCAGAAGTCTTAATAGACATAGAAAACCTGAAACCTATATAGTTTTGTTACTATAAGCCCCAATAAATTAAATAAAAAAGTGACACTTTTGTAACTTAAGAATTTAGTCTATTATTATTCTAACTGGTTCAGAATATCTCTTACCCCCATCCCAATCCTCCCATCTTACTATATTGGATTTAATATTATGCTATCATGCTTATTTGGAAAAATTCATTTGAAAGGTTTCTACTCTTTTTCTGAACCAATTTCTTAAAATATAGGAATTAGTTCCCTGAAATGTTAAACATCTGTAGCAAGAATATTTTTCAATGGTATATTTTTGACAATCTTTCCAATTTCTCCTGCAGTTATGTTCTTTTGAAACCTCATTCTTGAATAAAATTTAGTCATTTATATAATGTATGGATACGGCAATTTTTGCTAAATTAAAAAAAACTTATTCAAATAAAGTATACAACATTTTGTTTTAAGTAATTTAATCCCATATATCTGTAATTATGTTCTTTTTCATATATATATATATATATATATATATATATATATATATACACACCCATCTATGGGTGTGAGTGTGTTTTTCTGACATTTTGACACTTCTGGTACTGGTATTTGATTTTTGCTTAGTCTGTTTTAATTCATATACCTTAAACATATATTTTCAGCATTTGAGCAAATATATCTCTCATTTATATTTCTTTTCCATTTTGAGGGTATTTACATATCTCATACTGCTATTAATCATCTAACATTTTTATTAAACTTTGAAAGAAAATATACTTGGAAATTCATTAACTTTTTAATCAATATTTAATTTGAAAAGATTTTGACCTTATTCTACCAATTTATAAATACACTATGTTTTTTCTGATACTGTATAAGATTATTACAATATTATTGACTATATTCTCTATGCTGTACATTACATCCTTGCAACTTATTTATTTTATAAGTGGAAATTCGTACCCTTTATTTCCTTCACCTTTTTCACTCTTTCTCCTACCCCTTCCCCTCTGGCAACCATCAGTTCTTTATTTCCATGAGTATATTTCTGTTTTGTTTTGTTTATTCATTTGTTTTCTTTTTTTAGATTCTACATCTGAGATCATAAGGTATCTGTCTTTCTCTAACTTATTTTACTTAGTGTAATTACATCTATTTCCACACATGTTGTTACGAATAGCAAGATCTTACTTTTTTTATGGATGAGTAAGATCTCATTGTGTATGTGTACCACATCTTCATTATCCATTTATCCATTGATGGGCACCTAGATTTCTTCTATATCTTTGCTGTTGTAAATGCTGCAATGAACACAGAAATGCAAGTAGCTCTTCAAACTAGTGTTTTCATTTTCTTCAGATAGACACCCAGAAGTGAAATTACTGGGCCATATAGTAGTTCTGTTTCTGATTTTCTGAGGAACTTCCTTACTGTTTTTTATAGGAAAGGGAATACTTGTGCAATGTTCGTAGAGTTTCCTTTCCTTTTTAAACTATGAAGCATTTTAAGCATATAGAAAACTGCAGAGAGTTATGTATATAAAATGTTGGTGTCCAGCCTGTAGCTTAGTAAAATCTTAATTCATGTACTTAATTTTTTAAAAATGCAACCCTTTTTAATGTATATCTGTTAAATTTTGTGGCCTCATATACAAAATTTATAGGCATTTTGTGTAAAGTTTATACATAGGCATTAATATTGTAAATGGCACTACTTAAAATGTTATTGCTGACATGGAAGGAGGCGGACTGTTAGGTTTTCTTCACTTTTTTTCAGTTCTTACTTCACTGGCTTCTTATATTTGTTCTTTCATGTTTTGGATCTATTCTCTTGGTATTTTAAGACACATAATATATCATCTCAAACAATGAATGTCTTTATTCTGACATGAGTGTGTATGATTATTGTTTTTCTCAGATCTTTTAGTTGAGCAGAGCTAACAACAACCATGACTGACGCGTATACTACTGGATTTGGGCATCTTTGTCATATTCTTGAGTTTCACAGTCAAAAGTATTTCACAATTGTTGTGACAGTTATATTGAGATAAGTAATTTATAATATTTTTCTTTGGGCTTCAAGGATTAAAAACCAAAACTAAGACCACAAAATTGTCACTTGTATTTTAAAGAATTATAGGATATTAAAGTAAAATTGTTGTCTGTTGATTCCACATCTCTCTTTCATGGTCCTCTTGATTTTTCTCTTTGCTCTCAGTACCTACCTGTGCTTTACTTTGCATGTCTGGGCTTGGCTTCCCCTATTCCTTTTTCCCTGAGCAGTACTCAAAATATTCTCTTACAGAAGTACTGGGTACTAGTAGACCACTGGTTAAGCTATTAAACAAGGTTAATACCAGACAAACACTTTTTGCCCAAGACACAGCAATCGAGCTACCAACTTGATGACTGTTTTCCAAGCTAGAACTGTGGGCAGTGTGAGGCCAGCTGGAATGGGAATTAGTGCACAATAGGCACCAGAACTTGCCTAGTATACCTGACTGTGATGGTCACATGCTTATTTCTATACAAGGATGAGGTTTTAGCAGGCATGGACTTCGATTTTCTTTAATAAATACTTGGTAGGTATTGCAGTCACTTTGTGCATCCATGTAGAAGTATGTGTGTACATCACTGGACTTATGATATTTTGAAAGTTCTTTATGAGGCATATTTGCTTTCCCAAGAAAAACAATCCAATTGTTTATGTGTATTTTATTTTTATGTGTGATATATTGTAACGCTACTTTTTTGTTGAATTAGTATCTATATTATATAGATGAGCATTTTAGTACATTGTCATCATAGTTGTGTGTGTATGTGTATATATATACATAGAGATATGTATCTCTCTATATATCTATCTATCTATACACACACACACACATATACACAGAGAGAGAGAGAGAGAAAGACTGACATGATTTTCTTTTTATGTATTACCATTATAAGTGAAGTCAGGTTATCACATGCTATAAACCAAACATTGCTTGTTTTTTTTTTTTCTTTCTGCTTTGTAAAAGTTTGCCTATCTAAGAAAAAAATGTGATACCTGAAATTTATCTGTGAAACTGTTTGAATGTAGCCTTTTAGTAGGCAACCTTTAGTCACATCATCAATTTCCCAAGATTATCAGTCCATTTAGGTCTTCTATTATCTCCTGAGTTAATTGTGGGAACATTTTTCTTTGATACTTTCTAAAAATTCCCTCAGAGAGAGACTTTCTAGATTGATTATTGTATCTGCTTTCATTTATCTCTTGTTTATTTGTTTTCTTTATTTTGGTTCAGGTTGTCAGAAGTTTGTGTTAGAGATTTTATTTTCAAAGTTTTATTTCATGATCAATGCTAGTCTTATTTTAATATTCTCATTTGTAATTTTTAGTTCTTGTACTTAACCTGTATTCATTGGGTTTTAAGGTATATATTTTTCCAACTAGAATAATAATACTTTTTAATATATTTATTCTTTTGTAGTAATGAAAACACTCAAGGTTATTATTATCAAAGATATTACAGGATTTATCTGTACTTGAACTTGGACAGGGGGAAACCAGCTACAAGATTAAGGATTTGGCGCTGACCTTAAATTTAATATGAAGTATTCTTATTTTCACTACTGTCTGAAAAGCCCACCAAATTGCAACATCTTTGTATCCTAAATAGTTGTTATACAAAGTACATTTAAATTTTTACATTTCAAAGCCTTTCCTAATTACTTAATCTTTTTAATGTATTATTTTCTGTTTGCTTTTAGAAATGTATTAAGGTTTGCTAAGAGAATGGTGTAAGATCAATATTTCCTAATGTTCCACTATGATTAAAAATGAGTTATTTCCTTCCTTAGAATTCATGTTATAGATATAGAAAAATTCAGCTCTATTTATTATATTTTTCAATATTCTTTTGTCCATATTTGTCATTACCAACTTGAAAAATTATAGTCTGACAGAGGTCTGCTAGAGTATGCTATTATGATTGTGTTTCTGTCAAATTCTCCTTGCCTTTATAATTGTGCTTTATTTCTATAGTTCGATACCATGTTATTCAGCACAATAAGCTTTGTAAATATTTGCTTCAATAATTTTCAGTTGATATTTCTTCCTTTAGAACTTTGTCATTTTATTCTGTCTTCCACAGATCCTCCTGCTTTATTTTTGTTTTTGTGTGTCTTTATCTTCCCTCATTATTTTCTTCCCTTTACATTATTTTCTTTTAAAAAGACTTGTTTTTACACATATGCATTAATGTTTTTGGCTTTTCATAGGGGTGTTTAAAATTTATTTTAATTTTTATAACTGATATCTGTATGCACACTTTTAAAAGAAAAGATCCTTGAAATTTCTATTGTTTCCAGTGGCTTGATGGACTCTGCCTTGTATTTTTCTATGCATTTGAGTAATTTAATATTATTATTAGTTATCTGTAATTTTTATTAAAAAGTCGTGAGCATATAATTTTGTTATAAACTGCTGAACAAAACATTAAATTATGAACAGTGTATATCAGGGATATTTAGCTTATTTTATTTCTCCCCAAAACTTCCCAACTTGGTCAATATAATTTGAAATTATAGACCTAGAGGATTACCTTTTGCCAGCTTCTCTATAATTTGTATATTTCCACACAGAAAATGTTAATCTTTTTCTCTTTTTCTATTAAACCATTTGTTGCCATTAAGAATAGAGTACTCTTGCCCTGGCTGGTGTGGCTCAGTGCAAAACGTGCCAGCCTGCAAACCAAAGGGTCCCTGGTTGATTCCCAGTCCAGGCATATGCCTGGGTTGCAGGCCAGGTCCACAGTAGGGGGCATGCGAGAGGCATCCACACATTGATGTTTCTTTCTCTCCCTCTCTTTCTCCTACCCTTCCCCTCTTTCAAAAAATAAATAAATAAAATCTTAAAAAAATAAAAACACCAAATTAGTTTTAAAAAGAAAAAAATATGGTACTCTTTATTTGCTGTATTGTAATTGGAAAATATCACCTCCGGCAAGTTGTGATGATACCTTGAGTTTCTGTTTACTTCATTATGACAAAATTTCAAGTTCCAGTGCTTTTACGTATTCTAAGACCGTAATCATTAGTTCTATACCACCTTTCATTATCTTCTATTACTGCATATATCTCTATTCTTACTGAATTTTTCTATTATCCACTGTAGGATGGCTTAGAGTATTATATGTGCATTTTCCCATTCCAATTCTAGGAAATTTTAAAGGTCTTCTGAGGAGGTATACATTTCATACCTTAAAACATACAAATCTAAAAAGTGCAGCTTTTTTACTTTTCATATGCCTGATTAACCACCAAGCAAATAAAAACATAAGTCAGTTCCAGCACTTTACAGGCACCTTGGTACCATTTTTCAGTTTATAAATAGTTCCCCACTCCAAGTTAGCCACTACACTTAACATCTATCTTATCTATTAGTTTTGCTTGCCTTGAACTTCATGTACCCTTTTGTGTCTGATCTCATTAGCTTAATATTATCCTGTACATTATATTAATGGAACCATAGCATATATTCTTTTTTGTCTGGCTGATTTTGCTCAATACAATGTTTTTGAGGTGTATAACTGTTGTTGAGGTTATTAGTTTGTTCGTTTTGGTTGCCACGTATTTCACTGTAGAAATATAGCATCATTTATTTATGTATTCTCCTGTTAGTGAACATTTGGGTCCTTTCTACTTTAGTTCTCTTATGAGTATAACTACTCTGACCATTCTGTGAGTTGTTTTTTCAATATTTGCACTCATTTTTTTCCTTTTTATTAAATTTATTGGGGTGACATGGGTTAATAAAATTATATAGGTCTAAGATATACAATTCTCTAATACATCATCTGTATATTGTGTGTTTACCAGCCAAAGTCAAGTCTCCTTCCATCATCATTTGTTCCCCCTGTACCATCTTCTACCTCTGCGCTCCCCGCTTTCCCTCTGGTAATCACCATAGTGTTGTTTGTGTGTGTCAGTTTTTTTCTTAATTTGTTCACCTTTTACACCCAGCTCCACAAGCCTCCTACACTCTGTCAGCTGTCAGTCTGTTCTCTACGAGTGGGTTTTTGTTTTATTTCTTATTTTGTTCATTAGATCCCACATACAAATGAATCATATGATACTTGTCTTTCCCTGACTGGTTTATTTCACCTAGCATAATGCTCTCCATGTATATCCATGCTGTTGCAAAGAGTAAGAGTTCTTTCTTTTTTATGGCTGAGTTACATTTTATTGTGTAAATGTATGACAGCATTTTAACCATTCATCTACTGATGGGCCTTGGGTTCCTTCCAAAGCTTGGCTATTGTAAATAACACTGCAATGAACATAGGGATGCATATAAACTTTTGAATTAATATTTCAGGATTCTTCAGATATATTCCAGAACTGGAATCACTGGATCACAAGGCAGTTCCATTTTTCATTTTTGAGAAACTCCATGCTGCTTTCCACAGTGGCTGCACCAATCTGCACTCCTGCCAAAGGTGCATGAGGGTTCCCTTTTCTCCACATCCTAACCCTCAGTTTTTGTGGATTTATTGATGATAGCTATTGTGGCAAGTGTAAGGTGATACTTCATTGTGGTTTTAATTTGCATTGCTCTGATGATTAGTTACATTGAGCATCTTTTCATATGTCTATAGGCCATCTGTATGTCCTCTTTGGAAAAGTGTCCATTCATGTTCTTTGTCCTTTTTTTTTTTAATTGGATTGTGTTGGGGTTTTTTGGTGGTTAGTTGTATAGATCCTTTATACATTTTGGATATTAACCCCTTATCAGATGTATCATTGGTGAATAAGTCCTCCCATTCAGTGGGTTGTCTTTTCATTTTGTTGGTTTTCTTTGCTGTGCAAAAACCTTTGTTTGTTGTAGTCCCATTTATTTATTGTTTCTTTTGTTTCCCTTGCCTGAGGCGATATATCAGAAAAATTATTCCTGTGAGAAGTGTTCAAGATTTTACTACTTCTGTTTTTTTAGGATTTTATGGTTTTGAGTCTAAGAGTTAAGTCTTTTATCCATTTGAGTTTATTCATGTATAAGAAGGCAGTCTGGTTTTATTATTTTCATGTATCTGTACACTTTTCCCAACACCATTTATTGAATAGCCTATCTTTAGCCCATTATATGTTTTTGTCACTTTTGTCAAATATTAATTGACCACGATTAATATGTGTGGGTTTATTTCTGGGATCTCTATCCTGTTCCATTGATTTACATGTTTGTTTTTATGCCAGTAGCATGCTGGTTTGATCACTGTGGCCTGGTAGTATAGTTTGATATCATGTAGCATGATTTCTCCAACTTTGTTCCCCTTTCTCAAGATTGCTGTCGCTATTCAGGGTCTTTTTCAATTCTATATAAATTCTTGGAATGTTCGTTATAGTTCTGTGATATATGCCACTGATACCTTCATAGAAATTGTGTTGAATCTAGCAATACATTAAAAAGATCATATACCATGATCAAGTGGGATTTATTCTGGGGATGTAAGTCTGATACATCATCTGCAAGGCAGTAAATGTGATATGCCACAAAAACAAAATGGAGGGTAAAAGTCACATGATCACATCAGCAGATGCAGAAAAAGCATTTGATAAAATTCACTGCCCATTTATGATAAAAAAAAAAAACTCTCAGCAAAATGGGATTAGAGGGAATATACCTGAATATAATAAAGGCCATAATGGCAAACTCTCAGCCAACACTATAGTCAATGGGCAAAAACTACAGACACTTTCCTTAACATTGGGAACAACACAGAGATGTCCGCTTTCACCGCTCTTATTCAACACAGTACTGGGAGTCCTGGCCACAGCAGCCAGACAAGAAGAAGAAAGAAAAGGCATCTGAGTTGGAAAGGAAGAAGTAAAACTATCATTATTTGCAGATGACAAGAGAGAGAACCCTAAAGATTCCACCAAAAAACTACTAGAACTGATAAATAAATTCACTAAAGTAGCAGGAAACAAAATAAATATCCAAAAGTCAGTTGCATTTCTATTCACCAGTAATGAACTACCAGAAAGGGAAACTAAGAAAACAATCCCATTTACAATTGCATCCCCCCAAAACATAAAAAACTGAGGAATAAATCTAACCTAGCATGTAAAAGACCTGTACTCAGTAAGTTATAAGACACTAAAGAAAGAAATTGAAGATATAAATAAGTGGAATCATATACTGTGTTTATGGATAGGAAGAATTAACATCATTAAAATAGCCATACCATGCAAAGCAATCCATAGGTTCAATGCATTCATTTCTTTGAGTGCATATTTAGGAATGGAAGAGCCACATCACAGGGTAGATATAGATCTATTGTGAGAAACATTGTAATAACGGTCAAAGTTAAGAAACCATTTTATACACTTTCCACAGCAATGTTTGACAATTCCAATTCTAATACTTCCTCAGTCAGATTTAGCATTTTCAAGGTGTTTTTTTTTTTTAATTTTTAGCTATCCCACTGTGAGTAGTAATATCCCATTGTGATTTTAATTTGCATTTTCCTGATGACTATTAATGTCGAATCCCTTTTCGTATGCTCTGGGCCATTTAGACATTTTATTTGTAAAGTGCCTGTTTACGTCTTTTACCTGTTATTTTTTTAATGAAATGATTTATTTGGGAGGAGTCTTTTTTTGCCCAAATTTACTGAGAAACAACTGACAGATATCATTGTATAAGTTTAAAGGTATATGATGTGATAATTTGATATACAGGGTCCAGCAGAAGTAAGGCCTGCTTGGGGGTGGTTGGTAGGGTAATAATATGGGTGTAATAACTTATAGTTTTATTTTGAACATTTCACCTAAAATGGTATGTGGTGTGCTTGAGTGTGATATTGTTATGTTACAGAATTACATGCTTATGATTTTGCACTGAAAGCTATTGTAATAAAAAAAAGGGGTGTTATTTGTGCTGGACCCATTATAGGAAGAACTCTAAAACACTAATTTGAAGAAATATATGCACTCCTTTCTAATCTTGATTTTTATCTTCTCTTAGCAAATTTCAAGTGTTCAATACAGTACTATTAGCTGTGGTTACCGTGCTGTACATTAGAGCCTGAGAAACTATTCTCCTTATAACTGCAAGTTGGCACTCTATGTCCAACACCTCCCCATTTTCCCCACCCCCAGCTGATCGACCACTATTTTAATCTGGATTTAGGAATTAAACATTTTTAGACTCCACATATACATGATATCATACAGTATTTGTCTTTTTCTGTCTAATTTCACTTAGCATAATGCCCCCAAGGTTTCTTCCTGTTGTTGCAAATGACAGTATTTTCTTCTTTTATATGGCTGAATAGTATTTCACTGTATTTGACTCACTGACATTTGATACGTACAGTGTACGTATCTGATATATATCAGACACTTAGGCTGTTTCCAAGTCTTGGCTGTAGTGAATAAAGTGGCATGATGTGGGATTGCTACCTCTTATAGTAGTACTAGTGTTAATGTTTTCAGATATCTGCATACTGTTTTCCACAATGGCTTTACTGATTTACACAGCCACCAACAGTACAAAATGTTTTCCCCCACCTCCTTACTGACATTTGTTATCTCGTCTCTTTTTCTAAAGAATTTTTATTGTTATTCTACTACAGTTGTCCCAAATTTTCCCCCTTTACCCTCCTCAGCCCATCCCAGCCCCCACTCCCACAGTCCATCCCCACACTGTTGTCCATGTCCATGGGTCATTTATGCATGTTCTTTAACTAGACCATTCCCCTTCTGTCATTATTCCTGTTCTCCCTCCTCTCTGGTCATTGTCAGTCTGTTCCATGTTTCCATGCCTGTGGTTCTATTTTGTTCAATAGCTTATTTTGTTCATTAGATTCTTCTTACAGGTGAGATCATATGGTATTTGGGAATATAACCTAAAAATTCTGAATCATTTATTCCAAAGAACTTATATACCCCTATGTTCATAACAGCTCTATTTGCAATAGGCAAATGCTGGAAACAGCCTAAGTACCCATCAGTAGATGAGTGGATCAAAAAAACTGACACTATGCAGCAGAAATATACCATATGATCTCACCTATAAGAAGAATCTCTTGTCTTTTTGATGATGGTCATTGTAACAGGCGTGAAGTGATACCTCATTGTTATTTTGATTTACATTTCCCTAATGATTAGAGATGTTGAGCATCTTTTTATGTACCTGTTGGTCATTTGTATGTCTTCACTAGAAAATGTCTATTTAAGTCTCATACCCATTTTTAATTGGATTATTTGATTTTGTTTTTACTATTGAGGGTATGAGTTTATATAAACTCTTCATCAGATATATAGTTCAACAATATTTTCTTCTATTCCATAGTTTACCTTTTAAATTTGTTGATTTTTTTTTTACTGTACTGTTTTATTATCAGAGTAATGTTGGCCTTATAAAATATTTGGAAGGGTTCCCTCCTCTTTTATTTTTTTTGTGAGAGTTTAAGAAGCACTAGTTGTCTTTTTTTTTAAAATAACAGGATTTACGGGTGAAACCATCTGATTTGGGGGTTTCTGTGTTGGAAGGTTTCTGATTGCTCCTTCAATCTTCTTACCCATTATTGGTCTTTTTCATTTTCTATTTATTCTTGAATTCAGTCTTGTTGCATTTTGTATTCCTAGGAATTTATCCATTTCTTTTTTTATCCTTACCCAAGGGTATTTATTGATTTTAGAGAGAATAAAGAGTGAGGGCTCGGGGTGGAGGGTTGGAGGGAGAGAGAGAGAGAGAGAGATTGACTGGGTGCCTCCCATACATACCCCAACCAGGGACTGAACCTGCAATGCTGGTGTGTGTCCTGACTGAGAATAGAACTCACAACCTTTCGGTGTAATGGATAACTCTACAACCAACTGAGCTACTGGCCAGGGCTCCGTTCCTTTTAAGTGTTCAGTTTGTTCGCATGTAATTGTTCATAGCAATCCTTCATGATTATTTGTATCAGTATTTCTGCGTTATCAGTTGTAATGCCTTCCCTTTTATTTATAATATATTTCAGTCCCCTCTCTTTTTTCTTTGATGAGTCTAGCTAAAAGTTTTCAACTTTTTATCTTTTTAATAACCAGGTCGTTGCCTTGTAGATATTTTCACATGCTCTATTTTATTTATTTCTGCCCTAATCTGTATTATTTTATGTTGGGTTATGTATTTGAGATGTTTTTCTTAATGTAGACTTTTAGAGCTATGAACTACTTTTGTTGAATCCTATAAACTTTGCTATGTTGTTTCCATTTTTGCCTCAAGATGTTTTTTTGATTTCTCACTTGATTTCTTCTTGACCCATTGCTCATTTAGGAGTGTGATGTTTTATTCCTGCATATCTGTCTATTTTCCTCCTTTTATTAATATTTAGTTTCATACTATTATGGTTGGAAAAGATCGTTGATTATAATTTCAATTTTCTTGAATATTTTTAGAACTTGTTTTGTGGACTGACATAATATATGAGCTATCCTGGAGAATTTTCTGTGTGTACTTGAGAAGAATGTGTATCCTACTACTGCTGGATGGAATGTTCCTTATATGTCTGTTAGGTCTGTTTGTCTATAGTGTTGTTCAGATTCACTTTATCTTTATTGATTTTCTGTCTGGATGATCTATGCTTTGTTGATAGTAGGGTATTAAAGCTCCTTACTATTACGTTGCTTTATATTTCTTTCTTTCTTTCTTTGTTTAGTTCTTCACGTATTTGCTTTATATATCTAGGTGCTCCAATGTTGGGTGTGCAAACATTTACAATTCTTGTATTTTCTTGATGCATTGACCCCTTCATTAATATATTGATGAACTTTTAATCTCTTGTGACTATTTTTAACTTGAAGTCTATTTTGTCTGATGTAAGTATATCCAATACTGTTCTCTTTTGGTTTCTATTGGCATGGGATATCTTTTTCCCTCCTTTTACTTTCAACTTATATGCCCTTAGAACTAAAATGACTCTTTCCTAGGCAATATGTCATTGTACATTTTTTTATCCATTCAGGCATTTCATATGTATTTAAAATAATTATTTATTAATATCAATAATAATGTTAATAATTATTGTTAACGATATTAATTATTACTGATAATTAATAAAAATTATTAATTATTGATAAATGCAGTCTTACTGTTGCCATTTTGTTCATTGTGTTTTGATATTTTGTAGTTCCTCTGTTTCTTCATCTCTCGTTATTTTTTTTCTTTGTGATTTGATGTATTTTTGTAGTGGTATTCTTTAGATCCTTCATCTTAATCTTTTTTTTTTAATCCTTATCCTCGGACTGCTTACTGATTTTAGAGAGAGAGGAAAGGAGGGAGAAAGAAAGGGAGACAAACATTGATGTGGGAGAGAAACATTGATCAGTTGCCTCTTGCATGCACACTGACCGGGGACCAAACCAGCAACCCAGGCATGTGCCCTCACTGGGAATTGAATCCACTACCTTCTGTTTACAGGATGATGCTCTAGCCATCTGAGCCACACTGTCCAGGGCTTTATCTTAATCTTTTATGTACTTACTACAGATTGTTCTCTTGTAGTTACCATGGGAATTACCAATACACAAAATACTTTTTAGGGACAATGTCCTATTTTAAGCTGGTAACAACTTGACTTTGATTATACATAAAAACCTATATTTTTCCACCTTCCTCCTTCACATTTTAAGTCATTGCTCTTGCAATTTACATTTTTTAAATGTGTGTTCAAATGCAAATTATCATCATTATAGTCACTTTAATACCTTTTATTTTAACTTTAAACTAGAGCAGAAAATGATTTGCAAACTGCTATTACAATACTAAACTATCTAAATTTGATTGTATATTTACTTTTACTGATTTATATATTCTTGATTTTTATGTATGTTTGCATTGTGCTTTCAAAATTCTCTTTTTGTCTTTGATTTTTGACAATTTATGTGTCTTGGTGTAACTCTTTCCAAGTTAATTCTATTGCAGATATTTGGGCATTATGAATCTAAATATTCATTTATCTTCCTATAGTTGAGAAGTTTTCAGCCATTATTTTTTAAGCAAACTTTCTGCCCCTTTGTCTGCCTCTATTTGCCACTTAACGATGGGGTTATATTCTGAAAAATGTATCACAGGCGATTTTGTCATTGTGGAAACATCACATGCTTATACAAATCTGGATGTTATAGCCTACTCAACCCCTAGGCTACAGTCTGTTGCTTCTAGGCTACAAGCCTGTGAAGTATGTACAAAGAAAAACCATAAGATTAAATCAAGCACAAGAGAAAATAATGCAACTGGCTGATATAGTAAACAGGAGGTGTAGGAGGCTTCTACCTACGTAACAGGGCATACTGCTTTACAGAAAACTGTTTCCACAAGCTGAAAAGATGCACATTAAAATAACAATAAAAAGTATAGTATAGTAAGCACATAAACCAAAACATATTTGCACTGTCAAGTATTATGTACTATACATATTTGTACGCACTATACTTTTATACGACTGGTAGCGAGTAGGTTTGCTTACACCAGCACCACCATGAACATGTGAGTAATGTGTTGCATTACTCCGTTACAAAGGCTATGATGTCACTAGGTGATAGGAAATTTTCATCTCTGTTACCTTAGGGGACCACGGTAACACTGCTGTGTGTGTGGTCCATCATTGACTGGAACATTGTTATGCGGCTATATATTGGTTCTTTGATGTCGTCTCATAAGTACTATAGACTTTCCTCACTCATTTATTGGTTTTTTATTTTGCTCCTCTAACTGGTTTATTTCAGGTAACCTGTTTATGAGTTCACTGATTCTCCCTCTGATTTGTGGAGTCTTCTGTTGAAGTTGTCTGTTGAATTTTTCAGTTCAATTGTATGATTTAATTCTAGGATTTCTGTGTTTGTTTGGATGACTTCTATTTTTTGTTTAACTTCTAATTTTATTTATGAATTGTTTGCCAAATTTTGTTTAGTTGTCTATCTGTGTATTCACTGAAATTTTTAAGGAGATCATCCTGAATATTTTTCAGACAGTCCAAAAATCTCCATTTCTTTAGAATCAGTTATTGACCATATTCTTTGTGATCTTATTATCCTTGCATTGGTATCATTGCATTTGGGGAAGTAGCCTTCTCTTTCAGCCCTTAGAGGTTCCCTTCAGTAGGGAAAAACCCCCATCAGTCAGTTTGGCTTGGGGTTATGAACGGGTCAGCTGGTAACATCTGTGGCAGTGAGGCTTACTGTCTTGGTCTCTAGATAGGAAGGGCCATTGCCCATGCTCTGAAGTTGAGGGGCTGCTGGCTGATTTCCAGATTCAAGTGGACATCTGGTTGGACAGAGTCACAGTCTGTGTTTCACAAAAGGGCAGTGCAACTTGTTGGATTTCATGGTTGAGAAGGATTGCTGGCAGGTGTTTTTGCCTGAATAAGGCCACAAGCTATGGTCAGCAATTGAGCAGGGCTGTAGGATGGGTTCTGTTGCCAGGTGGGTTGTATGCTGAGTTTTACAATGGGGTGGTAATATAGACTGGGCTCCAAGGCTTCTCATGGTCACTGTCAGGCTCCATGGTCAGGCAAGGCCAGAGGTTATGCTCTGCATTTGGTCAAGGCTGCTGACTAGGTTCTCTGTCTGCACAGAGCTATCAGATGGCCCCATAGCTGCCTATGGTGTGTCACTGGGGTCCTTGCTCAGATAAGGCTGGAGGTTCTGCTCAATCATTATGCAGAACTGCTGTCAAGGTCTGCTGCCCAGGCTGTCCATTGCATGGGCTTTGTGGCTGATTGAGGTCTCTGCCAAGGATTCCTGACTGGGTGGGGCTGGAATCGGAGCTCAGCAATTGGGCAGGGCTGCTGACTTGCCTTACTCTCAAGGTTGGGGTTTGTAAAATGGCCTGGAGTGCTCATTGTCTGGGGACCCAAACTGGGACTGGGCAGAAAAACTGAACAAGTGCCCTGGGTAGATGGAGCCACCAGCTCCCCTGTGGAAATGGGCAGACTGCTGGTTGGCATATCTGCTCAGGTGCCACTGGCAGCAGAAATACGGTCTGCCAAGTTCACACACTTGTTGCTGTGAGTGCCACACCCTTCTCTGTCCTCAGCTGATTTGTAGTAGTCTTGTTCACTGATTCCCCAAGCCATCCTCATGAGGTGAAACCTAAGTGGGCCTCTGGGAAACATCCTGTAATACTGGGGAAGCTGGATGCCAGTCTTCGGCTTTTCTTTTCCCACTGTGGAAACCAGGCTCAGGGGAACCCTCTGGGTGCAGTACTGTGCCATCCTGGGGGAGGGGCATACAGTCAAAGTAAAACTATTCCTTTACCCTTCTAATGTAGTTTTCTTGGATTTTGTTGACCAAGATGGGAGGTGGCATCAGCCTCACTGCCAGGTTCTGGGATTTTCACGAAGGCATCTGGTCTGTTGACAGTTGCTAGGGGCCTTTGTGTGAGAGAGGCTGAAGTTAAGGACCACCAATTCTGCCATCTTACTGGTGTCACTCTCCTATTTTTATTTTGTTTTTCAATCTTTAAAAAAACATTCTGGATGTAAGTCCTTTTGTCAGATATTTGCATTGTGAACACTTTCTTCCAATCACTATATTTTTTTAAAAATATAGTGATTGGAAGAAAATCACTATATTTTCTTCACTACAGTGTGTTGTTTTATTGTAGCAGAGGATTCTAGCTTTGATGACATCTATTTATTGTTTCATTTCATGGTTAGTATCTATTTGTTCCTGTAAGAAATCTTTTCCTAACCTGAGGCTATGAAAGTGTTCTGCTGTATTTTCTTCTAGTAAGTTCATAAGCTTAGTTTTCACATTTAGATGTATAATCCATCTCAAAAAACTTGCATGTGCCACATGCTTTTAGAACATTTTAAGTTAGGTTCTTCCAAAGCTAGAGCCTGAGAGTAATTCAATGTCAGTGTATGATAATAGGGAAGAAGAATTTAATAGGAAAGAACCAAACAAGGGTGCCACTTCAAATGAAGTCCCCAACTCAGCCTGACCTTGAAAGATGCTGTAAAGCATAATTATACCACAGAAGTGTTCATTCTTCAGCAAAGGGACCAGGCTCATGTCTGCTGTCACCAATTCTTCACCAGCTATAGGCCACGTTTTTACAAGTGGGGATTAAATATTGTAGGCACTTATAATTTTCCTTAGGGGTTCAGGAAGATATGATGAGTGTCCAAGGGAAATCGTGTGAAAGTCTCACGTACAAGTCAATTGCAGCAAAGCATGCAGAAACCGAGAAAAGGGTGCTCAGAGCTAGTAAAAATATCCAAAGAATCTGAATGGTGCACCAAGAGTGTACTATAGGCTGCGTTCCACACCCCCCATACAAGTAGCCAGGTTCTTGAGCATCATTTGTTGAAGAGACCTTCTTTTCCTCCCATTGAATTACATTTTTGCCTTTGTATATCATCAAGTGAACAGATAGGGGTTGCTATTTCTAGGCGTCTATTCTATTCCATTGACCTATTTTTCTGTCCACACACCAATATCACACTGCCTTAACTGCAATGAATTTAGAGTGAACATATAAATCTGCCAATTTTTAAATTTTTTCAGGATTGTCGGAATGTTCTCTGTCTTTTGCATTTCCATATAAATTTTAGAATTGAATTGGCAATTTCTTCCAACATTCCTGCTATATTTTTGTTTGATATAGCATGCAATTTATAGATCAATTTTGAGAGGATGGATATCTTAACCACAGCCTTCCATATTGCTTTCCATTTTTAAGGTCTTTTTAAATTTCTTTTTGGATTATTTTATAGTTTTCAGTAAAGAAGTCTTGCATTTCTTAATCCATTAATTCTGTTTTTTCCTTTTTTTATTGCTGTTCAAGTACAGTTGCCTCCATTTTTTTCTGTTTTTGATGTTAATATAAATGAAATTGCTATCTTCATTTTCCCAATATTGTTACTATCCAAATATTCACTATTTTTAAAATATTTTATTTATTTTCTTTGAGACAAGGGAAAGGAGGAAAAAAGAGAGGGAGACAAACATCAATGTGTGGTTGCCTCTCCAGTGACCCCTAGGTGTGCCCTGACTGGGAACCAAACTGGCAACCCTTTGGTTCACAGTCCAGCACTCAATCCACTGAGCCACACCAGGCAGGGCCAAATATTCATTAATTTTTAAACATTAATCTTGTAAGTCATTACTATACTAAATTCACTAGTCTAAAAGTACTCTTTATTTGTAGAAAACCCAGTGTTTCCAGTCTTCATGAGATGACTTCCTTTCCTTGTGATGTTTCACCACTTCAGTGTATGTGATCGCCTCCAAAATTCAAATACTCCTCTTTGGTGCTTTTCCTATACTCCATTATCTAGTCTAAAATGGCAATACTTACAAGAAACTATAAAAATGGCATGCATGCTTCTTTTATTTGTCAGTCTGTTCAAGTGGTCTCCCTTCTCTACCATATCTTATCTGGGGATTAATGTGAGAACCTTGTTGTGGTGGGTTCCATAAGTCTTTTCATGATTTTTGGCTTATTTATGCTGTATGGTCAGCTAAGGGGCCAAAAGTCAGCACATTCCAACATTCAAAAAATAAATATTTTCTTAAAGAGGTGGTAGCAGTGGCATAATATTTTTTAAAAAGTCTTGATTCCTAAAATTTTTGTTGCCCTCTTTGTACAACTTTTACATCAATTGCTGTTTAACTTAAACTTTTAAAAATATTAATCCAGAATAATTTAATTGAAAATCTAAGTGCTCATCAATAAATGAGTGGGTCAAAAAACTGGTACATTTATACAATGGAATACTATGCAGTAGAAAGAAAGAAGGAGCTCCTTCCCTTTGAAACAGCGTGAATGGAACTGGAGAACATTATGCTAAGTGAAATAAGCCAGGTGGTGAAGGACAAATACCACATAATCTCACCTATATGTGGAACCTAATCAACAAAACAAACAAATGAGCAAAATAGAACCAGAGACATTGAAATATAGAACAACTGACCATAACCAGAGAGGAGGAGGGGAAAGGGACAATGGGGGAAAGAAGAGGAAGAGTTGTCAAGGAACGTGTATAAAGGATCCATGGACAAAGCCTAAGGGGGGGGGGGTGGGCGGGGATAGGATTAAGGGTGGGAGGTGGGGGGGCAGAGTGGTGGAAGGAAAATGGAGTCAACTGTATATGAACAACAATAAAAAAATTTATTATGTTGGCTTGATTTTGGAAGTAGTCAACTTTTACTTTAAAACAGAATGAATTATCTTTTATAGATAGGCTAACATCTCTTTTTGTTGATTATCCTTTGGAAGGAAACTGATTTAAAAAGAAATATATGCAGGGGTTGGCAAAAGTAGGTATACAGTTGTGAATACACAAAACACAGAGCTTATTCTTGTACTATTCATTTATTTTTAAAGACAAACAACTGTAAACCTACTTACCCCACCCCTGTATATACAGGATCTATACAGGATCAGTCCAGAAATTATCCATCTATATACTATGAAAAATAGAGACATTTATTGAAGAAGATACAAGATATAGGAAACATTTTACATAGGACAATGACACCTTAGTCTCCTTCAAAGTAGGCACCTTGGGACCTCACACAGTTCTCCCAATTGCCATCAGCTGCCCCCTCGTATTTTCCTGACCCTCACTGATGGTCTGAAATCTCTTCCCTTTCAAAGGTGGTTTTAATTTTGGGAAAAGCCAGAAGTCTCAGGATGCCAAATCTGGTCTATAGGGGGGCTGAGTCACCTGAGTGTTTTCATGTTTCACCAAAAAAACTCTGCATGAGATGTGATACATGAGCAGCCATGTTGTTGTGATGAAGCTGCCAATCACCAGTTGCCCATAGCCGTGGCCTTCTGAATCATCCAAATAGTTTCCATAGAGGAATGAATGTTCAAGCTTAATGCAAAGTTTGATGCATATTCATTGCTCTACTCGCCAGTCATTTTGAATGTGACAGCCACACAGTACGCATGCTCACTCAAGAGTGTCTACCACCCCCACTGACTACTACAGTGAGGTTGTCATTGTTCACTCATGTGCATTCCAGTCCACTCTCCTTGGATGCCAGGTTTCATTGATGTCACATAAACCACTCTCATTATATTAACAATGGCTGAACTTTTTCTGGACAGACCTTGTATATACACATTTCCATATGCGGTAATGAAAAAATAGTTATAATTACAGATCTATCATGAATGACTTATTAGTTACACAAACCTTTAAAAAGTAATGTTATTTATTACAAACTTCTTTAGGTGAAGTTTATATTAGCTGGTTATTTAATATTTATTTGAAATTATTATTTTTTAATTTGTATTGTTATTCAATTATAGTTGTATGCCTTTTCTCCCCATCCCTTCACCCGACCCCAGCTGAACCCACCTTTCTCCCCCACCTCCACCCTCCCCCTTGATTTTGTCCATGTGTCCTTTATAGTGGTTCCTGTAATCCCCTCCTCACTGTCCCCTCCCCACTCCCCCCTGTCTATTGTTAGATTGTTCTTAACTTCAATGTCTCTGGTTATATTTTGTTTCCTTTTTTCTTCTGTTGATTATGTTCCAGTTAAAGGTGAGATCATATGGTATTATTAAGTATTGAGTATAAGTTTTACAGAGTTTATTTATTGCCTGGTACTTTTGAAGATATATATTACATTCTTCTAATCCTTAAAAAACAGCAGATCAGTGAAGAAAAACAAATATTTATACAAGTAAATAACAAAAAAAACAAAAAACAATATGAAAACATTTTACCCTTTAAATCTTATTGTAAGATCAGAAGAGAATGAGACAGTTGTAAACCAAGAGGTTGCTCAAGACAGATAGTAAAAGTCACATGACTTGCAAGCGTGGAGATACATAGACAATCACCAACACAGACAGACAGCATGAACAGGATGGAGGATGCAGCATCCTCAGCCATGGGCAGGAATTGTCTCAGCTGGAGTGCAGTGTGGCTATTAACAAACTGCAGGGATTCATTTCAATAGGGGCAGAGAGCTAAGATCTTCAATTGCCATTAAGGAACTATTTTTTAATTGCCAGCACATAGAATTAATATGTGTTTTGAAAACTGCACACTCCTAAAAACTTTCATTAAAGATATTTCTTTAAACACACTTCACTTAGCTGTGTGTTTGAACATCATTTTCTGATTTCTGAAACATGCAGATGAAGCTCCTCACACCAAAATCGTATCCCAATAAACACACCGATCCAGTATCAAACAGTTCTAGGGGTATTTCAGCTTGTACTTATCTGACATCAAAATAAAATGAATTGACTTCAAATTCCTCAGTTTAACACAAACTGAGTTAAAGTGAGAGTTGTACTGAGTTCCTCCCATGTATAGTTTCTTTAATTTTCCTTGTTTTATTCCTTCTCTCTCTTCTTGTTCTTCCCCTCTTTTCCCTCCTCCCTCCCTGCCCTCTCCTTGTCCTGCTTCTCCTTCCCCATCTCCTCTCCCTTCTTCCTCCTCCTCCTCCTCTTCCTGCTACCTCTCGTCTTTTCTTCTACTTCAACATCGCTAGTACTGTGTGATATTTTCTATGATCCAGTGTCAGTGGATTGATAAGTATATTTACTCTCCTGTTACTATAAATTTTTCATTCTTTTCAAAGGTTTGAAATGAGATAATAAAATAACATGACTCTCTATAAATTTCAGAGATGCTAGAGTGTGCATTGATTGCCATAGATACAATAGAGTATAAGGGTACAATAACTTTTGCTCATTAGTTTCATAATATTTAAGCTATTGTGTGGTATTTCACATAAAAGGAATATTTTGTAAGTAGCATGTCTGGAAGCCAGGTTCCAAAATCATGGGTATGAGGTTATGTGGTATGGGATTTTGAAATTTTATTAGAATGGAGATTAATACATTGGAAGGTGTTACTGTTAGAGGTGATTTAAGAGTAAATCTCAGCACAACTTTGAAAAAGTTAGATGTTGTGGGAACTATATAAACAGGATAAAATTTATTACATAATGATATACATGTATTTTCTCCCTGGTCATTCTACATGTACATATTCACATGGTCACCAGACAAAATAGCAAAACAGAATAAAACTAGGCTCTTCAGAATGTGTCAATGAGTGCTGAGGAAATTTAAAGTGAGAGAAACATTGATTATACTTGCACAATGAAGGATTTGGGGTAGATATAATCATGTCCATATTGTGGGTGAGATACAAGGCTAAGTAGTTACTCCTAGAGGACAACAGTTAGTCATGGTCTAGTCAGTCACCAAAACTAACTTGTTCTTTTTTCTATAAAGGGTTAGTAAAACACTTTGAGCCAAAACTTTTTAAATAAAGTAAAATGTCACACTTTCATTTTTATAAAGCTTTTTGCCCTCTTCTCTGTTCTTCCCTACTCAGACTTTTCCCTTTCCAGAGAACTAGGAATAAGAATCATTTGTTACTGAATTAGACTCTTACACTTTGCTCTCATTGAGAATGATCCTTAGTTTGAAAGGATTGGGCTGACATTTTCGTTGAGCAACTTCTTGCAATAGAACCTCATGGTAATTAATACAGCAAATGACTGTGGCCGTGGATAGCTGAGCGGTACATAGAACTAGACTGTGCTGGGCAATACAGTCTGACGTAATGGCATTTAGAATAATGGAACTCTGCCTATATTATCACAAACCTGTAACACTGAGTTATGATTCCTGGCTTTCAACCAGTTTTAAACCATGAAACTCTCCAACATCCATCAGGCTTCAGGTTATGGCCTTTGACTGCATGCAAATGGTTTTTGAGTGTGTATTTTAAATGCATCAGGTATATGAGCTTGCTGTCAAAGTTATTTATTAATCCAAGAAGGTCGAGTGTGCAAAAGAGAGGAAAAACTGTTGTCTTATAATAGATGGTGGTTGTTTATAGGTACCGTATCACTACAACAGAGTTTAGCAGGCTTCTAGTTCACTTACCTCGCATAGTCACAGGGAGTGACCTGACCAATGACCAAGAGACAGAGAGCATATCGTTAGAGAAACTGGAGGCATCATCAAGAACACAATACCCAAAATCAATGAAATGTATTATGTTTCAAAGACATGCCATAATTTAATTTTATAAAACTTAGCTGTCTAAATTAGTAAAAGAGCAATATTCTGTTTACTGAATTTTCTAAGCTAAGACGTGCAAAGAGTCCACATTTTTGGCAGTTATGGTTTAAATTGTGGCTACACTGTTTATTGATAAAAGATTGACTATTAGAAGTGTAATTGTGTCTAGAGGAATAGTGAGGAACTTTTCACATATATAGTAATTATTTAGGTAACTGTACCTCAAGAGGCTCCTCGGAGAAATAAATGATAGAACATGTAAAAGCAACTGGTAATTTAGCATGAGGCTCCCTGCTGCTATGTCTCTTGCTCCTTCACTCTCTCACTCCCACTCCTGTTCCTGTCTCTTCTTTTAACTCTTTCTTCTTCACCTCAGTCTCCAAGCTGTATGCATGTGTATTTTTTAATAATGAAGCCAGAGAATCCCAGAACTATTTTCATTCTTGATGCAAGAAGAGCACAAATCAGAGCAATGGTTCATTTTCCAGACAGTAGCCAAAAGTTCTAAGGGATTCTCAGAACCTTAAATTATCATTCTGCTACATCTGACAAATCTGACCTATAAGATCAGGAATAATAGATGATTTTCTTTTTCATGCCCCTGCAAAATTTCAGGAAGTAACATAGGTTCTTTACCATTCAGGACCCAGACGAGTTCAGTCTACAGATGCTACCATGCGTGCCAGAGCTGTTCACTAATTCACAGAACAAAGTGCTCACAGGCTAGCTGGAGAACATTTACATTGGCTTGTACAGTCAGTTAGGATATGAGCATTCATTAGACAGTTATAACTGTTCAAAGCCCACTAGAGATGCATTCACTTTAGTTTAAGGGTTGCACATTTCCCCATAAATGGCTTGTTGTGAATAATGTTAATGTGCCTCCTTGAGAATAAATTAAATGCATTTCCTGCTGTTGTTAATGTGTTAGAACAGTTGTATCATAAATCACTTGAACAGCATTTATAGATTACTATACTCTATCTAGGCCAAGCTTGTAAATATCTATGTAACTCATAATTCAATGATTTACAACCCTCTAAAGAAAACCTTAGAGATTTTTCTGGTTTTTCCTCTCTTCTCATATGATATCGATAAACATCTAGCTCAAAGAAATTCATTTTGAATGCTTTTATAAAGCTTTGCTATTTAATAGAAACTAGGGGATTTAATATATAACAAGAAGAAATCTACAAGAAGCATATGGAGTAACCTTCACTGCTCATAACCGGCTCCTCACTGCCCTTTCCCTACGAACCTGCCCTTCCTGGAACATTCAGAATTCCTGCAGGCTTGTGGCCACAAGAAGTGACTATTTTCTGATGTCTTTAGGCCTCCTTTGTGTTGTCTCTTCCCTTTTTCCTTCTTCTCCTTCTGCTCTTTCTCTGACTCCTTCTTCCTCTCTTCCCCCACCCCCACACAACTATGTAGGAATCACAGCAGACACATTTTGTCCACTCCTAACTCTATCGGTTTCATTAGAATTCAAGACCCATCAGAAAGCAAAGTGGGCATTCACCTTTGGAAACAGTATACACCATTGGTTTCAGTGTATTCTTGGAACCTTTCTCTTAAGTAAAAGTCAATTAAAAAACAAACAAACGAATAGTGTTTCTCTATGCTAGGCATTTTGTATGTATTATATTATTTAATACTCATATAGCATTATTAGTCCCTTTTTATTAGGAAGGAAAGTAAAAGATATGGAAGTAAAATAACTAATCAGACTCCTAATACCTGAGGTTGGAAGTTTCAAATTTGAAATTGCGCCTAATTCAAAAGATGGCAACTATATTCCTAAAGTTTGACTTATTTGTTCATAATTATAGGAAGTTATTCTAATCTTATGAAAAGTCATCATGTCTGTTTAGTAGATTTCATCTTATCTTGCCTCCGTTAACTGTGTTTCTTTCCAAACTTACAGTGGCCTGCTACCTCCCACATTAACCTATTGCTTTCCTTTGCCTCTGTGTGGTGCTGTCGGGCCTCCAGGCTAAGGGAACATGCCATGCTTCTTAAAGGAATACACTCCCAATTCTCCTTGACAAGTATTCTTTACTTCTGAGTCCTTGTGGAGAATCCTTGCAATGGGGATTCTGTTTGTGCCACACATGCCATCAGCCCTCCTCACGCTCACTGACTCACACCCAGGGTCTGACTGTCATCTATTTTGTGCTCCACCAATTTTCAATTTGTTTCTGGTGGAACTGGATTTAATGGCTCCAACCTTTGGGTAATTGGTGATGAGCTGAAACTGGAGGACTCTAGGTTTTCATTCAGAGGACACTTTGATGAACTGCTCTCTCATGGCACAGCATGAACTCTTCCTCTTCCCCTGAGAGCCCCACAATCGGACAACACCACTTTGTAGTTGTAAAGAGTTTGTTGTTTTTCAAAGTAATCTCAAATTGATCTCATTTCATTGTCTTCATTGTATCATGAATGATGTAGGGTAAATCTATGGGTAAAGAAACAGAGACATGGAAAAATGACTTTTATTTCTAGAGGCAATGACTTTAGTTTCTTAAGGAAATAGATTTCTGCCAATGTCCCCTTCATAATCACAATGTGCTAAAATAGATTCTCAAAATCTCTAGTTAGAGATTTCGTATATCTGAATTTCCTATATCAAAATTTCCTATATCTAAAATTTGATATAGGAACATCCAAATCACTGCCTAGTGTATTTAAAAGATTTCAGTCAACTATATAATTTAGAATGGGGAATGGAGACTAATTAATTAGCCACTGTTATAATAATAAAATGATTATTTTTGCTATTGAATTAGTATTAGGAAAACATGATTAATAAAGCAGGTATATAAAGACAGCACTTCACACAGTGCTCGGCATCCAAGAAGGTAGCAGAAGGGGGATATTGAGATTCTGGTTTCTGTTCTTATGCTATGTGACTTTGATAGGTTGCTGTCACTCTTTGAAACTCAGTTTATTGATCTATAAAAGTGAATATAATAATTACTTTTGAAATATCAAATGTGATTTTTTTACTGGGGACTATAAATGCATAAACATTAGTAATACTGAAAATTTTAAAACAACAGGGTCTGAACCCAAATTCACTTATAGTGAATATTTCTCACTGCTTATAGAAAGTACAGAATTGTCTTCAAGAATTATGAAATGCATGACTATTTCAACTTTTTTAAATAGTGAAATATAAAATTTAATTTTTTGAAATGACTTAATTCCTGTCTTTGAGCTATGTGAGATGTCTTTACTGTCAATGATGGCTATTATTCAAACTTCAGTATCAAACTACTACACATTAGCAGTTTTGAACTCAGGTTTGGGATCTGTATCCTATTTTACCTGTGATTTCTATTCCATCCCAATTGTATGTTTCACGTCCGAGAAGAAAAGGCCAGATATTCACTTTGAATTTTAAACGTGTTTACAGTGCCTGAAGGTTATCCTACAAGTCCTTCTTTGCATCATTTCCATCCCGCAGGTTGGTTGTATGGAAATGTACCAATGCCCACTGCACGTGACAGTATTGATCTCCACGGAAACTCGCCACAAAATGGCATGTCTGATGAGCCATAATGGACAGAAAGATCTCTTGCTGGTTTTTGTATGCACTTCAGCCTTTTAAAATTTATGTGTTTCTCTCCAAGTATCAACCTCCTTTCCATTTAGGTTACACTATACATATTACCTTGAAAAATATCTATGAATAATTTTCCATGAACTGTTGTTTCTTAAATAAATATGTAATGTGTTTCACTATATTAGATTTATTATATCCCACTAGTATTCCCTAGCTCTTGATATTTATCTGTAGGATTTTTTAAATGTTTAAATACTTCATTGATTATTTGGTACTAATAAAAAATAATAATTCTGAAATTGCAGATACTAATATTATGGGTGCTTTTTATTTTAAATTTGTTTATAATTATAGATTTTCTGGAGATCATATTTCCATCACCCATATTATTTTTTCTATTTCAGAAGGCATTCAGATGAGATGCAATTAAGTTGTGTATCTTAGTTTTTAGATGCTGACTTTCATGCTGACCGGCAAGTGTTAGATCCATAGCAATGCTGAGTAGACAACTGTAGGAAATAAGTTTGAGCTGTAGAAATAACCCAAATGTGCTGCATTCTCTTTCTTCTCTGTCCCCCTCTTAGCTCTGGCACTTTGGGCAGGTTATTTAACCTCAGTAATTCAGGAAAATTGGAAAATAGTGCACAACTCAGAAGTTACAACAGGCAGGGATTGATATGTGTGAGTCATTCGACAGAAATAAATAGTAAATATTTTCTATTCAACAAGTATGAAGTGCTTGCTTTGTGACAAATATTATGTTAGACACTGGGGCTATGACGATGAAGATTCCTTGTCCTGAAGTAACCTACCCAATTTTGTGAAAGACATGTAGCATTCCTAATCAATTTCAACAGAGCAGAGGATGTTCCCAGAGGAAAAGCCCAGGGTGTCATGAGGGCATGTCCTGACACATTTTCTAATCCCTTGGAGGGTCAGTAAACTTTCCAGGGAGAGATTGTTTACATGGAAACCTCAGAGATGAGTAAGGGTTAGTTAGGTAAGAGTAGGGGAGTAATGAGGAAGGAGGCGGAAAAGTTAAAAAGAAGAAAGAAAAGATGGAGAATGAGAGTCTAGAACAATAGTGTGAATAGGAAGAATAAACCTAGATCAGAGTCTCCCTCTGTGTTGCTAGCCCTGGGCACAGCCCTTAGTAACAATTATTCCTCTGGCTCAAGACACTTTGGCTAACCAAGGGTGCGATTCTTCCGAGGGGAAAGGGGCCCAAACATCTCGGGTGGGAAGGGAAAGGCAAAAGGAAAGTGAGAGCCCAGAGACATCCTTGACGCAGTTTGACACTTTTCTTTGGTTTATGGTGAGGACAGGGACTACAGAGAGGCACAAAGAGTCAAACAAGAATATCACAGAAATGGCCCCATTTTAGTTTTCTGGGGCCTAAAGAGCGGCCCGGCACTCCTGCCCGGAGGCAGAGACCAGGACTTTTGTCCTGGGATTTCATTACAAACAGCATCCTGCCCGGCTCTGGCAGGAGCCCCAGTGCAGTTTATTGCTTATTTTGGCTTGACTGTCATTTGGTCCTTACATGGTTGGGAATTAGAGTGATGAAAGAAAGTAAGCATCCCATGGAAAAGAAAAGACGCAGAAGAAAGGGAAGGAGAAAGAGAACGAGAGAAAGATTGAGATTAAGATTTAGTGAGCTTAGCGAAATAAGACAGAAAAAGTTAAGAACCAGGATTTCACTCATATGTGGGATATAAAACTAAAAGCAATAAATGAACACACAAGAAAAATAAACAAACAAAAATGCTCAGACACAGAGAGCAGTAAGGTGGTTACCAGAGGGAAGGGAGCCGGGGTGGGGCAGTAAAGGGTAAAGTTGGTCAAATTTATGGTGATGGAAGATTTGACGTTGGGTGGTGGGAACCCGATGTAATACATATGATGTATCATAGAAACATACACTTGAAACCTATGTAATTCTAGTAAGCAATGTCACCCCAATACATTTAATTTTTAAAAAGAGTGTTCCCTCAATTCAAATAGGAGTCGCCACATAAAGAATCTGAGTAGCATGTAGTTACGAATGCATGTTTCATTTTTGTCATTTATTGGCGTCTCCTGAATATTGGTGTTCAGTGCCATTTGGTATAAATGCCAAATGCATTGGTATAAATGCCAGTGCCATTTATAGTTCTCTTTTATTGAAGAAAATTTATTTCAAAATATTTTGAACTTACAGAAAATGTGCACATAGAACTTTTAAGTTTGCCACATAAGCTTGGTTAGCTCTCTCTCTGCCAGCCTTCTCCACACAGTCTCACACACACACACACGTGAAGAATGGCATTTGTGTGTATATTCATACATGCTATTATCATTTCTGAACCATTTGAGTGTATTTTGAAGGCATCACACCTTTTTACCCTTATTATTGATAATTCCATGTGCATTTCCTAAGTTCAAGGATATTTTCTAACATAAGCACAGCACAGTTAACAAATTCAGGAACTCTAAAGTGATACAATACTTACAGGTAGTGTATGGGCTATATTCCCATGTTACCAGTGGTCCCAACAATGCCCTCTGTAGCATTCATATTCCTTTGATTATGGGATCCAGACCACACTGCATTTAATGATCATATCCCTTTATCTCTTCAGTCTTTATTTCTCTTGCATGACTCTGACATTTCTGAGGAAGAAAGGCCAGTATTTGGCCTCTGCTTGGGTCTTTTCTTCTTGCCCAATCCCAAAAAATAATATAAAAAACTGACAACCTCAGATTCTCTTATTGGATATACCACATATTATTCATCTGTTCCAAGCCCTCTAGTTGGTTTGTAAATATGTACCTTCACAATTTCTCAATGTTATAAAATACCAGCCAGAAGGCCTATGTGGGTATGTCTGTGACCGTTATAAAACCTTCACCCAAACATCTTAGCTAACCCACAATCTCCTGACATTTATGTGTCATCCTAACTTCCTCTTAGCAGTAGGCCAGCAAAGCCTTACGAGGGACATTATATCATTTTGATGATATCATAGCTTCTGCCCCTGCCCTTGTCAGTCCCATTATACTGAGACATGTGTCTGGCACTCCTGCTTCCAATTAACTCCCTAAATCTGACAAGCCAGACCCTAGACTGGGAGCATCGGTGGGTTCCTCAAAGGCAGGCAGCAAGCCTTATTCACTGTTCTATCCCTGGCTGATTCTTGTTCTTCAGCCTGTAATTTATCTTGCTTTCTGGTTAGGTAATAAGCCATGGTTCCTTACATCTGGTCTCTCCTTTTCCATCTCTAATTACCACTATCCATACTAAGTGTTTTTCAGGTTACAATAAGTACCCACAAAAGCCACAGTCACAATATTGCTCTGTGGTGTATTGTTTTACCCACTGTCCCTACTGCAAAATATTCTGCGAGTATAACTACATTTGAAGATACTAAGGAGCACATTAGTGCTCCCAGATTCGAAGTCTTGCTTGAACACCTACTGTAAAGTTGTTATATTCTGTAAGCCTCAATTTCATCATCTGTAATACTAAGAATATTAAAAGTATGCCTAGATTATTGGGAGGTTAGATTAAGGGAGAAGGACTTTATAATTGCTGTGGAATGTTCATTACAGTACTTGGCATGTGTTCATACTCTACAATGTTGCCTGTTGCTATTATTTGGGATATAGAACAGCATCCAAAATATGATTTCAATTCCCATTGTTATCATCCATTTACATTCCCAAAAGACAAGCAGAAGCTGTAAGAGCCTGTTCTTGCATACATACTTGTTGGACCCCTCAAATCTAGGGTAGTAAGTAGGAAGAAACAAACCCCATCACTGTAGCACTCAGAAATCCAACCTCTGACCTTTCTCATTTACCAGTCACTTTTGGTTTGCACAGTTTTAATTTTGGATCAGGTTTTCTATGATGTCATAGTAACATTACTTTTTTGTATGCTATCTTTTTACCTATGCAAAATACATTAATAATAAAAATTCACTGTAGTTGTAAATTCCCAAACTCCCAGAGACTCAGAGTACTTACAAGTATTACTCTCATTTAAATTCATTAGCTACCCCAAAGTCCTGGGGATGCTAAGTGATAATTGCTCTCTCTGTTTGAGCCAATGAAAAAGCCAGAGTGCCCTGGCAATGCATAGGGTGTCACTCACTAATATACTGTCTGTTGAAATCTATGTATCAAAGTGTCTCTTATGAGTCTGAGCCTCTTTCAGGTTCTGGAAACATCAATAATGAACAAGCTCAAGTCCTAGCTCTCATGGAGCTTAATTCTCATAGTGGGAAGATGTATAATTTAAAACAAACACTTCAAAAAGCATTAATTTAATATGTAAAAGAATGTCAGGTAGTCATACATGATATAGAGAAAATATACACAGGGACAAAGAGTGACATGGAGGAGTCACTGATATTTTATACAGCATAGTCACAGAAGGCCTCTCAACTAGGACAGCAGTGACTGAAGGAAGTAAGGGAGCAAGTCATGCAGGTCCTGGAAGAAGAGCATTGCAGATAGAAGGAACAGCAAGAACAAAGGCCTTGAGATGAGGGGATGCTTGGAGTTATCCAAGAACACCTAGGAGGCCCGAGTGGTAAATGGAGTGGTGTGCAAACAGGAAAATAGAAGGTCATGAGATTTGGAGGTAATGCAGGGCCAGACTGTGTAGGACTGTGTAGGCAATAGAATTGGACTTGATTTTCACACTAAGTTGAGGGACCTTTGAAGCACATGGAAGAGGGGAGTTAAGGGATCTAATTTGTATTATTTGAACAGGTTAATTCTGGCTCTAGAGTTCAATGTCATCTGTCCAACAAAAAGAGCAGAATCAGTTATGAGGCTACTGTTATAATCAGAGTGAAAGGTAATAGTGACTTTGACCAATGTAGGAGTGGTGCAAATGATGAGAAGCAGATAGATCATACATTTTATACATTTTATTTTGAAGTTAGAGCTGAAAGGACTTGTTTGGGGTATGTGAGAGAAATCGAAGAAGTCAAGGATGATTCTAAAGGTTTTGACCTGAGCTCGGGGGGGGGGGGGGGGGGGGGGGCGTGGCTGGAGTTGTCACTAGCAGAGGCAGGAAAGACTGGAGGAGGATTCTGGGGATTGGAAATGAGGAGTGTGTTGTTGCACATGTAAAGTGGAAGCAGAGGTTTGAGGACATGGTTGTAAAACTAGACAGTATGTTACAATTACCTGGAGGGCTCATTAAAGCATAGGTTGCTTAACCCCAGCCTAGAGGTTGTGAGGTTTCCCCCCAGAGTTTTTGATTCATTGAGTCTGGGATACGGCACAATGATTTGCATTTTTAACACATTTCCAGATGATGTTCATGCTCTGGTCCTGGAACCACACTTGAACCACGGTGTACCTACAGAAGAGTTTAGCTAAGGTCAAAAGAACGCCTAGATCATTAGATGAGAGGAGTTAAAACATGGACACTGAAATGCTTCCTATGCCTTACTACTGGAATGCCTCATTTGGTACTGTACCTTCTACTCCCTTCCAATATATGGCCATGGTATATGTGTATTACTCCAGGCCTAAAGGGTGAGTAACTATATTTCTGTTTTGACTCCACTTCCTATTCTGTCCTAAAGAACGCTGTGGAAGGGAATATTCTGAATATAGTTGCTCTTCCAATACATGGAAAGTTTACACAGGCACCCCATATTGGTCTCCCCTCTGGCTAGTTCCAATTTATCTAGACAGCATACAGGCAGCAACCTACATCCATACTCATTTCCTATGGGAAGGGGTATGCTTAATAAATTAATTTTTCTTACAGGAATATATTTAAAATATATTGAAAATAAACAGGAGTTTTCTAGGTACAAACTTAATAAGTATTCTGTCCTGAAATTAATCCTGGTAATTAAAGACACAAATAGTTTTTATGATAGAGAGAAATACTGTAGAAAGAATGAACATCCACCCCTTTAAAAAAAGTTACAGTTCATACTTGAAAAATTTAAAAAACTCTAAATAATAAAAACATAGTCTTGCAATAATGATCATGAAAGTCCATTTAATGAAATAATTCTTTTGATAAGCATTTTTATTAGATTGGTGGCTTTTGAATGTTTTTGACCATGAGACCCAGTAGGAAATACACATTTTATATAACAAATGGGCATATACATGATTATTTACTTACATATATGTGTGTGTGTGTATTCAGAAATAACCACTTCACAAAATATTTTCATTCTGAGTATATGATAGACATTTTCTATGCTATGCTCTCTCAGTTTCAAAAGTGCTGTTTTGGCCCACTAACTGGAAAACCAAGAAGCATAGCTAAGAACTTGTACTCTGTAAGACTGATGGGATTGGAATCTTGGCTCTTTCCTTTTCTAGCTGTGTGGTCTTGATGAAACTACTTAACCTCTCCGTGCCATCTGTAAAATGGGGAGATAATATGTCTACCTTATAAGGCTGTTATGTTGATAAAATAAATTAATTTAAAGAACATAAAACAGTGACCAGAACATAAGCATTGTAAAATTATTAGTAATATAGTATTCACAACCCACTAATATATCACAACTTGACATTTGAAAAAAACACTGTGTTTTTTTATATTTTTTTATTGTTGTTCAAGTAGAGTTGTCTCCATTTTTCCCCCACCAACACCCCCTACCCCCTGCCATCCCCACCTCCTACTCTCAATCCTACCCCCCCTTTGGCTTTGTCCATGTGTCCTTTATACATGTTCCTTGATGGCCCTTCCCCATTTTCCCCATTATCCTCTCCCCCTTCCTTTCTATTTACTGTCAGTTTATTTTTTATTTCAATGTCTCTGGTTATATTTTGCTTACTTATTTGTTTTGTTGATTAGGTTCCTCTTATAGGTGAGATCATGTGATATTTGTCTTTAACCTCCTGGCTTATTTCACTTAGCATAATGCTCTCCAGTTCTGTCTGTGCTGTGGTAAAAGGTAGAAGCTCCTTCTTTCTTTCTGCTGCATAGTATTCCATTGTGTAAATGTACCCCAGTTTTTTGATACAGTCATTCACTGATGGGCACATCTTTTTCTGACTAACACCAACCTCATTTACCTGCCACCTTACCTTCCAATGCACATAATTAGTAAATTAAACCTAACTTCCTTACAGGCAAGTTCAGTAATGCTTTTGTTGTATAGGAAGGATAAAATAACTCTATTTCCTTTTAAATCCTTAACATGTTCTTTTAAATTGTAAGTCTTTTGTGCAGACAAGGTATGATCTCTTGAAAATCCAAAGTATAATAAGAAAATCCTCCCTGAATGATGTTTTATTCATTGGTGCAGTGCCTTGCATTTAATGTATTCTCAAAAAGTATTTGTTTAAAGTATATGGAGACTTTACTACAAGAGTTTTCAAAGGCAGGAATTGACTCACGTAGATAATAATTTAACAATTTATAATTTACAAGGAATTTCATGTTCATTTATGTCTTTAAACCTGAGACTGGGAAACATCCATATTTCTCAAATGTGTCATATGAAATGCTAAGCTGATACTTAAAAACCTGAGACTTTAAGAGAGTCATAAGTAGTTCTAGATAATTTACAAAAACATATAACCCAAAAGTGTATGGTTCAAATGGGATACAATTTTGTTTCCCAGAAAAAGGTCCTCCATGGGGCAAGGACACTGTCCATTTCATGCAGTCATTCTGGGCCCAGACTAATGCAGCGTATGCAGGGTCTGCCATCTTCAACCTGGTGTCCAAAGTCATTCCTGTTGTTGCTGTTCCATTTCACTGGGGAGGGCGAAGAGAATGGGGGAGCCATGTGGGAACCTTTAGGGTCAGGAGGGGAGTGTCACACACAGTCCCCCACTTCCTTCTCAGCTGTCAAATTGCAGTTGCACAGTTACACCAACTGCGAGGAAGGCGGGGAAATGTGGTTCACTTCCATGCACAGGAAGAAAGAGAGAATAAATTTCAATGACTTAATAGAAGACTCTGCCAAATATAGTAAAGATCTATTGTAAAAACATCCTCGTTTAGCACTATTTATTTCAATGTTTTCTAAATGCATTTGCTTTTTCTCTGTCGGGATCTATTAACACACTGTAGAAAACAACACACTTAGGAAAACTCTGCTCATGGGAGACTATCAAATCCTAAAATGAAAAGAAACCAAGGATAATGAGAGAAAATTCTTTTAACTTTTTAAAATACTGACTTTAACACAAATATGGAAAACCACACAAAACAAATGTTCAGTTTAGTCATCAAATAGCCACCCAGGTTAGAAGGCAGAGACTTGGCAGTTACCCGCAAAAAGCTTCACTGTTTCTTCCTAATATATCTTCCTCACCTCCCTCAGAAGCAAACTCTGTACCGACTTCTGTGATGATTTTTTCCTTTAGAATATAATCTTGGTGGCTGAACATTATAGCTTAGTTCTACCTGTTTTTATGATGACTTTAGATATATTTTAACTTGTTTTTTTTTTCTCTCATTTCTTTCTTTTTTTCTCAATAACGATTCATTGGTAAGGAAAACAGGCCATCTTCCCTATAGAATTACCCAGTCTGTCTAGAAAATGCATCCCCACTAGTGAAGCTTAATATGGCCCTCTGTCCTTGAATTTCCTGTAAATTGGGAGTTTGGGAGGTGCAATCAGATTCAGGGCAAGACTCCTTCATAGAATGTGTGCTCTTTTTCAGAAGGTCATGTCTGGTTATCTCTTTTTATGAGTTTAGGTATCATTGTTGTTCAATTCCTAGACCCTTTTACCATTTAGGAAATACGAAAATATTGGAACACCTATATTCTATCATCCTGCTATTTAATTAATGATTAATCCAATTTATGTAGAAAAGGCAGCATGAAAAAAACGTGTATTTACCCTTTATTTACCAGTTTTCAAAATAAGGAGGTGTTTTCTTAGCATCCTTCACTGCATGTGACTATTTTTCCCCCATCCTCCCCCATTCTCCTCCCCGCTGATAACCCTCCATGTAATCTCCATTTCTGTGATTCTGTCCCTTTTCTAGTTGTTTTCTTAGTTTGTTTTTGATTTTTTTAAGGTTCAGTTGTTGATCATTGTGAGTTTATTGTCATTTTACTGTTCATAGTGTTGATCTTTTCTCTTAGATAAGTCCCTTTAACATTTCATATAAGGGCTTGGTGATGATGAACTCCTTTAGCTTTACCTTGTCTGGGAAGCACTTTATCTGCCCTTCCATTCTAAATGATAGCTTTGCTGGGTAGAGTAATCTAGGTTGTAGGTCTTTCTTTAAAGCTTAATAATTTTACTAGAATATATCTCAGTATTAGTGATTTCAATGTACCCTTTAAATAGTAGTTTCAAGTCTTTAAAAAAATTTTCTTGAAACTTTCTGTGTTGTTCTGTTCTCTTAGGTTTTCTTTTTCATAGATTCTTATGTGCACGTGGCATCTGTTCTGTCTCACTTTTCTACTCATTGGTTTTTCTCAAATACTTTTAAAATAATTTTATTAATTTCTTATTTTCTTTTTCCATTTCTATGTTTGAAGCATATTTGTTGTATTTTTATTCTCTTTTTGCCTAGTTTTATATTTATTTCTGAAAAAAAAATTTATTTCTGTTTACTAAGTCCTATCACTTGAGTTTTGGGTGTTTTTGTATTTTTATTTATGTTTTTCTTTCATATCTTGTCTTATTTCCTAAGTGACTATTAGTTCATTTTGAAATAGTAGTTTTCATTTGTTTTTCATGCATGTCTTCTTGATGCACTTTTCTACCTATGGGGTTATTATCTCTGACATTTGTTCTTTTTTTCCTCATGATACTGTTTTGTGGGGTTTGAACTTAATCCTTTTCTTTGCTTACTTTCCTGCAAATCAAATTTTGTGAACTTTTAGAAGGAGGTGTATTTGAGAATTGTTTTTTCCTGCTTTCATTCCCATTGTCCATAGTGTGCTGTCTCTCTCTGCAAGATCAAAAATACATTAGCTTATTTTGTGAGATTTTACAGGATTCCTTTTCCCTCCCCACTGTGTTTACTGCCCCTCCCTTCCTTTTTCTTCATTGCTACCGTCCTTGTTTTATTTAATTTGGAACCTCTTCCTGCCAGTTTCTCTTGCAGGAAACCTTCCTGGAAGGGAGCTTTGGCTTGTTGATGTTGAGAGTTCATTGGACCCAGACTGAATCAGCTCCCAAAACGTTTCCATGGAAACATTACAGTCACCTGCTTTAAGTGTATTAAAAATCTCATGACTCTCAGGTTTAATTTTTCATTTTGTAGTTTTGGGGTATGCAAATGTCTATTTTTTAACCTTTCTCTTTCTCTTATCGGATGCTGACATCATAGAGGTCCTGTAGCGTCAGTCATTGGCCGCACCTGTGCTCACTTTGAGGCTTGTGGAGATAACATTCCACTTAATTTTAAGGAGCATACTATCTATTTTTGATGTTGCTCTCCTGTTTCACTGTAATGTGCAAAGAACTTTTTTTTTACTTCTATAACCATCCCCTTAGAGTCTCTGAGAAAATTTTAAGTATGAGAGGCATGATTAATAGTTCTTCAGTCTCAGATTTTTCTTCCCTAGAGGTTTTCTTATCCTTTATCAGACTTTGAGAATGATGGTTTAATTTCATTTAAATTTTGTGAATCTTTTTACCCCATTTTTCCAAATAAGAAAACTCACGTTCATAGCATATATCCATTGTTGCCTTATGAAAGATATAGAGAGAAATAGCAGAGCTACTGACAGGAAAGCTAATTGACTAAATGAGGGAGAGACCATCTCAGAATCAGCAGATAAACTTTGTAAGAGAATAAAGGCGTTGGGTATCGATATGTAATGAGAGCTGACAAGGACAGGCCTTGGAATCATGCTCATCTCCAGACAAGAAATTTGCAGAGTGACTTAAATTCACAAGAACTTGTAATTATGCCAGATTTTATTAAACTGTGATTGTTAATAGTTCAGTGTTAATGAGAAAAATATCAAATTATGCATTCTTATTTGGATTTATTTAAAGTATCTAAATTATCTGTTATTTATATGGGTAAATAAAATTGATTTATTGGTATGCTTATTAATTTAATGATAGATTCTGGGAACCGTCATCTAGATTTTATAAAAAATGTATGAGAATTAGAGAAATAATTCTATTCCCTCAGATACAGGGGAGCATACACAGTGTGGCGACACAAGACAAAGGGATGGTTCACACACCAGGTGAGGTGGAGTGGTATTTCATCACACTACTCTTAACAGCAATTTAAACCTTATGAATTATTTCTGGAATTTTCTATAGAATATTTTTGGACTATATTTGGCCTTGGGCAACTGAAACCACAGAAAGAAAAATCACAGAGAAGTAGAGAGTATTATAATTGGTACTTATTGGTTATCGCCTTTCCTAGCAAGTAAACTTGAGCTATATAACATTGATTTTTTTTATAATGGAACTGGCCCAGAGTTGACTTTGGGTTAGTGATCCACACATTGCTTTCTCACTTTTTTATTTATAAAGTTGACAGCACATCTTTATGTACATGCTCTAGGAAACAGGAGGTCCAAGCTTATATTTGAGGAGTCTTGGTCCAATAAAGAAATCATCAGATGTAAGCCTCCTTCCCTGTTCTTTTTTTCTTAGCCCCATGCCTATGTCCCTGTGAGAAACGGTAGCGCATCTATCATTTGAAAGCAATGCTAGGACAATGTTTATAAGGTGGAATGTGAAAATATTGCCTAAGATGAGGTTGGGTTGTGTTTGTAGATTTTAGTACCTCATGCTCCCCTCTTCACCTGTTTCTTCGGAAAAAGTGTTAGTGGGAGAGTTTGCTGCATTATCAGATTTTAATATGTTAATTTCTAAAAGGTGATTATCAACATCACATGGTTATGAATGACAGGTTAGGTTCAAGAAGCTATTTTAAAACCATACCCACCATTCTTAGAAACTAGAGACTGATAGACTGTGAGGAAATCCTTAAATCTTATCAAATTATACCCCTTTCTCACCTAGGTTTAGATAAAGAAATAAGGTACAATGTACATAAGTGAATTGTTCAAGGTTACCTAGTAATTTTATTTGTATATGTGTGTGTTTGTACGTCATTTTCTCTTTCGCTTTATTTGTTGGCTTAGGCTAAACTGGTACGTAAGTCCTTATGCATATTCACTTGGTCCGGATGTTAATTTTTTATAATGTAGAAAAGAAGTAATCAGGAATATCTACCCAGGTAACTTCATTTTCTTTCATTGGCAAATATTTAGTATTCCTTCCCATGCAGACATATTCATTAGTGAACCAATAATAAATTATTGGTAAGCATTTAGCATGGGATTAATTTGCAGATAACTGAGAATAATTACCTGATTTTAATGGCCCTTCTTGATCATTCAATACAATTAAAATATAAAATTACTTTATAAGTATTGACAGGTTATCCAGCTATAAAGTCACATGAATAGTAAATGTCTTTCATTGGTTCCAGATGCTTCAAATTAGAAAAAGGTTGTGGCATCGTTCTGCATAGTTTAGTGCATCCAAACATTATCATGGTGATTAACAGTGAAGATTCAGTTTATAGGTTATGCTCTTGCTGCAATATCTGAAACAGTAAAAGGAATACAAAATAAATGGAACATCCCAAATATGGACATGATGATTTGGTGACTTTAATTCAGAGATTTTTATTTCTCCTGTGGCTTAAGCATCTCTGTACCTCTTTAGACTTCTGGGTCTGGAATTGTGTTGTTGTGACCATACTTAATGTTATTTTTTGAACAACCACTGTGTAAAATATATACCAAGATTTTAGGGCATGATATGCAAGTAGAAACCATGATCCGAAGAGTTTATAAAAAAAAGGAAGGAGCCAGGGTAATAAAGAATAATAATATTATAGAGGCAGGTATAACATATACGTGTATGTGTGTGCATGTATGTTTAGAAGCAGGTCACATGGAGTAATTCCTCAGCATGGGTGGAATGTTGTTCAGGAAAGAAGAGAAGAATTTGTAATTATTAAAAGAAAGATGAGGCTTTCTTTTAATGATGTCAGTGATGAAGGCCCCATTAGCGTTCTGAGGGAGGGGAAGGATAAGCTGTAGGACAGCTGAAGGGAGATTATTCCAGTCAGGGAGGCTTGAGGTCCACTGTAGATAAAGCAGCTGGAGAAGATGTGGTAGGTAGGCTGGTTTACTTGGCTCAAGGGCATTACATGCATCGAAGCTGAGAGAACATGCGGACCCATGGGAAAAGTGATATTTTCAGGAGATCTCTGAAGTTCACATTTGTACATTTATTTTGCTGAAAAAGCCATGGCATGCAGTGGCTCATTGTCGGTGACACAGAGGGCCTCCTGATGATGAGGAAAGTTCTGGTCTGTTGGCAATATTGATTTCATAATTCAATGTGTATCTCTCTGTTCCACGATTTTAAAAGCGATGTCCTCATTAACATGTTCTGCGTGGTTCTTTCTATTGGGCTAGACTATCCGAGGGCACCAGGACAGTGTCTTCCTTTCTTCATTCATTTAAACATTCACAATGCAGCACTCGCTTGCTGAGGGGCCGCCTATTTGAGAGCACAGAGTACATTTTATTTGATGAAATAGGCTCTCTGAACCTAATTACACATGGAGATATAAAAATGTAGGCTTCACTCTAACACAGAAAACAAAGAGTTGTCAGGCAACAACACCAAAACCTATTTACATTGCATAACATAATGGTTTTATGTCCGAAATATTATGTTTAATGTTTTCAATAGTCTCTTCCCTATAGTTATTGTACATGTCCCCACATGTATACAGATAATCATAATTTATCAGCTAACTCTGTGTCTCCCCTGACTCTGCCTGCTCTCTGGCTTTCATAGTCATGTGACCCCCACACAATGCAGAGAAGAACCCGCCACCTGCTGAGGCCCTCTCTGAGCTCCAGGATGATGTGTGCTGAAGACTCCCAGGTGCGGCCTTGCCTCCTCAATGAAAATTGCTTCCAGTTCCAGTACGATCTGACAGGTATAGTTGAGATCCACGGCCATGCCCTTTTCCCTTAATGTTGACTGATGGGAGGATATTCATATGTATTTTCATTCTCCAGATTAAGGACCAACAATAGAATGTACCAATGTATTGCAGGAGAGGCTGAGAGTTTGATATTTCTAGTGTTCCTTTACAGCAAGAAATGCCCACTCTCGGCATGTAGAGTCAGCAACGCCACCTGGAATCTCTGAATTCAAAGATGCCTAGAAAAATTTGGCAACAGTACAGAATAAAGTCAAATTAAGCTATTATAAACAGAACAATAAAAATATCAGGGGGTAATTTACCACTTAGGAAAGAACATATTCATCCTGTCATGGAATTTAGCTACTTAATGGTCTCTGTTATTTCAAGAAACTCAAGCTTGTGATGTACGTGCTCTATGGATCTCAGTGCGGATGAATGATAGGCCTGCCATCTGGACAGGGATGTTTGAGAGGCACTGAGAACCCTAACAGCATTGTTACTAAGCCGCCAAGATCTTTCCTGGGAACCACAGTGCTCAGTGTACAACACCAAAAACTGTTCAGTCACACTGATCTGCTACCCACCGTTTCCCACAGTAGCAGATATACAAAATGCCACAAAACGTGGAACCACGTTCAGTCTCAGCACTGAACTCAATACTGACGACCAAACTGCCATGTGCTTGCAGTGCAAAGCAGTCTTGTTTTCCGAAACAAATTCCCTGCTGAAATCCCAGTGGCACCGCTGAGGTTTCTCATGTAGAAAACCTTGTAGTAAGTTCTGTGGAGCAGTATGGCTGTCTTTACAGGTGAAATATGGCCTCATGTTTTTGTTCTTTTTCTTTAGTTAAAGGTGCTTCGGATACTTGGTTTTCCTAGTGATTTTTCAGAAATACAATTAAATTTGCTTTAGTGAAAAAAGCATGTCTTTAAAACACTGATTTTATTATACCAAGAGTTTGCTATGCTTTTAAACTCTCAGATCATCTACCAAATATGGAAAAGCTCCTTTAAAAGGTTCTGATTGCATATAATCAAGATTGTCCTTTTTATCCTCAACAATAAAAAATTTTTAAGAAGTAGGTTAATTATGGGAGATTTGGGTTGAGCTCTCAGTTGTCTACTTTGTAAAACAACTATCCCAATATATAAAACCTTTTTTGATGACAGAATAATTTTTTAAATACAGAGTTTTGGGGACAGACCATATAGTTCTGAATATGTTAAACTCTTTCCTTTTGGGGTATCTCTCTTGGTTTCACTGTACCAAATGTACCAAATTGTTCTGATGATCATATTTATTCCTTGAAAACATTTTCAAGTTTATATCAAAGACTAGCTTATTTCTGGGTTTTTTTCTCTATTATCCCCAGCAAATAGATGATTCCAAACTGGTTTTCCTGGTTAGTGCCTTTCCTTTCCTTCCTAGCCAACTGTGAGATGGTTTCTAACAAATACTTGGTGCTTTACCTCAAGAAAGCAAACTTAGGAAGGTGACTCACTGTTCTCCATTTGATTGTTGTTCTGAAAGAGATTGCATGATGTTTTTGAAGCCAGCTGAAAGTGGGTTCAGGATTATGGGCACACTATCCTCCTCTACCAATGCAGATATCAAAGGTTTGTTGTATTTTGCTCTCATGGCCATGCTTTTTTAAAAGAATTTATTTACTTATTTTTAGAGAAAGAGGAAGGGGGGAAACATCAATGTGTGGTTGCCGCTCACGTGGCCCCCACTGGGACCTGGCCTGCAACCCAGGCATGTGCTCTGACTGGGAATTGGACTGGCAACACTTTGGTTTGCAGCCCATGCTCAGTCCACTAGTTACACCAGTCAGGGCTCATGGCCATGGTTTTGAAATTCAGTTTGGTGGTTCTTTGCCTGTAGAGTGGAGCACATGCCAGCTGAGTGAAAATGCGACATGTGGGCAAGGTGTCAGGACCCGCCTTCTGAGCTGTGTACGCAGTGATGGCAAGCCAGTCAGCATGGACCAATGTGAGCAGGTAAGTTGTTCATGTTTGCATTTCACACCCAAGGCTTTGTTTTCATTAATATTGGTGTGTAACTTCCAGGATTCTTGATACAGGTGGCAGATTGATTTCTTATCACAGCTTAGGTTCAGCTAGAGAAATTGGTACTAGTATAATACAGTAATATCTCACTAGTTTGAACTTAGTCACAATGGCCAGCAAAGGCCATTTTGCAGTGGGGAAATGTGTTCCTTAAAATATATATATTTTGCCCTGGCTGGGTAGCTCCTTTTTTAGAGCATCGTTCTCATACTCCAAGTTTGTGGGTTCTTTCCCTGGTCAGGGCACATACAAGAGTCAACCAGTAAATGCATAAACAAGTGGAGCAACAAATCAATGTCTCTTTCTCTCTCTCCCTCTAAAAAATCAATAATAAATAAATAATATATATTTTTATTATTTTTAATAACTCGTTTATATGTATTATCTGACCAACAAACCATTGACATCATGTGGCTCTAATATTTAGATATGATTCTTTGTGTTGGGCAGGCGATTCATTTCCATGTGTGATAAACACTGTCCCTGGCATGTAACAAGAACACTGACACTTGCTTTTAGGATACTGTGCTAATTTTTTTAGTATTTGATTGCTAGATAATTAGTGCAGTTGTATTTTTCTTCTCAAACTAAGTTAAAGTGCCTCCCTACCCAATTTTAAATTAGCAGGTTTGGAAATTTTTGCCCTTGTTTTTCCTGTGACCAACTATATGGAGTTTGGTTAAAATCTGTTCCAAAAAAGTTGGCATTACCTTCTTGATGTACAAGTGAAAGCACCAAGGGGGAAATCTAATAGAAATAAAAATGACCATATGCTGTCACACTATAAGAATCACTAAACAATCTTTGGAATAAATTGAAAATATGGGGCCAGTTAAATCAGATCACCACAGAAACTTTTTTTAAACAAACTTACAGAACAAAAAGTTGTCACATTTCTCCTAACGTAGGTGGAGTCCACAAGTAGAAATTGAAATCAATACAAAACTTTCCTCATCTGTCCTGATTTAACGATGTTAAGTAGTGTCCCAACAACATGCTCTCTAAAGCAGAAGTGTACCTACAGACCAACACCAACTCTAAGACCAGACCGTCTGAAATTGGATGTTCCATTTGGTGAAATTCTGAAACTGGCTAATGCGTGGCAGAGTTCTGTCAACCAGGAGTCAGTGATTTGTGTCAGCATTTTATTTCAGTATATCTGCCTCTCAAAAGTTGTCAGCTACAAGAAAAATAAATCAGCAGTCTACAATAACTCAAATAATTGAAAGTCTTACATTTATTTTGTCTAATAAATCTTTTCTTTTGCCACAAAAAAAGATAAAAATTTTCGTTAATAGAAAAATCAATTTCTCTGCTTTCTAAATACCGTATGTCCAATAATTATTTTTAAACATATTAGTCTAAGGTAGTCCCGAATTATTAACCTAACTTGAACATCCATATATCTTATATGGATAATAGATCCCATATGCTAATTTCCATTTTGCCCACTTGTCAAGTAATTATACTATAATCCTTAATTTTATTTTGGTATGGACATTTCTAACATTTAACATGTGTTGACTGTCAAATATTTGCTAAAGAAGCACACGGTGTGTCATTCCTAAAGCAGAATTTGTAATTATTCTTTCTGTTTCTTAGGTGATTTATTGTTTTACTGAGACCTCTTCTACCTTGATCATTAGAAAATTTGTAGATTTTACCTAGATTCGGGTTTCAGAGAGAACAAGAGGAAAACGAACTGTATCATCAGCTTTTCCTGTGATTAAGCCCATGACCATGTTTTTTTTTTTTTTGCATAATTGCTCTTTTTAAATAAACTTTAGATTGGTTATTGATTTTGGTTTTATTCTTATTTTATTTATGTATCAGCCTAGCTAGTTGTTGAGCTCTCTATGTACTATTGGAGCACCCAGAGCAACAACAACGAGCTTGAATGTAGCGCTGAGCCCGCCTTCTGCTTCACTGCCAGATCAGTGACAGACAGGACAGATCCCTTTATCATATAACCACCTGCTTTCCCAGTACCATAAATGCAGGTGTATTCTAACGTTTATAAAAAGAAATTTCAGCTGACAAGTTTTGATTTTGTGAAGTAAGGACAACCATTTTCTGTGATTGTCAACAATTTATATAAGAATGGGTATCTTTCCCCACAAAAATGTACAAAGATTATTATCATAGAACAAAGGGCAGTCTTTTGCATAAAAGGATAATGTTTTGATTTGCTGTTGGTAGGAATTCTCTAGTAAAATCATATTTTATTTCCATCTGCAGCGTAACTTGGAGAAGCCCCAGAGGATGAGCACTCACTGCCTAGTGGAATGTGTGGTAGACTGTCAGCTCTCGGGGTGGACAGCTTGGACAGAGTGCTCACAGACTTGTGGCCATGGAGGTATTTAGATTCCCTATGTTTTTTCCTACTAAACAATTTAGATTTATGTATCTTTCAGTATGCTGTACTCATGGTGGTTAGCTAAAAGCAACTCAATGCTGACACAGGGGAGAAGACAGTGGGCTGGCCTCATATCAGTCCTTTATGATGAGACAAGGGTTGAAGGACTGACTTGGGAATGGTGGCCACTGCCAGAGGAGCTGATGGCTATGTGGGACAGTATTTATTCAAAAGGTCATAAGCTCAACCAATTATAAAAATGTCAGCCTCTGTTCTTTTTGGAAGAAGTAGGTTTTATACAAGTATCTCTGGCCTCTGGGTCAGGTAAAAGCCCAGATCAAAGTGGCTTAACATCATAGACCAGAGACTAATTTTTCACTCACAAGAAAGGTAGAGTAGTTTATGCCACAGAAACCAGTCAAGGATACTGATTGGTAGAGGCTCTAGCACTTCAAAATAACCAAGGTTTTCTGCAGGGTTATATCCAGCTGGTTCTGTGGAGATTTTTATGGACCAGGTTGGAAGTAACATACATCTCTCCCATCTACATTACTAGGCAAAAGTCAGTGCCACTTTCGCAGCTCCATGTAAGATGGCAGGGTAGGAAATGAAGTTTCCACAATGGCAAGAAATGCAGAAGTCAACTGATACCCAGAAGCCACACCAACAGAAGTGTAGACAGCACCCCAGCCACCAGGCTGAAGTAGGGACTGAAACATGTGCCCATGCACGAGAGTCAACAAGAGGATAACAGGCATGCACGGACTGTGGTTTAGGATAGGATAGAACTCTAGTCTTGAGAGAGAAGTATAATTTATCTTAAGTAAATGTCAGAAACTTGGACCTAAAGAGAAATCCTGTTATACAGCTGGGCACTAAGCAGGGGACAGGAAGGGAATGTGAACTACAAGTTGGAGGAATCATGGAATTTGGGTGGGAGAAGAGGATGCCCACACCTGCGTCCAATAGTCAGAGATATTTGAAAGTGGGTGTCTGAAAGTTCTGTCACTGGAGCACTGGACTAGAATGTCAGCTCCTTTCTGAGCTACTCACAAACAAGTGTGCTGGGGTCATTGATAATTCTCTGCCTTAGTTGGGATCATCTGAAAAACTAAGGCAGGATGCAACATGGAAAAGGGGCTCTTCCATGAACTCGACTGAAAATCCTGGAAACGGCAGAGCTAAAAATGGTAGCTAGAATATGAATTAGCTAAATGTGGCTAAGGAAGTTGAAAACTATTTCTGCAAAGAACATTACTCAAAATGAAAGTGTAGGAATCACAGTATCTAATAAAAACATACCATTTCCTGCACAATTTAGAGCCTGCAAAGAACCTCCGAAAACCAAATGGTAAGTTTTAGGATCTGGATTTCAGAGATTGACCTATATAGTTCCTCAAGTTTTCTGATTGGCAGCATGACATAATTTCCAGTTGGGCATCCACCTTAAAGTTGGGCAACCTAGGTTCATATTGTAGCTGTGTAAGCCAGTTACTTAAGTTTTCTGAGTCTCAGCTTCTTCATCTATAATAGAATGCATGCACATATTAGAGGCACTGTTGGTTTGAGAATGAAATGATGTAAAGCATATGAAGGTGCCTAGAATATGTTAATTTAATATATGTTCATTCCCATCATCATCTTCCTACCCACCAGTAGAAAAGGTTATCAGAAACTCTCTAGGATCTTTAAAGATTATCCTATAAACTCAGTCACTCTCATCTCCCACTTTCATCTTACTCTGTTACCTCACTAAACATCCATATGCTCCATTCATACCCTAAGTGAAATTTTTAAAATGCAAATCTGAACAGTTGTTTTCCTGTGGGCTTCAGAGTCATCCATCAATTCATTTATCCATTAAGGATATACCTATGTGCCAGTTCTAGTTCAGGGTGCTGGGGCTGCAGCAGTAGAGGAATAAGATAATTTACCTATTTTCATGGAGCTTACACTCTAGTTGAGAGAAAATAGTAAGTAAAAAAAAATAGGTAATTTGTATGTTGATGAGTTCACTAAAGACTCATACAAGTGAGAGGTGGTATTCACATCGGTGATGTCTTTCATCAGAATGACTGGTTCCTCTTTTGTCCAGTGGTGACCTACACTGGTTATCCCGTGGCCATGAACACCACAGTCTTGTCCGGATGGGCCTCTGCTGGTATGGGTGACTCGAGAGTGCTAAAAGGTAGAATGGAAAAGTAGAGAAAGACGATGTCCTGTGTCGACAGCATGGTCCCCATGAACCAGCAGGATCTCACCCATGTCTGCCTCTCTATCCCTATCACCTTCCTCTGTCCAGCTGGAGTTTTGAGCTCCACTATTGTACATTTCAGTCATATCCTTGAAAGGGTTCTTCTTTGCACCCTGGCACCTTTCCCTCTGTGGGACATCTCACCATCACCCCCACTGCTGCCTCTTACTACTTTTATCTTGCATGAATTAAATTTTAATGGTTGTCTACCTAAGGAAGCAACCCCACTGTTTGGTTTCTTCATGGGTGAATTCCCCCAGTTCCCATGAAGCATAGTACCTGGCATATTGGAGACATTTTTATTAATATTTGTCATTGCACAAGGTGGTTCTGGACTATAGGGGAAAGCCTTAACAGGAAGAACTTGCAAACTAGCTCACAAGTTCAAAGGCAGCCAGCCTCTGGCCATGGCTGTTTCCCTTTCCTCCTAAATAAATACATCAATCTTTGGTATCATTACCTAAGAATCCATTCAGTGCAATGAAACAGAAGATGTCTGTTATTATTTTTGTGAAAGTCCTAATTTTGCCACCATGCTAAGTCAGTGTAACATGACAGATTGCCATGTTATGCTAACAAATCACCTTTAAAAATTAGACCCCAAATTGTAAGTTTAATATTAAAATATCACTTTAATTTTTCAAAGAGCTCTATTAGTGATGTGGACACATCAGAGCTTGCCTGACTACTAGAAAAAAAAAAGAAAACACCTTCCAAATCTGGGTCCCACTATTGAAAAATTCTAGGCAATTAGTTTGAACTTCAATACACCTTTTTATATTCTTTGAATAATAAACAATAAATAAACAATAAAACAAAAATTTCTTAAGGCAAGTCATTGTATAAACTAATGCATAGTGGAAAGAGGGAAGGAATGTTAACTGCTGACTTTTGCCATGAATGATGAACACCCACATTTTTGGCCCAAAATTTCGGGAACAAAATCGTTTTAATTTTTAATTCAATTTTTTTATTTATTTGTATTTAGATATTTGTTTTCTGTACTGTAAAGCAATTTTCATAATATGGTCAATGAACATAATATGTTACAAGAAATTTTATGTGACAAATAACTACAAAACACAAGAACAGATGCAAAGTGCAAGAAATGTTATGTTCCAGTAACAAATTTATGATATTTACGCATCATAGAAGGACAAGAACTCTTTGTCACTGTCAATATCAGAGCTATCATCTTCTTCAATTTCTACATAACCGGTGTCTTCTGAAGAGTCACTTTCCTCATCCCAGTAAACTTCATCATCCTCAGTTCCATCCATAGCATTGCTGATGTTGCATTTTTTAAATTAATTAATTTATTTTTATTCAGTTACAATTGTCCGCATTTTCTCCCCTTCACTCCACCGCACCCCAGCCAGTCCCACCTCCCTCCCCCACCCCTAACCTCCCCCTTGATTTTGTCCTTGTGTCCTTTATAGTAGCTCCTATAGACCCCTCTCCCCACTATCCCCTCCCCACTCCCCTGTGGCTATTGTTACAATGTTTTTAATTTCAATGTCTCTGGTTATATTTTGTTTGCTTTTTTCTTTTGTTGATTATGTTCCGGTTAAAGGTGAGATCATATGGTATTTGTCCCTCACCGCCTGGCTTACTTCACTTAGCATAATGCTCTCCAGTCTGATGATGCATTTTTTTAGTATATTTATTGATTATGCGATTACAGTTGTCCCATTTCCCCACCCTCAGCCCACTCCATCCTGCCCACCCCCTCCCTCCCACACTCCCCCCCTATAGTTCATGTCCATGGGTCATACTTATAAGTTCTTTGGCTTCTACATTTCCTACACTATTCTTACCCTCCCCCTATTTTCCACCTATCATCTATGCTACTTATTCTCTGTACCTTCTCCCCCTCCCCCTCCCACTCCCCTATTGACAACCCTCCATGTGATCTCCATCTCTATGGTTCTGTTTCTATTCTAGTTGTTTGCCTAGTTTGCTCTTGTTTTTGCTTTAGGTGTGGTCGTTAACAACTGTGAGTTTGCTGTCATTTTTACTGTTCCTATTTTTGATCTTCTTTTTCTTAGATAAGTCCGTTTAACATTTCATATAATAAGGGCTTGGTGATGATGAACTCCTTTAACTTGACCTTATCTGAGAAGCACTTTATCTGCCCTTTCATTCTAAATGAAAGCTTTGCTGGATAGAGTAATCTTGGATGTAGGTCCTTGCCTTTCATGACTTGGAATACTTCTTGCGAGTCCCTTCTTGCCTGTAAGGTCTCTTTGGAGAAATCAGCTGACAGTCTTATGGGAAGTCCTCTGTAGGTAATTGTCTCCTTTTCTCTTGCTGCTTCTAAGATTCTCTCCTTCTGTGTAATCTTGGGTAATGTAATTATGATGTGCTGTGGTGTGTTCCTCCTTGGGTCCAGCTTCTTTGGGACTCTCTGAGCTTCCTGGACTTCCTGGAAGTCTATTTCCTTTGCCAGATTAGGGAAGTTCTCCTTCATTATTTGTTCAAATAAGTTTTCAATTTTTTGTTCTTCCTCTTCTCCTTCTGGCACCCCTATAATTCGGATGTTGGAATGTTTCAAGATGTCCTGGAGGTTCCTAAGCCTCTCCTCATTTTTCCAAATGTTTGTTTCTTCATTCTTTTCTGGTTGGATGTTTCTTTCTTCCTTCTGGTCCACACCGTTGATTTGAGTCCCAGTTTCCTTCGCATCACTATTGGTTCCCTGTACATTTTCCTTTGTTTCTCTTAGCATAGGCTTCATTTTTTCATCTGTTTTTCGAACAGATTCAACCAAGTCTGTGAGCATATTGATAACCAGTGCTTTGAACTGTGCATCCGATAGGTTGGCTATCTCTTCCTCGCTTAGTTGTATTTTTTGTGGAGCTTTGAAGTGTTCTGTCATTTGGGCCATTTTTTTTGTTTGTTTGTTTGTCTTGGCGCATCTGTTACTTTAAGGGGCGGAGCCTTAGGTGTTCACCAGGGCGGGGTAACGCTGGTTGCTGTGCTGTGATGCTGTACGTGGGGGAGGGGCCGAGAGGGAACAATGGCGCCTGCCTCACTCTCCTCAGGATTTCAATCTTTCACTCCGCTACCCACAATCAAACTGGGCCCCTCTGGTGCTGTTTCCTGAGTGGGTGGGCTTGTGCACACCCTAGGCCCCTGTGGGTCTCTCCAACAACCTCTCCTGTGAGGCTGGGAGTTTCTCCTGCTGCTGCCCCAACCCCCACGGGCGTTTTCAATCAGAGGTTTGAGGCTTTATTTTCCCGTGCTGGAGCCCTAGGTTGCGAGGTCTGCTTAGCTCCCCGCTGTTTGACCGGTTTATCTGTGCACGAATGTGGGGCTACAGGGTGCTACCTGCCGCTCTGCCTGCCCCGCTCTCCGCCACTCTGAGTCTGGCCCTCTCAGTTTATCTGTGCACGAATGTGGGGCCGTAGGGTTTGCTAGTGGTCAGACTGCTTGTCCCGTTCATCCCACACTCTGCCAGTCTCGTCCCGCCACAGCCATGTGAGTCCTCTCTGCTCCGGTGCCCGTCTCCGCCCCTCCTACCGGTCTAGATGAATGTTTATTTTTTTCTTTCCTTGGTGTCGAACTTCCTTGCTGTTCGATTTTCTGTCAGTTCTGGTTTTGTGAGGAGGCGCAGTGTGTCTACCTACGCTGCCATCTTGGTTCTCGGCTCCTTTTTTTTGATGCTGCATTTTTAAAACAACTTTACAACTACTTCCTTCTTGACACAGTTCCACAATCTTAGGATCCAACCACAAAGGGCTATGGATGCTTTTTTCACCCTGCCTGTAGGTGTTAAGTCATTACCAGCTGACTGTATCCATGACATCTACTCTTTCTTCATTAGGGCCTTAAAGGGCTTGTTTACTGATACATCAATAGGTTGCAGTTGGCTGGTTAGCCCACTAGGTATCACAGCAAGTCCACTGCGATTGTTTTTGCCCTTTGTGTAACATGGGCTTGGAAGTGATCAAAAACAAACAAAGCTGTTTTTTTAAGTAATCCTCCAGGCCTTCCTGACCAGACTTTGTGAAACCAGATTTTCATCCATCCTTTTTCATGCACATGGACATTAACTCCACTTGGAATCTTTTCTTTTGGAAACGTTTTTCTTTTAAAGGTGGTCATAGGTGGTAGCTTTGTCCCCTCTGCACAACAGGCTAGAACAACGGGGAAATGTGTTTTCTTGCAACCACTCATTTTAACAGCCACGGTCTTTGCTCCTTTGGCATCTGCAGTTCTGTTGGATGGCACATCAAATGTGAATGGGACCTCATCCATACTGGCAATTTGGGATAGTTCAAAGTTCTACTAAGCCTTTTGAAGACTGATAACATAAGAATGAAATTTCAAAACTTGATTCTTGTAGGCTGTTGGAAGTTTTGGGGTGAGTTTCATTCATGGCCTCTTACTGAAACCTTCTCCTCATAAAATTAAAGCACTATTTAGGTGTCCCTGAGAAATCATCAATGCTTTTTTTCTCATGCAATCCTTTTACCTTCTTCTTGTATCATCTTGGTCAAAACAGAGATCCCAGTTTGTGGCTGCTCCAGAATCCAGGTCTTCACCTCCAGCCACGATGGGGGTTTCCCTCACATTGACTTCTGTCTTGGCATCTGAAGCAGCTTTTATTCCTGTTGCCTCCACAATCTGCTGACATTCTCTGAGGAAGACTGTCCAAAGAGTCTCTTGGCAGCTCTATTGCCATGCTTTGTAGCATATTTATTAACTTCTGTCTTAAAGCTTGCAGTGTACATTTCAACATTTTCCAAGGGATTTTCCAATAATATCTCCCTCCTAAATTGCACAGAGAGATGTCATGCTGTTCACCCCGCAGTAATAAAGTCAGCATCACCTATCTTATTGAGTGGATGACAATCGGCATCATCTATCATACTCTGTGGATAACAATACATTGCTCTTTGTTCCATTTCATTGAATCATTGACTGAAACTGCTTTCATTACAAGTTGATCTAAGTTCAACAAAACCGATTATTGTATTCCAGGGTATTATTTTGCATATGGATATTGTTATTGCCTTCTGGAGTCACATGGTTAATACATAAGCATTAAATAAAAGAAAAACATTTATATAGATACAGAATTAGTACTCCCCATGTATAATGCACATCCTTATTTTTCCCTCAAAAATTTGGGCAAAAAGTATACATTATACAAGGCAAAATATGGTACTTGGAGAAGTCAAGTTACACAAAACACTTGGAAATTATATAAATAGTATCCATTGGCACATAGATAAAACACTAGTTTTAAATCAGTCTAGCTAATTTCTTGGGAATCCTTTCTTGACCCTAGATGTCTTGATCTCCTAAATTGTAAGATAATAATGCCTTTTAGAAAATATTCCTTAATCCTGATATCTGACAAACCCTTCAGTGATCTGCTCTAAATGTATATATATTCTTGTTTTTCTCTTTATTTATTCAACAAGATTTATAAAATTGACACCTATTATTCAGGCATCCAATTGTATCCTCTTTTATTTTCAAGAGTGGCACTGTGGAATATAAATGATATAATTACCCTGATATTTTGAGTTCTATTCTTGAATGCAGAACTGTAGAAGGAATTTATTCATGCAAATACTTATTGGATGCTTCCTGAGTGACAGGAACTGGGGGTACTGTGTGTGGAACTAAGTCCCTCACTTCATAAATTTAATAACCTACAGGAAAATTAGACGATGACAAGACAGAGAGATAGGAAATCAACAAGTAAATAAACACAAAACTAACAGATGCTGGAACAAAAACAGATCATGAGATGGAGAATAACAAGTATCTTTCAGGGAAGTGAGGGATGGGGGAAGAAAGGCTGCTGAGGAGGTGACATTTATGTCAAAATTGAATGACAAAGTCAATAGCTCTTATAACTGTTGTTTTCTTTACTAGCTACATTTTTTTACTGTTGCATTCGAGACTCTATGTTATAACCTATAGGCAAAAATATAGAAATGACTTTTTCTAGTTATATTTGTGTCTAACCTCAATATTAAAAAAGATAGTGCAGTACTAAAAAGAATAGGACATACGGCCTTTGAAATTTTAAGCATCTACCCTCAGGACTTTGCTAAGACAGCTTGTGTGGAATATTACGTGTATATTATTCCTCACCAGTCCCAAACTCACCCCCCTTCCAACCCCCAGTGCCAGTTTTACAGCCGCTCTCCTCTGATCACCAGCCCCTGGCAGAGCAGAATGTTTCCCTAAGCCTCATGCCGCACAACCTACGACAACAAACAGGCCATACTCAAAAGCAGAAATGTATGGCACAGACAAACTTGTTTCTTAAAAGAGACCAAAATGTGGAGCTGAAGAGATTGGAAAGTATTGTGAAGAAATAATGGGAAAAAATAAACAAATGGGAACACATCAAACTAAAAAGCTTCTGCATGGCTAAGGAAACCATCATCAAAATGAAAAGGGAATCGACTGTATGGGAGAACGTATTTGCCAATGATGCATCGGACAAGGGTTTGATCTCCAAAATATGTAAAGAACTCATATGACTCCACACCAGGAACACAAACAATCCAATTTTTAAAAAAGGGAAAAAAACCTGAATAGACACTTCTCCAAGGAGGACATACAGAGGGCCCATGAACATATGAAAAGATGCTCAACATCACAAACCATCAGAAAAGTGCAAATTAAAACCACAATGAGATATCACCTCATACCTGTCAGAATGGCCATCATTAATAAATTAACAAACAAGTGCTGGCGATAATGTGGCAGAAAGGGAACCCTAGTGAACTGTTGGTGGGAATGCAGATTGGTGCAGCCACTGTGGAAAACAGTATGGAATTTCTTCAAAAAACTAAAAATGGAACTGCTTTTTGACCGATTGATTCCACTGCTGGGAATATGCCCTAAGAGTCCCAAATCACCAATTCAAAAGAACCCATGCAACCCAATGTTCATAGCAGCACAATTTATAATAGTCAAGTGCTGGAAACAGCCAAAGTGCCTGTCAGTAAATGAATGGATAAAAAAAACTGGTACATTTACACAATGGGATACTACACAGCAAAAAGAAAGAAGGAGCTCCTACCCTTTGTGACAGCATGGATGGAACTGGAGAATATTATGCTAAGTGAAATTGGCAAGGTGATGAAAGACAAATACCATATGATCTCACCTGTAAGAGGAACCTAGTGAATAAAAACAAAGTAATGAGCACAATGGAAGCAGAGGCAAAGAAACATGGAACATTCAGAGCAGAGAGGGGCGGGGGGAGGGGGATAATGGTGGACAGAAGGGGAAGGGACTAGACAAAGAACATGTATGAATGACCCACAGACAAGGACAACAGTGTGGGGATTGACTATGAAGTGGGGGGGGATGGGCAGAGGAGGGCAAAGAGGGAAAAATTGAGACAACTGTAAGAATAACAATTAAAAGCAATGAAAAAGAGAAAGTAATGCAATTGTTTAAGGTAAAAAATATCTGCAGCTTGTCTCTCCTAAGACAGTCTGCCAGAAGCTGTCTTTTTGTACCAGTGCTGTCTTTTCTCCACCTGGTTGGGGAAATGGGGCAGGGACCATGAGTGGAGGTAGAGTTTATTGAGTCACATTAATGTGGGGAAGCAAGTTGCTGAGGAGTCTGACTTTAGCACCTGCAGCTCCCAGCTGACTTCTTTATCAAAGGCAGAAGCTCACGCAATTGTCTGATTGTCTCTGATTATGAATTCAGTAGGTTGTCGGGCAAAACCTGGTATGCTGGATATTCTGAATATGCTTCCCCAGGAGCCGCACTTCACCTTCAAATCCACAGAACTACATTGATCTGAGGGGAAATTTTGAAATGAGTTCCTCCTTACTTTCCAGGCATCTGGATTGCCTCTTTAGTGTACACCTGATGCTTGGCATATATACTTTCTAATTGTGTTAAAGATTTCAAGGTCAGAACAGTTTTAATCCAATTTATTTTATGTTAGAAAGAGACTGATTCTAAGCTTCCACTAAGGCATTTTTTAGATGATTTCAAAGATCAAAGCATGTAATAGAAGAGCTTAATATTTGGATTAGTCATATTCTCTGTTGAATTTTCATCAGTTCAATAGAATGTAGAACTCCCTAAATTTAGCATAGCATGAATTATTTATAGTTATTTAGCTGATAACATTATAAGAATGTTCTTAATCCAAGGCCATGATTTTTTCCTGTTCATATTTTTAATTCAATGTACATGAGTTTTTAATAGTTTTTCTATTCTATGTAATCCAGACTGCCTCTTGTGATTCCAAGGTGACATATAATTTTTGTCAATTATAGCTCATAATGAAAAAGTAATCTTATATTAACTACAAAGCATCACAACTTTGAAATTTCTCAGCTTTTTTTTTTCTCTTTTAGATTTCAAAGGCAAGCCAGACACCTTTATTTTTAGTGTCTTTATAAAATGGGATCAGTGCGGTGTTCTTGATCAGGCGCAGTCCAATAGTTATAACAGTTCACGCTTATTTACCATACCAGTTAGTTAGCTCCTATGACAAAAGATCAAGAAGCTAAATGGTAGAAGAGGAAAAGAAAGCGTGGATAAGAAACCAGAGTATCTGTGTTTTAGAGCAGGCCTTTACAATGGCAAGTTGTAGGACTTTGAGCTGCTCTTGGCAAACTCACTTGCATTATTTTTTAATCTGTAAAATGATAAAATATTAGAATAACTACTTTTAAATATCTGTTGGTCAAAGGCACAATTATAGATGCTAGGAGTATTTTAGTAATTTTTTACAAGAGTACTATGAAGTATAGGCATAATTTTACAGGTGAGGTGCTAGCCAGGGGTGTCAAACTCATTTTCACCAGGGGCCACATCAGCCTTGCAGTTGCCTTCAAAGGGCCACACGTGATTTTAGGACTGTATAAATGTAACTACTCCTTAACTAGGGACAAGGAGCTCTACATCTGGCCCTTTGAAGACAACCTCGAGGCTGACGTGGCCCCCAGTAAAAATGAGTTTGACGCCCCTGTGCTAGGCAATTAAGCAGCCTGTTTAAGGTCATGTTGCTTTTAAGTAACAGGAAAAATTTGAACCCAAGTTCAAGGATTTCCAAGCCCCATTTATTCCAATATGCCCCTTTACAATGGACGTTCTATACACGTGAATATTCCTGTAATGTGCATGGACCTAGGTTCGGTGCTATGTCACTTTATAAAAATTCTCAGAATTTATAGGTATATATAAAAATAGGCAGAGGCAATGGATTTCAGATTGGAACACAAAGTGGTGAGGGCTTTAGGAAGTCTCTCTAAATACTTCTTTCATAATCAGTAACTTTGCATACTATCTAGTCCATCCAATTGGACTATAGGCAGGGAGCCAATCTTATACTTAGAGGATGTGTGCCTATGATGGACAGAGGAGATCCAGGATTGCCAAAACCACTCTCTCTGACCTTCTCCTTTTCCATCCCATGGGTAGCATCTCATTTGGGGTACATAGGTATTTAAAGTGATTTATCATAAAATTTTGTTAGCTTTCAATGGGACTCACATTTGTTGTTGAGGTAAGAGGTTAGAACATATAAATTTGTTCTACCACAGAGGAGTCTGGAGTTCTTTATTTCCAAGAAAAACCAAAAGTGCCTAATCTTCTGCCCTAAAAATAACTATGCTACTCCTGTGACGCCGTGTTCTGTCTTGACCTTGAAAACTCTGTCTTGTTAGTTCCTTGTTTAGCTGACCTCAGTCCCCAATAGATGGTCATGGCTGGGACTAGTCTATTTTACTCTGAAAAGCCTATAAATCTGTACCTTGCCTACAATTGAGTGCACTTTAGGAGGAAAGGTATATGGGTTCCTGAAGCAATATTCAGATAAACCAAGAAAGCCATTTCTGGGGAAAACCCATGGACTATAGCTGCAAATGAGAACCATTACTGCATCTTCCATCTCTGTAGACATTGCCAAAGATACGTCTTTATGTTTCAGATCATAGCCACAGTTTTTCTCTCCTCTGTCCCCAATTTTTCTGTCCTCTGTTACATTAGAAAATAACCAAATCCATGTCTACTGGGGTGTATATTTAAAACAAACGTTGCACTTAAATTAACCTGGGATAAACATTCCAGATGATACTTAAGAGAATAAAAACTAGATATCCAGCATAAAGAACTGCATGAAATTAACTCAGCATTTTATTAAAAATAACCTAACTTTTCACTGCTTTCAGAAATTTATTCTGACAAGCACCCAAAAGCAAATGAGGAGTTATCACAGAGAAAGCTATTAGCATGAAACTTTTAATGACTTTTTACTAAAGGAAAATATAAAACCAATGAATGCACGTAGCACATTTATTGCAGAGGTCGATCTAAGTGCCCTTCTCAAAACTGTACAAGTGGCCTAACAATCGCAGCATAGACTCTGGTTCCTGACTTGGACCAAATGGGATTGACATCTGCGGAAAGCACGTGCTTTTGGAGTAAGACACATCTTTGCTCCAGTCCTTCTAGCTGTGTGATTTTGCAAATATTATTTAACTTTTATGAGCTTCATTTTACCACATAGGAAATGAGAATGAACTATGTAAGGTTAAATAGGTATGTTCTTCTTTGCTCTATTAGTAATGTATTCCCTTCCCCATTCTCCTCTACGTACTTACTTTTACATTGTTTGCCTGGGTCATATTGAAATTGTCCAGAGCTATCAAAATGATAATTTTCAGGTAATTCAACTGATCATGTATCAGGGCCACAAAAGAACCACTGTTTAAAACACAGTACTGTAAAGGTGCATGGCTGCTGGCCACTTGGATCAGAAAGTACAGTCAGAACAGGAAACCATGTACTTTGACTTAATTTCCTTTTATGAGTGTATAAACTGACAAGTTCTTCACAAACTTTCGGGAGGGGTGGGTTATTGTTTAAAATTTCCCACATCCTGTGTTCCCTGAGGCCTCAGAGTAGAGTCTGACCACAGTTCAATAGGAATGTGACCTAGGCCAATATGCTTTATACCTACATGCAGGTTTAAACTTCTGGTCTCTCTTCGAATTTTGAGTGGTGTTTGTGTGTCTTACACTAATATGCCCCATTGCCTGTTTCTGTAATTGGAGGGCTTACCAGGCAGTCCCTTTTCCTTCTTTGCAAGTATTGTAATTATTGTTAATTTAAGAGTAGGCCTAATGCCACTGTTGATTATAATGAGTTTCAACTATTTCCCAAGGAGAGAAAAAGGCTCAGAGAGAATTGCTAGCAAACTTACCCTATCATAATTTGGGTTTTTAATAAGTGGAAACATATTTTGTAGAAAGTGTTTTCTCTCTTTTATATAGCCTGAGGAGCAGATGAATAGTCAATTTCTGCTTTACATCTCATTGGTATTGCTCATTAAGCAGATTGTCTATATCTATTATTGAATTCAGGTTCCAAATAGATTCCTAGACCCATATATTATGCTTTTATTGAAAAACATAAACCCAAACAAGAAAAGTCCAGACAGTTTCTAAGAAAATCTCCCACCACCAGACTGGAAACCTACGGATATGCATGCCGGCAAACTTCACTCTTACTTTGAGGACAAAAGCAGTCCAGGCGGGGGCCTGGGGGGTTTGGTGGGTTGGGAACGGGCTGAATCTTTATGGATTTCATAGTTGTGTGCTTTTAGTGTGAATACAGGTAGCACACTTGATGTACCCCTTATAGGCTTGTTCTAGGAATTGATATGAAATAGTACTTGTTAAAATAAATGATTAACATGTCAAAAATTTTAACAAGTATCTACTATATTTTAGATATGCTATCAGGTGGTTTATATATGTTTTACTTATCCAGTCATTGAGAGGTAAGTGTGAGGAGTCCACATCGTCTCAGCATTCTTCACCTAAATCGCCATAATCGTGAGTCCCTGTGGGGAGTAAGACCCCTCAAAATATCAAATTATTCACTAAAGGCCTCACCCATTATAAAGCCATCCCCAGTCGACAAGCATCCTCCACTGACACACTTGTGCTGTCACCGCATCAGGGTATTTGCTGGCCAATCTTGAGTTGCAAACGGAGTACAAAAAAGAGAGATCTGTACACCAGAGATGAAAGGGGGCTCTTGAGAAAACTGATGAAAAGACTCAAAGGCAAAAGATGTTATAATCAAACTGCTCAAGCCAGTCATGAACCAATGGATCTTTTAAATATCAGTGGCTGATTTCTTCTTTGTCCGAATAATAAGTGCATAGTTGCAGTTATAATACGCATGGCAGTTGATATTAGAGCAAATAAACCCACTGCACACTCTTTAGTTCCAGAAAATGTCCCATTTAGACATTTTATTATCTATTTCAAGTAATTTAATCCCCATTTTAAATAGATTCACTTTTAAGTAGGGTTTTCCTCAGCATGATTTTCCTCAGTTTATAAGGACTATTGTATACTTAATTTTATTTTACAGAAGAGCAAATTTATGCTCAGAGGAGTTAAAATGCTTTCATGCACTCACAACATTTACTAGCTGTTAATTTGAGAAAACTGTTTTCAGTTAGGGAATTTTGGTGCCAAGCCCAGGTTTCTTTTCACCACACAGCCGTTATTTTTAGATTATCTTTTTTAAAATATTCTATATTGTATCATAATTTTAAGTATCTTTTTTTTTGGCAGTAACCTCCACTATTTCCCCCATCACATGCAAGTTCACTATTGCCAAAACAGTTCCGTCATGCTCCTGCCATTAGGGGTCCCTTTTAGAATAGTCATTGCTGAGATAGAGTTTGGCTGACTTTTCCATCCAGTCTGCTGTTTAGAATCCCAGGTAGTGTCGGATTACTATCATTGGAGATGGCAGGCCTCCTTGTCATACCGTCCACATTCCATGTAGCTAGATTTTATATTTAAAACTTTGAGACTTGAGAAAGAGTACCTAATTTGAGGGGTGCTTTCTCTGATTATTTAATTTATACAACCAAATATCCCTGACTTACAAAGAAAAAGACACACATTAAAGATGTCGAGTACCCCACAGAAATACCAGGGCTAGGAGTTACCTTTTAGACTCTTGTGCCTTTATTAGCAATTTTTTTCTTTTTTCTTTTATGTTTTATTGATTGTGCTATTACAGTTGTCCAAATTTTTTCTCCCCTTTATCCTCCTTCTGCCCTGCATCCCTCACCCTCCAGTATCCCCCACGCTTAGTTCATGTCCGTGGGTCATACATATAAGTTCTTTGGCTTCTCTGTTTCCTATACTATTCTTAACCTCCCCCTGTCTATTTTGTGCCTAACAATTATGATTCTTAACTGAACTTTAATATCAGGCAATTAAATATAACAACATACTGCAAAATTTAGGTTTGTTATAGGCTTTTTGGTTTTAAAAATATATTGCTGATAGTAATTGGCATTGTTTGGAAGTCTTTGTGATTGGATAGCAAAAGGTAGAGAAATCATATGACTATGCTTTCAGTGAGTGGTTTCAACACTACATTATTTCAAAAAGTAATAGCATCATTTTTTCCCTGTTGTGTCCATTAGGAAGGTTCCCTCCGCCCCTATGTCCAGGAGAGGATATCTATCACATTAGTGGAAATAAATAAAATATTTCTAAAATAATAGCTATCCACGTGCCATCAATTCAAGAACAAGCTTGGAGTTATTTGATTATAATGAAATAGAGCTTCTATAGTTATGATAAAGGCAATACTGAATTGTCATTATTCTTACAAAAACAGGTTTTAGGACAAAATGCAATTATAATGACATTAAGGTAATGGATATTTAGGTCAAGTAAATAAACATAAAGATTATTATAATACTGAAGAGTATATACACAAGAACTAACATCAAATCTTAGGCCAAATGTGTTCATATGGATGAGGTGATGTCTGACCTATCTGATTTGATCTGAGTGGTGATGCTGGGGAGAACATTTACCCAAACAGCCAACGATGCAGAATGGGTAGACCCTATTCTTCACCAAACCCATGTTATCTCTGACAAAATTTTACCATCACCCACAGTTTTTTTTTAAACATTTTTGGTACTATCCTTGCTGTCTTGACTGTACCTACCCAGCATCCTGACTAATATAGCTTCTGCTGGATCACAAGTTCCACAGTTTGAATTCTATTCTGCAACATAGGAGTTTTTTGACCTTAGAAAAGTGATTTAAACTCTCTGTGACTCAGTTCCCTCATCTATAGGGAATATAATAGAATTTCCCTCTAGGATTGTTATGAATATTGCCTAGTATGTGGTACCTGCTTAATAATTATACTGGTATTATTAAATTATTACATATTATCTGATACCAGATAATATCATGTAGATAATTTATGAATATATGAATTAAACAAATATTTAGTTAGTACTTAAAATATATGAAACACCACTTTAGGGACAGAAGCCCAAACTTCAAGGAATTTAGAATTCAGTGGTTAGAACTTCCTGGTTTTCTTCAAGGGTCTTCTCAGACAGCATTAGTTTACCACCAAATCTATGATAATATTCTGGTGGCCAATAAGATATCTAGTGCACTGAAAATGTGAGTCACCCCTGCTTGTCTCTAAATTTGAAAGCATCTAAGAATTGTCCCTACCCAGGGCCTGAATTCTACATAGAAGTGAAGTCATCACTAGCTTTCCAGTTCTGAAGATATAAATGTGGAATCTTTGGAATTGACTAAAAGACCTCACTTTTAATAGCTTTACCAACATTGTCTCATCCTACTCTTTCCCTGACTCTCTCTGTTCCAGACACACTGGCTTTCTGTCAGGTCCTTAAATGTGTTCTACTTCTTTTCATCTCATGACCTCCTCACGTGCTCTTTCTTCTGCACGCACGGACACACTCTGTATTATGTTTGGCTTACACTACTTATGATTTCTGCTTAAAGTTCAACTGCTCAAGGAAATGTTTCCTGATTCCAACCCAGAATGGGATGCATCCCTATCACATTCTCTAATAGGACCCTTGGTGTTTCCTTGAATGTTTTATCACAAATACAATTACATAATTAATCTGTAACAACAACGGGAGAACATTATATCCACAGATATAATAGTAATGAAACTGTATGTGCATAGTACCTTAGCAGTAAAAGAAGAGTAGCGAAAAGAGTGAGAGAGAGAGATATCAGGAGAGAGAAACACAGACACTTAAATTCCATCCACTATTCTACTTGATGAGCGTATGACCGAATGCCCCTGGGTATGGGTATGAGTTGACAGGAGGGCCCTGCTCTTTCCTCAGTTATTCTTATTAACCAGTTTTATTTCATTATGGAATACCAGAATTTGAACATGTTTTTTAAACAGCACGTCTCCTTCCCATAAGGCAACAACTTTATCTTGTGCTCAGTAGGAAAAAAAAATGTTTTAAACTCTAGGAAAATTAGCCGTGTTGAAATAATTGAGAAAAACAATTGGGCCCTTAGAGTAGAACCTTCCTAAGGGATTGTCTAGGGTATTTTGGATTGTGTGTAATTTTTAACTTATTTGCTAATGTATAGCCTAACAGATAAAGAAGATGCAACTGTATCTATTTTTAATATTTGTAATCCTGGCCTAAAATATAAGTTCTGTGATGGCTGAAGGTACACCTGGCAATTCCATTGCTGTATCCGTAGCACATAGCAGGATGCCTGGGTGATACTACAGCTTAACAAATACATATGCATTGAATGAATTAATATTCTGCTAATGTTTACAGGATCAGTTTATTAGGCAAAAATACACAGCTTGAACTTAGGAACACTGAAGAAGTAGAAGACAGAATTTTAGATCCTAAGCATCATGCAGACCTTAGATAACCTGTCTCTATAGAAACCTAAATTAAGATAGCAGGAAAATTGAAAGCTGGACATGACAAAGTTCAGTGTATTTTATTGAAGACTTGAGTATGGAAGGCAACATTTTGTCGTTTAATTCCCTTTCTAAGCCAAGTTCTACCTGAAAAGCTCACATCTTTCTTAACATTTTAGGTCGAATGAGCAGGACTCGATTTATCATGCTGCCAACCCAAGGGGAAGGACGGCCATGCCCCCCAGAGCTTACTCAGCAGAAAACCTGCCCAGTGACCCCCTGCTACAGCTGGGTCCTCAGCAACTGGTCTGCATGTAAATTGGAGGTAGGTCATGTAATGATGCTTAGAGAAATACCTCTTCATATGTCAAAAGCACTTGTCCGGGCAAACCCATGTGCTGATGGAATAAATTTCACAGCAGCAGGGGCCTGGCACAATGTATATTTATGCAATGGAGTACAGGGGGAAATTCAATAAGATGATTTAACCTCAAGCAGAGTAATACTGCTAGGAAAATACATAACTGTTCATTAGGCACCGGTTGTAATAAGTGGGGTCATAGGGACTGTCAATCTCCTTGGCACCCTCAAGAATTCTGTTATTTTCCTGGCTTGTTGGAAATTTCAAAATATTATTTAATTAGGCAAAGCCCTGATGCTAGAGAAATGCACAGGTTGCTTTAGACTGTATTTCTGTAAGAGGCACATTTAGGCTTAGACACAGTCTTGCATATGGGCAGAAAACCAAAAGCATATGAGAGTTATATTTTAACATTATTATACAAACCAAGGTTCCTATAATTTCCTCAATGATTACTTTTTTATTGGCCTGAAATATAAATGCCTAGAAACATCATCATATATCACATACCCAGAATTTTTGCTGGGTCAGCAAAGATCCTCCACTGCATTTTCTCCCTGGCTTCCTGTATAAGAAAATGCACATTGATTTTTTCTCCTATTTTCTTACTTTTCTAGTTTATCCTTCAGTTCATATTCCAAAGCTTATTTTAATTAGATAACAATCATTTTAATTGTGCATTAAGAAATCTGCAGAGTATTCTCATAAAGATGTTTGGCGCTCCTGTCAGATGACATTTTCATGCAGCATTTCTGTCTGGCAGGAGTTAAATGCCCATGGACTGTGATAAATCCCAGAGGAACAAAAATGTGCAGTACATTTCTTCAGTCTCCTTTATACAGAAAATAATGTAACCATGCTAAGTAATTCAATACTAAACTAATGGCTTTAAATACGGATTTTTTTTTTGTCTACTAGTCTAACATCTTCTTTCCTAAACCTTTAGCAGTTTCTAAATAAGGCTTTGGAATCACAATTAAGAAAATGAAAGGAATATTTTTTCTTATAATTGCAATAAAGGTTGACAGAGTAGAGAAAATAAGCTCAAACAATTCAGCAACCCATTGCAGGGGAAGGGAGGAAAAAGAAATTTAGGAAGAAGGGAGGGAGGGAGGAGGGAGGAGCAAGGGAGGGAGGGGGGACTGACACACTCCACTCTCCAGGTCTTAGCAGGCATGCAAGTGTTACATACAATACCTTACTAGTTCTTCCTACTTTCCATTCTGTCTTCTTGGGTTCAGGAGCCTTTCCTTCACCCCCCACCCAGGAACATGATGGAGAAATGCCAAGTGTAATGTTTCATTTTGTTGTTACCTATTGAGCTTTTGACAGAACCATAGGGACAAGTGGTGGGTTGAGAACATTCTGTAGCAGTGAGGTGAGAAATGTGGGGTTATGGCATCTTCTAGCAATAGCCAGACCTGGAGGCCCTAGAGACCATAAGAGCAAGTGTATACAGAAACTTCAGAGCTGCTCAGAATTCCAGATGAGGTTATTCCCACTAACTGATACATACAGTTCTTCCCTAAGAATTTGGGATGGAATTAAAGCTGTTCAAAGGTACTGTATTCAGGAACTCTTTGCTGCCTCATTATCCCACCTTGTAGATAAAGCCAGTCATTCAGAAGCAAGAAAGAATAAAGAAAGTAACACAAAGAAAAGCAGAGGCAAAAAGGAAAGGGAATCATGATGATATTGGATTTGACTTTGTCCTGAGTTCAAATTGCATTTCTGCTTTTCCAAAGCCTAATTGTGAACCCTTTGTGAGACAGAAAACACAGTATCTTTTTAGTGAGTTGCCATTTCTTAAATTCATATGTAAGCTGAGGTTTGGGAATTACTGATAAAAATACATGTGGACCTTTGCATGCAAGGGAAAAACACTGCTCTCGCAACTGCACTTCTGCTTCTCCTTGTCCTATCATATCCTAACCCACCAAATTCAGGCATATAACCTGCTCATTCACTGAGGGTGGTGATGATATTGAAGTGGCTGATTGCTATCAACAAGTGTCAAACCATAATAAGAGAAGTTTGCACAGAGCCCTGTTGATATGCCAAGTTTGCCCTTATATGACACGGAACAAGATGAGCAAAGGCGAGTGTTTATCCTCAGTCTTCACTTTTTTTTCCCCCTCATTCTTTCCAAGTTCCTCAGCGGATAACTTGTGTCCACACATATGTTGGTTCATCTGTTTTAGGAGCTCAGACTCTTGGAGATTAGCAGGCCTAATTTTGATCAATGGTCTGCCAGTTCTTAGCTCTGCAATTTTTACAAAGTTTCTAAATTCTCCAAGCCTCTTTTTAAATCCTATGTAATAGGGATAGCAATAGTACAAATTTTACTGGGGATTTTCGGTAGGCAGTAGAGAATTCTTTGTTGTTGTTGTTGTTCTATTACAGTTGTCCCATTTTCCTCCATTGCTCTCCCCTGCCACGCCCATCCCCCACTCCCACAGTCAATCCCCACCCTGTTGTCCACATCCATGTCCATGCATCATTTATACCTGTTCCTTGACTAGACCCTTCCCGTTCTTTCCCCCCTTGCCCCTCCCCTTTCCTTTCTACAATGCTTAGCATAGTACCTGGCAAAAAGAAGAGCTTATAAATTGTAATGGCTATTAAAATTTTAATTAAAACTATAATTATGATTATTAGCACCATCTGCCTAGCCACATCTGGTGATGCCAATTAAGAGTGTGCAAAGTCCGTTAATGATCTCGCCAGTGGAAAGTTTTACTGAGAGGATCCTTGGTGTTGACAATCTTGCTCTAAAAAGCCAGGTTCTGTTTTCAGACCCTCGTGTATAAAGTCTTGGGAGTGAGAGTGAGCAAATGTTTGCTTTATGAGTGAAATTATCATTCTGATTCATCTTCATATGTGGCTGCTGTCATCCAAGGTGTGAGAGATTAAGGTTGAATATGGATACAGACTAAGAGCATATTATAGTTTGTTTCGGTTTTTAAAGTGACCCCTGATGTAGACTTGTTTCCTACCATTTCCTTATACTCCATCTCCTGGAATGTCAAACAAAACTCGGGTCAATTACATGTTCTATTTCTGAGGTTCCAGATGGCAGTGTTTTCAAATTTCATACATGCTGCTGGGTCTTCAGATTTTACTCTCCAAGTACACAAAGTCTGATACTCTAAAACAAAATACACACCCTTTTGGGAACCGCCCTGCCTGGTTTCAGAAGCTGTAACCCCCCATGGCTAAGGCTAAGTCAGAGACCTTGGGACCATAAGCCACTAAGGAGACAAAGCTTATCTCCCTGGAAGGGGAGCTGCCTCTGCCCACTTTACTTTACCCTGCTTGGCCCTGAACCTGACCAGGTAGCCAATGATGGGTAAGATTCCTCAAGGGACTGACGACCTAAGACAGGCATTGTCACAAAGAGGCCCACAGGGAAGGACTTGGGGGGCTACAGAAAAAGGGGGTGATGGATCCTCACCCCTCAGCTTTGACAAAGCCTGTCAAAGCTTTGTCAAAAATGAAGAATGAGAGTCCTCATTCTGTCTGCAAGAAGTCTCCTAATCTCCTGCCTGCCTTACTTCCCCTGCCTGACTTAAGCCTGAAACAATGCCAGAGATGGGTGCAGCCCTGTGCTGGAAAGGGCGGGTTCCCTGGGGAGATCAGGCCTAAGAAAGAATACATAAAATCCTGTGAAACCTGCTTTGCTAATATCCTCAGTTTAAATGATAAGGGTCCAAGCCTGAAATGAGTTTGTTTCCCAAAGTCTTATAGCCCTTTAGCTAACTGACCCTGACTCAGAATAAGCCCTCAGAGTTCTTTGTATGTTATCTGTTGTTTGATCCTTACTGCCTGACAATGAGTGATGAGCTTTACCTGTATTCCTGTGCAAATTGAACCCAATAAAAGCCCATTGAGGAAAGGCTCTTGGCCCTTCTCCTTTGAGAGATTGGCCACCTTTGGTCCCCAAACAGATCAAGTCTTGGTAGACTTATTCTCATCTGTGGTGGCCGGGTGGGCGGGGGGGGGGGGGGGGGTCCTGCGGGCAGAGCCCCTCTACAACACCCTAGACGATTCTTAGATCCAGTATGTAGAATAATAAGTTATAAGAGAGAATCCTCCCCTAATATGAAATTTAACTTACAATAATTATTTTCTACTTTACGGAGTAAACATTTTCTGCAGCATTTGCTTTGAATGAACCTACTGTAAACTGATTTTAAACCTCCACTTATCTTCAAAATAAAAGTACTTAGATTCAAAATTAAGGTGCATTTTTTGCCAATTTCATAACAGCTGTAAAAATGATTAGAGCAATTATGGGGTATTGATAAATCAACTGTGAGAATTGCCATCTTGGATAAATGAATTATAATTCTTGCTAAAACATCTCTAGGAGAGGATGTGATGGTCCTGGTTTCTGTGCCTACTCGGATTCTGGAGGCTTTAAGTTCCTACAATTTGGACCTCCTCCAAGTTGCACCTTTTCTTTTTGCCAATGCGCCTTTGAATCCTGACTTCCTCACATAAAGAATTTTTCTCAGCACAGCCATTGTGTACCATCCTGCCCCTCCAGTGGTCCATCTACAAGCTGCCCTTGACACAAAGGCAGCCACTGTGCCTTGTGCCTTGACCTGGCTGCCACTGTGCCTTGACCCGGCTGGTGCCCAGCAGGTCCATCAGCCCCAATCACCTGTTCCATGTCCTGGAAAACTGTTCCAACTGCTTTAGCTGACCACCTGAAATATTTTTACTCCTGCCACTGCAAGAGCCACAGTAGCTCCAAGCCCGAGGCAATGCAGTTTGAGTCCAGTGGTGGAGAGGAATAAGGAGGTGAAATCCAGTGTCCTAGTGCAGAGAACAATTACCATACTGTTACCTAATAATGGATTGGTGTGTTATAGCACATAGTGTTCCTGGCTGCAGGAACAGAGATGCAAAGGCTTGCACACTTCTTCTCTCCCCTCTCCCTCTCATGCTCACCCTCACCCTTCAACCATACCAGCAGTAGTCAGAAAAGCTCTAGCTCTTCCACCAACTTCTGGACTTAATGGAAACTGAGTAGCACACCTTGGAAGCACAGAACAGTTAATACTCCCTGGGATGATGGTTGGTCAATGAGAAGTGGATCCAAGGAGGAGCTGGCACTTATATGCCTCTCCCTTCCTCCTCGGCCCCTCGTGGATGGTACTGAGGCACAGTGATACCACGTGGCCTGTCTGAAAGATGTTAGGTGACCAAGAAAGCAACTGTGTTAACTTCGAAGTTGAGGCCACCTTAGTAACACCACCTTCTATCTGCTTTCCTTCTGTTCCTGATTCATTTCTTTTACCCTTGATCTTGCAAGGAGGGAGTTTACCTCCCTATGGGAAAAGCTTGCCTGAGGCTCTGTTTTTTAAGGTATTTGTGCAAAAAGAGAGCTATCATCTGAAGTTATCAAAATAGCCAATGGACTTCTTTTTGAAGTATGAACAAACACCTGGCTAAAACTGAAGAAAGAACACTCGTTTTATGAACATCTGGCCAAAATGTGGAGTAGGAAACCTTACATCAAACAAATGCTTAGGCCAGGTGACCAGTAAGACCCCTTCAATTCTAAGCCTCTGTTTCTGAGAGACACTGTACATGTTTTTTTCTAATTGCCAAGAATAATCTGAGTGGTCTTTGTAAATATCTTCAAAGAACATTATTCATCACAAAACGCATGCTTGGAAATCAACTCACAGCAATAGAGAAAATCAGTATTGCACCGGAAACCCCAGCCTAATCCATATGAGAAAGCGCTGAGTTCCCCCTGGGGGAAAACAAGCAAAGTGAGAAAGAAATGTATGCCCTGTGGCTGTGCATGTTCTTTAGGGAGAGTGATTATAGTTTAGGCCATTTTATCACATACTCCTAGACAAATTACACATTGTTTTTTCCTTTTCAGTCAATTCTGGCTGAGTTCCAAAATGAATGGTCATATTCTGAGAACAGAAATTTCATGGCATAAATTTGCATTTTTCTTCAGCTTCTCTATTAACTCTTGAAAAATTGCTTAGTGATACTTTATTGTTAATAGTTGAAAGGTAACTCCCAAGAGGAGGAGCCTGCTGAAATATACAGCTAGGAGGGTTTGCCTTTTTTTTTTTTTTTTTAAACAAGAGGTAGCGGGAGCCAAAGCTCTAAGATACTAATTACTTGGGTAATTCTGACAGTATCCTTTCCTCTCACAGGGTGGAGACTGTGGGGAAGGAGTCCAGATCCGCAGCCTTTCCTGTGTGGTCCACAATGGTTCAGGCTCTGCTTCTGCTATACGTGTAGACGACACAAGGTGTAAAGAAACACCCCTTCAGGATGCCATCCTGAAGCAGCTGTGTTCTGTGCCTTGCCCAGGTATGCAATTTTAAACAATTGGGAGTGCCTTCCATGGTGATCTTACTTACTTACTTACTTACTTACTTACTTACTTACTTACTTACTTATTTATCTTTTTTTGAAGCTCTATCTCATCAAAATTGAACTTTTAAACTAACTTTAACTCATTTTAATTGTGGTTATAACTTTGGAATGTACACATAGCTTCAGTGGAGGCAGTGTAGGCCAGAGGAAAAGGAAACACTGGACGTGGAAATTTAAGAGCTAAGTTAGAATCCTGTCTCTCACTTCTCTGGTGGTTTACCTGGAGCATAGAAAATGCGTTAATAATACCTGACCTGACAGCACCTAGCACACTGGCCTGCACTCAGAAAGTGTTGACTGAATCCGTGAATGGATGAACCTCTGGGGATGGCATGTTTGGGACAAGTAAGGCTGTCTGTTCGTGAAAGCACTCTGTTATGTCCTATGTAATTGTGAAGGTCATTAACAGTTACATAAAGTGTATAAGTTTATTTTAATTCTAATAACTTACAGTATATGGCATAAGTTTAAGGTGGCTTAATATATTTTATAGTATGACATGTAAAATACATGTGCATGTATATAAACATATACATACATGTGTACGTATATACACAGAAGTGTGTGTATATTTAGTTTATTAAATTCAACATTCTTTAAGCTCGAAGTTATTCACTTCAATGACCAACTTATTCTCTTTATATTGTTTCTCTGAACATCAAGTTTATGTTATGCTGCCTCTTGAAAACTTACTTTAATCTTTACATTTTCCTTTTTAAAATGTTTATTATCACTGGCAGACACATAGTGTTCTCTAAATATGACTATGATTTGAAGCAAAGTAATGCCAGTCTAGTTCTGGCACTCTCTTCCTAACCTCTATTGAATCATAAAGTAATTAATCATCCTTAGTACTTTCTAATTGGGAAGTTGGTCAAGGCACAGCTGTGGTACCTGAACCCACCCACCACTGCTGCCACCACCACGAATCTCACTGTGAACCTGTTCGTGTAAATGTTGTCAAGTGTCAGCTTCCGTGTTGTTTCCCCTGCTTTGCACCGCACCATCGCCCAGGAGACTGCCACTTAACGGAATGGTCAGCGTGGAGCCCGTGTGAATTAACCTGCATCGATGGCAGAAGCTTCGAGACAACGGGCCGCCAATCTAGGTCAAGGACATTTATAATTCAGTCTTTGGAAAACCAAGACAGCTGCCCCCAGCAGGTTCTAGAAACACGTCCTTGTACAGGTACCAAGAGCACTTTTCAATTCTCAGCTGTGATTGATGAAGCTTATTCTTTTCTTATGTCAGGTATAATAGCACTGCTGTTATTTTATTTGCTTGCAGGAGGCAAATGTTACCACTACACGTGGAAAGCTAGTCTTTGGAACAATAATGAGCGGACTGTATGGTGCCAGCGTTCAGATGGCATTAATGTCACAGGTATTTCTACCTAAGGTCCATGTGGGTACTTCCAAAAGTTGCTGAGTGTTACTGTTTGTGAGGAGAATTAGCTTACAGATTATAAGAATGGAAAGACTGGACAGATGACCTTAGATGATCTTCTTGTCAAATTGCCACTAGGCCTTTGCATCTCAGAAAGCAAACAATTCTATATGAAGACCCGTAATATATCACAGAAGTTAAAGAAATAGGCTGAAACACAATTAAATTCTCTTAAATATCATGATCTGGGACAAAGACTGAAAAGACAGATGCTAGCTTAAAACAATGGTCTCTAAAATTTTAAATCATGTTCTTTCTTAGTAAAAAGTGTTTGAGGGCTTATTTCAACATATCACATGCTTATGTATCATATTATATGCTTATATATTATGAAACATACAGAAATTAAATTTTAAAGGGTTTATTAGGATATATAACAATTTAATACATTGTATTTGTTAGTGCAGCAAAAAATTTGCTGTATAGATGCTTATATTCATTCACTGGAAGCTTAGTTTTTAAAGATGGTGAGAGCCATGATTATTATTTAATATCAACATGTAGACTGAGGGGAGGGTTCCTCATTCCTGACAATGGATATGATTTGATCTACAAGCAGCCTTAATTATCCTAAAGTGTATTTTTATGCCTTCTTATCAGAGGTCATTAAATTGCCATTGTTGTTATTAGTACTAGACTGACAAAGAACTTATTGTAGGGAGACTTTCTGTTCTTCTATAGGAGGAATAAGATCGTCAGTTCTGCCTTTTCCTTGTATATTTGTTTTTGCATTGTTGGTATTCCCTTCAATCCAATGTTTATTCACTCAATAATTTATTTTAAGCTACCTGTACATTTTATGTTATTATTAAAACTTTTGTAAATCACCTTGAGCAGGAACACGGAAAGCACCACATGTACTCTGCCACATAGGGAGGGGTAGAGGGGCGCGGGCTGCGCTCTCGTTCTCCCGTTCCCTGCACAGGGTACTTCACGCACAAAGTACGCGTGGACACTGATGCATGCGCTCAGGTGGCTGAGTGTTCTTAGAGCTTAATTTCATTTCTAAAGTGTAAGCAAAAATGCTGTATAAGCTATGTAAATTCAAATATTTTCTTCTTGGTTCTCACAAGACCCCTCCTGCAGGGGTTCACACACTGCACTTTTGGACATCGCTGGTTTAAAAAGTGAAAAAAAAAACCTCCGAACACAATTGGTAGCAACAGAACTGTGTGGTTATTGCCACTCATGCCCACAATTAATAATTTCACACCAAAGTGCTAAGTCTGGAGTGTGGTTTTTTAAAAAACAATTGTGTGGATTATTTTCTAAGTAACTGGGGATTTAGCTGCTTCGTTCTTAGGGAAAGTGTAGATTTGACAGACATAGGCCAATGCTTTTTGATAGCTATAAAATCAAACTACAATGGGTTGGCGATTATAGTAAGGCAAAGGCTACAGTATAAATGCAACCAATATTATAAATAAAGCTTAAATACTGCCCTTGAATAGTATGCAAGTTCTTTGCTCAGTACTCAGAATGTAGGAATGCCAGGCTAACATGTAAGTGATTTTCAGGTTACAGAAGCATGCATCATTCCATCCCCTTACTCAAAAGCATTTAATGAGTTCTGTGCAAACTACTGTGTCGGCTGTATGACTGCTCCTCCTGGAGCCTGTACATTTGCTCTTAACAATGTGTGTGGGGGTCAGAGGGTGTGTATGTATGTATGTGTGCCTGTGTCCTGATTGAAATGTTTTAAAATGTTAGCAAAGTGTTTGATATTCTGGGCCCACAAATTGATTAGTGTCCTTCTTTTAGCATTTGGTTATTGGGAATTGACCTAGTGTCTAGTTGGGGTATTCTAGAACTGGAGAAAAATATATGTAGAATAAGTCTCAAGCAGATGTATTTTATGCTCCTGAACTTAAATTGAGATTTCACCAGTTCTTTTACCGATGCTGGCAGCAAAGACTATCCCCTCAAGCATAGCTGTACAATGGAACCACATTGCCAGTGAGCAGGTATAAAAAAATCTACTATAAATAGCTTCTGTTAGCAGAGCCTCCCATCTCAATCCATCCTGTAATAATCAATAAAAGACTGGACCACATGTCAGCCAATGGATTTATAAAAAAAATAATAACTGTTACAAAGTGGCCCATGCCAGAAAGGGAAAAAAAATGTTTTTAACGTTTATCATAGAAAAATCTGCAAATGATGGTGGGATTTCCGTTGTAGGAGGCTGCTCCCCTCAGGCACGTCCGGCTGCCATTCGCCAGTGTAACCCAGCCTGCAGAAAACCTTTCTCCTACTGCACACAGGTGAGTCTGTGCTGGAGACTCCTATAAGTATTTTAATTGCTGTGTTGTACATATGCTGTTGGATGTTTGCCAGTCCGTGAGAGTCAGGCAGCAGTTCCACGTGCCCACGATACCATCTAGAGGCGTCTGTAGGAATAACCACAACTATTCAGAACGTTTTTGCAGGGGCATGTGTTATGGCAAGTAGTCTTTTTTCTATAAATCTGTCGATAGGCAAATCTGTTTTTTCAGATATCTCATTTATATTAGCTCTAGTTGTCAATAAATATTCTCTACTGATTTATTCTTTGATTCTTTGCCTTTCATCTACCTAAACTATTTTGAAAGTTATTATAAATACATGTTCATATTTGCTAAATATTATTTAGCAAAATTGATTACAAATAATGTAGTGTACATTTTTATTTTTTGTTGCTTTAATTTAATTTTTATGGTTTATGCTGTTACAGTTCCCACTTTTCTCCCTTTCCCCACCTCCTCCCAGCCCCACTGTCTCCCCACCCCAAGCTAGTCCCTATATTGTTGTCTGTGTTCATGGGTTGTGCATAAATGTTCTTTGGTGTATAGTTCAATTTAAATTAAATAAATGCTTATGTATAAAAATTATATATGTATACATACACACATGCACATACATTTTTAGAGCAGAAGTCCTTTTCCCTGTTCTCCCATAACTCCCATCTACCAAATGCTCAGGAAATAATGCAAAATGCGCAATGTATTCTAATCAATGGCACTTGTAATCTGCCATTGTAAATGCATATATAATTTTTAAAGAGTTGTGTCATGTTCCTCAAACAGGTTTCTTTTCATACACATGTGCCTTTGGTGAAGTTTTCTTTTTTCTCCCCTTGGGCTGCCCTCTTGGAGTGCAGAACCAAGCCTACAAGCAAAGAGATAGTTCAGACCAGCTATTGATGGATGGTAGCAGGTGAGAGAGGCATTCAGCAGCTGGGGCAGCAACAGAGCTCCAAGAGCACATATCTCAAAGAAGATATGTACACAGTTCCATTGCTTTGCTTCTTACTGCCGAGGGCAGATTGGAGTGAGTGGGCAGGAATCTGAAACAGCTAATGGGAAAAGTTGAGGACAATTTGATTAAATGCCTTAAACATCTCCCTGAGAGAAAAAAGCATGTAGTTAGTACCCTCTACTGACAAATTGTAATTTCATATTTGGAAGATGTAAGAATGGTAAACCACTAGACAAAGCTGATGATTTCCTTACCAATTAACTTTAGAATTCAGAAAGATGAACTAATAGGATTTTCATCTTTTTGGCAAGTCTGTTGATGAAAACCCCAAAATTGTCATGACATATGCAGATATTAAATGATTCCAATAAATTGGTCATCTGCACAATTCAACGTGTAACCGCAAAAATATTTTTTTACGCTGTAGGGTGGAGTCTGCGGTTGTGAGAAGGGCTATACAGAGATAATGAGATCAAATGGTTTTCTGGATTATTGCATGAAAGTACCAGGCTCAGAGGACAAAAAAGCTCATGTGAAAAACCTGTCTGGGAAAAACAGACCTGTGAATTCAAAAATTCACGATATGTTTAAAGGATGGTCTCTTCAACCCCTTGATCCAGGTATGTTTCAGTTATGTGTTAAGAAATGTACATTTTCAAAAAAAACAAATAAACAAACAAAAAAGAAATGTACATTTTCGTATGGGGGATTAGGGTTCACTTTGAGAGGACTGGAAGAAAAAAGGAAGAGGCAATGTGATCCCTTTTAAATGTAAAATTTTTCATGGATTGTTTAGGATAAGTCTGTCAATCCCAGTCTAAGAGACACTGAAATAATCAAAATATTAACCTTTAAAAATACCTTTTAACTGTAAAGGATCTCTGCAACAGTATATGCTTTTACAACTGTAAATGTGTATGTAATTAAGTTAAAATAAAAAATTGGAACGGATTCTCAGGAACATGCAGATACCTGAGGAAATGTCCCAGGACCCTGTCTGGTTTGAGAAACAGGTGAAACAGCAGAGAGCATCAGTTTCAAATGCAGCCAGACCTCGTGGACATCGTGGCTCAGAATGTGCCTGTTTTGTGACTGAGTATAATTTCTTCACCTCTCGGGGCCTGCCTCCTCTGTGAGATCAGTCTAGAGGCACCTACCCTGCAGGACCGCCATGAGTATTAGCACAGCGCCAGGCCTGCAGGGTTCAGGGATTTGTGGTTATTAAGGACAGGAATGAACATTTACTATTTTTGTATACCCCCATGGTTCTGTGCTGGCTATATTGCATGAATCTTCTCATTACGTTCTTGCAACCTAATGAGATGCTATTATTCTCATTTTAGAGATTAGGAGTCTGAAACTGCCCATGCAAATTAATTTTAGGAAAGTCACACTACTAGTAAGTGACAGCAAGCTTTGAAAGGTAGATCGTTAAGGCCCTTACAGAGCACTGGTCTCTGCTTCCCACCTTGTAAAGCAGGCAGAAAGTGAAAGCGAGATACTCTGCCTATCACATATTCCTTTTCTAAGAAACAAAATGCTGCTAATGACTGAGCAAAGTCGCATGACTGAGGGGGCAGGGAGAGGGAAGTTAGAGACAAAACTCAGGCAAAATATACCCTGGGAACTTTGCTTCCAGATCCTAGGCCTTCGCTGGACCAAAAATGCCTTGATGATGTGCTTCAATAAAGCAAAAACCAGAGCCCAGCCCAAAGACCCCTAGATCACCAATTTTGAAGGATGACTACAATATCTTAACTCACTTTTGATTCCCCCATATGTCTAGGTATGCCATAGATGTTTAAAAACATCTCATCCATGTTGTGACTGAGTTAATCAGTTTATTTAACTTTAAAAGGTACATGATATAAAGTGTAGCCAGGCTCCCCTTTTGCTTATAGACCATATTTCAGAAGAGAATTGGGGTAAGACATATTTCAGGGAAATGAGTCTTCAAATCCACAAGTGAAGTCTTTAACCTTGTGGGTTCTCATTAAAGCATGAATAATATGTATGTTAATATATATTCACATGCAAACTATTGTGTATGTATGTATGTATGTATATATATATATATAAGCATATATATAATATATGGGGTCTGGGACAAATGACACCCCCTTTTTATTACAAAATCATGAGCATGTGATTCTGTAACATAACACTATCACCCTCAAGCACACCGTATGACATTTTAGGTGAAATGTTCAAATTAAAACTATAAATTATTACACCCATATTATTACTCTACCAACCACACTCAAGCAGGCGTCACTTCTGCCTGACACTGTGTATTTAGTCTGGGCACAGGGGGTATAACTTGTACTGTTTTCATGAGGAGAATGTAAATTCAGTCATCCTCTAGGAGGGCACCTGTGCAATACTCAGTGACCTGCCGAGCACTGTGACCTAACGTGTCTGCCCTAGCCATTCATCATTCCAATATATACACACATCCTAAAATAAGCATGTAAATGCTATTCATTACATGACCACTTGTTGGATCACAAATGAGTGGAAGCAACATCAATGTGTAAAATAGAACAATGAAAAACAAAATGGTACACTTATGTAACATATATCATAGAGATATTAAAATAAAATAGACTTACAAGCTAGAATGAAAATACTTCTAACATATATTTTAAGTGAAAATAAGTCCAAATCAAAGGGAATGATGTGCATCACTCCTGTGTGTGTGCTGGTGTGCACAAACTCACGCTTGCGTTTGTGGAAACAACTGGGCAGTGTTCACAGGGAGACCGGTAACTGACGGCCCCTGGGTGGGGGACTGAGGGATCGTGGCAGGAAGACGTATTTTTCACCACATATCTCTCTGTGTAGTTGAAATTTGGCCCTACCCATTATGTTATTATAAAAAGTTATATGAATTCTTTTTGTTTAAGTAACATAATTACAGGTCATGGACCACATACCTCTCCATTGGGGATTTAAAAGCACTGGATTCTCCCGATACTTCAACTTTGTTAGGTGTAGGGGTAATAAGAGTAATGGTGCATATTCACTCACTCACGGGAGCCTTTTTAAAATTATCAATGTAAAAGAGTCAGGCTGGGGGATTTCATCGTGAGTGTCTGAACGAGGTCACAATCAGAGCTTTGTAAAAGATTTTGGACCACAGAAAGGTATCGTTACTACATTGAAACCTCAACCTAAAACCTGAATGAGGCTTGAAAGTGTCTTGTAAGCAAAAACTATTGTAAGTGGTCATTATATAACTGAATGTAATTACACCTTTATTCCAAAGAAGTATTGTTTACAACAGATTTTGATTATTTTTCCCCTTATGGAGACATTTAGAATAAGATACTAATATCTGTGTCTTAGACCCGCAGTTAATTAAATTCATATAGTATAATGAACCTTCTGGGTGTGTATATCTTTCAGAAAGGAATACAGTTTCTTGCGTAGAATTCTATGTTTACTTAACTGTATGCTCATATAAAATAGAGCAAACAATGCTGGTTTCAGGAACAAGTCAGTATCTACCATATACAGAGAAACATGTGTACTCTCACGTCAGACCTTATATAGAAGTCACAGAATCGACCAGACTGTTGAGTTAATCTAGTTTTCTTTAATTCTGGCAAATATCAAATAAAAATATATATTTGTACACATATAGTTATAATTTTACAGTAATTTGGTAAATAGATGAGCTTATTTAGTCATGAAGTTTTTGTTCACTCAACATCATTCAGGAAGCAAAGTCACCAAAAATGGTCACAGGAATTTTCTTTGCATGCAGGATTGTTTCTTACTAATAATTTATTTTCTTGTTCTATTTATGTGGTCAAGATGTTTTACAGTACTATTGTGTTACATGTACAAGAAAATACACACACGAAAATAAATTCAAAAGAGCTTGCCAGCTAGATTTTATGAAGTAATGATTGTTGGTGTTGGTTAGCACTGTGAAATTTTTCAGACTAACATTTTACATTTCATAATTGTCAAAACTGGGTATTTGTGTTTATGATTTATGGAAGACTCAGAATTCAGATGAAAAGTAAAGATGTCGTATGCTAAGCTTATTGTTTTATCTCTATTTTAAACAGATGGCCGAGTAAAAATTTGGGTTTATGGTGTTTCAGGTGGTGGTTTTCTTATCATGATTTTCCTAGTATTTACTTCCTACCTTGTTTGGTAAGTACTGATTATTAGTTTGTACTCCATGTTTTTGTGGGTATCATGTTATACTAGTCGGGACAATTAACCATTATAACAGGACACTTGAACCCACAAATAAATGACAAAATTATTGAACAGTTGGAATGAGAGATCACTATCTTTATGATCCTCATTTGAAATAACATTCTTTTGTTTAATTTTCAGATAACATCAGAAGGTACATGAGACCAATCATGGGTTAGGACTTTCCTTTTTTAGCCTTGACTTATATGAGCACTTTTCAGCTTGGCAGTGGTTTCTATGGGTGGCCATCTCCTGAGTCCCAGCCCCAGACATTTCTGATTCAATGGATCTTATGTGTGGCCAGGTTGTCTAGGCATTTAATAGTATCCTGACTAGTTTCAATGTACAGACAAAGCTGAGAACCATTACTCTAGGTAATTCAAGTTCCTAAGTTTTTTTCTTAAATTTTTCTTTTTACCAGTTAGGTTGGTTCAAACAACCTGCTGGTAACATTGTAATTATAGATCCAAGTGTTTATCTACATCAACCAGCTATTCAAGAAAATTTGATTGTCAATTCCAGGAACTCCATTTTGTAAGTGATTAGTTCCTGAAAATTTATTATTCTCAGAAAAGGATGATTAGATTTTGTACAGAATATATTTTAGTTGATGAGCTTCTGTTGAAACTAGACAGAAGTAAATACATTTGAATGTTTTCAAGTATGCTGAGAATATTTTATTAACTTCCTAAGCAGAATTTTCAAAGGATTTTTTTATTCTCATGAGATCAAAGTGTTACTTTACTTTTTTCTCCCTTAAAACTTTCATCCAAGTTTTAATCTCAGTTTAAATCCAGCCTTGTACATAGAGCCTTAAATTTGGTTTCCAATGCTATATAGGTTCTTAAACCTTTGCTCTTGGTCAGCAAAAGTTAGTGAAGCAAAAAAGATGACTTTAATGTTTTTTCTACCACCTATAGTGATTGAAATTGAATCTCTAGAAATTGTATTACTATTCACCTTATTTTACCTTCAACAGGGTTGTAGTAAAAAGTAACACCCTAAGTTAGTCATTCACGCTTTAATCAAATGATTTAACCATTTTTAATATCTGAATTGCCTAGATGCTGTTTTAATGAAAAAATGGGAGGTTGAAAGCCTTATGTGAAGTTTAGAGGGATAGGACGCATCCACCACCAGAAAAGGCTAGAAAAAGAGGAGAGTTTTAAATTGCAACAAAGGACATGAAGTTTGAGAGACGAGAAACTGCTCTTCAAACAAGGGCCTAATACATTAGGGTAATCAGACAATCTACTGGTCTTTCAAAGCTTGACTGTGTTCTATTTGTTAATAGCCACATCCCTAATTCCAGACTCTATGGCTCCCACATTCCTTGAATATATAAGAGATCTAAAATTAACATTTAGTATCAATAATGCTTATAAACTTTGCCTTTTTATGTTTCTCCATTCCCTCCAACTTAAAACCATGTTAACCTTAATCATTCCTTTGATTACAAGTATTTACTGAGGCTCTGCCTCCCTGACTATAAGCTCTGGTGGTTAATCAGGTACAACACTGAATTCTGATAACAAACAATTTTCTAGAAATGTTTAATATTAAAAAAATCAATAGAATTTTTCCTCACTTTTCAGTGAGGACCAAGTTACATAAATATTTTTGTGCATTACTTCTCACATCTATTTTTGTTCAGCCTCAGTGCCTGGTGGTATTGATCCATTCCTCTTTGGCAAGTGATACAATGTGTCCATATTTGGACTCATTACAAATGCTCCCTTCTCCAGTCTGCAGCCAGATTAGTTTTTCTTAACCTTAGTGAGGTGACGGGCCCCTCCCTACTCAGACACCAACCGAGACTCCGCATTGACAGCAAAATGAAGTTGTGCTTTGCCTGCCCAACTAGTCAACAAAAGTCTTCCACAGTCTGCACCTAAACAACTCTTTCAACTCCAGCTTCTACCATTAGCCTATGCCTGGCAAAGTCTGGTGGGCTGTATACTCCCAAATATATTTAAGTCCTCATTTTATCATTGAAGAAATTTTTAAAACACAAAAATATTACTTTATTGATAAACTTTATCTTATTTTGATAAAATAGTCAATTTTATCCTATTTTTAAAAATATTTAACCATTCAGTTAGTTATACCTTCTCATCAATAATTCTCTACTATGTATGATTTCATTTTTATTAAAAAATTATCTAATTTCATAACAGTTTTATTCAAAGTTCATACCTATCTTTCAGATCTATCACTTAATCATTATTGTAGGCTCCCATCCTACAAATTCAGTTTTTCAAGCTTATCATATTTGTTTCTATCCATTAAGAAAAACAACTTTATGCATTATAAAGGTAGCTCTTCGTAATATAAAGATTTATAGGGGTTGAATATAAGGCTACAACATCTCTGTGCAGGATAATTTGGGAGAGAGAGGTAACTTTATTTAGAGCACTTAGGATGGACCTTCTAATTTTACATGGAGGCTTCTGCTTCCGTGGCTTACTCCTTATATCCCATTCATCAAGAATAAGTTTTTCATCTCTAGCTGCTGGCATTCCACCCTTCCTCCCCAGTAAAACTCAAATGTCAACATTTCCTTATCACACAATCTAGAATAACTTGTCCATGCCTCCTCCCTCATGTCATTTACTCCATACTGGTATTGTAGTTATTTGTATAAGCATCCTCCTCCTCTACCAAACCCCAAAAACTTTATGGGAGGGAGGGCAAGAGGTGTAATGGCTATATTTTACTGATATATCTGACAAACGTGTAATGAACAAATGAATAAATGAGTATGTAAGTAAAACATATAATGTACTACTCATTATTTTTAGAGACAAAGGTCATGGAAAATGCCGAATATTTATATGTCAAACAAAATACTTTACACGGATTGCTTTATTCAGCCCCGATGACAAGCTAATGAGATGTTGCTTTTATCATCCTTACTTTAAATAGAGAAAAGTTAAATAATACACCCAAGGTCATCAGCCTGGTAACATCTACTCCAGGTTTTCCTAACTCTAGAGCATGTGCTCTTTCCACTGGTCTTCCAGTCTCCATAGTTTGTTTCCATTTTTGTAATTTCCAAACTCCTTTTGACAGAATGCAGTGTCTGCTGTTTCCATGTTTTTTAGAGGCTCTTTATTTTTCATTTAAATTAAGCTACAGACTCAGGAAGAGGTCTAACTGATATCAAAACACATAGCATATAACTTTGAGCTGTCTAGGAGCTTCCTAAAGAATCCAAGTAGATACTATCACAGCATATACTTCTATTAAATAGCTTGCAAAAGAGTTGCAGGAGGATAGTTTGGGAGATTTTATATTTTCCTCCCCAAATAAAAGGCTTAAGACAAGACAACTGCCTAATATGCCAAGTCTCAGGTATGCACTTTAGATGAAAATTATTTATAATAAAATTTGGAAATGCTTTTGAGAAAATATAGAAAAGTAGTCTTCTTAAAAACTTCTTCATTCAGACACTATTCTGTACCTCTGCCAATACTCTTTGAAGTTTTTGAAATATTGCTGATGTTACAGCTTCTCTGGCAGTAAAGATCCATGAGGCAATTAATGGGGACAACCACTAGGTGAGCTTGTAGTTAATCTAGACATAATGCTTGGAAGTTACTCCAGATAATGACATCCATTCTACCTTGCTCAGCACAACTCAATAAATGGGCTCTTATTCTGCTGAAGTTTGAGAGTGGTGCCCCCACTTCCAGAGGGTCAGACCTCAGGAATATCTGCCTACACAAAAGACAGTGTCTGGCTTTCATCAAACTATTTAATCTCCACTGGCCTGGTGATGAGTCCTTGTGGCTTGAATCCAACATTGCTAAGAGCTAGCAGCTTGCCTGTCAGTTCATAATGAACTCACTTTTCTGGCTGAATGGGTTTATACTTTGCTAAGATGCAAATGGTTGTGGAAGAGGTCACTTATAATGTGCCCCTCAATGATCTCTCATCGCCACAGTTGCATGATGTATTAGAGAATGACGGTGGTGCCCTATGTGCCCAGCATTTATGGGTCCTGATTTAGTGCGATCATATCTTTTCTGATACCAAAATTGAGGTGAAATATGTATAAAAATAAAATGTATTTTAAGGGTATAATGAATATCAGTAAGGGAGAAAGAAAAGGGAGCAGAGGCCTCTAAACACAAGTCTCCTGGGAATTTTGGGTCAGGATGGCAGAGTAGGTAAATGCTGTGCTCCCATCACCCCACAATCACATCAAAATCAGAACTAAATTATAGTACCATCATCAATGAGAATCATCTGAAGATTAGCTGAACAAAAGTCTTATAACTAAAAATATAAAGAAGCCACATCAAGGCTGGTCTGAACCACTTTCAGAGGCTTTTTCACACAAGCAGACTGTCTCAGCTTATGCTATTGACTTTCCTAAAATCTCCCAAAGGTCCACAAACCCCAAACAAATTACAGTTGGCCCTGGCATACAGTATACCTCTTGGGAAGCAGACCCAATTCTACAACTAGTGGCTGCCTGCTTCACTTCACAGTACAGCATCTCCCAGGCACCTCCAAACCCTGCAAAGGTGGCAACCAACCACAGATCACTTTTTATCCCCTACCACATGGCCCCAGGCTGGACACATGTTATGGCTGACCTTGGCTTGCACCAGAGCCCCTCTTAAGAGAGCATAGAACAAACATACCCAATGTCCAGCTTCAGATTATACCCAGAGTACCATGCAACCAGCACCACAAATGAAACATCCAAGTATGGACTTGGTGAGCACTAGAACTCGGCTAAAGTAAATCGATCTCCATGGGGTCACCTCATACCAACAGCACGTTTACTGTAGTCATGGCCAGTCCTCACAGCTAGTCAGCATGAGGATCAATCCCACCCACTGACATGTCAACAGCTTCTTTCAGTGATGAAAGAAGGACACTTTATAATAATAAAGGATCAATCCAACAAGAAAATGTAACTCTTGTAAACATCTATGCACCCAATTTAGGAGCACCTAAATATATATATATAGCAAATACTAACATACATAAAGAGATCAACAGTAATAAAGTAATAGTAATGGATTTTAACATTCCATTGATAGCAATGCATCAACCATTCTGACAGAAAATAAACAAGAAAACAGTGGCTTTACATGAAACATTAGACCAGAGAGTCTTAATTGATATTTTAGGACATTTCATCACAAATCAACAGAATATAAAAAAGTGCACATGGAACATTTTCTAGAATAGACCACATGTTCAGCCACAAAACAAGTCACAATAAATTTAAACTTTTTTGATAACAGTGATATCAAACTGGAAATCAATGAAAAGACCAAGAAACACAACACGTGGAGGCTAAATAAGATACCACTAAACAGTGAATGAGTTACCATGAGATCAAGGAAGAAATCAAAAGATATTTCATGACAAATGAAAATGAAAACACAAGTATCCAAAATCTACAGGACATAGCCAAAGTGATTCTAAGATGGAAATTCAGAAAAACAAGAAAAATCTCAAATACACAATCTAAATGAACACCCAAAGGAACTATATATATATATATATATATATATATATATATATATATATATATATATATATATATATAAGAACAAACAAATCCAAAGTAGATAGTTGAAGGAAATAATAAAGATCAGAGTAAAAATAAACAAAATAGAGTCTAAAAAACAATTTAAAAGATAAATGAAACCAAGAACTGGTTCTTTGAAAAGATTTTTTAAAAATCAATAAACTCATCAAGAAAAAGAGTCCAAGTAAATAACATCATAAATGAAAGAGTAGAGGTAACGAGAAATACAAATGATTATAAGAAAACGCTATGAACAATAATAAGCCAACAGATTGGACAACCTGGAAGAAACACATACATTACTAAGAACATACAATCTTTCAAGACTGAATCAGGAAGAAATAGAAAATCTGAATGACTGGCAACTGCTAACAAAATTGAAACAATAAAAAACAAAACTACCAAAACAAGCAAAGTCTTGGACAAGATGGCTCCACAGGTGCATTATACCAAATATTTGAAGAATTAACACCTAAACTTCTTAAACTATTCCAAAAAATTCAAGTGGAGGGAAGGCTTCCAAGATTATTTTGAGTCTAGCATCACCCTGAATCCTAAACCAGACAAAGACATCACAAAAAAAGAAAATTATAAGCATTTGTCTTTGATGAATAAATGCAAAGTTCCTCATTAAAATATTAGCAAACCAAATTCAGCAATAAAAAGAGAAGATCACACACCATGATCAGTGGGATTATTCCTGGGATGCAAGTTTGGCTCAATATCCACAAATCAACTAACATGATACACTGCATAAAGAAAATGAAGGATAAAAATAATATGATTATATCAATAGATTCAGGAAAAAAACAATTTGAGAAAATCCATCATCCATTTGTGACAAAAACTCTCAGCACATTGGGGATAGAAGAAAAAACTCAACGTAATAAAGACCTATATGCCAAACCCAAAGCTAACATTACATTCAACAGGGAACATGAAAGCTTTTTCTCTAAGATCAGGAAGAAGACAAGGATGACAACTCACAGCATTCTTAGTCAACATAGTATTGGAATCCTAGTCACCACAAACAGACAAGACAAAGAAATAAAAGGCTTATAAATTAGAAATGAAAAAGTAAAACGTAATTATTTGCAGATGACAAGACAATATATAGACAGAACCCTCAAGATTCCACTGAAAACTATTAGAACTAATCAATTCAGTAAAGTTTCATGATACAAAATTAATATTCAGAAATAGGTTGCATTTTTATAGACCAATAATGAAAGAAGGAAAAATTGAGAAAATAATCTCATTTGCAATTGCATCAAAAAGAATAATATATCTAAGAATAAATTTAATCAAAGAACTAACAAGCATTTACTTGCAGAACTATATACATTAGAGAAAGAAATTCAAGAAGATACAATTAAATGGAAGCACACAAATTCTCATGGATATGAAAAATTAACATCGTTAAAAAGTCTACATTGCCCAAAGCAATCTACAGATTAAGTATAATCCCTAACAAAATACCAATGATACTTGTCTCAAAACTAGAACAAATAATCCTAAAACTTCCATGGAACCACAAAAAATCAAATAGCTAAGGCAATTGCAAAAGAACAGAGTTGAAGATATCATTCTTCCTGATATCAAACTCTACACCAAAGCTATAATAATCAAAATATGGTACTGACACAGATACACAGACTGATGGAAAAGAATAGAGGGCCCCCAAATTGACCCACACCTGTATGATCAACCAATCTATGACAAAGGACACAAGAATATACAAAGTAAGACATTCTTTTCAATGAATGGTGTTAGGAAAACTGAACAGATACATGCAAAAAATGAAACTACCAATTTCTTACACATAAACAAGAATAAACTCAAAGTGAGTTAAAGAGTTAAATGTAAGACACAAAACCATAAAACTTTTGGAAGAAAATACAAGCAGTAAACTCTTTGACATAATCTTTTGTAGTATTATCTTGGATATGTCTCTACAGGCCAGGGACACAAAGGAAAAAATAAACAAATAGTACTGCACCTAACAAAAAGTTTTTGCACAGTGAAGGAAACCATCAACAAATCAAAAAGACAACCTACTGAATGGAGGAAGATATTCACCAACGATACATAGATAAGGTGGTTAATATATAAAATGTGTAATGATCTCATACAACTTCACACACACACAAAATAATCTGATAAAAAGATGTGCAGAGGACCTGAATAAACACATCTCCAAAGAGGACATACAGATGTCCAAAAGACTTATGGAATGATACTCAACATCACCAATCACCAGGGCAATGCAAATGAAAACCAAAATAACATAGGTCTTTACACCTGTTAGAGTAGCTATCACCACTAAATCAATAAACAAGTTTTGGCAAGAATGTGGAAAAAGGATACCCTTGACCACTGGTTGTAAATTTGTTCAGCCACTATGGAAAACAGCACGAAGTCTCCTCAAAAAATTAAAAATAGATCTGCCATATCCAGCAGTTGCACTTCTGGGTATTTATTTGAAGAAATTTAAAACACTGATTCAAGAAGATATGTGCACCCCATATTCATTACAGCATTATTTACAATAGCCAAGATATGGATAAAGATGATGTGGTACATATATGTAATGTAATATTACTAGACCATGAAAAAAGAATAGAATCTTGCCATTTGCGACAACATGGATGGACCTAGAGGGTAATATGCTAAGTAAAATATGTCAGACACAGAAAGACAAATATCATATTTCACTTGAAAGTGGTATCTAAAAAGCAAAATAAACATACAAATAAAACAGAGCAAACTGACAGTGACCAGAGGGGAGGGGGATAATGAGGAAAGAAGGGGAAGGGTCAAGTTAAGGAACATGTATAAAGAACCCATGGATAAAGACAAAGGGGGGTGGGGGTGGGATTAAATGTGGGGGGGGGTGGGCAGGGCAGGAGAGAGTAATGGGGGGAAAATGGGGGCAACTGTAATTGAACAATAAAATTAATAAAACAGAAAAAAGTCACAGATAAACAGAATAAATTGAAGCTTGCCAGATGGGAGAGGGGTTGGATGTGGGTGATAAAGGTAAAGGGATTGGGAAGTACAAATTGGCAGTTATAAAAATAGTCACAGGGATGTAAAATAGAGCACAGGGAATATAATCAACAATACTGTAATAAACATGCATGGTTTCAGATGGGTACTGGAGTTATTGGGGTGATTAATTTGTAAGTTATACAGACATCTAATCACTATTGTATGCCCAAAACAGATAAAATATGGCATGTCAATTGTAATTGAAATAAAACGAAATGCCTCCTGCTTACTGGCTTTGCAGGGGGTGGCCCTGCCACTCAACTTCCCCCTCAGCATGCTTTTTACAAGAGCAGGAGCTTTGTAAAGCCACAGCTACCCCACAAAGTACCACGTTATTCAATGTTTGCCAACATTTGACCCTTTAAACTCTATAATCTCAGATCTCATGCATTCACAATTATGATTTTAGTATCTGTCAGTTGAGAGGTTATACGACATGAAAAACAAATCATCATAAAATGAGATCTTCATCACAATGATCCCCAATACACCCATAGCCTACAAAAATCCAACATTTATATTTGGGAGTCCTCTTTCTTTTCTTTTTTAGAGGTAGACACACTGTTTATAATTCCGTATGTGACAACTTCTATAAAAATATCAGTAATGTTTTGAGTAGAATTTTCCAGGCCCAGATCACAGTGTCTAGACCTTATTAGCTGTCTCCAAGGAAATATCCTCTCTTTGTAAAGATCCAGCCATCTCTATCCCTCCTCCCCACCCCCTAGAACTCAGCAATCCCATCTCACTTTGCCTAATTACATTTAGTGAATGCCAGCTGAGAGTGGATTGCCAAAAACTCTTTGAAAGCAATTATATTGAGTTGGCCAATAAGTCCATTTTGGTTTTTTCTGTAAGATGGCTCTAGTAGCACTAAATTGTCTTTAACTTCATTCAAAACAGTTTTGTTAGGCTTCATTGTGACAGCTGTCATATCACTGTACATTTTTAAAAAGTATCAAAATTGGGGAATTTTTGTGTAGCCATCTTAATATTGAAGATGGAAGAAAATAAGCAACATTTTTGGCATATTATGCTTTATTATTTCAAAAGTGGCAAAAACACACAAAAAAATTAGTGCAGTGTATGGAGAAGGTGTTATGACTGATGGAACGAGTCAAAAGAGGTTTGTGAAGTTTTGTGCTGGAGATTTCTCACTGGACGAGGCTCCATGGTCAGCTAGACCAGCTGAAGTTGATAGTGATCAAATAAAACACTTATTTAGAAAAATCAGTGTTACACCATGTGGGAGATAGCCAGCATATTCAAAATATTCAAAGCAATAAAGTTATTGGTGAAAATGAAAAATGTGTTTGTATTTTATGAAAAAAACTAAGCTGACTTTTTGGCCAACCCAGTGTTTCTTACCTTTCTCTTCCCCAGCCTTAGAAAAATACAGGTGAGAGAGGGGACCCTTACCATCATTTCAGATGGACCTCCAGGTGCTCTTTTGACCTTAAGAAAACCCCCAATATCACTGCTACCAGCACCACCAGGGCGGACATACAAATTTTCACTTCCAAGTTGTCTTAAACTCTTATTTGTGTGTTTTCTTAGTACCTTTAAGTGTTTCAGATTGGAGTACTCAGGAACCCATTTCAGTCTGGGTCCATTCTTCATATTAAAGCCTGACCCATCAATATGACTAGAGTGTGTGTGTGTATATATATAGTTAAGATGAATGTTAGTCATCTAACTATATAATAAATGCCTTTTGGACCTTTGGAGAAGTGGAAAAGACCTGGGAAGCAGGAAATTGTTTCTGCCTTTCAACGTCCCTTGCTGGAGGCTGCCTGCTGCCCATGTCCTCTGAGCGCCCATCGCAGGCCAGCTGCCAGGTGGGGGCGCTGATGGGCTCCTTCTCAGAGTTTATTTTTAATCATTTTGATTTCTCTCTTTAGCTCCTATAATTTGCTTTATACATCAAACCTAAAATAAAAGGTTTTTCTCCTTAAATTAGAACTCAAGCATTTTAAACTAGGTAGGACATTCTCTCTACAACCATTTTAATTTTATTAAGCATTTTTTAAATTGTGGTAAAGTTCACATATCATAAAATTCTCCATTTTAACCATTAAAAGAGAGAGGCCAGACAGAAAATTCACATACAGTATAATTCCATCTATGGGAGATATGTGAAACCTCCACGAGGGACAAACACACAGGGGCAGAAAGTGGGTACATGGTGTCTGGGCAGGCTGGGTGTGGGGAAGGGGTGGAGAGGAACTGCTCCCAGAGTCCCCTTTGAGGTGACGAGAATGTTTCTGGACTAGGTAGGGGAGATGGTTGCACAGCATGGTGAATGTACTAAATGTCACTGAACTGTACACATTAAAATGTTTGTTTTTAACTTAAATTTCCTCAGGGTATAAAAATTCATTCATATAGACAAGTCGTTTCTACTAAGCGCTTACAGAATGGCATGTGTAGAGAGAGAATGTGCTAAGGAGGTTAAACGCATGGGTCTGGGTGTTAGGCTTGCATAGAATCCAGGCTCTGCCTCCCTCGGTGGCTTCTCTGTAAAGTAGCAAGTATTCTGATTCTTCCCTCTCAGGCTTGTTCTGAGATATTTTATGTAAAATGTCCATCAGAGAGCTTGGCACTTACTGGGCATCTAAGTAATCATAGATATTACTGTAAAATAATAGTATAGAAATTTGGAGGCAGGGAGTGAGATGTCTCCCTGCTAGTGAGGATAACCGGAGGGAGAGCTGGGCTCTAGAGGCAGGGCAAAGCAAAGACAGGGAGGAGGAAGGGGATCGGCATGGCGGGGCAGTGTGAGGCATAGTTCAAACCATAAATATTCATGAACATAAAGTGAGAGTCACCCATACCAAGAGCCAAAGAGTATAAGGGAGGTAGTTTTGCCCCAGATCTGGGGCATCACTATGTGAATTGGCAATGGTACTCCATTTCAGCTTCTCTCTCCACAAGAAGGAATAGCAGCCCCCACTCACCTGGCAAAGTTGTTGCCCTCAGGTAAAACCGACCAGGTGAGGATGGCCTTGCATAGTGCAGACTCAGTTTAATTTCCCTGACAGACTCTAGAGACTTGGCAGCTAAGTATCAGGTTTCAGGCCAGAGCAGAAGTTTACTTAAAAAACTCAGAACTTCTGTTCTGTTTACTTAAAAACAAGATCAGGGTAAGACACCGGTCTGACTACTCTAGCAGCTTATGATGATAGACATCTCTGATGTGAAGGTTGCAGTAGCAAGGGAATTAGTGAGCAGCAGATGTTCACATGACTGAGTATAAATAAGAACAAGAAAGGAAAGCAAATAGATCTCTACTATGTTCCTTGTTTCCACTAAACCATTGTTAAGACTTTGAAAGCACTATGGCTTCTGCTAAAAACAACATCAAAGTGTACAAGTACGAAAAGCAAAAGTGCATTTATCCACTTGAATTTCTGAACCTCACAATTGTCTTTAGCAGATGAAACAAAGCTCTGTGAACTTTGTCTCAGGAATTCTTTTTTTCCCTTTGCAGCAAGAAGCCAAAACAACATCAAAGCACACCTCCCCAACAGAAGCCTCTGACCTTAGCCTACGATGGAGACTTAGATATGTAACCTGAAAAAGAAATCCAAATGTAGACGTCAACTGCCTTAACTGCTTTCTCTTTTGTAGCTCTCAGACTTCTCAGTTTTTTGAGGAATCTCACGGTGTGATATATTAGGCAGAATACAAATACTGCAAAAGTAATATTGCCTCAACTTCATTTGGACATGGAGTCAAGGATTATTTGGTCTGCCATTTTGAGTTCAAGTTGTTTGTGGGTGTGTTTATTTTTTTTATTCTCCCAAGGGAACTGAAAACCCTTCTCTTCCTGTTTGGAAACGGGAGGAAGAAACGAGATGGAATCTCCACAGACTTGAGTCAACTTCATCTGCAGCAGCACGACGACAATCCGGAGGAAAGTCCGATCCAGGCACTTACTGTAAATGAGAGTCTGACACTGCGCTGTTACGCACTATATTAGTGCAAGTCTTTACTCTTCCCATACTTCAACCCTGCGTTTTCTAGAGTTTACATGACTTCAAAGACTTTCAAATGGGATTGACTATTTTCATGAACACAGAGAGAATGGGTTGCCATTTCAGAAATTCTCTGAGTTTTTAACCTTTAAATCTTGTATTTTGTTTTGTAGCCAGGGGATGATGGCACTTCATGGGTTGCATTTATTGGAAAAAAGGAGTGTGCGTAATTGATGGAGTAGATGAAAGCTGGTGGTTTCTAGTTGAAATGTGTACTGAATGTTGGGGTGTACAAATGAAGTAGGTGGTTATATTGGAGAATGGGGTAGATTATTTAGTTATTAAAACTGCATTTTAACAAAAACTTAGCAACGTAGATATAGAATTAATCACAGTTGTAATTCAGTTTAATGATGACCAACTCTGCCTTTGTAATTTCAATTTTCTTATCCAAAAATTTATAAATTCTTTTTTGAATTTAATTATCTGACCTCATTTAATATACATCAAACGCCGATCCTGTTTGTGGCAAGTCTTGATTTTATAAGGTTTCAATAATATCTAAAACACATTAAAAACCTGAAACCATTTTATGAAGATAATTGTTTGTAATTGTAGATGTTGAAAGTAAGAAGGTGCCATCTTGTGGTATTGACTTGTATTTCTAACAAATAAAGTGCTCAAGAGACTGAGAAGTTAACCGCTCTGTACTTACACACTTCTGAAGCGCCCTTACTTTGACAAAAACAGTTTTAATAACAGTTTCCCCATGTCACGGTTTTAGAGATTGAGAGAAATCACTGACAGAAAAAAGGAATCTTACCCCACATTCTCAACACCATTTTGTATACTGTAAAATAGAGTCAACCACAATTACGGAGTAGCTTTTAAGGAATATTCAAAGCTCAGTCAGTATTAGAACAAACTGAAATAAGGCAAATGCAGATATGTAAATGACCTGAGAGAGCTCAGAAAATGGGAATGTTAGCAATGTGATACAATGAGTGAGATATAGGATGTTTGTTTGTATCAATAATATGGTTTCCATTAACCATTTATCATTTAAATGGTTAAATCAAAAGAGTAAACGAAAAGATAATATCTTCTGTCAATAGTGTGGTTGAGGAGACAACTCCTAGCTGTCCTTTCATTAGTTTATTTTAGCTAAATTTTCAATACTGTTTATAGCAGTGCAAGAGATCCTGCTTTGGAGATCAAAACCTGACTGTGCCCTCTACCATCTGTGGAACACTTACCCTACAAGAATTGCAAAACAGCTGTCTCTCTGTTGTCTGACCCACAAGATAAAGATAATAAAATTATTTCCTCTTAAGGAAGACGATGATGTAAAATGGAGTTCCAGTTCAAGATGGTGAAGTATGAGAATCTGAATGAACCTTCTCCTGCAGACACACCAAATATATGGCTACATATGGGACAATTCTGTACAAAAGAAACTAAAAAACTAGCTGAGCAACTCTTACATATCAGGCAAATGAGGAAAAATATGCATCAAAACAGACAAAAAAGGCTGAGACAGTCTCACCATGAACCTCACTCTCAGCAGAGCAGTCCATAATTGGAAGGAAACTCACAGTGCCCCGTGATTCTTTGAGGAGCAAAGGGTCTGAATCCAATACCTGGCAATCCAAATTTTAGGACCTGAACCTGAAAGATGATGCCCCAAACACTAGCTTTGCAAGCCAAAGGGTCTTGTATCAGAAAACCCACCAGGCTATAGCAAACTGAGAAACGGTGCCTAAAGGTCCTAAAGGCACTCACCACAGCTACCCACCCCTCCATGGTACAGCTCAGCGGCAAGAGAGAAACACCCGGTTTTTCTATGAAAGAAGCTTATTAATTTATCTCCAGAGCCATAGCCTGAGGGGCAGACTTCTAATTAAACATGCCTCTAGAAGCCTGACTGTAATCTCCAACAGAGACTGGGGAGGCTGTTGGGTACCATCTTTGGCTCTCCCTGTGCCCAAACCCAGGTCACCAGTATCCCCAAGAAAGGACCTTGGGCACACATCCAGCATGTACATCAGTATGAACTAATTGTTCTGGTCTTAGCTTAAGGCAGAAGACTGAGAATGTGATTTTACAAAAAGAAAAAAAAATCCTCAATATTATATATGTTTTTAGGTATCTGTGATAATTTCATCCCTTGAAGGTAATGCAAATATAGATCATTCATGCTCTTTCCAAATCTGATCTGCAAAGTATCATAAACTTAAAACGCTCAGTATTCAATCCTTTGCCTTTATCTCATAGGTTAGAGTACCATGTGTTTATCTGTTTGTCTTTTCTGTTATCTTGAAAATGGTCTGGAATAAGTAGCCCCAGTACTGACAAACAAGCTAGTGCATCTCGGACTCAGGTCACAGCAGTCACCTGCCATGGTTTTGCAACTGTATAGATCATATGACTTTTCATCCTCATGGCATTAGCGATAAATATTTTACCTTAACCTAAATAATAATAATAATAAAGGTAAGATAATTAGTATTAATCACATGTCAAAAATACAATAAATATTACCTACAATTAGTATTATATAGCATATTCAGCTGTAACCCTTAGATCTTTCAAGTTTTTCATTTATTATAGATTCAACAATTATCCAGGTATTGAATTGGTGTTTATATATGAAATTTTCAACATCCATGGCTTGAGTACAATAATTCTGAAATATTCAAAATATTTTTATTCCAATTAATATACATATATACTTCAAATATAACAATTAACACAGATTTAATTAATTCATTCTAACAATACCTATTTATTAAACATCTACCATGGGCAAGGCACAGTGCTAGGAGGTATACTTTTGATTCAGTGAAATACGATTTCCTCTGACTTTTACCTTACTCGAGAATTATAGCACATAGATCCAAAGATGTGGGACCTTCACTTCTCTGGAGCAAGCCAAGTAGACAGGTGTGATGCAAGTGAAAAAGAATTTTCCATAGGGTGATAGAGATTCTAATTGTATGCATGAAGTCTGCGAACTCTTTTTCTTAGGAGAGCATATTGCTGCAACAGTAAACACATTTTCAACATGTGCAGTTCTTACAGTCAGAGACTGTGGGGAGGAAGTCCTAAGGAGTGAGTGTAACCTGCTGTTGCTACCCACCACTGACCCTAAGAACTTGCCCACATCACCTCTCATACTGCACAGTGTAGAAAAAAGACTAAATAAAATACCAGTTGCTTTCCCCCATGAAGATATATGCATGTAGTCGAAGTTCCAGAACTAGCTTACAGAAATATTTAGTTTGACATCCAAAGATGTTTATATTTTTATATTAGTTGCAGTCACATGGATTTGATCCCCAGCTAGGGCATATACAAGAATCAACCAATGGATGCATAAATGATTGGAACAACACAGTGATATTTCTCTCTCCCCCTCCTTCTTGTCTTTCTAAAAAAAAGGTCAATATATATGTATATTTTTTAATAAAATAAAATTGAGAGATTTTACACAATAATTTGGATATCTAGCTTTGCTTGAAACAGAAAATCTGATAACAAATGCCTCAATCTTTTATGGCAATAATTTGCTAAAACTGAATATTAAATGCCCTCTTTAGGAACAACATTCACTCCCTATGCATTTAACAAATATTTATTGAGTATCTACTATGCTCTGGACACTACACTAGGTGATGAGCAACAAGACCAGCTCACTGCCCCCACGGCATTTGTATACTTATAGGGAGAGAGGAAAAAAGCTTGCCTACAAACATGCACATAGAACATGTTAACATGGTGACACATGTTATTAAAACTACCCAGGACAATGGGACAGAAAGTAATGTTGCTCAAATTCTACCTTCTCAATCAAGCATTCCCCAGTGATCACTTAATACTGTAATCCAGGAATCTTCCAATTACAGTTCATTGACCGAATGAGCCAACTTCGTGTTTTTATGGAGTTTTTCTGGAACGCAGCCACACCCACTCATTAACTTATGCCCATGGCTGCCTTCGTGCTACAAAGGCAAGGGTGAACAGTTGCTACCAAGAGCCTTGGCCTGCAAAGCCTAAAATGATACCTGGCCCTTTACAAAGAAAAGAGTGTCTGACTCAATTCCTGCTGCTACTCTCAACTTTTCCAACTTCCCCAACTTTGTTTTCATATTCCTATTATCTCTCAAATAATTTTATTACACACCTCTATTTTATAGCTATTGTCCATTATCTCTTGAATTAAGTTGTTAACACCATGAGGGCAAGGATCTTAATTTTGTTCATGTATGTCTCCGAAATTTTTGGAATATGGTAGGTACTCAATTAATATTTGTAGAATAACTGAATGAGGTTGGAGAAATATGAAATACACAGCATACAACCACGGAGAGCATAGTGAGGAATTTGGAGTTTATTCAAAATTTATGTGCAGTCCCAGTGGGTTTTTAAACAGTGGAGTGACATGACATGAAGCAGGCCACTGCGGTCGCATGACTTACACTCCTTGCCCTGCACCAAGCAGGCCCGTGCTCCTCACCTGGTCTGTGCTACGGGCCTTAGTGCAGCGAATACTCCATGATGGAGAAATAAATATGGTGATGGAATCTCAAAACAACAGTCTTCACTGACTCCACCTCAAACGTTCCTCTGGGGGCAGAAGCCCAGGAAAAGATGGGTTTACCGGCAAGTGCTGCATAGTTCTTCAACAACATTAACTGGCAAGCTCAATGATTTTAAATCAGAGAGTTTTTTTTTAATCAGAGAGATTTTATGGGAATTTTATAAGGTTTAGATATTACATTTGCTCTAATGCTTATAAGTTGTCTTCTGAGGAATATACACAAAGATACTATTATAACCAAAGCAGCATAAGACCCAAGACTCAGTTTACCAATCTGTGCACTAGAGTGCACTGGTGTGTCAGGGGGTTATGGGTGTGCTGAAATATCAATTTTCCTCCATTCTGGGGGTTATTTAGTCAAGGCCTCATTCATTTATCCAGATGTTATAGAATTAATATCATTTTAAATGAATGTGATAATATTAAGTAGTCCTGCAATGGACAATCATAAGTTGTTAATGGTCATTGTTTTCCAGAAGAGAAGAGAAGTCATTCCACTGTGGCTATGGCTAAAATTATGAGTGTCCTTGAGACAATTTGACCATGGTTTCTTGAGTATATTTCTATTTCTAATGAATTTACAAACTAGGAGAAGCGTATATAAACAATAAGGATCACTGATATAATCAGTTCATGGGAAGACTAGACAAACATCATTTGGGAGATTAAGGAAAGGCTCAGGAAAAAATTGGAATTTGGGCTACACACTGAGTAATGAAGATTTTTGACAGGTAGAGGGCAAGGTCACTGCTAATTGGCCTGGCATTGCTGCCCCAGAGATTTTGATAATTTTCACATTCTGTAGAGTAAAGACCAAGGTGAGGATAATTTTCACATTGTCGGGTTGGTCCAAGAATCAATAAGCCTAAAGTGAGATATATCAATTCCTTCATCAAACAGTTTGAAAAGGTTCTTTATTTACACACCCTTTTCATTGGGCCAAATCACTAGAAGTCTTCATACGAAAGGGCTTTTATCCTGTGTCCACCATGGAGCAGCCTCATCAGTCTCACACCAGAAGTGGGAATTGTAGAAAGCACATCACGGTACTCAGATATGTCATATAAAAAACCCCTGCCTCGGTGTATTGGTGGTTAGAGCCTGGGGACCTGGAAATACTTAGCCACTGTGTAGGAATCATACACACACACACACACACACCTCATATTTTAAAAAATAAATAAAACAACTTTCCTACAGCATCATTAGTCTTTCTTGATTATTCTCAAAGAAAAATCAACAGATTAAAACAAACAGTAAAACAAGAAATCATGTAATTCAGAGGTTTCAAGACTCTTGGTTTGTAGGACTCTTAGTGTCTAAGTCATTTTTTCATGGTGCTCACTAGTTAGAAAAAATACCTAATCCTTCTGTTTAAGAAGTAGTTAAGCTCAAACAACTTAATAATTTATGCTTAACTTAGTAACATTTAACTATATACACATAAATTAATTTTTTTAATTCTAAATAACCACAATAGCATATTAAGTGGAGGTGTGCTCTTGGACCTTCTTCCAGCTTGGATTCAGATTACACGCTGCTGCCCCCATTTCCTATTCCACAGTGATGCTTACTCACCATTCATTTTGTTCACAACGATCAATGAAAACTCAGCTTTAAACACTGTGACTTCATCACAAAATAGTGCAATCTAATGTTGAAATAGAAACTACCTCAAGCTAGTAGTTCATATCACACCTGACAGATGCTTCATTTTGCTGTGCTTTCCTTGTAATCACTGGTGAGTGTAATCCCAAAGAGACCTTTGATACACAGCAAATTAGAGCTGTGTTTATGAAGGACCATGACTACCACGGGGTTCCAGGTCTCCATGTCTGTTTTCTGTGGGCTTGCCATTTCAGGGCTGAATAACCATGTGAGCCACGTTTTTTTTGTTGTTTTTGTTCCTAAACATGCAGCTTTGTTTCCCAAATCTCCAAATACCTCTGTATCAAACACTGCTGATTTGCTCCATGTTTGAAGTACAAGGGAAGCAGTCAAAGGACTTTCTGTATGTGCATAGCCACTTGCCCCTAGAAAATATGATCCATACAGATATTATTTCACAGAGCATTTCTTTAAAATACAGTGATGGGGATTCCCGACCAAGTCTTCTATGACCAGACCCTTTATCAAAACACCTGTCATTAACACCTGTCTAACATAACTCTATTTATATATTACAAAATGGTAAACAGGGAACATACAACTGGAACAGCAGACAGGAGGTGGCAAAAAGTTATACAGAAATGGAAAGAATGGAAGTAAAAAAAGGAGAGAATCTTTAGCTCTGGTTATTGAATCATTAATTGAAAGGATCCAAAGACATTGCCATAAAAAGCAGCTAATGAAAGTTGTGTTCCTGACTGTAAAATTGTCTGAGAATATGTATATGTGTGTGGACATATATGCACAAGCCTGTGTGTGCATGTGCTGTGTGTATTTGTAAGCATTTCTTCGGGGAACCAAAATTTAAAACTAATAAGAGCAGATCTAAAACAACTCAAGAGTTAATATTTTGCAACTCACTTAGGCAAGAAATAAATTATTATCTTCTGTTCACAGATGAGGTTAGGTTCTTTAAAAGATGATTACACCATCAGTAAATTGTAATGAACTCACTAGATTATGCCTACAACTACTTAACAAATTAATCTTTCACCAACAGACTGGCTGCCTGCAATCTTGTCTCCTAACGTTTAGAATGGCTGGTTATCATATGGCAAATGAAAATCTTCCTACAGATTTATTCCTGATGTCAAGCATGGACATGAGGCTGCCGCAAAAGAATCCTAAAAATTACAGTTCAGATCCTTTCGTCTGTAACAAAATGAGATAACAAAGGCTCTGTACAGTATTTTCCCTTGGATAGAACGGCAGGGTGGGACAAGCCAATGAGGCTAATCACCTCCAGAGGAATGGAGAAGATACCATTAATGGGGGATGTTTAAGGAGGGAAGGGGAGAGAAAGAGATGAGCTAGTGAAAAGTCTCAAGTTCTCCTTTCTCTGCACTTGATAACAAAAGATAAGAAATATTCACAGTCCTCTTGGAGGCTGCAAGGGGGGATGGCCCAGATCCATGGAGCTCCATGCACCATTAGTTGCACAAGGGGGGTTGCCATTTTTCCAATGTTGTCTAAGTGAATGTTTCCATTGATTAATCTGACCCTGGGTATTATACACCAGAACCAATTCATTTAGCCCATGTCCCCTTCCAAAAATGAGTAAATTGAGTAAGCTTGTAATTAAAGTTTAGAGTATTAAAAAGTACACCTAGCTAGAAGTTGAAAAATAGCATAGTCACTTTTAAGGACACAAGGTATTTCCATAAATCTATACAGACAAAAATTTCAGTTTAAGAAAAATAGCAAATCCCATGCTTCTTTTCAAGCAAGTTTAAGACTTTGCAACTAATTTGTAGAAATCCTTAGCAGGGATATGCATAGTACGGATACACTGTGCTAGATTTATTTGAATTCAATTCAAACATGAAATTGGTTTTCCTTTCTGGCAGTTATCTGAAATGTACATTACAGCATTGTTTAGTTAAGCCAGTTATGACAATTGAACCTCTGAAATGTTAAAATCTGCACCCAGCCTCTAAGTGTGTTGATCTTGCTTCTTAGGTAGAACAAATTTCAATACTTTTTATGTAGAGAACTAAGATGAGCAGATATCTGTGTAATGCATATGTTAATTAAAGCACACCGTTCCCTGGGAGCTGGTGAACACGGACACATTACTGTATGTATTTTAAGGAAGTCATTCAGTCATATTGAATCAGAAGCACAAGTCAGAGTGGCATATTGCTACATGCTATACAGTGACAGGCACTAATAATATATTTAAATGTTAAAGAAAATCATGCTTTTTAAAATAAATTTGGATGTTTTGATGCAATAGAAATGTGGTTTTCATCAAATATTGTCATGCTGGCGGTCACCAAGACCTCATAATCGCTTCATTGGACAGATTTTCTTCATAACTATCATCGTCCTATGTTTGACGGGTTTACATTAGCATAAAGGATTAGGTTTGTTTGGTTTTTTTTTTCATTTGAACTGAAAATTATTGTCAGACTCTTTCACTGCTCTGGTCACTAGTAAATCACGGGCTTGCATCTCAAGAGACAAAACCTGCTGTGCCCAAAGTGGCTACCCTTTTATGTCAGTCCAATACACATAGCAAGCAATGACTGTCCATGAACACAATATATCGAAAAGCCTCTGGGCTTCAAGTAGTCATTGCAGAACATGCTCACTAGCTCATTTGTCATTCATCAGGTCTTTGTATCCAGTTCCCAAATTTTGAGAGATTTTTTTTCAATTATTGTTCATTCTGGTTCTATTGTTGTCCCTGTCTGCAGATAGCTGTCCAGCTTTGTGGGTTCAATTGCCTACAAGCTCACCTTCCCTCAGACCAGGATGACCTTGCTTGTTCTTCTACAACCAGCATCCAGTCAATGCATTCAAGTCTGTTTGGAAGAGTAAGTTTCTGGACAAATATGTGTGTTTCCATGCAAAGAAAAAGCATGTATGATCACAATTGTAAATATAAATTACAAAGACAAAATGGCATATACATTTGAAAATTTTTGAAAAAAAATGTAAAATAGGGGACAAACAATATCAAAGTTTGGGTTTAATTTTTTCTAATTTTTATTGTATTTTTCCATTACCAATTAATTCCCTTACATCTCTTTGCCCTGCAATCACCACATTCTAGTCCATGTCCATGAGTCCTTTTTTCTCTTTGCTTGACCCCTCCACTCCCTAACCTTCCCCCTGCTTAGCTGTCATCCTGCTCTCTTTCTTTGAGTTGGTCTCTAGTTTGATTGTTAGTTCAGTTTGGTTGGGTTTTAAAAGTTACTACAAATAAGATAATCTCCTGGAAAGACTGACCAAGAGAAAAAAAGTTACAAATAAAGAATACATAGAATTAAAAAAGGGACAGACTGCATGGTATAGTGCATAAAAAGTAATAGGAATAACATGATCAACTTCCCCAAAATAAAATGTACAGATTACATAAAATTTCCAGAAAAAATAAAACTCAAAAAGAAATTGATCACCTGGATAGATTTTTTAATATTTAAAATACCCAACTTAATATTAAATATATTCCTATAGAAGAAACAACTAGCACAGATAGTTTTATTAGTAAGTTGTAGCAAACATTCAAAATGTAATTCCAAATAGTGATCACAAACATTTATACGAACTGTTAGAAGACATAAAACTTTCCACATCAAAGTTAGCATACCATTGATACCAAAACACTAAAAGACTGCATGGGTTATGAAAACCATCAGTCAATTTAATAAGAGTTATTCAGAAGAAAATACTAACAGATTTAATCTAGCAAAATACATTATGACTATTTGGAGATATATCAAAGAATATAAGATTGATTATCTAGTGATAGGCCAAAGTAATGAAGCAAGAAACTGTCTCGATCATCTCAATAAATACCGAAAGATAATTTGATAAAACAATTCATGACAAAAAAATCTTAATACAAGAAATAGAAGAAAAATACTAACTTGTTACTAGTAGTTAGCCTCAAAAATGTCCCCCAATGTTCCTCACCTCCTGGTATCCATGTACTTATGTAAATCCCTCCCACACAGTGTCTGATCGGTGAACCTAATAAGACAATGCAAGAATAATAGCTTATGACCTTGAATGCTGTTATAGAAATATTTTGGTATCTTCCTTACAGTCTCTTGGGTTGCTCATTCTAAGGGAAGCCAGCCACTATGTTGTGAGGACACTCAAGACATCTGAAAGGTAAGTCCATGAAGAAAGGATCTGAAGTCTCCACCCAACAACAGGCGCCAACTGGAAAACCATATGTATTAGCAATTTTGGAGGCTGATATTTCAACTCTGGTCTTTCAGACGACTACAACTTACTGCATCCCTGGATGATATTTGACTGTAACTTCACGAGAGATCCCAAGACATCATCGTACCCCTACACTGCTCTCAGATTCTTTATCTATAGATAATATATGTTTGTTGTTTTGAGACACTAATTTTTAAAGTAATGTGTCATGCAGTAATGGATAACTGAAAAAAACTGAAAAATATTTTAATAAAAACTTACAGAATTCTTAATAAACAGTAATGAAATACTAAAATACTTATGTTTAAAAAAATAATAAACCAGGGAATCCTGATATCACCATTTGTTTACAATGTCATATATTTAGAAAGTTTAGCCAGTTCAATAAGGTGGGGATAGCATTTCCTATTGAGGCCTCTGGTTTGAGAGGAGACGGGCCTTCTCCTCTCCTTACGATGGTGTGTGCTCATTCACTGATATCCCAAAATAGGGTCATCTGGCAAAAATGTCACTGCTTGCTATATTCAAGGCTCTCATTTGACTAGCTATTGTGAACTTTTCTCATACCAGCTTGTATAAAAACAAGAGCCCTATGCCATCAGTGAGTTGGTGTGTCAGCAAATCATTGCTGAGTCCTGGGGTACTGGCAGAGCTGGAGTTTGAATTCCCAGAGGTTGAGATGGTGGGTACTCACGTTCTTGACAAGGTGTTTCTGGAAATATGTGTTGTGGTGGCCACATATTTTCACCAACCAAAACCTGGCACTGTTGGCCCCACAGAGTGAACACTACATGGAAGCATACGCCATCTGCTCTGCACTGGGCGCCTTGGCCTTGCCAAGGCTGATCACATCTGAAGGTCATTGTATAAGAGGAAGTTCCTGAACTTCCTTTTGTGGTTAAAGATAAAGTTGAAAACCATGAAAAGATTAAGGAAACTGTCTAGCTTCTTTAGAAACGTAAGGCCTGATGTAATAAAAAGGTCACTGCCTCTCAGCAAATGAGAGTTGGCAAAGGCAAAACAAGAAGCTGTCATTATATCCAGTGCAAGGGACCGGCGTCTTCTATGATGAAGACAAATGTGGCAAACTGAACATTTTGAAACTTACTCCTAGTGGGCCTGTGGGACATTACTGCACTTGGACTAGAAGTGCCCTTCATAAGTTAGATGATTTTTATGGCACTTGGCATAAAACTGTCTCCCTCATAGTAGCTGCAATTTCCCCGCATGCAATGTGCTCAGTTCAGACCTTAACAGAATCTGGAAAAGACCAGAGATCTAAAGAGCCTTTCATGTACCACGCAACAAGATTAATTGCAGAGTTCTAAAAAAGAATTCCCTGAAAATCCTGAAATTATGTTGAAGTTGAACACATATGCAAAGACCACAAGCTTTAATGCCATTTTTGCCAGGTCAATAGTCCAAACTCCAGGTGGATAAAGCAACAGCATCACTTGAAACCAAATCAAGTGAGAAGGGGGGTCCAGGCAGGAAGACTTGCAGAGAAGAAAAGAAAGAAGCCTTTGGTTGGAGTAAAGACTGCAGCCACCAAGAATCCAGCTGCTGAAAAGAAGCCAGCAGAAAAGAAATGCATTAAGAAGGAAAGAAACCTGTTGCATAAACTTAAATATGTTCACTTCATAAAGACCAAATCATGTTGGAAAATTTATTTTGAACAAGGACCTGATCAAAAAGGCAGTGAAAACCAAAAACAAACAAAAAGGTGTGTGTGGGGGGGGGCATTTATAAAGATTGTGAAAGACAAAAAAGCCTAATTATTTACAGACAAAAAGTTGTCTCAATAAATAATGGAAAAGAATTTATAAACTATTAAAATTAATAAGAGTTTAGTAAGTTAGTCAGGTAGAAAATTAAAATATTGATATCCATTGCAATTCTTCATACCAAAAATAAATAGTTAGAAATGCAATAAAAGATGCCACTTGAAATAATAACCCCCCCCAAAAAAAATCACAGGGAGTAAACTCAAGAAAGGATGTATATGACTTTCCTGTAAGATAACATCTTGTTAGAGGCAATAAAGAAAACTTAAATGGTCGATGTGCTAGATGTTTCCATTTTTTTTCCTCCCCAGACCCACTCTCAACTCTTCACCAACTCTTAAAGACTGAATTTATGGACTACTTCAATGGGCTCCCTTGAACTCTGAATTCTGGTAGGCATCATCCAATGAGAGGTACTGGCAGGTAATGAGAACATGCAGAGTATTTGTTCAAACAACTGCTTCCCTCTCGATTGCCATAAGTTTATTACTTTCCTCTAATAAAGGCTAGATCTTCTGTCAAGTTGCTCTCTTGTACAATTAGAGGTTCTCTCCCTGCCTTCCAGTACCTACTCCCTCTGTGTCTCTTCCTTTGCCCCTTCGGCAAGAGAGGGATACTGGGTTATGGTTGTTAATTTCACTTACCCCTGCTTGTTTATTTAAAAATACTTTTATTAAACTCAAATCAACTGTTTAAGTAAGCTACTTCTTTTCTGCTTAAACTCAGAGTATAAAGTAATTTGTACCAGAGTGACCTCAGGAAGTGGGACTCTAGCATTGCTTTGCTCATGGAGAGCACAAATTACTTTCTTGCCCTGTATTTACGGCATTCACTAGATGCACAGTTAACCAGACTCACGCTGGTGGTAGAATTTTATAGAGTGCAAACGGAGCAAGACATTGGGAGATCACCTGTGGCATGCCATTCTCATGATGACAAAAGTGATTATAATGATGCAAGGAAGCAAGAACCAGCAAAGGAAAAATTAAGGGCCCTGAATGCCAACTCAGAACATGGGTGCAAAATATTTGTATGGCAGTTGGTTTCTCAGAATAGTTATGGGTCAAACTTAAGCCCAAGGCTTGATTGTAATTCTCGCATGTATCTTACAGTAAAATAAGGCCACTGGTCTGGAAGTAGTGGGACCATAAGGAATGGGACTGGGCATTTGAGCACACAGAAATAATCCTGCCAACTGTAAATCACCAAACACCCCTGGGATTCCTTTGCCAACAAAAGTGCGCCTTTTACCTTTTTTAGGGAAATTAGCCATTTTCCTGCATAAAAACTTTAGAAAATTGTATCACAGCAGATGCAATCTTTCCTCAGGATCAACTACCATCATTACTTGTTTCCTGTTGGTTTATAGGACTAGTTGATAAAAATTTTAAAAATGTATTTTTAAAATAAATGCATATATTAAATATATATTTATACAATATAATAAATAATATATAAACATTATATTTATAATATATAATTATATATAATGTATTTGTAATGTGTAAATATATAATAAATATAATAAATGAGTATAATTTATCGATATAAATTGTATAATAAATATGATATATATTATATATATTTAAGTACATATATATGTGTAGAGAGAGGGAGAGGAACACAGGTCAAAGGGAAAAAATGGCAATGAATAAGTACCTGTCAATAATAATCTTAACTATAAGTAGGTAAAATGCTCCAATCAAAAGACACAGGGTAGCTGGATGGATACGAAAACATGACCCACATATATGCTGGATCATGTTTTCTACAAGAGATCCTAAAACCAGGTAAAGATACAACAAAGAAAGAAAATTACAGACCAATATCTCTAATGAAGATAGATGCAAAAATCCTCAACAAAATACTATCAAACTGGATACATCGATACATTAAAAAAATCATATACCATGTTCAAGTGGGATTTATTCCAGGAATGCAAGGATGGTAGCATATTTGCAAGCCAATAAATGTGATACATCATGTAAACAGAATGAAAGACAAAAATCACATGATCATATCAATAGACGCAGAAAAAGCATTTGATAAAATCCAGCACCCATTTATGATAGAAATACTCAGCAAAGTGGGAATAGAGGGAGCTCAACATAATACAGGTGATATATGAAAAACCTACAGCCAACATCATACTCAATGGGCAAAAACTAAAAGTGTTTCCCTTAAGGTCAGGCACAGGACAATGTTTTCTGCTCTCTCTGTTCTTATTCAACTTATTCCTGGAAGTTATAGCCACAGTGATCAGACAAGAAGAAATAAAAGACATCCAAATTGGAAATGAGGAAGTAAAACTGTCATTATTTGCATAAGACATGATAGTCTACATGGAAAATCTTATAGGCTCCACCAAAAAACTGCTTGACCTATGGAGATGGACATCAGGGTGGGGATGGACTGTGGGAGTGGGGGATGGGATGGAATGAAGGAGGGCAAAGGGGAAAAAATTGGGACAACTGTAACAGAACAAGAATAAAATAAAGAAAAAACACACGCTAAGTAGGATGGAAAAAATATATGGCAACCAAAAAAGGCAGACATAGCTATACAAAATAGATGTTAAACTGAAAAAAAATAGATATTACACCCCAATGTTCATTGCAACATTATTTATAATCTAAGACATATGTCCATCAACAGGTGAGTAGATAAAATATTTTGGTATATAGATAAAAACACATACACAATGGGACACTATTAAGTACCTAAATGAAGAAATTCTTGCCATTATCCTAAGTAAAATAAGACAAAGAAAAAAAAATATTATATAATTTCACTTATATGTAGAATCTTAAACAAACAACAAACCCACCAGACTCATAGGAAAAGATCCTATTTGTGGTGAACTACAATAGGGAGTAGGGGAATTGGATGAAGGTGGTCAAAGGTACAAACTTCCAGTTATAAGGTTAGTAAAACATGATGAGTATAGTTAATACTACTGTATAATATATTTGAAAGTTGGTGCGGACTCCAGCTCATGGAGTCCATGTGTTGGGCTGTAACAAACAAATTCATATGGACTACAGAAGTCCTGTGGAGAAAAAGGGACAGCATGGCCACTCTCTAAGTGAGCGAGAGGGCCCTGACTCCTGCCTGGACAGGCTTTTATTGCTTTTCTGGGTACATTACATCATCGAGGATGGTCCTCATTTACTATGCACAGTTTCACTGTAGGCGATTAACTTTTACAGATAACAAAGGAAAGAATGTTGCTAATTCAAAGAGAAGGGTGTTGCAGATCAAGGGGAGAAGCGGTTGAACTGGTTACACTCCCTACTTGGGAGATCTAGCACAGATTTTAGGAAGTTACTTTAAAGATATACAGTAAACATTTGCTGCCTCAATTCAGGGTGAGGGAGTTTTAGCAAAAGCAAGCCTCAAGGCAGCCTAGGTACAATGCAGGCCTGATTCCCCACGGGAAAACTGATCCATGGGTTTGGCTTCCTGGCTCGCGCCTGTTGGTTTTCCGATAGGGCTGGGCTACATTCACCATACCACAGGGATAGGTTCCCTATAGAAAGTTGCTAAGATTATAAATCCCAAAAATTCTCATCACAGGAAAAAATATTTTTATATCTATATGAGATGTATGTTAACCAAACTTATTGTGGTAATCATTTTGCAATATACATAAGTCATTTTGCTGCACACCTTAAAATTATCCAGTACTGTAGGTCAATTATATCTCAATAAAACAAAGAAAAAAAATAAAAGAGAAATGTATTCTTAAGAGCATGCCAGGTTCCATGGTAAGTTCTGTGTTGGTTGACTTCTGTAGGTCTGAGATAGTGGTGGAGGATGCAGCAGTGGAATTGGGTTCCCTGTTTATAATAAAAATTATAACATCCTACCCAGAAAAGATCAGGTTGCTGTGCTTAAAAACAGCAACTAAAATTCGGCACAATTGTGACAATTATTCATAGGGTCAGGGTGGTAATTAGAGTATTTTGACCCATAGGAGTCTTTGGTGATTTTTAATTGATTATAAGTTTCCTAGAAATGAAATAGATTGAAAGTTTATTAAGGCACTGTTTTATATATACAGGACAAAATTCCTAGGTCTGGTGCCAAAGATCTGGCTCCCCATAGCAGAGAATTGTGGCCTCTTATACAATACTAAGACCTAACTAAGCTAGTTCATGGATCTAGCGTCTCTTCATAGAAAATGAAACAATGCAGCATAATCATGCAGTATACCCTAAATCATACCTCAAGGCCTCCCCAAAGATACCTGTGGCCATTTCCCATCACCTTTGTGCACTACAAAAATGCAAACACGCAGTTTCTGGATATAACTTGGTTCTGGCTATTCACTAATAATAATACCTAGGTACTGAAAACATTACTTATATTTCACAAGCCAAAGAGGGAATTTATAGAAGTCAGGTGACAGATAAACCACTTATTTCAATCCATCTCACAATGAATCCAGAGAAAACTCAAACATATCCTATGGTGATGTATCCTACCCAAGAATTCAGACTTGAGAAAGGTATAGGAAGTAAAGAGAACATTGCTTTTCAAGCCATATCATACACCACAGTCACCTGGTGTATGATATGGTTGGTCATACACCAGAGTCACCAGATGACTTGTTAAAACACAGGTTGCTGAGCATCATCCCCAAAGTGCTGCCTTAATGGTTCTCTTCTGGAGACCTATTTGTATATTTAAGTTTCTAAGTGATAGGGATGTTTTTAGTCTGAAGATTATAATCTGAGAGCCCTACCCAATTGGTTCAGGCATCCACTGGGGCATTCAAGATCAGTGGTTTTTCAAAATATGACCTTCTAATTCATAGAATGAAGGCCTTTCATTTCCTTTTCTCTTGTGTGAACAGTGCAAAATCCAGATGTCTTCTAGTATACATCAGCACAAACTTAGATAGTGGTGTCAATGATAGCTATATTTCTGGAGCAAAACAACACAGCCCTTGGCACCTAGTAGACAAATATTAACTTCAATTTTTTTCTTTTTTCTATGAGCAAAGTTAGTTAGACGCCATTTTTTCTTAACATATTAGGAACAACAGTACACTATTATGATCTTATCAACAGACCGTATTAACCTTCCTGCTCTCTGTCCCTAAAATATTCCAATGGGACCTTGATTTTCCCGATAGCCTAAAAAAAATTACACTGGTTCATTATATTGATAACATTGTCCCTCTTGTACCTAAGGTGGGAAGTAACACATGAGCCAAGAGGTGGGCAATAAAGACTCACGCACATTCAGAGACCTGCTATGTAAGTGTTTCTGCACCCATGATTTGTGGCACATTGGGATATCTTTTATGAAGTAAAAAAGGAACTGCTATTCTTTGCCCTTCTCCCCACTGAAGGGACCCAGTAGAGGTGATATCCTAGGTGTGGGGTTAACTATAATTTATTCAGACATGCTGTTTCATTATGTTTACTAGAATAACTGTAAGCCCTGACTTCAAGTGAGACCTTGAAGCAAAAGGGTACTTGTGCTCTGTAGCAAGTACAGGCTTTGGTGCAACCTGGCCTGTCCCTTGGGATGTATAGCCCACAGACACACTGTTTTTTAGACATATATGTGCTGGAGAGAAACTAAATGAAACATCTAAACCCCCCATAGCAGCAGCACAGTGCAGACTCTGAGGACTTTGGAGTGGGGTCACACACCCTTTGCTCTCTTCATCTGACAACTATACTCTACTTGAAAAGCAGCTCCTGGCTTGCTACTGGGCATGAGGGAAAACTGAATACGCGACTGTGGGGCACCAGGTGTCTCAGCAATCTAAATTTCCTGTTATGCACTTGTTACATAATTTGCCAAATCACAAAATTGGAACATTTTCAGCAGCCATTGCATTACAAAGTGGAAATAACAGGCAATCCAGCACTCGCGGGTCCAGGATGCACGTGTAAACTACACAAAGTGGTTCCAATTTCAGTGCCTCCTCTTGCTGCTTCACTGTCTCTTCATCATCCTACTCACAGCCTCATTGAAAATACTGTAAGACCAATTAATGGAAAAGGAAAAATCTGGATTATGAACGAACAGGTCCAGTATTTTAAAACCAGGAAGAAATGGAGAAAAAGAAAAGACTGTGGTTATGCGGTATCTTCCCAGCGGGTTGGTGGTTCACCCTACATGAGATGGGGATGGCTCACGATAAAGATTGACACCAATTCACAGGTAATTCTTTATGCTGGCTGGTAAGTTAAGGACTTAAAAAGAACAAAATTGGAATACTGGTGACAAGATTTGAGAGTGATTTAAGTTGATGAATATCCTGGCACAGAATATAATGATATTTATGTTCTACAAAAATGCCCACTAGAGGATATGAGGATACTCTCAATAATATAATGCACAAGATCGATTATTTGATGTCGGTCTGCCTCTTTTCCCAGGAAGTTTGGTGTTTGCTCAGTGGGCTTATATACAATGGGGCCCTGCTGATAGTCATGGAAGTTATACATAGCTCAATAGCCTTCTTTTTTCCCTCACCTAAGCTTAACTATATATCACTACTGAGAACAAACCCTGCTAATAAGAGAAACCAATTACCAAGGAAACCAACTAGCTACCAGATGGCTAATTGCTTATATTGGAGCCTTCATCACAGAGGGAGCAAGTTGATCTCACAGAAACAGACATATATTCTGGGGTCAGACTGCTTTGCCACACTTCTCCTAGAACCTCCATTAATGGGTTAACAGAAAGTATCATCATTTGTCAGGTATTCCACACAAAGTTACCTTGAACTAGTAAACACATTTTACAACACATGAAGCATGAAAATTATAGGGAACCATTCCACATGGAGTGGGGAATGTAGTCCAGCCCCACTTGGAAAGGCCAGTGGGGAGCAAGGTCTGGAACACAGGACCCACGCCCATGGATAGGTTTTCCTGTGGGGAATCAGGCCTGCATTGTGCCTAGGCTGCTATGAGACTTGCTTTTGTTAAAACTCCCTCACCCTGGATTGAGGCAGCAAATGTTTACTGAATATATTTAACTTCCTAAAATCTGTGCTACATCTCCCAAGTAGGGAGTGTAACCAGTTCAACCACTTCTCCCCTTGATTTGTGACATCTTTCTCTTTGAAGTACTTAGCAACATTCTTTCCTTTGTTATCTGTAAAAGTTAATCACCTACAGTGAACCTGTGCATAGTAAATGAGGACCATCCTCGATGTAATGCACCCGGAAAAGCAATAAAAGCCTGTCCAGGCAGGGGTCAGGGCCCTCTCTCTCACTTAGATAGTGCCATGCTGTCCCTTTTTCTCCACAGGACTTCTGTAGTCCATGTGAGTTTGTTCATCACAGCCACAACACATGGACCCTGCCAGCCAGGGTCTGCATCAGAAAATAAGCTCACTAAATTCACCATTCTTACTATATGTTCCCATAACTAGTAAGAAGCTGACTGGATTGAATAGTGTAATTATTTATGGATGGCAACATTTAGGAGATTGACATATCCAAGGTCAGGAGGAGCATTCCTAAAAGATCCAGCAAACCCATTTAAGTTGTCTTCAGCTAGCAATGTTCTTCCCCATGAACAAGTTCTAAAATCAAAGTGGAAGAGCATGGCTTATTCTGTTCTGGCTGCTAGAACACAATACCACAGACCACATAGCTCATAAGCAACAGAAATTTATTTCTTATGGTTTTGGGAAGTGTAAGAACTTAAGAGTTCTGGGGAGTCCAAGATAAAGGCACTAGAAGATATAATGTCTGGTTAGAGCCCACGTCCTAGACAGCCATCTTTTCACTTTAACCTCGACATTACGGGATAGGACAGCAATCTCTTGGCCTTCTTTTATAAGGACACTAATCCCCTTCATGTGGGCTCCACCGTCATGATTTAATCACTCCCCAAAGCCCCCACCTCCAAGTCTCTCACACTGGAGATTAGGTTTCAATATTTGAATTTTGGCGGGACACACACATTCAAGGTAGAATAGACTTCTCTCAAGATTTTGCCAATCAACCCACAAAACTGCATCCATGCATTGCAGCTTCAGAATTGTGGGCTTGGAGGTCTTGGGGACCTCAAGCTATTTCTCTAATGTATTATTATTTAAAATGGTGGTTGTTTCTCATTAGGTATTTTCATAAATTAAATTTTAATAACTATTCTTGTGCAAGTCATGCATAGTCATATATGGAAAATTGCTGAATCATATAATCAAAGCAAGGTTAACTTTATTAGAGACTAGGAGTTTTCCAAAATGATTGTACAATTTTAGACTCTCAATACACAAGTTTCAGATGCTCTACATCCTCACAAATTGTTGGAGTTTTTCACTGATCTGGTACATGTAGTAAGTATTTGTTTTGCTTTTGTTTTAACTTTAAAACCCCATTTTGGACGTAGTTTGCATTTGTCATTGCCTTGAGAACCTTTTTGCGTGCTTATCGGCCACACAGAAATAAAGTTGTCATCTATCATTGATTTGTAGGCTTTTTAAATATGTTCTGGATATAAATTCTTTGCCAGATATATGTTTAATGAATATACTCTGTGTCTGTGGTTTGTCTTTTTATTTCCGTGCCTTCATATTTTTGGTGTGTCAAAGATTTTAATTTTAAGTCCCATTTTCAACTTTTTATGGTTAGTGCCTTACCTATCCTAATTAACAAATATTTTCCTTCTCCAGAAGAATTCTCTGTTTAATTTAAGAAGCTTTAAAAATATTATCCTTAGCATTCATGTTTATAATTTATTTTGCATTACTTTTGGTGTAAGGGTTATGGTAGGGAGGTGTCAATGGTAGCTAATTTTGTAAACTGTTTTTTTAATATGGATATACAATTTCTACCACAATATTTGTTGTGATGATTAAAATGTGTCAACTTGACTAGGCTAAAACAGACCTAAATAGTTGGTAAAACATTGTTTTGAGGTGTGAGTGTGAGGATGTTCCTGGAAGATGTTAGCTTTCACTCAGTAGACTGGGTAAAGGGATTCACCCTCACCAGTGTAGGTGGGTATCATCCAATCAATTAAGGGCCCAAATAGAACAAAGAAGTGAGGGGAGAATTAATTCATTCTCTATGAGCTGGGATTTCAAATGACTCTTTCAGAAGTTAATATTTTTTTGCTTCTGTGTCCAGTCTTTTTTTAATCCAATCAAATAAGTTATTTACTTCAAATATTATATTATTTAGCTATAGAATTTCAGTTTTTTAGTTTCATCCAGTGATTTAGCTTTCCTCTAATCTCTTATTTATAATACTTATTTTTAGACTACTTATTTCTGCATTTGTGTTATCTATGTTCTGCTTTTTTTGACTTTTTAACTTGTAATTTATTATGGGTCACATTTTCACATTAAGCAACTTCTCTTCATTGTCCAGTCAGCGCTCAGTTGTCCAAGATCATTAAGTCACCCAACTTCCTTATGTGGAGAATTTGTCAACATCCATGACAGCCAATTTGCAGGGGCAAAACTCTCAATTGATCTCTTCTCTTTTTCTTAAGGTCCCTCTCCCTAAAGTGGTCTTACTTTTCAACCCAATTATTTCTTTAGAATAAGCAACTGCATTAGGAAATAAAGAATACTACCAATCTCTGTTCATCTCCAAAGGGCTAATATCTCTGTAATATTATTTTTTTTATTGTTCTTCAAGTACAATTGTCTCCATTTTCCCGCTTCCACTTTCCCCTTACCAACCCAACCCCTAAATTATTTTATTTAGACTTCTTTGTTCCTGTAGCTACTTGGTGACTTTAAAAACTATCTAATTTTTAAGGTTTAAGTTTTTCCTAATGTTAACAGAGTTATCAACTTTCTTCTTTGACTACCTATAATTTAACAGAGATCAAAACTCAAATATACATATTTTATGTCAATTAATTTTTTTCCCACTCTTCACTAATTTTTTTTACTGCTCTCTTATCCTAAGGAAAAAAACAGTCTTTTATATTTCAGGGAAAAAGTATGACTGAATTGATATAATTTTATTTTTTCATATTTTTAGATTTTATTATTTATTTTTAGAGAGAGGGGAAGAGAGGGAGAAAGAAACATTGATGTGTATGACAAACATTAATCAGTTGCCTCTCATGTGCCCCCCAACCAGGGACCTGGCAAGCAGCCCAGGCATGTGTCCTGGCTGTGAATTGAACCAGTGACCTTTTGATTCACAGGCCAGCACTCAATCCACTGAGCCATACCAGCTGGGTCATGAATTGATATAATTTTAGAATAATACAGTAGCTGGTAGGACTTGGCATGGGGACTAATGTTTTTCCACATAACAAAAGGCAAAAGTTAATTCTGAAGAGGTAAAAGGCTGAATATGTTTCTTTTACTCCTGTAGATTTATTTAACCTTCACATTTTCCTACCATGCTTTATCCTCCAGAAAATACTTTTTGAATTTTATCAGTGAGCTTCCTTACCCATTTAATTCCAATTTGGTTCAGTCACTAAGCCAGAGGCACTGGTAGAAGTGGGAGAAGGGCACATATTATCCTTCTGAGACAGTTGGAATATACCTCACATATCTTGATCCACTGGTGATTCCCAAAGTACGTACATATGTAACAATTAATTATGCAGAACACTTAATATTTGTGTACTTTACTGTTTGTAAATTCCAACTCAATTTAAAAACAATATAAAGTACACATATTAAAAAGTTCTACTTAATAATAAAATATTTAGTTTACCTCAAGAGTTCAAAAATAAGATAAAGATGTCCTCCACAATCACCACCTGCACTCAACATTGTACAACATCATGAAAAGTCTTCCCTATAGCAAATGCAAGAAAAATAAAGCACATGGTTTGGGGGAAGGTCATATTTCAAATATAACATAATTGTGTATATAGAAAATTTTAATTATTAAAATAGCATTTTAAAAATGAATGTAACAAAGTCTCTAGATTCAAGGTCAATATGTAAATGAGTATATATTCCTATGGAATAACAGATAAAATTACAAACTCTTGTTTTCTTAAAAATTAAACCATTTATTTTAGTATCAAGAATGACAAGAAATCAGTCCCGGGTGGTGTTGCTCAGTGGATTGAGTGCCGGCCTTCACCAAAGCGTCGCCTGTTTGATTCCCAGTCAGGGCACATGCCTGGGTTGCAGGCCAATAGGGGGCACGTGAGAGGCAACCACACATTGATGTTTCTCTCTCTCTCTCTCTTTCTCCCTCCCATACCCTTTCTCTAAAAATAAATAAATAAAATCTTTAAAAGAAACGGCTATAATGTTTTTTTTAAATGCACAGAGAATAAATAGCATAAATGGTAGGTAGAAAATAGACAGGGGGAGGTTAAGAATAGTATAGGAAATGTAGAAGCCAAAGAACTTGTCTGTATGACCCATGGACATGAATTAAAGGGGGGGAATGTGGGTGGGAGGTGGTGTGCAGGGCACAGGGGAATAGAGGGGGAAAATGGGACAACTAATAACGTAATCAATAAAATATAATATTAAATAAAAAATAAAATAAAATAAAATTTTTTTTTAAAGGAATGATAAAAAAATCAAAGAAACTAAAAGTTGCATAAGACATACACACAGAAAAATTATAAAACTTTTTGGAAAGAAATCAAAAGTGGCCTAGCTAATTAAATGGAGCTTTATAAATTACAATATTCAGAAGTACAAGATGCCAGTTACCTCTAACTTTATCTATAAATTAAAACTCCAGAATATGTATGTGTTTGTGTGTATAAATTTATAAGCTGGCTCTTATATATATATGAGACTGCAAATGGCCAAGAATAAACAAGACCAATCTGTAGAAGAAACACAAAGTTGGGAAAACTTTATTACCAGATATCAAAATTTATTATAAAGCTATACCAATTAAGGCCATGTGGTGTTGGTGTCAGATTAATAAATCAGAGGAATAAAATAGGGAATGCAGAAAAAGACTGGTTACATATATAGTCACTTGATTTATGTCAAAGATGACTATGTAATATAGTGTGAAAAAAGATCTTCAATAATTAATTCTGAGTCAATAGGCTATGCATATAGAAAAATATTTAATCTTCACAAATACCTCACAACATATGCAAAAGTCAATTCTAGAAAGACTATAACTCTAAATGTAATAGATAAAGCAATAAAAACTTCTGCATGAAAATGTTAGACTATGTTAAGCTTAAGGCTGGCAAAGGTTACTTATAATAGACCAAAAAACATAAACTGTGAGATCAAAGAATAATATGACATAGATGACATACATGAAAATTTAAAACATTTGTTTATCAAAAAACATTATTACAGAAAGGTAAAGCAAAAAGCATAGTGCATGAATATCATGTATCCAGAATCCATGAAGGACAATTATGAACCAATGAAAGATAACACAATAAGAAAATAAAAGACCTGAATAAGCAATTTATAAAATATAATATTCAAGTGACCAATAAATGAAAAAGTGCCAAACTTCATTAGTCCTGAAGACACTGAAACTATAACCACAATGAGTTATTACCACACATTTGACAAGTGGCTAAAATAAAAATAAAATAAAAAAATAAGACTATAAAGTGTTGCTAAGAGCGTAAAACAATGGAAACCCTATACATTATTATTGGAAATGTAAATTGGTACTGCAACTTTACATAAACTTAATAGCAGTATCCAGTAAAGTGGTATCATAGCACATCCTATGACCCATCGATACCATTCAGTGTATGTAGGAACCTATGTGTGCAAAAAGATATAAAAGAATGTTTATAACAGCACAATTAGTAATAACTCTCAAAATTAGAAACACCCCAAATGCTTAATTGTGGATTGGATAAAGTAAGGTCTGTTTATATAATTGAATATCATACGATGAAAATGATATAAATACTTTTATATGCAACAAAAATTAATTTAACACATATTAAGCAAAAGAAGTCATATACAAGAGAGTATGATTCCATGTAAAGTACTTATATATATTAAACTATGTGGTACATACTTATGATTTGTATACTATTTGGTATGAACAATAGACATTATTAAAAGTGTGCTGAAAAAGAATCAAATATACATTTGGTTATACAAATATACATTCATGTTTCCAAGAATCCATTTCCAAGGAAAGCATATAATAGAAATTACCAGTGCATAACAACATACATACATTGTTGTTTTTTGTAGCAATTTTCATCATCATAAAAAGAAGTAAATGTCCAATGAGGACTTTTTAATAAGTAATGGTGTGTGTACAACATAAAAAATTATGCAGCCATTAGAATTATAGTTCTACTATCTGACCTGGAAAGATTTCCATGAAATACTAAGTGAATAAAGCAAGATGCTGAAAAGTAAGAAAAGGATGTAGAATGTTTGATTTTTATAAAATCACCCTATTATGTTTGAATATATATTTACTTCAAATCACTTCAGTGTGTTTGAATATACATCATGTATTAATATTCATATACATTTTTACATATTATTGTGAGAGCATGGAGAACTCTTGAATAATGTGTATGTTCTTTGATAGAAGGTGAGGATTGATATGTGTTGAAAGGCAATGAGAACAGGAGAATTAGACAAATTTAAATAAAGAAAAGTACATAGCTAAATTTAATTATTTTTTACAGTGAATAAACATGTGCAAATATAAGATAAACTATACAGTATTAATGACATAAATGGAAGAAAAAGAGACCAAAAATAAATAAAAATGAAAATTACAGACCAACCTCACTCTGGCCATAGACAAAAATCTTTGTAAAAATATCAGTGTACCAAACTCAAACATTTCTCTTTAAAAATATATCATGGGAGGCAGGGTCAAGATGGAAGAGTAGGTAGGTCCTGAACTCATCTCTTCCCGTGAACACATTCCAAAATTTCAAGTAAATATAGAGTAATCATTGCTGAGAATGGCCTGAATATTAGCTGACCAGAATTTCTACAACTAAGGAGATAAAGAAGTGATGTCGAGATGGGTTAGAGGGGCAGAGATGTTGTCAGATCATGGCTGGTCCTCAAAACCAGTTAGCCTGGGTCAACTCCGCACTGGCACACTCACAACAATTGCAGCTCATCTGTGACAGGAAGGCACATGCATCTCATACAAGGAATGCCCCTTACCACATGGCTCTAGTGATGGGGGAATGCATTACTGGGGCCCTCAGGACAACTTCTAAGGCCATCTTTTTCTTTTCTTAAAAAAATATTTTATTTATTTTTAGAGAGAGGTGAGGGGAAAGAGAAAGAGAGGGAGAGAAACATTGATGTGAGAGAGAAACATTAATTAGTTGCTTCTCGTACAGGCCCTGGCCAGGGACTGAACCCACAACTGAGGCATGCACCCTGCCTGGGAATGTGCCCTGACCTAAACCAGTGACCTTTTGCTCTGTGGGATGATGCTCAACCACTGAGACACACCAGTCAGGCCAAGGCCATTCTTTCAAGACTGGGAGACATAGCTTATCTACCTAATGCATAGAAACAACACAAAAAGATAGGCAAAGTGAATAGACTGAAAAACACACTCCAAATGAAAGAATGAGACAATAGTCCAGAAAAAGAACAAACAAAATGAAGAAGACATCTACCAGGTAAAGGGTTCAAAGCAATGGTTATAAAGATGTTCTATTAACATGGGAGAAGAATGGATGAACTTAGTGAGAACTTCAAGAAGAGACATAAAATGTAAAAAAAGACCTAATTAGACCTGAAGGATATGGTAACTAACATGAAAAATATACTAGAGGGAATAAATGGCAAATTAGATAATAAAGAAAAATGAATCCACAATCTAGAAGATAAGGTAATAGCAATAACCCATTGGAACAACAAAAAGAAAAAAACAGGAGAAAAAAGAGTGTAAAGAACCTCTGAGATAACATCAAGTGTATCAACATTCACAACATAGGGGTCTCAGAAGGAGAAAAGAGAGAAAAAAAGGGACAGAAAATCTATATGATATAATAGCTGAATATTTCTCTAATCTGGTGAAGGAAAAAGAGATCCAGGAAGCACACAGAGCCTTAAAGAAGATAGACTCAAGAGACCTACACTAAGATACATCATAATTAAAATGCCAAAAGTCAAAAATAGAGGACTTTAAAAGCAACCAAAGAAAAGCTACTGGTTATACACAAGGCAATCCCCAAAAGATTATCAGCTAATTTTTTAGCAAAAACTTTGCTGGTAATACATATATACCTATCCATAATTACTTTAGATGCAAATGGACTAAGTGATCAAATAGATTTGTTAAAAAGAAGGAAACAGGACCCATGCATATGCTGCCTACAAGAGACTCAGTTACCATCTAAAGACACACACAGACTGAAAATGAAGGGACAGAGAAAAATTTTTCCTATAAACAAAAATGAAAAGTGGAGTAACAATACTTAGATAAAATAGTCTTTAAAACAAAGACAGTAACAAGTGATAAAGAAGGGCATTACATAATGACAAAGGGATGTATCCAACAAAAGGATATATACTTGTAAACATCTATGCTCCCAAAATAGAAGGACCTAAATACATAAAGCAAAGAGGGAGAAGAACAGTATAAAGAATAATAATAGGGGGCATAAACACCTAACTTATATCATTGAATACATCATCCAGAAAAAAAAATACCAAGGAAATATTGGCCTTCAACATCAAATTAGGTGATGACTTAATAGATTATTACATAACATTCTATCCGAAAACAGAAGAATGCACATTCTTTTCAAGTGCACATCCTCCAGGATAGATCATCATTTTAGGCCACAAAAACAAGTCTCAATCAATTTAAGTAGGATGAAATATTATCAAGTACTTTTTCCAACCACAAGGTGATTGATTTCCCAATAAAAATAGAAATCAACTACAAGAAAAAAATGGAAAATACCCATAAATACATAGAAGCTAAACAACATGCTACTAAGCAATCAATGGGCCAGAAAAGATATCAAAATGGCAATTTAAAAAGTATCTTGAAATAACATGGAAGCACATTTAAAAATCTATGGCACATAGCAAATAAAAATAATCTAAAAGTGAAGTCCATAATGGTACAGGATTACGTCAAGACATAACAAAACCTCAATAAGCAATCTAACCTTACACCTAAAGGACCTCATACAAATAAGAACAAACAAAGCTCGAAATTAATAGAAGAAAATCATAATGATCAGGGCAGAATAATTAAAATAGAGACTAATATATCAATAAAACTAAAAGCTGGTTCTTTGAAAAGAGAAACAAAATTGATGATTGTTATCCAGACTCATCAAGAAAAAATGAGATAGGACCCAAAGAAATCAAATCAGAAATTTAAAAAAGGAGAAGTTAAAACTAACACCACAGAAATGCAAAGGATCATTAGTGAATACTATGAACAGTTATATGCCAACAAATTGGACAACCTAGAAGAAATGGATAAATTCTTAGAAACATACTATCTTCCAAGACTGTTGGGAACCACCCTGCCTGGTTTCAGAGGCTGTAACCCCCCATGGTTAAGGCTGAGTCAGAGTTGGGACCATAAGCCACTAAGGAGACAAAGCTTGTCTCCCTGGCAAGTGTACCACCTCTGCCCACTTCACCCTGCTTGGCCCTGAGCTTGGCCAGTTAGCCAATGACAGGTAAGAATCCTCAAGAGAGGATCAACCTAAGACAGGCTCTGGTCACCAGGAATGAACTCGCAGGGAAGGACTGGGGGGGCTGTGGAAAAAGGGGGTGATGGACCCTCGCCCCTCGGCTTTGAAATAGCCTGAGTCCTCATTCTGTCTGCAAGAAGTCTCCTAATCTTTTGGCTGCCTTACTTCCCTTGCCTGACTTAAGCCTGAAACAATGACAGAGGGCAGTGCAGTCCCATGCTGGGAGGGGCGGATTCCCTGGGGAATCAGGTCTAAGAAAAATACATACATTCCTGTGAAACCTACTTAATTTGTACCCTCAGTTTAAGAGATACGGGTCCAGACCTGAGATGAGTCTGGCGCCTAAAGTTTTATGGCCCTCTAACTAATTGGCTGTAACTCAGAATAAGCCCTTAAAGTTCTCTGTAAATCCTGTATTGTTTAACCCTTACTGGCTAACAATGATTGATGAGCTTTATCTGTATTCCTGTGTGAATGAACCTAATAAAAGCCCATGGAGAGAAAGGCTCTGGGCCCTTCTCCTTTGAGAGAAGTGGCCACCTTTCCTACCCAAGCAGATCATGTCTTGGTAGTCTTTTTCTTCATCCGTGGCAGACCGGGGGGCTGCGTTAAAACCCCCCAACACAAGACTATATAGGAAGAAACAAAAAATCTGAACAGACATGGCTAGGAAAAAATTCAATCAGTAATAAAAAACAACTGCCCAAAAAACCAAAGTGCAGGACTATATAACTTCACAGGTGAATTGTATCAAATATTTATAGAGAAGCAATACCTATCCTTTTCAAGTTATTCAAAAAAAAATGAAGAGAAATGAAATCTTTCAAACTCATTCTATGAAGCCAGCATTACACTGATACCAAAACCAGACAAAGACTCTGCAAAAAAACAACAGACCAATATCTCTAATGATCATAGATGACAAAATTCTCTATAAAATATTAGCAAACCAAATTCAGCAATACATTAAAAAGATCATACACATGATCAATTGGGATTTATTTTGGGGATACAAGGATGATTCAATATCTATAAATCAATCACAATAATATATCACATTAACAAAATTAAGAATAAAAATCATGATCTCAAAAAACACAGGAAAAGCATTTCACAAAAAGCAACATCTATTTATCATAAACACCCTCAACAATGTGGGAATAGATAGAACATGTGTCAACACTATTAAGGTCATGTATGCCAGACTCACAGCTAACATCATATTCAACAGCAAAAATCTGAAAGCTTTTTCTCTAACATCAGAAACAAGACAAGGATGCTCATGGTGAGCATGCTTAAACAACATAGCTTTAGAAGTCCTAGCCACAGCAATCAAAGAAGAAAAAATAAATAAAATGCATTCAAGTTGGAAACGAAGAAGTAAAACTGTCACTATGTGCAGATGAAATGATATCATATATAGAAAACACTAAAGATTCCACAAGAATAAAATTAGAATTAATAAATGAATTTAGTAAAGTTTTAAGATACAAAATTAATACATAGAAACCAATAATATTTCTATATACTAAAAACTATTAGAAAGAAAAATTAAGAAAAAATCCCATTTATGATTGCATAAGAAAAATCTAGGACAAAAAAAATTAGCCAAGGGGTAGAAGATCTATATACTCTAAAAACTATAAAATGTTGTTGAAAGAAGTTAAAAATGACACAAATAAATAAAAGGGTAGATGGTGCCCATGACTGGAAGAATCGATATTGTTAAAATATCCATACTACCCACAGCAATCTCTAGTTTCAATGCAATCCCTATCAAAATACCAAAGGCTTTTTTTTTCTCACTAAAACTAGAAGTCAACTTAAAATTCATATAGAATAAAAAAAGATTTCAAATAGGCAAAACAATCTTGAGAAAGAAGAACAAAGCTGGAGGTATCATGCTTCCTGTTTTCGAACAATACTACAAAGCCTAGTAATCCAAAGAATATGGTACTGGCACACACAAAAAAAAACATAGATCAATGGAGCAGAAGAAAAAGCCCATAAATAAACTCATATAGCCAATTAATGTATGACAAAGTAGGCAGAAATATAAGATGAGGAAAAGACAGTCTTTTCAATAAATGGTTTTGGGAAAAGTAAACATATCCTTGTAAAAAAAAAAGTGTAATCACTTTCTTATACCTATACAAAAATATATGCAACATGTATTAAAGTATGAAATGTAATACCTGAAACCATAAAACTTCTCAAAGAAAACATAGGCAGCAAACTCTTTGACATTCATGTTAGCACAATATTTTTGATATGTTTCCTCAGGTCAGGGTAACAAAAGCAAAAATATACAAATGAGACTACATTAAACTAAAAAGCTTTTATACAGTAAAGAAAACCATCAACAAAATAAAAAGACAACTTAAGGCAAAAAGGTATTTGCAAATGATATATCCAGTAAGGGGTTAATATTTAAAATATATAAAGAATACAACCAACATCAAAAAATAGACAATCTGATTTAAAAACTGGTCAGAGGGCCTGAACACACATCTCTCCAAAGAAGATATACAGAAGGCTAACAAACATGAAAAGTTGCTCAATGTCACTATTCATCATGGATATGCAAATCAAAACCCAAAGACATATCATTTCAAACTGTCAGGATGGCTATTATTATAAAATCATAACAAATAGCAAGTTTTGGAGAGAATGTAGAGAAAAGGAAACCATTGTGCAATATTAGTACGATGTATATTGGGGCAGCCGCTATGGAAAAGATGATGGAGCTTTCTCAAAGAATTAAAATTAGAACTACCATATTACCCAGAAATTGCACTTCTGGATATTTATCTTATAAAAAAAAACACTATTCAAAAAGACATGCACACTATGTTCATTGCATTATTTACAATAGCCAAGATATAGAAGCAACTTAGGTGTCCACCAATAGATAAATAGATAATAATGGTGATGTGTATATGTCGGTGTGTATGTGTACGTGTGTATATATGTGCATATATATATGTATGTATATAATGGAATATTACTTAGCCATAAAAGAGAATAAAATCTTTCCATTTGAGATAACATGGGCAGGCCTAAAGGTATTAAACTAAGTGAAATAAGTCAGAAGACAAATAGGATTTTACTTAAATGTGGGATCTAGGGGGAAAAAAACAAATAAACAACACAAAACAAGAACAGACTCATAGATACAGAGTATAAACTTGCCAGGGGGAAAAAAGCTGGGTGGCTGGGTGAAAAAGGTGAAGGAAAATAAGAAGTACAATCTTTCAGTTATAAAATTAGTAACTCATGGGGATGTAATATACAGCACAGAGAAAATAATCTATAATATCATAACAACTTGTATGGTGACAGATGTTTAATAGACTTATTGTGGTGAGTACACTGTAAGGTATATAAATGTTGAATCAATATGTTGTACACCTGAAATTAATATAATATTGCATAGCAACTATATTTAGTGAAAAATATATTTTCAAAAGTTTTAAAATCATACCTGGTATAGTCCTAAGAATGGCTTATAGATCTAACTTGATACACTTGGAAATTAAAGTAAGAGGAACAAGTATTTCAAAAAATATGTCAATCATTTGATTAAATTCAATACTTATTAATGTTAAAAACCGCTAGTAACTGATAATAAATGGAAACTCTCTTAGCCTAATATAAGTTACTTACATGAGTTATCATTTCTAATGGAGACATGGGTGCCCAGAATGATTGATTCTATTTCTATTGTTTTAAAGATTTTATGTCTTTTTTAGAGAGAGGGGAAGGGAGGGAGAAAAGGAGGGAGAGAAACATCAATGTGTGAAAGAAACATCAATCAGTTGCCTATTGTCTGCCCCTAGACTGAGGACTGAACCCTCAACCCAGGCATGTGCCCTTACCAGGGATTGAAATGGCAATATCTTGCTTTGCAGAACAACACCCAACCAACTGAACCACTCTGGTCAGGGCCTATTCAATATTATTTAATATGTCCTATCCATGTGGTAAGACAAGAAAAGATAACTAATAGAAAAATATTTTCATTATTCAAATTAAAGGGTAAAATCCATGAGCAAATTTTAATTAAAATAAGAGAAAGGTATTTTTTCTGATATAAATTTATGTGAAAATATGACCTTTGAGATGACCATAAGAGTTCCATTTATTTGCTTTGGTGGAATCTTGGCTTCAGGGGTTTAATAAAATTTCACAAGTCATTACGATCTGGAATGTCTTTGTCTTTTCTAGTTTGTATAAGACACTGTGCATCCCACCTCTATGTGGTTATTTATAGGGAAAACAAAGATACAATAGATATTGCCCTCAAGGAACTTATAAATCTCTTATGTGGAAGAACTCATAAGTGGTATGGTATAATAAAATTTTTACTTAATATGTAAAGGTATATTCAGAGTATGTTAGAGGTCCCAAGATGCTAAGTTTACCTGTAGTGATTAGGAGATATCTTCATAAAGGATTTGGAACTAAATTTTGAAGAATGGCATTCCAGGCAAAGGAAACAGAAGTAGCATACTATGAAGATATAAGATACCTGCAATATTTGGAAACTATGATTAAAACAGTATGACAGAAAGAGTATGTAAGAAGGATTAAAGGATGGACTTCCTGAGAGGGAGGGAAGGGCTGGATTGTAGAGAGTTGTCATCACATAATAAGCAGTCTCGACATTATCTAAAGACTTGGAGATCCATTCAATATACTTAAGCAAAACACTACTCGGATTTGTATTTTAGAACTGAAAGAGGGGACAGGGTAACAGAATCAAGAAGGAGATGGCGATGGAAACAAAATAGAGATGAATTAAAAATATGTGTGGATCTGGTCTGGGGGAAAGATACATGCGCTGGCGATGCATCTAACCTGAGGTGACTGGAGGAGCAGCAAGCCAGGCTCTTTAAATCCACAATACTGAAAAAGGGAAATCCACCTCCCGGGCTGATTTTAACTATTTTAAATTCTCGCTTGGTGAAAAAGTTCTTTGCATTCACTTTGACAAAAAAGAAAATCTATTTTTTTCATACTACTTAAGTGCATGTTTCTTTTATATATTTATGTGTAAATGTTTATGTATGTATAAATGTTTTGTGATGGAATTAGTTTAATTTTTATAATTGAAACTCTTATTTACTAATTCCAGTGGAAATTTATTTTCATCCAGCCACATCTGATATGAAACACTCAATAAAAGTTTTACTTCAATAGCTAATCAATATACATAGGACTTCACTCTTTTTTTTAATTATTTATTTTATTTTATTTTTCTATTACCATTGACATTCAATATTATTTTATATTAGGCTCAGGTCTACAGCATTGTGGTTACACAATTATCTAACTTACAAAGTGATCTCCCCAATAATTCAAACACCCACCTGGCACCGTACACAGTTATTACATATTATTGACTATATTCTTTATGCTGCATATTACAATCCCATAACTGTTTGGTAATTGCTATTTTTTTACTGTTTAATCCCTTCAAATTTGTTACCCAGCCCCCAACCCTCCTTACTTCTGCCAACCATCAGTTTGTTCTCCACGTCTATTAGTGTGTTTCTGTTTTCTTCGGTTGTTTATTTCGCTCCTTAGATTCCACATTTAAGTGAAACAGTATATTTGTCTTTTTCTGTCTGACTCATTTCACTTAGCATAATATCCTCTAGATTTACACATGCTGTCCCAAAAGGTAAGGTTTTATCCTTTTTATGATTAATATTCTGTTGTATATTGTGCCACAACTTTTCTTATCTACTCATCTGTTGATGGGCACTTGGGGTGCTTCCATATCTTGACTATTGTGAGTAATGCCTTTTTATACCATATACAAGAATAAACTCAATAGGGATTAAAGGCTTAAATGTAACATTCAAAACCATTAAACTCCGAGAAGATACAGGCATTAAAATCTGACATTTCTCTTAGCTAATTTTTTTCTGATATATTAGGTCTATCCAGAAGGTATCCAGCCATGTAATATGAAAAACAGAGATAGTTATTGAAGACACAAGATACAAGAAACGTTGTATGTAGTACAATGACAACTCAGTCCCCTTCAAAGTAGGCACCTTGGGACCTCATGCAGTTCTCCCAGTGTCTCTTTCACTGTTCAAAACACTGCAAAATCATTTGTTGGAATCGCCATCAGCTGCCTAGATGTATTTTCTTGAATCTCATTGACAGTCTGAAATTTCTTCCCTTTCAAAGGTGGTTTTAGTTTTGGGAAAAGCCAGAATCCGCAGGGCTCCAAATCTGGACTGTAGGTGGGCTGAGTCACCTGAGTGATTTGATGTTTTGTCAAAAAACTACATGAGACATGATGTATGAGCGGGCATTGTCAAGCCGTTGCCCAGAGCAGCAGCCGTTTTCATTGTACTGCATCTCTCAACCAATGAAAAATATTGAGGTAGTATTCTTTATTAACTATTTGGCCTAGAGGGGCCTACTCCTGGTGGACAACACCTTCCTAATCAAAAAACACAATTAACACAGTCTTGATCTTGCTGCAACTTTGCTTCACCTTCTGAGGGCATAGGGAACCAAGCAACTTCCTTTGGGACCATGGGGCCTTCCCTTCCAGGTCATAGCTGTAGACCTACTATTTATCTCCAGTTATGGCCTTCTTGAGGAAATCTGGTTCATTGGTAGCAGTTTGAATCAAGTCACTAGCAACTGTAGCATGGTGTTCCTTCTGCTCTGGTAGCAGAAGACATGGAACAAATTTTGCCATGACATGTTTCATACCAAGATCCTGTGTGAGGATCTCAGACACAGTAGTTTTTGGAATCCCCAGATCAGCTTCTAGTTCTCACACTGTCAGTCACTGATCTTTGTTGATTGCAGCCCATACATGTTCAATGCTCTCAGGTGTTCTGCTTGATGCAGGTCTTCCAGAATGTGGGTCACTTTCAACAGATTCTTGACCATATTTGAAGCATTTACACCACACTTTTATTTGTGCTACACTCATTACATTGTCCCCAAAAGCCTTCTGAATCACCCAAATAGTTTCCATGGAGGAATGTTCAAGCTTAATGCAAAATTTGATGCAGATTTGTTGCTCTACTTGCTCAGTCATTTTTAATCCAACAGCCACAGAGTACACATGCCACTCAGCAGCGTCTACTGCCCCCACTGACTAGTACAGTGAAGTCGTCATTGTTCACGCATGCACATTCCAGTCCACTCTTCTTGGCTGTCAGGTTACATCAGTGTTGTGAAAACCATTCTCATTATATTAACAATAGCTGGACTTTTTCACTTCCCAGGGAAGTGAAACAAACAAACAGAAAAAAAGGGATTACTTCAAACTAGAAGGTTTTTTGCAAAGCAAGGAAAACAACACAACAAAAAGACAACCTACTGAAAGTGAGAAGATAGTCTTCAATGATGCATCTGATTAGCGGTTAATATCCAAAATTTATTGAGAACCTATACAACTCACCAAAAAAAACCCCAAACAATTTAATTTAAAAATGCACAGAGATCCTAAATAAACACATCTCCAAAGAGGACATACAGATGGCCAATAGACATGAATAAATGCTCAACGTCATTAATCATCAGAGAAATGCAAATTAGTACCACAATGAGATATCACCTCACTCCTCTCAGAATGCCTATCATCCATAAATCAACAAAAACAAATGTTGGGGAGAATGTGAAGAAAAGGGAACTCTAGTGCACTGTTGGTGGGAATGCAAATTGGTGCAGCCACTGTGGAAAGCACTATGGAGTTAAATCAAAAAATTAAAAATTGAACTGCCTTATGACCCAGCAATTCCATTTCTGGGAATATACAGGGTCTGGCAGAAGTAAGGCTTGCTTGAGTATGGTTGGTAGGGTAACAATATGGGTGTGATAATTTATAGTTTCAGTTTGAACATTTCACCTAAAATGCCACATAGTGTCCTTGAGTGTGATATTGATATGTTACAGAATTACATTGTTATGATTTTGTAATAAAAGACAGTAACCAGAGGGGAGGAGGTGGGGGATAATGGGGTAAAGAAGAGGAAGGGTCATGAAGGAGCATGTATAAAGGACCCACGGACAAAGCCAATGTGGTGTGGGGAGGATTGAATGCAGAAGGTTGGGGTGGGTAGCGTGAGGAGAGTAATGGGGGGGAAATGGGGACAACTGTAATTGAACAATAATAAATAAATAAATAAATAAATAAATAAATTCCACATATAAGTGAAGAGAAAGAGTTTGTCATGAGAAAGGGGCATTATTTGTGCTGGACTCTGTATATGAATAAATCTGAAACATTAATTTGAAAAGATATATGCACTCTTTTGTAAGAGAAGAAAATAAATCTCTTCTTTATTTCTTTCCTTCTTTCTTTCTTTCTTTCTTTAAAGTTTAGTGCAGAGTTAAGAGGGAAATAAGTGACAGTAAAATTGGGGCAAACCAAGACTTTTACCTACAATGTTTAAATCTTTACTATAGGAACTATCAAGCAGCTCAACAATGATACAGACTTAAAGCAAACTCTCATTTCACCAATTATTTTTGTTTTATGAATCCAGTGATTACCTGGTGGATATTTTGAAAGCCATACCTAATTGCACAGTTTCCCTTTTTAAAGGCATCTCTTTTCTATCTTAAACAATTTCAACAACTCTGGGGTAGACAATAAGAAGCACCTTAGATATAAATTATAGGCTAAAAGCATTGTCGAGCAATTTGCATTGAAGACTCAGTTGCTGATATTATCAGGCTGGGTTATAATAGATTGTGGCTGAGGCACCAGCTGTTTAACACTTTGAAAAGTTACTGTGACTCAAAATTATTTCAAAAGTAAGCAGGAATCTTTCTGTAATAATGTAAACTGAGGATATACTTACTACTTGACCTGCCATCAAAGATATAATTTTTTTTAGAATATGTTTATTAATTTTAGAGAGGGAGAGAAGGGGAGAGATGGAAAGAGGGAGAGAGGGGGAAAGGAGGGGAGAGAGAGATTGACATCCTTCAGTTGTCTGACATATATGCAACAACCAGGGAACAAATTTACATCCTAGGTATTTGCCCTGACGTGAATCAAACCCACAAACTTTTGGTATATGGGATGATGCTCCAACCAGCTGAGACACCTGGCCAGGGCAAAGATTTAATTCTTATACTAAGCCTAATGGTGATTTTAGCAAGCGGAGAGAAACACACACTCTCACCATTCTCCTAGATCAGGGGTATCAAACTCATTTTCACAGGGGGTCACATCAGCCTGTGGTTGCCTTCAAAGGGCCAAATTTAATTTCAACTCCTTAGCAGTTAAGGAGTAGTTACATTTATACAGTCCTAAAATTATTCCAGTCCTTTGAAGGCAACTGCAAGGCTGATGTGGCCCCTGGTGAAAATGAGTTCGACACCCCTGCCCTAGAGATATAGCATGTGTCAGGAGGGTGCAGTTCTGGCCCCAGCAATCACAACTCTCAAACTCTGGGCAGCTCTGGTTTGGCTAAGAATTTGTCTCAGAAGTGACAATTTTTCAGGCAGCTGACCTTTGGGGCTGCAACGAACTAAGAGACAATCTGATTCTCTCCTGGGCAAGTGAAGACTTTTCTCAGGAGTCAGTTTTACATATTTTGAACACACTTTCTAGCTCCATTTCAAACAACTGAATGGCTTCCCACAGGCATACATTTCATGCAAGAGATCCAGTACAGGCAGGTTCCGCACCAGCTCCAAAGAAATATTCTCATATAATTGAATTAATCTCACTTGACCACTCAATTACTGCCAATACACATTAAATTATCACTTCAAGGTAATTAGTTTTATAATTATTTGCCATAGTAAAATTAATCACCTGGAATTATTGCAAAGTAGATTTTTCTTTTTTCTTTCTGCCAGACACAAAAAGTGGTTTGCAAACATCATGTTGTATCAGGTTTCCTCATGTCTTCCTTTAGCCTGTATTCTTACCACCCTTTTCTCCCACTTGCCTATGCGGCCCCACTGTGTATACTCAGCATAGTCACATAGGCATTCTGTTGTCTGGGTTCCTTCACCTCTGTGCTTTCTCAGGTCCTCTCCAATGTTCTTCATTGGTTAGCTCTTCAAGTAGTTGACTTATTCTCATTCTTGCCTCAGCCTGAAAGTGGCTTCTTCAGAGAAAATTTCCCCAACCTCCAAGATTAGGTTAGGTACTTCACATACACGAAAACTCTCTCATTTCATTTACTATTTATTTTTTATTTATACTTTAATGATTATGCTGTTACAGTTGTCCTGATTTTTCCTCTTTGTCCCCAGTCACCAAGCAGCCCCCACTCCCTCAGGCAATCCCCCATCATTGTTCATGTCCATGGATCATGTGTATAAGTTCTTTGGCTACTCCATTTCCTATACTGTACTTTACATCCCCATGGCTGTTCTGTAACTACCTATTTGTACTTCTTTACCCCCTCACCTTTTCACCTATTCTCCCTCTCCCCACTCCCATCTGGTAACCTTCTGGTAACTAACTTCTTTTCTCTTGCTTTTAAGAATCTCTCTTTATCTTTAATCTTTAGCCTTTTAATAATGATGTGTCTTGGAGTGGGCCTCTTTGCGCCCATCATAATTGGGATTCTCTGCACTTCCTGGACTTGCATGTCTATTTCCTTTACCAAATTGGGGCAGTTTTCTTTCACTATTTTTCAGATAGATTTCCAATTCCTTGCTCTTTCACTTCTTCTTGTGGTACCCCCAAAGGCGAATGTTGGACCTCTTAAATTTGTCCCAGAGGTTGTTTATATTATCTTCATTTTTTTGGATTCCTTTTTCCTTCTTGTTGTTCTGTGTGATTGTTTTTTGTTTCCTCGTGTTCCAAATCATTGATTTGATTCTCAGCTTCATCCATTTTACTGTTGTTTCCCTGTAAAGTGTTCTTTATTTCAATTAGTATATCCTTCATTTCTTACTGGGTCTTTTTTGTGCTGCTGAGGTCCTTACTAAGTTCCTTGAGCATCCTGATAAACAGTATTTTGAACTCTGCATCTGATACATCGCTTTTTGATTTGTTCTTTCTGGAATTTTTATTTGTTCTTTCATTTGACCCATGTTTCTTTGTTTCCTCATTTTGGCAAACTCCCTGTTTGTCTTGGGTATTTTTTTTTTCCTTTTTATTCTATTTGTTAGCTAGGGCTACTTTGACTCTATGTCTTGGTAGTTTGGCCTGATGTAGTAGGTGTTCTGTCCCTACAGGACACAGCCTACCAATCACCCAAGCTGGGTACTGGAGGTGTGCCCTTTGTGTGGGCTGAGTACACTCACCTCTTGTAGTTGAGCCTTGGTTGCTGTTGGCAGATAAATGGGAGGGATTTATCCATGCCAGTCAGCTGCAAGGACTGGCTGTGACCACTGACCACAAACTTCCACCCTCCATGGAAGGACAGCTGTTCAGGATCAGTGTGGTGGTGCTCTGACGTGGTCTGTAGCTGCCCACTGGGTGGGTTGGCCTTGGGGTTTCCCAGTGGTATACGCTAAGGTCAGCCCCAGCCTGTGTTTTGCCTGAGGCACCCTGCCTGAGCTGTAAAGCAGTCTGAGAAGGCTGCAACTTGTGCTGGGCTTGGAGATTCCCAGGTGAAGCCAAGCTGTGAGTGTAATCTGGCTGCCACTAGGGCTCACTGAAGCCAGCTGTTGGTTGTTTGATAGGTTTTAGGAGACAAGACCAGCCAATGGCTATTCTTATGGAAAAGAAGCTTGTGTGGGCCCGTAATTTGTGTGGGGTAGAGCCTCTTTGGATCTCCAAGGTGGGTCACACAGAGTTAACCAGGTTGATAGAGTCTCAGATCTGGCACCAGGCTTCTGGCTTTGTGGGGGAAGGGTTCAGCAGAGGGACAATGGCTTCTGCTCGCCCCAATAGACACTTCAGTATCTCCCTGTATACCACTGGTGTCCTTCAAGCTGCTACCCTGGTGCTGGAACTCAGAGTGAGTGAGTCTCATTAGGTAAGTCCATGTGTGGGTTTTTTAAGAGGAACTGCTTAGGACTCCAGCATCCTCATCCACAGACTTACTCCCTGCTGGTTTTCTCAGCCAGAAGTAGTGGGGGCTTATCACCCTGGCACTGGAAACCTGGGCTGGGGGGCCTGGTGTGGGTTTGGGACTCCTCGCTCCAGCAATTCCCTACCAAATTTTTATCTACATGAGTGTGGGGCCAGCCTATTCCACATCCGTGCCCCTCCTACCAGTCTGGGTGGATGTGGTTTTTTAATTTCGTAGTTGTCAGACTTCCATTCAACTCAATTTCTGATGTTTCTGAGTGGTGGTGGTTCTATATTTTAGTTTTAATTTTGATGTGGTTGTGTGAAGAGGCACGCCATGTCTGCCTACCTGGCCATCTTGTCTGGAAGCCAAAAATTCTCTCATTTTAATTACAAGATAACTAACTTCTGTTTCTCTCACTGGATCACTAGCTCCATACTGACAGTTGCTTTGTCTTTGCTGCTTTTAGATCTGTGCTCAGAAACTACCACAGAGGTTTAGGTAACAGCACTATTCTTTTCTGTAGAAATGACCTCTGGAATGTGATAGCAGCAATGAATATTCCAGGCTAGTCCTTCAAGGCAATAGTCCTTCAGATCTTTATAAGACTGTCATGGTGGAACAATGAGCAAGATGTCAATAGCCTAACTTTTTAAGATGAGTAATTAAAACCAATGTTTTATAAAGTCTTTTTTTGACAAGCCTATAGGTATTATTATTCTACGGGGAAAGAACAGCAAGTGTTACCAAATTCTCATTTGTGGATAGTAGAAATGTATGCATTCCTAGGGAATTTTGGAGGTATTTGCAAAGGCGGAGTCTTTCAAATTCTATATGATCTTATAAGTTCAAGAGATGGTAGCAGTGATAGCAGTCAGGTTTGGGTAAATTCAGGCATAGACAACCTCCTCTGTGTATTTATCTGCTCAGGTTGTCATAATAAAATATCATAATCACAAACCAGGTGGCATAAAAACAAATTTATTTTCTCACAGTTCTGTAAGCTGGAAGTCTAAGATCAAGGTAGTGACAGATATGGTTTTTTCTAAGGCTTTTCTGCTTGGCCTATGGTGGCCATGTGCTCAATGTGTCTTCACATGGCCTGTTCTCTGAGCACATGCATCCCACATGTGCCTTCCTTGTATAAGGACACTAGTCATATTAATTTAGGGCCTCATCCTTATGTCCTCATTTAAACTTCACTATCTCCTTGTGGGTTCTATCACCAAATACAGTCACTGCATCAACATATGAACTGGGGGAGAATTCAGATCACAGCATTCAGTAAAGTCCAGAATGCCAGTTTCATGGGTATCTTCTCTTTCAAAGAGTAATCTTTAATGTGTACTTATGCATGTGTATATAATAGATGTCATACATAAAATTATTATATAATATTTACATACATATTATGTATATAATAAGTATTTGACTTATTCTGAAATGGATCTCAAAATGAAGTTTGTATTTTGCCATTAAGATTGCACAGCCAACTCATCTCTAATAGATAGTAGTACATTGTTATTTTAGGAAAGATCTAGATTTTAAGTGGAAATACTATTTCTCATGCAATAGCCTTACAGACATGCTAATACAGAGAGATAAATTCTGCTTGCTCTACATCATTCATCGTATTTAAAGGAATAAAAGGTACTTGCTGGCTTCTGCAATAAGACTGCTCTTGTGGTCTCTGCTTATGAGAATTGAGGCCTTTTGAACCATTTATATGGCCCTGTATATGCATTTCAATATTTAGTGATATGAAAAAATATAAAATTCATTCTTTTGCATAGACTTATCTAAAACTGTTTACATACCGAGATTTTCTTTTTTGTTTTTTCCTAATCTATGATTTCAGATAGGTTCTAAGCCTGTTCCTGATCCAAGGTATTTGTTTTGAAAACTATATTAGGGAGCCCATTTTATCCACAGGAAGGTAAAGAAGCTCACCCTAGGTGAACAAATTTGCTACGCGACAAGACTGTTGTCTTTTCTGACAGGAAAAGCTCTAATCTTCTTTTTAATATAATCAGTGGAGGAAGTCTATAAACTGCTGGAATTGAAATGAAAAACTAAAATGATGACATTTATAACATCTGTCTCATTAGATTTGCTTGGTCTATATATTTCTCTCTCTGGAATAATAGTGATTTATACAAATTGCTTCTCACTGCAATTTATATCAGTGTAAAGATGCCACCCGATATATGGAGGACTTTATTTGCTTCAAACTAAATGTCTGTTTAATTGTATTTGCCACTAAATGAGAATACTATCCTCTGGCATATCTTTTTAGATATAATGCTTAATTTATTTATTTTTTGTTTTATAACTTCAGCCTTTTCTACTCGTTAGATACTTGAAAACATAACTTTCTCTTTCTATCTGCGAATATATATATGTTTATTTATGTCATTTCTTTATGTCACAACTCTGGTAACTATAATTTCATTACTCCAAGAACTGCGTTCCATAGGTATACTTTCTTTCCCCTTGCAGAAAGAAAAGAAAAAGAGAGAAGAAAAAACCGTACTCTGGCTAATATTGAACTTTAGTAGTGGTTCCCCATGCCTGGGAAGGGGGGAATCTTGTCCTCCAATGGACACTTGGCAACTACTGTTGGAAAATGCTACTGGCATGTAGTGGAGAGAGGCCAGGGATACCACTAAACATCCTACAAGTCATAGGACAGTCCTGCACAGCAAAATATCCAGTCCGAAATGTCGGTAGTGCCAAGGCTGTTACATCTTGAACTACAGAATGGTTTTCTTAGTGCAATGGAGTTACATTATCAAGATATGCCTGCATCAAACCAGACATTTGTGTAAAAAGTAAGCAACTTTTAAAACATCTAAACAAGTTATATAGGCATATATCACCTAGATACATTTCTAAGAAAATCAACTGCATGTTCAGTTGTAATTTGCAATACTCTGGACTTCTGAATTCCTTCTGTTCCGATTCTGCCCCCCTGCACTGTGGAACCGAGTTCAGCGGGCACACCTCCTTTTCCATAGACCCTGCTTTCTTTGGAGGAGAAGAGCAAAGGAGGCCCAGGAACCCGTCCCCAATCCTGATTTTGGCTCTGTGCTGCCCAGCGATATGTGTCATTGTTTTCCATGACAGGACACAGATAGTCTTAGGTCCTCTCTACTTTTTTCTCTGTCCTTTTCGCTAAAGTTTTTCTTCCTCCCTTTTCTTCCATGCAGGCATCACCCAAAGCTCTAACACAGAATCTTTCTTGTGAACTTGATCCTTTGACAATCCCATTTACTTTCTGGTTTCTACAATGATTACTAGGTGTTTGTTAAGTTTGCAATTTAAAACCCAGTCTCTTTTCTGAGTTACAGATGTTTTCCTGGGCACCAGCTGTTTTGTGCAACTTAGATGCTTCTTTTAAAGGCACTTCTATTCTCCTCCTTCAAGCTCACCACCTTCAGAGTCAGTGTAAATCATACAAATTGTACTGCATGTAGTTATTTGCCTTCATCTATTCAGTCATATATATTCATTTATATATGTATATATATATATAATGGTCATCTTTCAAAAGCCAGAGGTTCCTTGTACTACTGCACTGCCCAAATGCTCATTGCACACTGTTCACCAAATGCACAAAAGTCCTCATCCTGACAGTAAGACCCTCTCTAATATGACCCTAACCAATCTTCCTGCTTCAACAATGTGTACAACCAAAGAACCTCCACACTGCAGCCAGACTAACCTGATTCTCCATCTTCTCTCCAGTAAGCACCCAGACTACCAATTGCCACCATCGTTGTCAGTGCTTACCTGGTGGAAAGGCCATTTGTGTCTTTTTCGGGTTTTCCATGTTAAATAAACTGCTTGTTGTTTAACGAAGGGCCTAGATTGTCTCACAATCCGTTTGTCCTCTACAGCATTAAACATAAGGCGTTGCACGTCATTCACCATTCAGTAAAGGTGTCGTATTTAAATTGCAGTCTGCCTCTTGTCCTACATCTTCAACTGCTGACAGCACATTTTACTTCATTTTTATCTCAGTTCTACTCATATTTAAAGTTGAACTCATCTTCCCCTGATAACAAGATCCTCAATTACAATTCCTTATTTTTATTAAGGTAGGACATTTTTCTTATTAGCCAAGTTAAAAAAAAAAATCTTAGTCTTTACTTTTATGCTTCCCTTTTCTTCTCTTTTTAAGGCCATCAGATGCCTTTGAACTTTCATTGAAAAACTTGCACTTGCATTTTATAGTGACCTCTTTAAACAATGTTTCTGCCATTTATTTCCTTTATTTAAACACATAATCATTTTTAACATGGTTTTGACTATTTCCTATGTACTATGTTACTTCCTAAACACTTTGTAATCAGTAATTTATTAACCCTCACCACAATATTTACCATGAGACCTGGACAGATGAAACATCTCCGTAACAGCAGACTTCTACGGTGGTGAGCCAGATGCAAACCCAGGCAGCCTGGCACCGAGGATGGGCTCTTCGGACGCTTACAGGCACTTCCTCCCGTTCTCAGATTTACCTTCCACTAGCAGATTGACTCTGTCACTGTATAGGATTTAAAAGTGCCCATTTTGCATGGAAAAATGTCATTTCTTAGAATTTTAGACCATGCTTAATCACTCCCAGTGGTACTGATCCAAGCTTGTCAACTGCAGAGTGCCTCTCTGCAGCAGCGGCAGCCTCGCCCCCACTCTGCCTGAGGCATGCTCCTGTCTTCATCATTCCTGCCTCTGCCTTGCTCAGGCTCCTCTCCCCACTTCTTCTGCTACCCAAGACCTCCTCATCTATTAATTCAGAAGTTGCAAACTGGTAACAGATCTGTCAGATCGGACATATCCAGCAGTGGTTTTTTTATGGTATTTTAAAAGAAGATATTTTAATATTAGAATAGAACTGAACCATATACAGAAATCAATCAAAATGGGTGAAAAACTCGAAGGTTAAGACCTGAAACCATAAAATTCCTAGAATAAAATAAACAAGCTCCTTTACATTATTCTTGGGGATGATTTTTTGGTTTAATACCAAAACCATTAGCAGTAAAGGCAAAAATGAACAAGCAGGTCTACCTCACATCCAATAGAAAAAAATACAATCCAATTAAAAATTGGGCAGAGGATCTGAACATTTTTGCAAAGAAGGCACATATATAGTCAGCAGATATATGATAAGGTACTCTACATCAGTAGTCATAAAAGAAAACAAATTTAAATTGCAAGGAGATATAACCTCATATCTGTTAGAATAGCTATTATAAAAAAGTTGAGAAATAAGCATTGGCGAGTGTGTAGAACAAAAGGAACCCTTGTTCACTGTTGGTGGGAATATAATGGTGCAGCCACTATGGAAAACATTATGGAGGTTCCTCAAAAAATAACATTAGAATTGCCATATGATGTAGCAATTCCCCTTTAGGTATTTATCTAAAGAAAACTAAAACACTAACTCAAAAAGTTATATGCACCCCCATGTTCACTGCAGCATCCAATAGCCAAGACATGTAATTAAGCTAAGCTAGCTATGCATCAATGGATAAATAAAATGTGATTATGTATATATATATATATATATATATATAATTTAGCTGTATAAAGAAGGAAATCCTGACATTTGCAACAACGTGGATGGACCTCAAGACTATTAGGCTAAATAAAATAAGTCAAACAGAGAAAAAATACTATATGATCTCACTTATATGTGGGATCTAAAAACAACAAACTCGTAGATACAGAAAACAGATTGGTGGTTGCCAGAAGTTGGGGATGGGGAGTGGGCAAAATGGCTGCAGGTAGTCAAAAGATACAAACTTCCAGTTTATAAAATGAAAATAAAAATTAGGAAGTTTCACAAACAGATTCAGATTTCTGGTTCTCAGTAAAATGGAATGATCTGGTAATACATGCCATCTCATAGGAACTGGCAGAAGCTGAGTAGTAGCTGCTGTATTTAAATGGAGCAGACCCCACCACTCCCTACTGTCTCCCTAATACTGAGACCAAGGTAATAGTCACTAGTTTGTGTGAGATTTGCTTGTTGATACGTTGGGTATAATAGTGGTGTTAGAGGGAATGAAAGTATTTCTTATACTAAAATCTCTTTGAAAATTTGGAAAATAAAATAAAATGGCTTTTTATAATTAAGGAAACAAAAAATGTACTTTACAAGGCCAATAAAATTGTTCTTTTGTGCTCATTAATTAATAAATGCTTGCCAATGACATGAATGAAAATAAATGTGTTACTATGTAGGGAACTAAATACACTTAACACCCTGTTCCAGGCTGTTTCCATGTTTTTATATTAAATATTCAGCTAATCTCATGTGGCAGGTGGTGTTATCACCATGTAAGAGATAAGGCAACAAAGGCTCAGAGAAGACAGGTTGTGCACAATCACACGGTCACACAGCTATTTAGCAGGATGGCCAGGATTCAATTCTGATTGACCTGATTGCAAAGTCTGTCTGCCCCACAAAACATACTGCCTTATTTAGTACATAGATTGGTAGGTTATCTAGTTAATTGTTAATGCAGAGCTCTGATATTGTTACTAATTATCATAGTGATTTGCTGACTCATTCTGGCTAAGAGAACCTTTTGCTTACATCTTTTCTCAGCTCCTCTTTCAATTCTGTCCCATTGGTTGCTTAAAATAAGCGATGGAGGAAATATTTATATCACAGAAATCTGCAAATGCTAAAAGTTAGAGCTGGTTCTTGTAGGTTGTGTGTGTGTGTGCATGAAAGAGAGAGAGAGAGAGATTAGTTCTAAAACACTTACCAGCACACTCTTTTTAATGAATAATCTGGTCATTCATGGTTTGATCCAAAAGAGTTTTTATTCTTTATTTATGGGAAAGCCTCTCCTAATATTAAGAACCTAAAAGACTGAATGTCATAATAATTAGGAAAATGAACTTCGTGGTTGATCAGTTCTTACTTTAAATCTCTACTACAAGTTACCTAACCTTAGGCAAATTATTTCATGTCTCTAAGCTTCAGTTCCTTTACCTACAATTCACAAATATGTTAATTAACCTACGTAAGGTACGGGTGGCCAGAGAACAGGACCAGGGACCCTGCTCTCAATCTCTCAGAAGCAGGCCAGGGATTGCTGGTTAGGAAGTATTTTAACCATTAAAACTATAATAAAATTGTCAAAATAGAAAAAAGCCATCTAATAACTTATGAAACATAATCTATGGCTTTATTTTACCTGAATAAGTGAAAATACTACAAAATTCCATCAGAGTATTCTAGGTCACTTTCTTCTCCAAATATTTTAGTTATGTTCTGCTTAAGATACTTAGCTCATAGAACTGTTTAGAGGATGGAAAGAAATAATATCCTTAAATACACTAGTACTATGCTTGGTACACAGAAAGGTAAGACAATGTTAGCTATTTCTATTAATGGGAAGCAAACTTTCTGCTACTTATGCAAAAAAAATTAGACAAATTTATATTCCTAATGTTCATTACAAAGAAGCCAGAAAAAATGAGAGCAGAAGACTCCAGAATGGCATTTGTTGAAAGAAGCCACCAAGGAGAGAATACTTAGCTGCAGAGAAGGTGTGTTGGGCCCTAGCAGAAATAAAGATGAGGCTTGCCAGTGATTTTTTGCACTGACGGTCATAGCACTTACCAGTAAACAAGCAGAACAAGTCTAATCTCATGGCGTTTACAGTCTATATTACAACAGAACTCAAACTTCTGGGGCTCCACGAGAATGCCTCATATGCATTTGTACTCTGCTAAGAATCCAGAATCTTGTTAGATCTAATAGTGGACATTTAATATCTCTTTAACATGTAATAGGCAAGGTTCAATGGCTGAGATTAATTAAGGGACACTATGTGGTCTTCATTTGAATGACTTCTGGGCCCATTGTGGGTGGTACTGTGATGAGACATGAAAGCTTTGCAAATTTAAGCGTTTTGCCCAAACAAAAGGCAGGGGAAGCTTCTGAAGAAGAACGAGTTGGAAAAGAGGGGAAAGATGGGGCTACCAGAGGGAGGAAACCCATGAAGAAAGACCAAGTGGTTTAAAGTTTCATGTAGGGACATTTTCTATTGTTTGCGCAGTGATCATCTCTTCGCTGTCATCTGCATTATTCAGCAAGTCTTTCAGGGTTGGATATTTAGGATTGGGGCAGGGAGTGTACCAAATGCTAAGCGTGGCCTGAACAGGAGCACAAGACAAGGGCACAGGCTGCAAAGGTCTACATGTTACAATAAGCAATCCAAACCACTTGTCTTTGTTGGTATTGTCGTATTTTATGTGCCATGAAGCTGCCATTTGTAACCATGAATTGAGCTGGGTGGCCACTTTGCTATTTATTGACTGTGTGTCAAGAGCCCTGATAACTGCTGAAGTAGAATGGTTTTAACTCACTGTGGCTGATACTGAAAATTGCCACCCAATATCCATTCTCTATTTCTTCCATAAAAACAGAACTCAATCTTTATTTAGAGTCACAATATAATCAACTTTCCAATACTTTTTACAGCCTTCCTTTCAAAAGAGTGTGGGCAGGTGAACACATTACTGCCCATGAAATATATGGGGGAGTGTTGTATGGGACTTTCAGGAAAATTGCTTAAGGGGAGTCTACTTAAGCCACACCTCTATTTCTCCTACTTTCTTATTGCTTGATTAAAGTGAAAGTGGTAACCCCAGACACCATCTTTGTCCATGTAGCGAATTTGATAATAGAAAAGATACAGTGGTAAAGATATTTGAACATAAAACTAGAAGTTAGGTGGTTGAGTAACTCATCAAATCATCAGATGTATATATATACATATATATAGAGAGAGAGGGAGAGAGAGAGAGAGATCTATGTATAAATAGATATATATACATACACACACTATGTATGCACACACATACAATACACATGCATATGCATAAACACATGCATGTACTGATCAGTGTTCTTTGGAGAGAGCTTTTGTTATGAAATGGTAAGCAGGAGGACCTACTTTTTATGTGTTCATCTGTTATTTTGAATTTTCTCTCTTATTCAGCCATACTAATCTTAATTTATATAGTCATAATATACCTTTATAAACTGCCAAACATTACTGTTATTATTTTTAAAAATAAGGAAATTTGCTTACAGATGATTCCTAAGTATTTCTACAAATTTATGGACATCAATAGCACTGATTAACGTATTTTCATATTTTTATTTTAAGTTGATTTTGTTCATGGAAATAGTTTATTTACATTTAAGTCAAATTTTCAACTTTTCTTAGTGATTATTTCGAGTATATAAAAAGAATTGTTATCATTAGTAAACATTTAGTTATGTTTTAGAATGAATAACTTTAAAACATAGGTATTTACTGGAAAATTTAATACTTTTATCATCAGCAAAGAAAAAGTTCAGTTAGATCCATTGTATTAACTTCAGTATATTTAATTTATGTAATTCAAAAAGAACTGCCTACCTAGTATCCATTCTCTTCTTCTTTACCGAATCCTGATTTTGTGGAGAGCAGCAAAGGGCTCAGCTTTAAAAACAAAGCCAAACCAAACCCTGCATCAAGGTGTCCCTCTCTCAAACAGTGATGGCCAAGTGATGCACTCCTGGTCAAGTAGATGTAAATACAACTGACAGATCCTCCTGAAAAGCTGCTTCAATGGGAGTAGACTCAGCAGGTTCAATCCCTTTTACCCTTTGCCATCTCCTTTCCTCCTGCCTGGTGTGAGAATGAGAGCTGGCACTGGTGCAGCCATCTGAAGACCAGTAATGAGAAGCTAAGAGAATCCCAGACACCTGGACTTGGGTATCTTTTAGCAGCAGGGCGAATACCTGCCTGAGAATACCTGTCCTCAGACTTCTCACTGTGTGAGTGGACTATAAATTCCCAATTTCTTCAAGTTATATGAAATTAGGCAGATGAATTCAATCCCTAACAGTTAAAGGCTATAGGGAAATATAAACAAATAAAAAGGAAGCAAATTATGTATATTTTAGGAGGTGGAGAAGAAGAGATGATAATTTTTAAAAACTGTTTTCAAGCCTGTTTTCTGTACTTTTAGTTGAGGGTTGACAAGACTTCATTTCCCCATTATCTCTTCAATCATGAGAAACCTGTAGTCATTTTATTTTCTTTTCCTCCCATACATTAGTGAAGATATTAACAAAAAAACTGTTTCTGAGTCTCTTCCTCATGCATAATTGAGAGATTGTACCTCCTTGTCCTTTTTTCTTTTTTTTTTTTAATTGTTGTTCAAGTACAGTTGTCTCTATTTTTCTGCCACCACTTTCCCCTGCCCCACCCACCCCAACCTCCCGTCCCAATCCTTCCTCCCTTTGGCTTTGTCCAAGTGTCCTTTACATACGTTCCTTGACAACCATCCCCTTTCTTTCCCTCCCATTATCCCGCTCCCCCTCCCCCCCGCCCTCTAGTCACTGTGAGTTTGTTCTTTATTTCCATGTCTCTGGTTCTATTTTGCTCACTTGTTTGTTTTGTTGATTAGGTTCCACTTATAGGTGAGATCATGTGGTATTTGTCTTTCACTACCTGACTTATTTCACTAACCATAATGCTCTCCAGAACCATTCATGTTCTCACAAAGGGTAGGAGCTCCTCCTTTCTTTCTGCTGCATAGTACTCCATTGTGTAAATGTACCACAGTTTTTTGATCCACTCATTTACTGATGGGCGCTTAAGTTGCTTTCAACACTTGGCCATTGTAAATTGTACTGCTATGAACATTGGGGTGCATAGGTTCTTTTGAATTGGTGTTTCAGGATTCTTAGGGTATAAACCCAGCAGTGAATTGCTGGGTCAAAAGGCAGTTCTGTCTTTAGTTTTTTGAGGAAATTCCATACTGTTTTCCACAGTGGCCGCACCAGTCTGCATTCCCACCAACAGTGCTCTAGGGTTCCCTTTTTTCCACACCCTGGTCAGCACTTGTTGTTGATTTGTTTATGTTGGCCATTCTGACTGGTGTGAAGTGGTATCTCATTGTGGTTTTAATTTGCATCTCTCTTATGGCTAGTGATGCTGAGCATCATTTCATATGTCTCTGGGCCCTCTGTTTGTCCTCCTGGGAGAAATGTCTGTTCAAGTCCCTTGACCAATTTTTAATTGGATTTTTTTGTCTTTCTGGAGTGGAGTTGTGTGAGTTCTTCATATATTTTGGAGATCAAACCCTTGTCAGAGGTATCATTGGAAAATGCATCTTTCCATATGGTTGGCTCCCTTTTCATTTTGCTGATGTTTTCTTTAGCCATGCAGAAGCTTTTTATTTTGATGAAGTCCCATTTGTTTATTCTTTCCTTTATATTTCTTGCTCTAGGGGACATATCAGTTTCTTTTTTCATTTTTAACTGAGGTATAATTAACATATTATATTAGTTTCAGGTATACAACATAATGATTTTATCAGTTTCTTTCCCTAGTTTTCCATTGTTTTACTTCAACATCCCAGAATCTTCCTTCTTATCCGAACCTTTCTCCTTTGCTTTTTCCCTTCTCTTATCTTTTCTTCACCTCAATTGCTTCTTTAGTCTACTCTTCCATTTTATGCATTTTAAAATATCATTACAACTATGAAAAATCAGTTATTTATCACCATCCAAAATACTTGAGTTACTAAAATTTTAAACAATATACAGAGGAGGTAAATGAAATGATTAGTGGGATTGATGAACTGGATATATGTGTAGGCACACACATCTATACATACACACATATATGCATATATACACTTATACACATGTAAACACACATACATGAGATGTACTGGTCAGTGTTCTTTAGAGAGGCTTTGTTACAAAACGTAAGAACACCTATTGCTGGCGGAAAAAGAAAACCCTCGTGGTACATCTTTGATCCCAATGATTTTCACAGCAGGTATTTACTAATATGAAATGTCAATGTGTGTGCATAAGTATAAAGGTTAAACATTTTATCCCATATACCATATTTAAATCAAATTTCCCATCTCTTACAATTATATGAAATGTAATGTGAGGCCATAAAAGTGCTTGCTCATTTTAAAATTATTTTCTAGTTCTTCAGTTAACTTGATGTTAGAGCTTTTCCCCACACCTTCTACCTCCGGTTTTCTTTTTAATTTGAAAGCAAATAAAAATTGTAATAGCCATTTGCCATCTTTACAATGACTTAAGTAACAAATCAATCTTGTCATAAAATAGCCTCTTTAGGTAAATCTGGTGGGGAAATAACAGAGCCTGCAAATTATTTTATAAGTTGTTTATAACTTCAAGTCATTTTCCAGGTTTTAAAGATAACTCATGGTTTATTACCTTAGGGTCATTTCATGACAGCAAATGTGGTTTTCTTGACATAAAAATGCCTCACAGCGAATGAATATAAAGCAGGTGCCTCAACAAAAAGACATGAAGTTCAGTTCCAACAGCCCCGCGTTCTGAAGGGAAATGGGCAAGAAAGCAAATTGAACTGACAGGGTGACATAAGTTGTAGGTGAATGATTGTTACTTCATTAATTTAGCCAAAGATTTTGACCCCTCACAATACCTGTAACAGTTTAGTTGTGTGAGGTGCTTGGCCTCTTTCCTTCGAAATTGATTTTCCAACGAATTTCTGGAAAAAGCACCACCAAGTTATCCTGTTTTGATACCTAGAACTTGCTAAACACATGTGTGATGAAAATGCCAGGAGTGGACCTTAAGAAGCTTTGTTGCTTCAGTTAAATAGGGAAATGAAAGTGAGCAAAGAGAGCAATGATCCCCAGTCCTGCCTGTGTGGGAGCCTGCCATTCTCCTGTGAATAGACTTCCGTGGGTGCCACCATTTCCTGGAGGTATCTGTCATCCTCCTTCCTATAATCACCACCCGAATCCCTCACTTAGAAAGGAACACAAAAGAGGATCACCCCATCCTGTACATTCTCATTGTCAAGAGAAAGCACAGACTTTAAAGGCTTTTCTCTCAGCCAAGGCACATGCCAGGATGTGGGAGGCACAGAAATCATAACAAACATTTGCAGTGAAATCAGTCTGTGCCAAGCACTAGTCTAATCGCTCCATCCTACCACACATTTTATCCTCTCAGAAACATCAGTCCCCTCATTGTATAAGCTGAGTAAAACAGGGCAAAGAAATTAAGTTACTTGGGGTCACAGAGTGGATGGCTGAGTTAGAATGTGAAACTAACTACATGATATGACTCCAGAACTCTCTTCTGGACAGTTACCAATACTGCTTTAAGAAAAAACCAATTCCATCTTAACTCTGACTTCCAAAATGCTGAGCTGGAAATTCAGCCTGGTGTATGCCCATTTGTTCGGCTCCTCCTCAGTCGCTTGAACACCAGTGGAGTGCGGCAAGGCTGAGCACCCTTCTAAACGAGCACTACTGAAAGGGTGCTCGGATTTGTGAGCAGCCTGAGAGGTCTGAGGTTTGCACTTGGTATTTTTAGAAGTGTTTCCCTCGAAAAGCTGAGCCTTTCCAGGCCTACAGGACAATCAGAACTTGTCAGTTGAAGACACGGTGCATTATTCTCCCCCTCAACCCTGTCGCATTTGCATTTCCTTATCGCAGTGCACAGGCAGCTACTGATCTGATTATTAAGCAGGCACTTCACCCTGCTGCTCCTGTCTGTGTCTAATCTCTCCTGACCATTTCAGCTGTGTCATTTTGGGAGCTGAGTGGAGTGACGCCTAGTCACCCCAGGTCATTGTGTTCTTTGTCTTCTGCCTCTGATTTCTTCCCGGCTACCCACATAAACTTCCAATATTGTCACCTTCCCCCCGCCCCCCCCCCCGAAATTGTGCTTTAGACTCATTTTCTGCCCACATCTGTGAAAGTAGTCTGAAGGTGTTGCCCTCTTCTCCCTACCCTCCACGCATTCAGGCCCAGGGACAAAACTAAAACTTGCCAAAACAAAACTGTCCGGCGTTCACAGCCTGTAGTAGTCTCTCTGGACCCCACAGGGGCTTCCAAAATCACTCTGGAATGGAGAAGGAGGGTGCAAGAGCAAAGTAATCATAAAACCACTGTGTTTTTCTCACACTGGGTGTCTCATCCCATCTAGAAAGTGCTGTAACAATCTACTCAATTAGGCCATAGAGATTACCAATAGATTCCAATATACTAGAAGGGATTCCAGTTCATTTATCTCTGGGTTACTCGTTTTACATAAACAGGCTGCTAAATTTAATCAGATAACAGGGCGTTTTAGTCAAATAACTGATTGGACTGTTGCTTTAAGCTAATTGGCCTGCTATCAAGGAAAGAAAACTATTTTTGCTCATTAGTTGACTGAGCCTAGGGACCAGCTGCCCAATGCTTCCATTTCAGATTGTATTCAGGTGAATGGCCCAAATTTTATCCCAAATAATGAGCTGTGGTCTTACTTAAGGAGTATATTGTCATTATACCTTAAATTCAAAATAGAGCCGAAGCTTCCTGAGAGCCTGATGTGAGTCGGGGAAGACACAAGGGAGGCATCCTCCCACCCCCCCAGGGACTCTGGTTAGACCGGAAAGTGTGTTTAATTTGTTGCTGTCTTGTGTTGAATGCCAAACAAATAAGAGAGACACTTCATTTGTATATGGCCTTTCTTTGGAAGCAGTATTTTCCTTAAATTTGGAATTTAAATTGACCACAACACTGGGGGCTAAAAACCAACACAGTTAGCAAGTGGTTAGCAATAATCAAACTACGTGCCTTGATGGCATTGCTAAGCTGAGGCCACACTGGAAGAGGACCCTCAATGGCTATATTCGAATTCAAAGGGCCGTGCAGCTCAGCTGGTCATCCCCACATGCCAAGGTTGTGGATCTGATCCCTGGTCAGGACACATACAAAAATCAACCAATGAATGCATAAATAAGTGGAGCAACAAATCAATATTTCTTTCTCTCTCTCTCTCTCCAGTCAATAGATAATAATAATAAAAAAATACAAAGGCTATTACCAAAAGGGAAGATATTTTAGTCCCTAGATGATACTATCTACATGTCAGGGTCTCAGGAGGCGATGGGCACCAGCCCTGTGCTCTGTGGTATTTTTTAAAATAATGGAAGAGACTGAGAATTATATATTATTTTTTTACCCAAAGGAATGAATATGATATGAAGGAGAGTGTTTAGTTCTTGGGATAATTTTCAAGAAAGAGCTATCCAGCTGACAGGCTGGGATAATATGGAATGAATGTGTTTTGTGTCTGTTAATTTACATATTCAAAAGAACCCAGGAGCCATGTAATTTCCTTTCATGGAATGTCTCAAAATGCATTTATACTTTGGCAATTAAATGGTATATCATCAGAAATGCATGTGAGCTGGGATTCTGAACAGAAGCCTGGAAGGGGGTGTCACAAAGACACCTGTTTCTAAATTCTCTTCAAAGTGTTGATAATAGAGCCTGAATCTGAGTTTTGGTCTTATACAAAATATAAAATGCCATCTATCTTGGATAGCTCCATAATATAGGACATAGAATAATGAAACAGGCTTCAAGTTCCTGCTGTTGAGAGGAAATTACTGGCTTACATAGAGAGGGTTTTACTGCTCATGTACCTGCAGTAAGTGGCCCGTTTTGCTATATTTTGTCTGTACTTGATTTTAACATATCTCAGTATAGGCTATTTCTGTATGTGTTATTCGTAATCTGTAATCTAGAGGCAGGAGTGAGTTCCTCTAACGGGAATATACCAGCCTGTAGTCCTGTAAGCCTCCAGTTCAGAGGCTTAAATTGTCTTTATTTTCAATCAACAGAATCCCTTAGAAGTTAGCAGACTGGATAATAAAATGCATTTTCATCAGTGAAGCGTGCGGCATTTCAGGTAGGTGCGAAGGAGAGTTAGTGTTCACAGTAACATGACCCCCTCCAGCACCTTTGTAAAAACAAAGCAAAAATTGGGAAACTCAGAATGTACAACCCTACAAATTGTCTTAAGTTTAGGATTCTGAAATCAGACCTGTATTTTACCATTGTATTAGAATTCTCCAGAAAAGCAGAACCAAGAAAAGGTTATAATATATAATTATTATAAGGAATTGGCTAAAGCAACCACTGAGTCCCCACAAGCTCTGAGGCCGGCAGGAAGCAAGCTGGAGACTCAGGAGAGCCAGAGCTGTAAGTTCTCATCTGAAGGCCAGCAGGCCTGAGACCCAGGAAGAACTGATGTTTCAATTTGAGCCCAAAGTCAGGATAAAGCCAACATCTCTGCTCACAGGCAGTTAAAAGGAATTCCCTCTTATTTGGGGGAAGGTCAGCCTTTTTGTTCTAATCTGGCTTTCAACTGATGTAATGAGGCCCACCCTCTTTAGGGAGAGCAGTCTGCTTAATTGAGTCTATTGATGTAAATGTTAAACTGACCGAAAACACCCTCACGGAAACACTCTGGATAATGATTGACCAAATATCTGGGCACCTTACGGCTAGTAAAGTTGATATATAAAATTAACCATCAGAAGCACCTGTCAGAAAATGTTGACATTTGCCCTGACTTATAACTAAGTCAATGCTACCTGTAGAATGATGTCACGTTTGTCCCCAGTGATCATGTAATGTGATGTTGGAACAGCGAGATGGACAGAGAGCTGGGATTACACCAATATAACTGAACATGTTTATGATTATTTTTGTGCATATTTTTGTGCTTGATAATAGCCTTGATACGTATAGCAGAATTTGTTTTCTTTGTATCCTACCACTTGGGAGACAGACTATAAGGGAGATAACTATAGTTCTCAACTACCTGGAGACTTCCTAGGATCAATCCAAACAGAACTTCATAAATGAGAACAACCATATTATATTAGCTTAACTAGATTGCAGAACATTTTCTATAAAGTCTCTGGGCAGAAAATTACTTTTCCCGTTGACGTGGTTTTGAAATGCCCACCCCCCCCCCATCTCAACAGCACCTGGGCCGATAGTGATCTCACAGAGAGGAGACAGATGACAGAGTGGAGCCGCTGCCTCAGGTAGAGAGTAGAGGCTTCAAGAGTCCACAGCTATTTCTGATAATATGAAAATAGGAAGCTAGCATTGAGCAGAGCCCATGGAATTAAAACACACTTTCTATGAAAGCAATTGATACAGGCTGTCTCATAAGCAAAAGTAGAAGAAACAAAGTAAGTCATTAGGACCAAAGAAAGCAGCAAAGATCAGAGCACACCCAAAGAGAGCCCAGAGAAGACCAGAACTAGCCCCTTATCACAACTGAGGGATGATTTTTATCAGCTCTGTGGTAATTAGAATTGCAAATAGACATCAAAAGCCACTGAATTAATTTGAAGTTCATTATAATATGTGTTTAACTAAAATGTTATATAGCTCTTATTGCCCTCCTTTTGTCCTCTGACATATTACCTAAGTAAAGGGCTTTCAATGTTTTCTTATGGGATGAATGAAAACCATCTTAGAAAATTAGAGTCAAGATTCTGGTGGATTAAATAGGTAAGCAGCTGCAGGTACAGAATACAGTCTTAATGAGGCTTTATTCTGTTCCTGCAGACTCTACTCAGATGAAGAACTATATAGCCCAAGAAACAGAATCAATAACTATTCAAAATATATATTTAATTCAAGACCATGCTTTTTAATTCCCTGGAAACAACATTGCCTTCCAAAATATTTTATATTTACCCAGTGAACATGAAGTCCCTTTGCTTTAGCCTAGACCATATCCTTGGATTAGGAAGGAAGGGTAATTGTAGAATTACTTTACATGATGCTTTCTCAACTAACCCTGTAATGCAATATATGTTTTGAGACTTACAAATACGTACTTTCAAAAAATACAGTAACTCTTATCAACCTTGCAGTGTTTGCTCTAGTAAATCACTACATCATTGTCTAAAACGGCGTGTATTCAAATGGAGAATGGTAGGTAGTTTCATTCCCAGAATGGTCTCTTATGTACTTGATGTCTCTTTTTCAATCTACAGTCAGCCTTCTACACATTTCTTCATATCTTATCTCCTTAGGACAGTTGGAATTCGTTTGGATTATTAATGTCTTTTTTCAGGGATGTTATCCCCATGAGGCTAATTCTTGTTCTGCTGTGAGCTTATAAAGCTCATCTAAACATAGGAGTACCATAGACATTAAAAGGAAATATGTTCAGAAAACATTCCCATGAGACTTGGCTAAAACAAACAAAAAACAAAATGAAAAACAATGGTAATGAACTCAACATGCTCTCCAATCAATCCAACCCTCCAGGCAGATTTCTAGAGTGATTTTAAAGAGGAACATTTTGCTTCATGGAAAAAACAAAGCAGCTTTAATTTTAGGTATCATTTATTCATAAGTTAGAGACACAAGTTGAATGTGTGTGGAATTCACTCCAGATTCTCATAATGTGGTAACCTGCCTAATTCTGTATATTGAGTTGATATGGCAGAGACACAGGGTTCTTTGTCCTATAACTTAATTATGTAACTGTAGTTTTACTCCCTCAGCAAGATAAGCTTTTCCATTACATATAAGATCACATGTAAGAACTAGTAAGATTAAGAAGGAGAAAAAAAAAAAAGCTGAACATTTTGATAGTGCCAGAAGGGGAAATTTAGCTGAAAAAAAAAACTTTATGGAGAAAATTAGTTAGAAACTCAATTACTCTTCTCTCATGAATTTCTTGAGTTCTGCTATTTCTCACAGTTTAGCTCTCCCCCCAATCTGGAACTCATTTGTCACTAACTGAGACCAACTGGGAAAAAAAAGAAATCAAACACAAAATTATATTCGTGTCCTTAATGACAACCACTGAATCAACAAACATGGGTTGCTCAGTAGAATGTTAATTTCAAAATACTCTTTAATAAGTCCTAAGTCATTTTTTACCCTTTCATCCCATTTCCTATCCAATTTGTTACCAATTCCATCTTTTTCTTCTTTTAAAATGTCTTTCAGATTTTCACTTTTTCTTTTTAGGAATTAGAACTGCACTCTTGTGATAATAATAAAAGTAATAATACCAACAATAATAAATTCCAGTCTGACATCACCTCAGTCTCTACACTTTTTTTTATCTGTAAATATTTGCAGGCTAATTCAAGGCTTAAGGTTAGCTACCTAAGACAGCGTGCCTATTGTCAAAGAGCATATCAAGTACCAATTACTCTAACTTATATTAAAAACACATCTTTGTGAGAAGTAATTGAGTCTTACTTTTTATACAGTCTGATAATCTGCCTTTTAATTGGAGTTTATAGTCTATTTTTATATTAATATATATTAAACCTACCATTTGGTATTTGTTTTATATTTGGTTCATCTGTTTTTTTGTTTGTTTGTTTTGTTTTGTTTTGTTACTCTGTTCCCTCGATCACTTCTGCTTTTGGATTAAACAAGTATTTTTAGAATTCTATTTTGATTCCTCATTTGTCTTTTTTTGCTGTATTTCCTTGCATTATTTTCTTCAGTGGTTGTTCTAGAGATCACAATATAAATTGGAAATTATCATGATCTAATGAGAATTATTTATTTGTTTAAATTATGGAAACTTTGCAACAATAGAATGTTTCCATTTACCACATTGCCTTTTGTGCTACTGGCATATATTCATTATACACATATTGTATAGTGTTAAAGTTTTGCTTTAAATATATGTCAGTCATAAAATGTTGAGAAAAAATTATATTTAGTGTTCTATTATATTACCATTTCCAGTGATCTTTGCTTCTGGCCATCTGGAGAAAAGTTATCATCTGCTATCATCTTCCATCAGAATGAAGAATTTTCTCTAGCATTTCTTGCAATGCAAGATGCTTGAGATGAACTGTCTACTTTTTTCTTCACCTAAAAATGTTTTCATTTTAGCCTTTGTTTTGAAGGATAGTTTTTCTAGATATAGAATTTTTTTCCTTTTAGCAATTTAAAGAAGTCATTCCATTTTCTTCAGACCATTATTGTTTCTGACAAGAAGTTGGCCAGTATCTTATTGTTATTAACCTACATATCACTTTTTCTCTTACTGCCTTAAAAACTTTCTATTTAATCTCATGATTTCAGCAGATTGGCTCTGTTGTGCCTAGGTATGGTTTTCATTGTATTCATCTTGCTTGGATTTCTCTAATGACTCTTTAAACTAAAAATCTCTGTGACTCATGATTTTGCAGATTAGATCCCCATGCAAAGAGAGGAACCTCCATTTGAAGGCACCCCTCTGGGTTGCACTTGCTGCCTCCTTTACCTGGCTACCAGGAGCACTCCCTCTGTGGAAAAGTAATTATTGGCTTGCTATTGGGTTCTTGTTGATGCTGAACTCTGGACTCTTGGAGGCTTCGTGACTCTCCAGGCTGATATTTCCACTTTGGCGTGGATCAGTCTAAATTTATTAATTAACAAGATGTGAAAGGTCCATCAAGCTTCACTTTGTCAAATGGATCTGGCATTATTTAAGAACACAGCCAGGCTGGCCTGGGACAGCCATCTTGGCTTTACATTAAACCTGACAACGATCTCTTGGGGGGAAATCTTTATCACCTACTCCACTATTTAAACAAAGCTGCTGGCTCAGTTGTGCTCTTAATACACGGTTGAGACCTGTGTGCCTCAGATGTGACGACACACCTAAGCTGAAACTTGAGGGTACCCACTGGGCTGCTGCCGCAGTTGTATCTCAGCTCTACCTCTGGAGAACCAAAATCAGTGCAATTACTCTGTTTTGCAGGTAATAATCCCCTTGGTGAACCTTCTTGTATTTTTTACCGGCTGTTGGGCTCTTGTTAATGGCCTAGCTGTGTGACTCACCACTTGGTACACTGCAGACTGGAAGATTAAAGTAAACCCTATTTGGGGCACAAAGCTGTGAAAACAAGTCCTGGCTACATCTGGGTTACTCATGCAGATGTCCAAGATCAGGGCCCTTTTTCTTTCTTTTTTAAATTTTTTTAAATTGAATTTTATGGGGTGAGATTGGTTAATAAAATTATATAGGTTTCAAGTGTACAATTCTTTACTACATCATCTGTATATTATATTGTGTGTTCACCACCTCAAGTCAAGTCTCCTTCCATCACCATTTATGGCCCCATGCCCTCTTCTACCTCCCGCCACCCACTTTCCCTCTGGTAATCACCGTGATTTTGCATCCACTGTGGAAAGCAGTATGGAGTTACCTCAAAAAATTAAAAATGGAACTGCCTTATGACCCAGCAATTCCACTTCTGGGAATATATCTAAAGAAACCTGAAACAATAATTCAAAAGCATATATGCTGGGGATATATTGCCCTATGTTCATTGTTGTGTTATTTACAACAGTCGAGCTGGGGAAGCAACCCAGGTGTCCAACAGCAGATAAGTGGATAGAAAAGCTGTGGTCCATTTACACAATGGGGTATTACTCCGCTGTAAAAAAGAAGGAAATATTACCCTTTGCAACATCATGGATAGACCTTGAGAGCAGTATACTAAGTGAAATAAACCAGTCAGAGAAAAACAAGTACCATATGATTTCACTCCTACGTGGAAGCTAATGAACAAAATGAAAACAAAAACAGAAACAGACTCATAGATAGAGAGCAGACTGACAGCTGTGAGAGGGAAGGAGTTGTGGGGCTGGGTAAAAAAGATAAAGAGATTAATAATAAAACACATCATAGACACAGTGTTCATTTTCTGATGAGACTGCTCTAGCTTGTACAGTTCAGATTGCCACCACTGCTGCCTAAATTCATCATCACACCAGATAGGGCAATACATCCACTATCCTAGAGTGGACGCAATATAAAGGACTATATTTCTGATGCAGAGGTTACCACAGCTTGCCAGTCTCATGACCCATGGCAAAAGGGGAGCCATGTCCTGTGGGAGAAGCCTATATTGAACAGGGCATGGCTCTCATCCACTCCTATAGACCAACTAGATCAAATCTTTGACTCCTCCTTCAAGCTAGCAGTAGTGCTTCACCACTCATTATACTTTTTTCTTGTGATGATATTCCTGTATGACCAGCTGCTTCTGGCCACAGTTATGGCCCTTAAAACCAATCCTCCTCTTGTGATTCACTTTCCAAACCATTTGCAGTCTGATAACTTTATTAATCACAAAAGTCACTTAACAAGTTACCTATCAAGGTGTTTCATGGAATTTGGATATTCCCTTTCATCCACCTATACTTGATATTGTACAATACAACAGTCCCTTCAAAAATTGACAAATAGTTTTTGACTATACCCTTCTCACTTTCTCCTGGTCTACACACCTCAGTAAGGCAGTTTGGTCACAGAATTTAACTGTCCCAAGAAAGGGATGAACTCCTTGTGGCTGCTTCTTGGATAATGATCAAGACCAAAGGTGTGAGAGATTACATAGACCCATTCCTACTTCACCATCCATGGGCATGAAGTTTCTTACTGTTTCTAAGGAAAATACAGGCTAGTTTGGTTGGTATGTCCTTTGGAGACCAGCGCAGCTAAAAGGTAGCATAAAGAATATGAACTTAATTCTACTTCAGCCACCAGGGTTCTCACATTGGGTTGACATGGTCCTAGGTCATATATAATGATCTTCTGACTGACTGTATTGTTCACTGAGTCCCTGTACCGTGACCTATCCAGGACAAATTGGGGAACTTGACAGGTTTCTATATGATTTATAAAAATGTGTGTTTTACTCATACCTGATCTTTTTGTAAAAAAATTCTAGGTGTGAATAGGGAATGATTGCAAAAAAAAAAAAAAAAAAAAGGCAAACTTACTGATACTGAAAGGAGGCGCATTGTATTTGTGGCAGCAGAGAGAACAACATCCTGGCACCAGGGAGAGGAACACCTCAGACATCAGAAAGGATTGGGGGAAGGAGGTAGATTAATCATCTTTGTTTTTCAGAATCACCCCTAAAGCCCTTTTCACAAAGGAAAATACTTTTATTTTGCTCTACAAAAATGTTGTAAGATCTTTCAATTCAGCTGACTGTTTGGTGCACCATCCCTGACCCTTTATCATTGGTACAATCATCGCCCTTAACCATGCTGATATTTCTTTTGGAAAAAGCATCTCCTGTACCTCCCAGGTAGAATATTGTTCACAAATCTGGATGTCTTCCCAAGCCCCATTCTTATACTCCTTGCTCAGCCTCATGGGGGAGGCTAATTCCGCCCAACTACTGGCATAAACAAACAGAACAGGTTGGACAGACTTCCCTCAGGGAGTTCCCCCAAAACAAAGACTTCACTCAATTGTTTCAACTGAACTGGGAACCCTGAGGTCCAATGGCCAGAGAGGGGACCATGTTAGAAAGTCTTGTCAGCCTGAGGCCCTGACAAATGTAGGACCTTTAAAGTATTTAAGAAAATATGATCACTAGGCTCATGTAGCCTTCATTTGACTGTGGAAACCTTCCCAATAACTTTGGTCACACAAAGTTATTCAGAAGAGATTCCTGGAGAGATAAATGACTCATCATTTATGCATACACTATGGATAGTCACTCCTACAATAGGAGCCATCCAATCAGAAAAGGTGGTATGAAATTATCCCCTAACTTAACTGACATGATCAATAATACTTCCTCAGTTCTGGAATGTACTCAGACCAGCCACAACTCAATAGCTACAGTTGTAATACATGATAAAATTGCCCTAGATTTCTACCCATGGTACAGGACAGAGTCTGTATGATCATCGATACATCTCGTTGCACCTGGATTGAGGTTTTGGACCAAGTAGAAAGGTCAATGCAGAAATTTAAAAAGAAAATAATATGGATGTCTATGGTAGACACTGATATTTTTGGAATTTATTCAGCCACCTGGGTCCACCTAGAGCAAATGGTCAATACTGGAGATTGTTCTCCTGCTGCTTAGAGTCTTAATGATGGTAGTCTTATAAATAATATTCGAAACCAATTGATGGACCTAGTCCCAACCCATGTTGTTCAGACTAATGAGAGTAGCATACTCATGGGGAAATTCACCAGCTGTCAAGACAGAGTAGCAAAGGAGGGCAGATACTATTGGGATATAATTTTACAGGGATCGATCTTTTCATGTTTTGTGTATCATTTGAAGGAAAGTAATTACTTTCCTTCATTTTTTACTATCTTTTTAAGGATGTTTGTATAGAGAAGAATAGCCTTGGAATACAGAGATAGTATTTCCTTCCAGAGCAAAAGATAAGTATTCCTATATAATGAAGATAATATTTCCCTGTGGAGCAAAGGACATGTTTATTGCCTGGTATGAAATATCAGGGTTCTAACCATAGTGTTCCTCTTCTCTAACACAACTGACAGTATGTGTAGGTGCTTTCTGTTCCTCTTCACATGGCTGCGTGGGAACTGGGACTTGGAGGCACTCTGCGAAAACGTGCAACTATTCTAGCTACCCTAGCTCATGCTATTACTCTGCATAATAAACATTTCTTTTCTGATCGAACTAGGAGTCTCACGTAATCTACCAGCATCAGTGAAACTGGCAGACTCACTTGTTAGCTTGCAAGAAAAGAAAAAATATCAGAACCTTCAGAATTCCTGACAATAAGATAAGGCGAAACTTACATATAAGCAGTTAATATAGTTGCAGGTACAATAAATAACCTTAATATTGGAAGCTGTAAGATTTCATTTCCTAGCATGTCACAACACTTGGCATATCGTAGATGCTTAATATATACCGACAGAGGGATTAGTCAAATTTTTCAATAAAATGTTACTATTAAATAGTCTGCCATAGCTATCATCATAACATTATAAAAAATGACTTTCAAGTATAGTTGGATGGCCAAAAAGAAATTAATAGGCAGTTCTGCAAACTCTTTCTAAATGGAACACACGTCAATCCGAATAGCTCTCCCAGCTAATTCATTTTGGCTTAATTTTCCATCCAGTAGAGGTCAGCAGTGATCTTGCCGAGCTAATGTGGTTACTTCTATGAATTGCCTTTAAAAGTCAATTCTTTTCCTAATTCTTACATATTTTAGACTTTAGATATTCTACTAAGAATTAGGTTTCGATAGTTATTCAAATATTGGTAGCGTATGAATCCATGCAAGCTAAAGATAATTATTTTGATAGTATAATAATGGCAACATTTGAGCCTTTATATATCTGGATGCATAAGCTAGAAACTTGAGGGGATTCTTAATTTGTTTACATTGTACTTGGCAATAAAAAAATACTGGAATGTACCACTAATTAAAATCAGAGTAAAATATGGCTTTATTTTCTTAGTAATATTTTAGTACATATTTAATCCATAAGATTTTTATTTAAAATGAGGAAAGGATAGAATCTAGTTATATTATGATACAAAATAATCTCTACCCTTTCTTGTGAGAAGATTACACACTCAAATTTATTAATTTCAGTCTTAAGCATAACTAGACTGAATAACTTTGCATAACTTAAGCATAACTTTGACGAATAAATTATGAGCAGAAATCTTGTATGCCACTGGTGAGTAGAAACTTTTAGAGTCACAGTGTCTTTCTTTCACTATTTCCTTTTTCTTCTGCCATGAGACTGAAAATATCCCAAATAAGGGCGTCCTTTCATCCTGTGTCCCAGAATAAAGATAAGTTGCATTTAACCCATGGTGGACATGCAACACAACAAAAACAAATTTTGTTGAAGTCACTGAGATTTAGAAGGTTGATACTGTAGCCAAATTTAATCAGAGATATCTGGCATAGGGACAATAGAAGCACAATATAAAAGGTTTTCTGTCACCGTAAAAGGTGGGTAAAATTAACAAAGAACACATTGTTAAATAGAAAACACCACAAATTCCATACATTTATAGATACATATGACTTCTGAACATAAAAAGCTATTTAAAATTTCCCTCTTGTTCTTTTGCTTTTTGCAAGATTTTCTATCATTGCCTTTGTGGTGTTTTCTGCCATTAACCAATAAATTATCTCTCTATTCATCTCCCCATCCCTCTTCTTAGGCAAAGATTCAGTGAAAATCCATTATGTTCAGCAATGTGTCGGCACCTCTCTCTTCATCTGTTCTCATACCTTATAGTAAAAACTCCTTATAAGATTTTAAACCATTTATGAAACAACCACTATGTGTGATATTCTACCTAGTGTTTTCATTATCAATACACTTCACACTTCTGGTCAAGATGGCAGAATAAGTAAACTCTACACTGGCCTTTTCTGAGACTACTTCAAAATTATAAACTAAATTATAGAAAAGCCATCATTGATAACCACCTGAAGACTAGCTGGTCAGGATTCCTAACTAAGGATGTAGAGACTGGTAGGAGGTACAGAGACACAAAATAGACAGATCCAAAACCATGGGTTGGCAATTAAAAATCTCAGCTGCAGAGGTCACGCTTCAGGAGTGAGGGGTCCCAGTCCCACACCTTGCTCCCCAACCTAGGACTTCAGTGCCATGAAGAGGAATCCCCATAACATTTGGCTGTGAAAACCAGCAAGAATTAAATCCAACAAAGAAGAGGGCTGCTAGAGACTGAGGTGCTGCAGGTCTCAAAGGACCTGCACACAAACTAGCTCAATCTAGAAACTCACTCATGCTCTGAACTCCAGCACAGTCACAGCAGCTCTAGAAGCTCCAAGGACATATGGGGAGGAACTAAAATGCCTAACTTCATGGAGAAGGCTGGAGGGGTATGGGTCAAACTTATTAATTTCACTCTCTGGGGATGGGCCCACTCTCTGGGGATGGAGCACTGGCAGACACTATTGTATCTTTCTTAAATTTTTCTTCCACCCATCTAGTATTGCATAGGCACCAATTCTGAGTCTCCATTAACCAGGCTAGCAGCATGCACCCAATCCTGGTGATTTCCTATGACCCAGCCCCATCCAATGCATACTTTCCCCAAATCTTTCAAAGGTCCACAAACACCAACCAAGCAGCAACCAGCATAAGCATGCTTTCTAGCTGTTGCTAAGTTGCCCTAAGACCAGCACAAGTGGTGGCCAACCTCAACTTTCATTGTAACTCCCATAAGGTAACTGCAAGCCTGGTGTAACTGATGGCCAGTCTCAACCTGGAACATAGCTTAAACTAAGCATCCACAAGGCCAGCATAAGTGGCAACAATCTTTATCTCACATCATGGCGATCACCAGTGGGTCTCAAACTCAACACAAGTAGAAGCCAACCTTGGTTTGCAGTGTAGCCTCTCCCAAGTGCCTCCAAGCCCAGAGTAAGAGGTAACCAACTGCCAATTGCTTTAGAGCTACAGCCAAGATGCCCAAGACTGGCACAACTGGCAGCTTAACTTGGCCTGCACCAGAACCACACCCAAGAGGCTCTAAAATCAATACACCTCATGGCTGGCTTTAGACCACACCAGAGTACCCCATAACCAGCTCCACAAACAACATACCTGAAGGCCAAACTTGGCTGGCACCAGAGACCCACTTAAGTGGTTATCACTCTGTGGGGTCAGCCCCAGCACAACAGCTTGTCCATTTTAGTCAGAGCCAGTCATCATAGCCAGTCATCCTGAGGGACAACTCCACCCACAGATATACCAACAATAATCAAGGCTCAAATATAACAGGATGGCACAAAACCCAAGAAGGACACTGTTGAAGCATCCAGCTTAGGTGACAAGGGAGGCTGCATCAGTGGGCCCCATAGGACACCTTCTACATAAGAACACTCAGAGAAGATCAAGCTCCACATAATACACAGAATGAAACACAGGGATTCATAAAAAATGAGAAGACAAAGAAAAATGTCCAAAAAGAAAACTCCAGAACAAAAAAACTGAACAAAATGGAGACAACCAATCTACCAGAGGAAGTATTCAAAACACTGGTTCACTCAGTGGACTTAGGGAATAATGGAAGAAATCCATGACAATTCAACAAAGAGAAAACATAGAAAAGGATATAGAAATCATAAGAAAGAAACAGTAAGAAAATGAAGAATATAATAATTGAAAATAAGGATGAATAGAGGAAACCAACAACAGATTAGATATAGCAGAGTACTTAATCAGAAATCTAGAAGACAGAGTAGCAGAAAATACCCAATCAGAATACAAAGAGAAAATATTTTTAATGAGTATTGTTTAAGGGATGTCTAGGGTAACATCAAATGAACCAACATTCAGATAATAGGGGTAGCAGAAAAAACAAAAAAAAAAGAGAGCAAGGGATTGAAAACCTGAAAACTTCCCTAACCTGGTAAAGAGAATAGCCATATAATACAGAAAGTGCAGAGTCCCTCCAAAAATTGGACCCAAAGAGGTCCACTTTGAGATATATCATAATTAAACTTGAAAGAATATATTCTCTCCTATGTTCATTGCATCATTATTAGCAACAGCCAAGACATGGAAGCAACCCATGTGCCCACCAGTAGCCTAGTGGATAAAAATGATGTGTTACATATATACAATGGAAACTTAGTCATAAGAAAGAATAAAATCTTACCATTGGTGACAGCATGGATGATCTAAAGAGAATTATAGTAAATAAAAAAATAAATCAGGGAAAGGAAGACAAAAATCACATGATTTTACTTATATATAGAATCTAAAGAACATAAAAAACAAACAAAATTGAAACTGACACATAGATACAGAAAACAGACTGATGATAGTCACAGGGGAGGGGCATTGGGGAACTGAGTAAAACAGGTGGAAGGATTAAGAAGTACAAATTGGTAGTTAGACAGTGGTCATGGGGATGTAAAGTAGAATATAGAGAATATAGTCAATAATGTTTAATAACTATGTATGGTGCCAGGTGGGTACTTGAAATATTGTGGGGAACACTTTCCAAAGTGTATGATTGCCTAACCACTATACTATATCCCTGAAACTAATGCAAAATAATATTGAGTGTAAACTATAATTGAAAAACAAAAAAGAGAAAAATTTTAAAAATGAACTAATCAAATTAAATCAAATTTTAAAATAAATAAAATGCCAAAGGTTAAAGATAAATAGATACTCCTTTTTTAAAAAAATTTTATTGTTATTCAATTACAGCTGTATGCCTTCTCTCCCCATCCCTCCACCCCCAAGCCGAACCCACCTCCCTCCCCCACCTTCACCCTCCCCCTTGATTTTGTCCATGTGTCTTTTATAGTAGTTCCTGTAATCCCCTCTCCTCACTGTCCCCTACCCACTCCGCCTGACTATTGTTAGAAAAGTAGCAAAGAAAAGCAGTCAGTTACATACAAGGGAGCTCCCACAAGACTGTCAGCAGATTTCTCAACAAAAACTTTGTAGGCCTAAAGGGATTGAAACAAAAAGTTAAAGTGATGAAAGTCAAATATCTACAAACAAGTTTGCTCCAACCCATATAGCTATCATTTAGAATAGAAGGAGAGAGCGTTTCCCAGACCAAAAAAAAAGCCCACTAAAATAGTTCATTACCACTAAACCAGTATGATTACAAATGTTAAAGGCATTTCTTTATAAAGATAAAAAATAGAAATAAGAAAAACAAAACCAAACCTCACTGACACAGGCAAACTTAGTTAATGCAGTGGGCTACCCAACTATAAGCTAGTACAAAGGTTAAGAGACAAAAGTAAAAAGATTGTGTGTAATTACAACAATAAATTAAGGGGCACACACAAACACACACATAAAAGTAAAAAGTAATGAAAAAACGTAAGTGTGGAGGGGTGAGACAAGAATGTAGTGATTAGCATGTGTTCAAACTAAAGCAACCATCGACTTAAAACAGACTGCTATAAACAGACTGCTTGATGTATATGAAGCACATGGTAACAACAAACCAAAAATCCATAAGAGATAAACAAAAATAAAGAGAAAGGAATGCAAGAAAAACACTAAAGAAAATCATGAATATACAAGAGAAGAGATCAAGAAAATAAGGAATAGATAAGAACTACAAAAACAATCAGAAAACAATTGTTAACATGGCAATAACTACATCCTTACATGTAAATGGATTATATGCTCCAATTAATAGACATAGGGTGGCTGAACAGGTAAAAAAGCAAGACCCACACATATGATGCCAACAAGACACCCGCTTGAGACTAAAAGACACACACACAATAAAAAGGAAAGGGATAGAAAAAGATATTTCATGCAAATGGAAATTTTAAAAAGCTGGGGTAGCAATACTTATTATCAAACAAAATCAACTTTAAAATAAAAACTGTAAGAAGAAACAATAATGGCATTTCTTAATGATAAAGTCTCAGTTCAACAAGACAATATAACTTGTGTAAACACCTGTATACCCAATGTAAGAGCATCTAAATATGTAGCAAATATTGACAGACAGAGAGACTCACAGTAAGACAAAAATAGAATGGAACTTTAACACCCAGTTATGATCAATAGGTAGGTCATCCAAACAGAAAGTGAACCAGGAAACAGTGACCTTGAATGACACATCAGGCCAAATGATTGATATTCTTAGGACAAGTCACCCAAAGGCAGTAGAATATACATTCTTTTCACAAGTTCACAAGGAAACATTGTCTAGGTAAAAAAAAAAAAAATGTTAGAACACAAAACAAGTCTCAGCAATTCTAGAAGATTGAAATCATATCAAGCATCTTGTCTAATCACAATGATATGAAACTCGAAATCAATACAAGAAGAAAACTGAAACACACACAACACATGGAGGCTAACAGAATTGAATTGGTATTCAAAAAGCTCCCAACAAACAAATGCTCTAGACCAGATGGCTTCACAGGGAAATTTTACCAAACATTCAAACAATTAACACCTATCTTTCTCAAACTATTCCAAAAAATTGAAGAGAAAGGAAACCTCCCAAAATCATTTTACGAAGCCAGCATTTACACTGATACCAAAACAAACACATTACAAAAAAAAAAATAAAAAGAAGCCAATACCCCTGATGAACACAGATGCAAAAATCCTCAACAAAATATTAGCCATCCAATTCAGCAATATATTGATAACATCGTACACCAGCATTAAGTGAAATTTAATCCTGGGATGAAAGATTGATTCAATACCTGCAAATTAACTAATGTGATACACCACCTAAATCATATGATTGTATCAATAGATGCAGGAAAAATACTTGTCAGAATCCAGCATTCTTTCATTATAAAAACTAAGTAAAGTGAGGATAGACAAAACATACCGCAACATAATAAAGGCCACGCATGACTAACCCACAGCAACCACTATACTCAACAGTGAAAAGCTAAAGGTGTTTTCCTTAAAATCAGCAACAGGACAAGGATACTCACTTTCGCCACTTTTATTCAATGTAGTATTGCACATCCTATCCACAGAAATTAGACAAGAAAAAGAAAAAGGCATTGAAATAGAAAATGAAATAGAAAAACTGTTCTTATTCTCAGATGACAAGATATTATATACACAAAATACTAAAGATTTCAACAACAAAAAAATTTAGAACTCAAATGAATTTAGAAATGTAGCAGGATACAAAATTAATATTCAGAAATAGATTAAATTTTTATATACCAATAATGAACTATTATAAAGAGAAATTTTTTGAAAATTCCATCTACAATTGGTCAAGAAAAAATACTGCAAAAAAATCTCGTCTACAATTGATTAAAAAAAACCCCTAGGAATAAATTTAATTAAGGAGGTAAAAGACCTGCACTTGGGAAAAAAGACATTGAAGAAAGAAAATAAAAAATATAAAATTAAATGGAAGTATATACTGTGCTCATTTCAGGAAGAACTAACGTCATTAAAATGTCTATACTACCAAAATCAATCTATAGGTTCAATGCAATCTCCATCAAAATATCAAATCATTTTCACAGAACTGGAAAAACTAACCCTAAAATGTATATGGAAGCACAATAGACTTTGAATAGCCTTAAAAAATCTTAAGAAAAAGAGAGTTGAAGGTACCACACTACCTAATATCCAATCATACTACCAACCTGTAGCAATTAAACAGCATGGTACTAGCATAAAAGCAGACACATAGATCAATGCAACAGAGTAGCAAGGCCAGAAATAGGTTCACAACCACATCATCAAACGATCTATGACAAAGGAGGAAAGAATATACAATGGGGTTAAGATATTTTCCTCAATAAATGGTTTTGGTAAAACTGAAAAGACACATGCGAAAAATAAAACTGGAGCACTCTTTTACACTATATACAACAAACTCAAAATACAGACTTAAGTGCAAGACATGAAACCATTAAAGTCCCATAATAAAACATAAGCATTAAACTCCTTGATATAACTCTTAGAAAGATTTTTTGGGGAAATACATCCTCAGACAAGAGAACCAAAATAAAAAATAAACAAGTGGGACTATATCAACTGAAATGTTTCTGAACAGTGAAGGGAATCTGCCCGGGTCCAGCCTCGGCAGGTCTCAGGGTCCCCAAAGGATGGACGGTGCAGGCGAAGAATGAAGAGTCAGACACCAAGTTGGATGCTGGAGGACAGCCAGCCCTTTGTGGGTCTGACTGACTCTGTGTTAAGTCACGCTTTATTTTTATAGAGATGATTTCATAACGAAAAGAGGAACAGGTACATGACATGATTGCATAAGTGGAAAAAATCAGTACAATAACTTGGAAAAGTATAGGAAGTTTTACAGAGTTAATCATGCTGAACAAAGGTTATTTTGACCAGGAAGGCCATCAATCAGACAGTCAGACATAACAACATGGGCAGACTCTCAGTTCGTAGAATTTGGCATAGGTCAAAGGGATACGCTAGACTAGACAGCGGTTATATAGGAATTATTAAAAGACCTTTGTGGTTGGTCTGTCTAACTTAGCCATCTCTCTTCCTGTCTAGGTTCTTTCCTTATGCACTTTGGACTTCACCTCCTTTGTATTTGTTCCCATGTACTTAATTTGTAATAGTCTACCAGCTTCCCTGCCTCCCCACCCATCCATATACACTCCTGTCCAAGGCACGGGGGGACAGGGGGCGGTTACCACTCCATCAACTTTTAGACGTTTAGGGGCTACCCCATCAGGTGGGATCCTTAATAAAATTCTTCTCCACTTCTCTGGTAGTTGGTATGCCCATTGTCTAATACTAGCCTTCCACATAGGGGAAGTAGGCCGCAGTGGGGTTATTGGGGACCTTTGTTCCATGGCCAAAACATCATTCTGTACAACTTCACTGGAATTCTGCGGATCATTGGGCCTAAAATACAGGTGTCTAAAAATCCCACCACCTATTAATAGCAAAGACAGACATGCAAGAAGAGATAGACAGGAAGTCCAGCCACAGTTGCCTCTGCTGTGCAGACACATCTCATCTGTCCTGACTGTGTCAAGGGTCGGCTGTTGGTTGGCTCCCAACAGGAATCATAAAAATAATAATAAAAAATAAATAAATAAATAAATAAATAAATAAAAACAGATGATCTACTGCATGAAGAAAGATATTTGCCAATAATATATCTAAAAAGGGTTCATATCCAAAGTACATAAGGAACTAATACAATTTCGAACAAAAAAAAAATCTGATTAAAAACTGGGCAGAGGACCTGAATAGACATTTCTCCAAACAAAACATACAGATGGCCAATAGCCATATAAAAATATGGTCAACATCACTCATCACCTGAGAAATGTAAATCCAAACATATACATAAACTTCACACCTGTCAGAATGGTTATCTTCCTGAGGTCAACAAATAAGTGCTGCAGAGGATGTGGAGAAAAGGGAACACTCGTGCACTGTTGATGGGATTGCAACTGGTGCAGCCACTGTAAAAAACAGCATGGAGTTTTCTCCAAAGATTAAAAATAGAACTACCTTATGCTTCAGCAATTTCACTCCTGCATATTTATCTGGAAAATATGTATCTTTCCACATTTATGAGGAAAATGCAAACACTAATTCCAAAGGATATATGCACCCCTATGTTTTATTTCAGCATTCTATAATCAAGATATGGAAGTAACCTAGTTTGATATAGATGAATAGATAATAAAAATTATGGCTAAGAAATAATACCTAAGCATAAAAAATAATAAAATCTTGCCATTTGGGACAACATGGGTGGACCTAAAGTGCATTATGCTAAGTGGAATAAGTCAGACAGAGAAAGACAGATACTGTATGATTGCACTTATATGTGGAATCTTTTTTTTTAAAGATTTTATTTATTTATTTTTAGACAGAGGGGAAGAGAGGGAGAAAGAGGAGAGAAACATCAATGTGCGGTTGCCTTTCACATGCCCACTACTGGGGACCTGGCCTGCAACCCAGGCATGTGCCCTGACTGGGAATCGAACCCGCTAGCCTTGTGTTGGAAGTCCAGCGCTCAATCTACTGAACCACACCAGCCAGGGCTATATGTGGAATCTTAAAAACAAAATAAATGAACAAACAAAACAGAAACAAATTTAGTGATACAGAGAGAAAACTGATGGTTGCCAAATGAGAGGGGGCGTTGGAAGGAATGGGAGGAAAAGTTGAAAGGGATTAAGAAGTACAAATTGAGGGAGCCTTTGAGATCTTGCTCCTGGCATATGGTGTCAGTTCAGTTCAAATAAACTGTTATAAAATGTCAAAAGAAAAAAAAGAAAGCACAAATTGATACTTATAATAACAGTCAAGAGGATATTAACTATAGCATAGAGAATACAGTCAATACTATTTTAATAACTATGTGTGATGTCAGATGGATACTAGACTTATTGGAGTGAGCACTTTGTAAGGTATGTTAATGTCTAATCATGATGCTGTATACCTGAAACTATTGACTGTAATTGAAAAATACATTTTAAAAATGTATTTCATATAAACAAATCATATGAAAACCTTATTTTTCTATCATATATGACTCAAATAAGATTCGGAGTGGTTAAGGAAATTAAGACAATTGTATAGCTGTTAAAGAACCAGAACCAAGGTTTAAATTTAGTGTATTCCTAATTTGTAAACTCTTAGTTTAATGCTATAAAATTATTGAATTAAAATTATTGGCAAATAAGTACAACTGACCAATTTCTTTGGATAAATCCAGGTAATTAGAGAAAAATTAATTAATTGCCATATATGTAACTTTTTAAAAGGGTAATCTCACATGACCTATTTAATGATTATTGGAAGCTTAACTGGGTTCATTGAATATAAGCATAGAACTAGTATTGGTTTAATGCTAGAAGACTAATAGACAGTGTGGAAAGTCTCATTTTTCGTTTACTTTCTCTTTTAACTGATCTAGAGGGCTCTTCAAATAAATGTTTAAAAAAAAACCAAAACAGTGATCACTTTTAGAACAACTGAGAAATGACTTTCCTGTCTAGATATACCCAGTCTTTCTGATACATGCAGGAAGATAATTTCAACAAAAGAAATAACAAATGTTCTGAGTGTAAAAGATGAAAATAAATGAAAATTAGACATTTTATTTAATTAGCACATCTTAGTGTGTCTTCTCAGCTCACAACTATTTTCCCTTCTCTGAGAACTGCACTGGAGTGAGTGCCACCTGTTCAGTGTGTTAAACACCACCACCCTGCCTTTGCAGCCACAGTCAGTTAATCCACGTTAGATCCTGATCCAAGATGGGCCCATTCGAGTTTTCCTTCAGGGGATATGTAATTTGTAACAGAAGCCTACAGGAATTGGGAGTCTGGAGCTCGCTCATACTGCTGGAAGTTCTTGGGATGTTCACATAAACTGACGTAGCTCAGGATGTCAGAAATCCTTTTGTTTCTGCCGGTGCCAGAGGTTATCTCAAATATTAAATATACTCGTATTCCAGTAACTCTGCTGTTAATATCTCTGCTTTCTGGGCTGTTTTTCCTACCTTTGTTTCTGTACTTAATTTAAATATTCAGTTTTTATATTCATTAAAAAAATCTTTATAAATTTTAATGCATACCTTTAGTGGTGGAGCTTGATAATAATGAGCATACTTAAATATAAATATAAACTTGTGTCCCCTCTTCATGTTTAGTTTACATATATGTGTGTATGTGTATACACACACACACACACACACACACACATATATATATATATATATATATAAAGGTATCATTTCAAAATTTTTGACCAAAACTCACTTTCTACACATATATTCACAAGCATCCTGTTGACATTTGTATGAAAGGATTATCTGTAAAATTTAGAACACTATTTACATGATAAAAGATGATGAAACAAATATGCTTAAACTTCCTCTTCCCAATCCTGACCCCATCACGTATAGTAATATTTTCATGATCAATTTTTAAAAATTTATATTCTGTACTACAACCATAATTTCTACAATCACTTAATGTTAATTCTATATTTAAATAGATTCAGTGCTTTTTAAGCCATGACTTCATCCTGCTGTCTTTGTCTTAATTAACTGCTAATTTATGAGGATTTATCTTTAAGTAGTTCTGTTTTTCAAGAACTGAAAAGCAATGTATTAAATTTCTTTTTAAATTGAGTTACTTTACATCTAATAAAATACACAGGTTTTTAGTGCACAGTTGGCATCATGTCAAATATTTATTGACTGTATGTGTACTCACCATTTCTGGACGTTAATATTTATCTTAACACCAAGACCACAATTTATATAATTTTGTACTTTAGCAGTTACCATGTATAATGCACTTCCATGTGTGAAATGCACCCACATTTTTGTGCACATTATACACAGGATTATTACACCCACTTTTTCACCCATGGTATGTAATCATTATACCCATGTATAACATGCATCCCTATTTTTCCCTCAAAAGTTTGGGCAAAAGAACCAAAGAGTCACTGGTTCAATACCCAGTCATTGCACATTCCTGTGTTGCAGGCCAGGTCCCCAAGTAGGGGGCACACAAGAGGCAACCACACACTGCCTTTCTCCCTCTCTTTCTCCCTCCCTTCCCTTCTCTCTAAAAATAAATAAATAAAGTCTTTAAAAAAAAGTTGGGGCAAAAAATTTCACATTATAAATGGCAAAATACAGTTGTCCCTCAGTTTAGTCCTGCTTTTTTCACTTCTGTAAAGTATACAAAATTATTCTTCATTATATTCTGTGCACAACCCTAAGTGGTATGGCTCACTTGGGACATCCTCCCATAAACCAAAAGGTCACAGGTTCAATTCCTAGTCAGGGTACATACTTAGGTTGCAGGTTTGGTACCCGGTCGGGGCACATACAAGAGGCACCTGATTGATGTTCCTCTCTCACACAGATGTTTCTCTCTCTCTCTCTCTCTCTCTCTCTCTCTCTCTCTCTCTCTCTCTCTCTGTTCCCCCTCCCCCGCCCCAATCCCTCCCTTCCCCTCCCTCTAAAAATCAATAAGCATGTCCTTGGTTGAGGATAAAAAATGAAGTGTGAACAAACATCTGTCTCTGAGTCTGTTTCTCAGGAAACAACCTTAGAACAACCCAAAAGTTACTCAAATGTTCTGTATACTTAATTATTTATTGGGTTTTTTTCCTACTAATTAGTAAGAGCTGCTAAAATATCCAAACACATCTGTAGAATTGCCTATTTTCCTTCTAGTTCTGTCTTTAATTCTTTGGCTTGATATATTTTGAAATTTTATTTTTAAGAGCACAAATTTATATACAAGGTATTTTTCCTTTCATAATTAGGAAATGGCCCTCTTTTTTTAGGGTCACACTCCTCATTTTCAAGTCTAGTTTGTCTAATATTAATGAAGTCATACTGGCTGCCTCATGCTTCATTTGCACAATGTATATTTTTCATCCTTTTAATAAGACTCTATATTGAAACTTACCTAAATATTTAGCGTGTCTTTGTATTTATAGTGCCTTTCATAAGCATGATAAGGTTGTATCTTGCTTTTTATCTAGTCTGATAATTTATGCTTTGAGTTGTTGTCCATTTACATTTAATGTGTTTATTACTATGATAATTATAAGTCTACCATGATACTATTTTATTACTGTTGTCTACTTTCAGTTAAGAGTAGCTCTCAGTATTTCTTCCTATCTTGTCTATTGGACTTTCTTATTGTAAAATATGTATAAAAATTTAGAAATAACAAATTAATCTGGAACAATCAAAAATATGTGGAAATTAACTACACACTCCTAATAACCATTGGGCTGTAAGAATAAAAAGGAAACATTAAAAAATACTTTGAAACTAATGAAAATGAAGATACAACATAGTAACACGTATAGGAGGCAGCTAAATCAGAGAAAAATTATATTTAAAAAATAAGATACATCTCAGTAATTTAACCCTCCACTTTAGCAACTGAGAAATAAGGAGATATCTAAACCAAACCAAGCAGAAGGAAGTAAATAATAAAGATTAGATTATTTATTAATGAAGTAGAGAATAACAAAATAATATAGAAAATTGATAAAACCAACAGCAGGTTCTTTGAAAAGATCAACAAAATTCACAAACCTCTAGCTAGATTGGCTGAGGAGGGGGGTTGGGGTGACGAATAGAAGACTCAAATTACTAGAATTAGAAATGAATGAGAAGACATTATGACCAATCTTACAGAATCACAAGTAATTATGAAATAATACTAGGAAAAGTTGTATGTTAATATATTAAATAATTGAGATGAAATGGACACATCTCCTAAAAAATTACAAGCTCCTGAGATTTATGCAAGAAATAATAGACAATCTAAGTAAATCTATAATAAGTAACTAGATTCAATTAATAATAAAAAAAATGGATTCAATTAGTAATGAAAAAACTACCAAGTAAAAGCTAAGAACAGATGGCTTCATGGCTGAATTTTACCAAACATTTAAATGATGTATATTAAGTAGTAATAGCTTCCACTTACATGCCACTTTTAATGAGATAGGCAACACACTACATTATGTATGTTAACTTGATGTAATCCTCACAAAAACCACATAAGTGCTATTACTGTTCATATTTCAGGATGATGAAATTGAAATATGCGGAGTGAAATTTTGGCCGAGTTTGCCCAGGTGAAAGAAGCAGAGCTGGGATGCAAACACAGTCAAGTGTCGGGGTTCACGCACTCCACCTTCCCTCTGCCAGCCTGCCCCTGGAAGTCCTGGAAAAACTGGAAATCTTTACATATAATATTTTCTACTTAGGTATTTTTATCTGCTTCCACAATTCAAAAGGTGAGGTATAAACATTTAAGCTGAGTATTTTGTACGTTTTTTAAGCAGTGCTACATAAATATTTTAGTATGATTTATTCTACTGTGTAGAATGAAGTATGCATCAGACTGTATCTTTTCCTGATACCTAGCCTGCATCTAATAAAGTGATTCTACACTAGTTTGCTGAATGAATGAATGGACAATCTTTTATGATTAGCTCAATGAAGATGAATAAAAATATTCACAAAGTTGTAAATATTGGGTGAATAAAGTATGACGTGATGAGAAATGAAAAGTACCGTATTGTTCTCCCTCTTCATGATCTTACACAATTTTTTGCAGGGATTTGATACCTGACCATGTATTCAAAACCCTAAACATCCTTTCATTTCAAAGTTGCTATTTCCTGACTCCTCTAAAAGTAAACTGTCTCAAACTTTTTTTGTTTCTCTGATTCTTCAGCTAAAAGGAAACCTTCCCCTTTCATTAAATTTCAATAGGTGTTTGAAAAAGACACCCGAGCTTCTGCTTTGGATCCCGCCTGCCACTTTACGCTTGAAATAAAGCGGCACTGGGCGACTCCTCATTGGCTGTGCTACGCTCCTGTCTTCCCTCTGACACAGCTGACAGCGCTGAGATGATGAAAGGGTCCCGGAGTCTGTGAGGAGCAGAGCGCAGAATTTGGAATGTGTGAACTATTTGTCAAAATTTTACAGTAATTAGCAGCTGAGCTTAGAAAAACAAATGTGGCTGCTTAGAACTTGGTAAAATTTCAATGTGATGCATATTTTGGAGATTTTTAAATGGCCTGAATTCATTAAGAAAACTCAAAAACTTCAAGTTTCATCGGGAAAAAAAAGTTTGTAGTGTCCTTTAGATACGGACCTCTGTTTGGAAGCGGTATTTGGGGAATTGAGTAAACTTGAGCATCTACCAAATTATCCCCCTTTCTTTCAGGAAAGTAGTCATATTTATCCTTTCATTTACTTGCTCCTTGGTCAAGAGACTATAATAGACATGGGGATAAAATGTCGCAGAGTATAAACACTGTATCTGAAATTGTAGGGCTGAAAGCTTTATTAGGATATTTTATCAGAATTTTCACTGTCAGTTACAACTATTAAAGCATTTTTAAGCTTAATGATCTCACATGATCAGGAAGTAGCATTGTTTACATAATTGGCTGGGAACGTGATAGCTGTCTTTATTAATAAATTGAATTAGGCTATAAATGTCTTATCTTTAAATAGTATTCACTTGCCAAAGGGAGAATTTTAAGGTAAAAATTCTCACGTAACCTAGGGTTTGATTCTTTTCATTAGGGAAGACCTGAGTTTTGTACATGGCTCTGACCAAAAGAAATAACCAAAACGTCCGACTGGAGGGTATATGGTTTAGAAATCACTTTTCCTGTTTTAGGGATGTAGGTAGAACATTTATTCATTTATTTTTAAAGTAAAGTAGCTTGTCATCTTCAGGAACCTATATTTGCTGTCCTGTTTATTCAAGGAACGTAAGGTGGCATTTATTTTGCTTTGGGTGACTATATAATAACAGAATAACTTGAATAATTTAGAACACTTTAATTCTGGGTTGTGATGGGAGAATACTATAAAGAATACTGTAAATCCTTATGACAGGAAATTGAAAAAAAAAATGAAGCAGGAACTGACCTTCTCGGAGAGATGTAAGGGTTTGAGAACAATCTAACAAAGGCAAAAATATGAGCTACAGTTTAATGTGTGTTGCCAAGGGAGTAGTGGCTTCCACCCTTCCCCAGCTGATAAAGTGCAATGAGTCTGGGTAAACTAATCCCTCTGGTCTGTTCCTATTGAAATGCTGTAATAAGCTCACCTTAGCCACAGAGAGGAGGAATAAATGCTATTACTTCATTATTCCCATTACAAAAGTCTCAGGAGAGAAAATAGATTTGAACTATTCTAACTAAGAAAATACACCAACTCAGCTGAGTTTTATCTATTTCTTTGCCATTTCCCTAGGCTGTAGAAAAATAGAGTTAATACAAAGTATCCAGCTCTCACTACAGCTCATGGTGAAAAAGAACAACAACAACAAAAAGCAAAAATACACTTCTGGGGAGAGAGTCTTAAAGTTAACCACAATTTATCATGGCAAATAGAATTGTGTACATTGAGACTCCCCAAAAGAAACAAAATAGAAAATAAAGCAATCATAGCAAGTAGGCCAATAGGAAGGAAGGAAGGAAGGAAGGAAGGAAGGAAGGAAGGAAGGAAGGAAGGAAGGAAGGAAGGGAAGGAGGGAGGGAGAGAAGAAACTAGAGATGAAATAAGAAAGGAAGGAGAGGGAGGAAAGGAAGAAATAAATAGCCCATCAAAAAAATCCACATGAAATACAATATGGTTGTTTGCCTTTTACTAGCTGGATACAGACAAAACATGTTGACTTTGAAACCTATGTGTTGAAAATGGTAGAAGTCCAAAGTGGTATCCATTGTGCTACAGAGCAGAGTGCACGCCAATGTCCATAGCAGCACAATTCGCGATAGCCAAGTGCTGGAAGCAACCTAAGTGCCCATCAGTAAATGAGTGGATCAAAAAACTATGGTAAATTCATACAATGGAATACTATGCAGCAGAAAGAAAGGAGGAGTTCCTACCCTTTGTGACAGCATGGGTGGAACTGGAGAGCATTATGCTAAGTGAAATAAGCCAGGCAGTGAAAGACAAATACCATATGATCTCACCTATGAGTGGAGCCTAATCAACAAAACAAACAAGCAAGCAAAATACAACCAGAGATGCCGAAATACAGAAGAAAATGATAGTAACCGGCCGGGGGGGGGGGTGGAGGGATAATAGGGGAAGGACAATCAAGGAACATGTATAAAGGACACATGGACAAAGCCAAAGGGGGTAGGTTTGAGGATGGGAGGCACGGATGAGTGGCAGGGGGATGGTGGGATGAAAATGGAGATGACTGTACTTGAACAAATATATATATAGTTGATTATACAAAAAAAAAAAGAAGAAGAAGAAGAAGAAGAAAATGGTAGTGCCATAAGATAGAGCCTGGAGTCTTGGAAAATAAACTTGGCAGAGAGCTGCCACTCTCAGAAACATCTATATATCAGATAAAGTTCTTTCACCTGTGAAACATTATAAATTTAAAAAAATTATTATGACAGCCAGCATTACCTTAACAAATGCACTGTGCATGCAACAAGCAGAAAAGCCCATGATAGATGAAACTATAATTCAAGAATTAGAAGTAAATTTCTATCAATTGTTTCATATTATAAAATCTTATGGCAACAAGGACTCAAAAATGACATATTAAATTACAAAAGTGTATATAAAAAGGGAACTACAATGTTACCTAGAAACCAAAAAACATTAATATGGAATTAAGTAAATTAAAAAGAGAAAATACTAGAATAAACATTTCTGTTTTTCAAATTACTGACAGATAAAAATATTCTATAAACCCAGGAAATACAGAAAAAAACAAAAATAGTAAAAGAAATTCAACAGATAATATACCACAATGTTAATCGGTAGAGAACACTAAAAATATAAAAAGAAACATTTAAAATATAAGAAAACTTCTAATTTCTAAATATTATAAAAATATATATTCTCTTATCAAAAGATCATTGTTTACCATACACGTGTATTTAAAGGCTATTTTGCTAACCTATGATAGTAAAGATGCTTTCATTTTAACATATTTATTTATTCATTTTAACTTTTTATTGCATTTTTTCCACTACCATTTATCACCCTTCAACTCCCTCCCCACTGCAGTCCCCACACTGGTGTCCATGTCCATGAGTCCTTTCTCCTTTTTTGCTCAGTCTCTCCACCTCTAATCTCCCACCCATCGCAGAGCTGTCAGCCTGCTCTCTACCTACCAGTCTGTTTCCATTTTGAGTGTTAGTTCAGTTTGCTCATTAGTTTCCACATATGAATGAAATCATATGATATTTGTCTTTCTCTGACTGACTTATTTCACTTAGCATAATGTTCTTCAGGTCCATCCAGCTGTCACAAAGGGTAAAAATTTCTTCTTTTTTTGTGGCAGAGAAGTATTCCATTGTGTAAATGTCCCACAGCTGTTTTACCCACTCAGCTACTGCTGGACACAGGTGCTGCTTCCACATCTTGGGGGTTGCAAATAATGCTGCAGGGGAGATAGGGGTGCTTATGTTCTTTACAATTAGTGTTTCAGGATTTTTCAGATAAATTCCCAGAAGTAGAATTGCTGCATGTTCTTTTTAAAAAAAACTTGTCCTAAAAGGTTTTTACAAAAACATACCCCAGCTTACCTCATACCCCTGTAAGAGATCAGGAAAGATTAAGTTTACCTTTAGATACCAAGGCAAAAGACTTAAATCATTGTCAAGATGAGAATGACAGTTCTCTAAGCATTATTCAGTGTCACAGACAATGGCAATTGTGGGAGGAACTCTGGCCCGCAGAATCCTCCCGTCTGCCACAGATGAGAAATAAATTGTTCCGGACACAATCTTGCTGTTACAGTGGGGAAGGGGGTGGCAATTCCCTCTGGGGAGAACACCCCGAGCCCTTCTCCCAAATGGCTTTTATTGGGAATGTTATGTGTTGGTGGATGCAGCATACATGCATAGCTCATCAATCAATGTCAAAAAGGCTATAGTGATACAAAAGCAGGTATTATCTATAGATAGGAATTGAAGGAACACAGAGATCTGTCATAGGACAGGGTCTGTCAGTCATGCTGACACCAGAGGGTCTTTAAGACGTATTTCATGAGATAAGGAGTTTACACCTTATGTCTTGAACTTAAACATCCAGTTTATATCACCAGGGCTACACAAAACAAAGCAGAGCAAGCTTCAAAGGATACAATGTACATGTCAGGCCTGATTCCCACGGGAACCCTTGGTGTTAGAGTCCCTTGGTGTTAGAGTTGAGTCATGCTTGCCACCTGCGTTTTTACCAGGTTTTCCAGGGAGACTTACTAGCCCCTTTCAGAGCCTGCTCTCATGGGGCTGCAATCTCTGAAACCATACAGAGCAGTCCCCCAACAGGCAATGACTTCAAAGTTCTGAGGGGAAAAAAAAGTCCAAAAAAATGTGGCCCAGCTAGAATGTGATTCAAGAGCAAAGAAAACAAAAAACCCCCGTCTGTCATTGGTGGACAAACAATTAAGATCAACCCTCCTTCAGTAAATAACAAGAAAAATGAGAAATCAGCTGACAGTCTTATGGACACTCTTTTGTAGATAGCTCTCTCCTTTCCTCTTGCTGCTTTTAAGATTCCTTATCTTTAATCTTGGGTAACTTGATGATGTGCCTTGGTGTGTTCCTCCTTGGGTCCAATTCCTTTAGGACTCTCTGAACTTCCTAGAAATCTTTTTCCTTCACCAGATTAGGGAAGTTTTCTTCCATTATTTGTCCAGGTATGGTAAAGTTAAAGGAGTTCATCATTACCAAGTTCTTATTATGTGAAGTATTAAAGGGATTTACCTAAGAAGTGGAAGATCAAAAACTATGAACAGTAAAATGACAACAAATTCACAACTATCAACAACTGAACCTAAAAGAACAAAAACAAAAAGTAAGCAAACAACTAGAACAGGAAAAGAATCACAGAAAAGGAGATCACATGGAGGGTTATCAGTGGAGAAGGGGAGAATGGGGGGAAAAGGTACAGGGAATAAGAAGCATAATTGGTAGACATAAAATAGACAGGGGGAGGTTAAGAAGAGCATAGGAAATAGAGAAGGCAAAGAACTTATATGTACAACCCATGGACATGAACTAAGGGGGGATTGCTGGAGGATGGGGGAGCTGCAGGGTAGAGGGGGAGAAAGGGGAGAAAGAAATTGGGACAACTGTAATAGCATAATCAATAAAATGTACTTTAAAAATAAAAGAAGATGGACAAAATAGTTATATTATTAAATATATATTATATTAAAATTCACTGGAGATAAAGCAAAAACTTGAGTGCAGAACTAAAAGCATAGAGCAGGGGTGTCAAACTCATTTTCACCGGGAGCCACATCAGCCTCACCATTGCCTTCAAAGGGCCGAAATAATTTTAGGATTGTATAAATGTAACTACTCCTTAACTGTTAAGGAGTTGAAATTACATTCAGTCCTTTAACCGCAACCAGGAGGCTGATGTGGCCCCCAGTGAAAATGAGATTGACACCCCTGGCATAGAGTAAAAGGAATTCCAAAGAGGTGAGGCCTATATTTGTGCCACGTTTCCACTTCAGACTTTGCTAATTGAAAGTTGTGGCTCAGAGATTGAGAATCTGGGCAGAAGTAGAGACATTTAGAAGGGATTTGGGCTATTTCACAGGAATGAACAACAAAAATCAGGTATCAGGAAACATCAGGGATAAAGAGCCTTGGTAAATGTTCCAGATTTCTAGTTGCAACCAGTTCCAAAGGGCCACACACTAGAAGGCCCTGAGAGCTACACACTTAAAAGTAATTGGAAATAGGCAGTTTTTACAGAAGTCCAACTTCATATTAGCTCACGTTAATTTGCTTAGCCTAACCATGTGACAGAGCAAAAGTTAATTTTCCCTGGGGAGAGAGGAAATCAGTCACAGACAGATTAGCTATAAACATGTTAATTACCAAAAATACAATAGAGGTCAATTAATAACAACATTGCATATCAATTCAGTAGATGAAGAAAAAGTATTCCACACTCATTAATGATAAAAACTCTCAGCACACTTGGAATAAATGGGAACTTCATCAATTTGATAAAGAACATCTTCAAAAATCTATAGCTAACATCATACTTAATGGTGATAAGCTAAAAGCTTTCCCACTAAGGTGAGGAATAAGATGAGGATGTCCCTACTCACCAGTCTTTTCAACGTTGTCCTGGAAGTGATAGACAAATACAATAAGACAAGAAAGGAAAATAAGAGATATATAGATTGGGAAGGAAAAAAAGAAAACTGTCCTTATTTATGGATATTATGACCATCTAAGGAGAAAATCTGAAAGAACTGACCAAAAACTTCCAGAACCAATAAGCTGTTACACCAAGACTGCAAGATACGGAGATAATGTACAAAGGTCAATTGTTTTCCTACTAACGAACAATGAACACATAGATTTTGAAATTAAAGACAATACCATTTACACTAGCCCTCCCAAAAGTGAAATAGACAGACATAAATCTAACAAAATGTGTATAAGATCTACATAAGAAAAATTATAAAACTCTAATGAACAAAATCAAAGAATAAAGAGATATTCTATGTTTATGGCATTTTGATACCACTCATGTCCAACAAGAGATGTGCCTGGGGAACTTTGGCTTCCCTCTATTCTGTGGGTGGTGGTAGACACCACCCACAGCACCAGGTGTTAGACAGGTGGGGTCAGACTGGATCTCGGTTTAGCAACCTCAGTACTTGAGTTCTGGCAAGGAAGGAATTCAGAGCCAAGACTCAAACTGTAACAGCAAGTTTACTTAGAAAGTCACAGAAGTAGGAGAAGTGAGCTGTAGAAGAAATGGGTTCAGGAAACAAGTTGCAGAGGTGCAAGAAGGGCCTTTGTAGTTTAGGGGAGAGGAAGGTAATGGTAACACACCTGGGGGAAGAGGGGTGGGGAAAAGTACAGGGGTGCTCCCAGGAGGGAAGGAGTGAGCTGCATCCTCTATCCTTAAGGGCTTTTAAGGGTGGAGATTTTACAAGTCCCAGGGGGAGGGTCTCAATAGAATATCCATCAGCTTTCCAGTGTGTCCTTTTAGGGCCATGGTCTCTACTGATTGGTGGGCACTAGTAGGGGGTCACTAGTCACTGCAGTTGGTCCTGATGTCAGCCATGGCATCGCTTGTCTGGTTTTGCTGCTTTTCTGGGTCTGGAGCTGAAATAAAACTGGCGCTTAGATGGTATCTCTAGGGAGAAAAGGTCAGGGGGTCCAAACTGAATGACCAGGGATATACTAAGGGAGGAAAGGTTACCATGGGGACAAAGTCTTTGTTTTCCCAGTTTTGCCTGGTGCTAGGCACCTGGGGCTTTCCACCTTGAGACCTTCTGTACCTGGCCCATCGTCTTTGTCCACTCATGTCTGTCTAACTGCCTACCGCGATTCTACCCGTAGCAAAGCTGCATTGCACAAACTGCCCCTCCTCTTCTGCAGTCTGTTGCATTTCCATGTTCTCTTTCCCATGCCAGTATTTTTTTAAATGTTTCCCAATATCAACAAAAATATCAGAACAATAATGGGAGCCAACTCCTGAACAAGTGAAACCCTCAGGTTAATCTGAAAGGCACATACGGCACGGCAGAGCGTTCTGTCACCACTAAACAGCGGGGGCCACAAAGGGACATTAGTTCTGAGGTTTCCAATTCCTCAGCATTAACTGTTTATGATAAGGCTGGGGGAAAAAACCAAAAACAATCCTCTGCTCTGAGAAAGGGCAACAAACACAGCCACAACGATGGTCGGTTAATGTGGGGTGCTGATAAAGGGAGCTCACCCAGAGGCTGGCCGCCCTTTAATTCATGGTTCCTGGAGGGAGGACCTCTCTCTCCTCTAAATTTCAGTTTATCCCTCTGATGAGTCTTTAGTGGGTAACACTCATTATTAAACTTTTTGGATTTAGCTTGTATCCCAGTGCTTGTTTTGCTGGCATTCAACCAACTCTCTGTTTGATAATTCTTACTGTTTTATATGCTACGCTGAAGAAATCACCTTAGCAAGACAAAACAAACATCCACTGATTAAAAGCCTGGGCCCCAGGTATTATCAATAGTCCAGTAGTGCTTGATGAATGAAAGAAAGCTCGATTCCAAATTCAATGCCTAGTGCAAAGGCCCCCTGATCCCCATTGTCAGGAAATCAGTAACATCTGCCACCCCAGCTCAGCTTCGGGGAACTTGACATCAGGAAGGTGTTTGGTGGTGCCTGGGGCTCCTTACCGGTTGAGTAGAAATGTTTGCACAGGAAAGGGAAAAGCATAGAGTCAGACATCCAGTTAGGACAAGGACGAAAAGAACAACTTTCCTCAGAAATGCTATGGAGGCAGACCAGAATCAACCAGAAAAATTTACCCTTTATTTTTTAATATGATAAAGAATAGAAATAGTATGCATCTCTGTATTATAAAATCAAATAAATGCTTTTTAAAACTCTAGCAATTCACTGAAAATGAATAGTAATATGAAACACAAGAGGAAGTAGAAGAATACATGGACTGTAGAGTCCCTATGCCACTACTTATATCTGAGTGACGTTTGCTGCCCGATTTAACCTCTGAGTCTCAGCATCCACATTTGTAAAATGAGTATCTCTGAGGCAGGACAGTAAGAAGCTGGGAAAGTTTCCTGGCAAGTGGAATAGGGAAACTGAGACAGCTAACTGAACAAACTGGTCGAGCAATTCCTAGCCAGATACAGAAGGTCAGTCAGGGTAGAAAGCCACAGGTGCCTAGCAACCGGCAAAACTGGTGCTGGACTTCACCCCAGGGTTGCCTTTCCTCCCCTGGTGTATTGCTGGTCATGCAATTAAGACCTTCCCCTGATCTTCTATGCCTCAGCTGTATTTCAGCACCAGGCTCAGAAAAGCAGCAAAACCAGCCAGGGGATGCCAGGACCAGCTGCTGTGACTAATGACCCCCTGCCCTGGCACTGACCAATCAGTGGAGACCATGACCCTGAAAGGGCGCACCTGGAAAAGCTAATTGTCTATTGAGATCTCCCCTGAAACCTTGCCTAAAATCCCCACCTTCGGAAAGCAGAAAAAAAACCCCTCAAGTCACAGAAGCCAGCACAAGCCCTCCTTTGGACGCACCCATTTGAATTGAATTTTCTTTCTCTTAAATTCTAAAGGTCTCCACAAGCCTTGCAACTAGGGCAACAATGGGCAGGCTAATCCCAGGCTAAAGCTCTGTCTTCAAGGCCCCATTTTCTCTGACTCTCAGTAAGCTGACAGCAGCCCTGCCTTGGCTCACTTCTTTCCCATAACATTTCTAGGGAGCCAAAGTAACCCCACCTAGGCTCTCTCCTGTTGCTTCTTCTATTCTAGGCCCTTCCTTGTTTCCCTGCCCCCTTAATAAGTGTACTCGCAAGATCACCTGGACTTGTGCTGTGAAATCTTTCCTGCACAAAGTCAGGAGCCCACACACGACCAGCAGGCCTGAGGCAGACCTGCTCCAGGCTGGTCCCATTTCCAGTCATATGTCTAGCCTAGAGAATTTTTGTAAAGGGCAAAAGATTTATATGATCTGAAGAGAAACCAGAGTATAGCCTAGAGAATTTTTGTAAGGATTATAGATAATGAGTGCAATAAATTTGGCACAGGCACACAATCAATGAGGATTTAAATATTATAGATTATTTTTTTCAGGCCAAGCAATTTCAGCCAAGTAACATCAGTGGGTTTGTAAGCACATAAAAACACAAATTATTTAGAAGGCACGTGGTCTTGATATTGGTCCAAATTTTCCTAATAAGAGGTAGATGTTGCAATGCAAATGAAAAGACAAACTACCAAGGGGAAAATAAAAATGAAGACTATGACCTGGAAGTGAAAAACTGCAGTTCTTTCTTAAACCATTCTACATCAACACACAGAGAGGGCGAGAGGGGCAAGACTGAGGGGAGGCGGCTGTCCGCGGGCACTCTGGCCATGACCACGGAATGCTCTTGTCAGTCAGCATCAGTGCTCATGGTAGAAATGCTTACAGAACCACATTTCTTCTCTCTCATATTCTGTTCCCCCACAGTTACTACGAATGTTGGAATTATTAGAGAATTTTAGTTTGAGAAAATATTGCCCAGACTTGACAGCATCTGCTCTTAATACCAACCCTTTCTGCTTGGCAGACAGAGTAATGCTTCCCCAGCACACACAGAGAAATCGTGTTGGAGGTGGATCAGAGCCTGCACACATGGGACAGAAACTCAGATCATCTCATTCCTCACTAATGGTCGTTTGAGTCCAACGCCTTCCCGCGAGTGGCTCCGCTTCACCCCCCCAGGGTTCTGTGCTATAATATGCCTCTGGAATGCACAATTGGAATAAAAAAATAAAGAGTAATTTGAAATTCCTCTTTATAAAGGATTCATGCTGTTTCCACTTAATGTGGCAATCATTTGTACCCAGCAGATACTGTGTTATGAGGAAAGAACATTTATTTCATTTTTAAAAGAAAATGTAAATTTTTTTCCTCCAAGAATGTATCCCAAGCTTCAGATTCTTAATAGTTTAGAAGGCAGGATTGAGAAAGCTTCACATGGAAGAAATGTCTTTGTTTTGTGGTATGTAAATGTTTATTGTGTTCACATAATTACCCAGAAAATAAATAGGTTAAATTACATATACCCAAGAAATACAGGTTTTGCTCAGTCATTCTGCACAGGTGCTGATAACTTAAAGCACCCTGATGATAAAGGCAGGTTCACTCACGTAACTTTTTAACATCAGTCATAGAGAACTCTGGGAAACATAAATGCCCTAACCCTTGAAATTCAACAAACATTTTGTTGAATGCCTACTGTCTGCCAGCCACCAGAGATGCAGAGGTGAATCAGTTTGTTCTGTGTTTTCTGGAAGCACACGGTGTGATGATAATAGTTATCTGAGGGAGATCAACAATATTATCAGTTGTTGCTTTCTTACCACCTGCCTGGCCCTGTGCTATGCTTTTCATGCACTTTCTCATGTAGAAACTTATGATCAGCAATTTTATAGAAAATAAATTAGGCTCAGAGAGGTTAAATCAATTTCCCAACATGTTTTAAAATGTAGATTTTATTATTCAATTATGGTGAAGCCAACAGATTGGGAGATGACTATAATTGAAAAGAATTTGTTACTCACAGTTCCCAAGAGGAGACACATCACACCACTCTGCATCACACAAGGCCACACAGGGAAGCACCAGGGGTGATCAAGCAGACGAGGAGAGAAAATGTGAGCAAGAGGTTTTATTGTGGCTTCTGGGGAAGGGAGCAGACAGAGCATGGTAAGGAGGTATAGCACGGGCTAGTTAGAACAATTTCAGGTGGTTCTAGGGTGTAGGGGCTGCCCCTGGTTATCTGGCACCTGGACCTGGGCAATTAGGGTAGGAGGACACTGGCCTGGTGTGCAAGCGTCCTATACAGAAAGTTGTTGGGGATATGGCTTCTGGATTGTTGGTTTGCAGTTGAAAGGACTCTTAGGTGAGTCCTTTACTCTCTCTAGGAATTGGCTAAACCTGGGAAGGGCAGTCTGTTCAGGGTCAGCAAGGACCCACATGTCCAAATGTCAGAAATACATGGTAGATAATCTAGGTCACAAAGCTAATAATGCAGGAACAGAATTTGAACCTAGGTCTGGCTACATAGCAGTCAATCCCTACGATTCTGCTATATTTCATTAGAGGATTTCCATAATATTCCTTCATCCCTTGCATTTCTCTGTCCAGTTTGCTCCAATTAGCTATAATACAGAAAGAAGGGTAGCTTTCTGTTCATGCCAATGAACAGATGGAGGATCCGATTATTTGGAGTGAAATCTTGCTGACTTACCAACCAGGCTTTTTTTTTCTTTTTTTAACCCCAGATAAGTTAAAATTTCACGGAGCTTTAGTTTTCTTACCTGCAAAGAGGAATTAATAATGCTTAGCCAGAAGAATTGTTTGAAAGATTAGAACATGTATTAGCATTGTCTGTTTAAGAATTACCCAGGAGAGTTCCATCACTATGGAATTCTTATTGGTGGAGAAACATAAGCAGGCACTTAATAAAAACTTTTCTTTAATACTTTCAGTGAGTATAATGATAGTGATGCTCAAACAAAAAAAACTGTTATAGACTTAATGTTTGTGTGTTCTCCCCCCACCCCAAATTTAAGCCCTAATATGCACTGTGAAGGTATTTGGAGGTGAGGCCTTCAGGAGATAATTAGGGGCCTCAAGATGGGACCAATGTCTTCAGAAAAAGAAGAGACACAAAATCCCCATCCTGGCCCCCCTCAAGGTGTTCAAGAGAAGTCGGCAGCCTTCTGCAAACCAGGAAGCAGGCCTCACCCACCCAGCCCTCGTATTCTGGTGTAGCAGCTAGGACTATTAAGACGAGTAAGTACTCACTCACACACTTCCCAGTACAGAGATTGCTCTTTGATTAGATTTTATAGAATCACAAAAGCATAGCAATCTGGACAAGGTTCTAGAAAGTATCTACAACTTAATGAGCAGTCTTGAAGATATTAAATGGCTTTCTGCACCAAAATCTTGTGCTTTAGCAGCAGTCAATATTACAACAGGGGTCCCTGGAATCGGTTCCTTCTTCCATGGTCCACGCGGCCAAGGTTGGCTTTGTATGTACATAAAATGACATCAATGTATAAAGTATTATTCAAGGTATGAAAAACTATGTTTCTCTTTATGTAATTTTCTGAGTTCATCACTTGGAACTGGAGATTCCAGGTATTAGATTCATCCCTCTAGGAGATACCCTCCTAAAGGATATCTCTTTATTGTCCTTATTAAAATGCTCACAGCTAATTTGAGTGGTAGCACCATGCACAAAGCTGACCAGTCACGGAGTTAAATGTGGTGAGTCCTCAGACAGGTGGCTCAGTTCATTTGATTGTTTTTCGCTCTAACAACCCCTACATCCCACAGCCATAGGTAATTGGTTACTTGACTAACCCATCAGGATTGGTGGACTGACCAGCAAAGTGGTGGTGCTAGTCACACACTGGGAATTGTGGGGCATCAAGAAAAATAATATATCAGGCACCAGCCCTGATATAGCTTTTACCACAAAAAATATGTCTGGATAGTTCCTTAATTATTATATCCTGAAGAATAGTAGTTTATTTAAATTGGCTGCTTGCTGGATCATCATGGACTAGAAATAAAAAGGGATGTTTCAGAAAGGAGTAGCAACTGAAAATCCAGGGCCCAGGATGAGGTGTTTGATGAAGTGTCTTACCTCCTCTTCCCAGGGCTCTTAGCCACAAAGGGTCATACAAGATTCTCCACATGAGAGCTGCAATGAGCATTCCAGGCCAGGGGAATTCGGCGGGGACCTTCAGGAGCTGACCAGGGAAGGAAGTCCTAGGTCAGGCCCCAAGAGGAGCCAAGGGCACCAGAGTGCAGCTGAGAGTCTGACTGGAATCCTGAGGGGGCATTAGGCCCTGGGTGATTATTTTCCTGAAAGGAATCTTAGAGGTCATCTGCTTCAGTTATTTTAATGAGTAGCCAAAGTGCAAATAAATATGTTTTCAAACATTTTAAAGACTTTTTAAAGTTTTTTTCTAACCTTGGTTTTATGTTTATTTTGCAGCCTACAGAGGCAGTATGATTCAGTGGCTAATGGCATGGATTTTGAAACAGAATAGATGTGTGTTGAAACCCAGCTCTGTCACTGAGTAAGCTCAATTACTTGTCTTGCAACCATAGTCTCCTGAAATCCAAAATGTGAAGATAAAATCTACCTGATGTAACTGTTGTAAATTTTAAATAAATAACCATGAGTATTTATAGTCTTCATCATTGAAAATGTCAAATAAGTGTTGTCATGGTTACTAGTCCTGTCAACTCGGTGATGTTGGATCATTCAGGAAACATGGATGGACTGAACAGAATGACCCATTAACTAAATCCAGTTATTGATTTTATTGTTATGTCTTATTTTGTCTGGATTGACTGCTTGTTTTTGTTTCATCCAAACCACATGTCTGTAAGTGGTAGAGGCTGATCCATCCCAATGAGCTAGCAAACCCGTGTAAGCAGGCACGCTCTTGGCTCTTTTGTCATCTGTGTTCTCAATTCTTTGTGCTTTGTCTGCAGAGGGAATTTTGTAATCAGAATGAGAAGGTTGGTAATTAAAAGAGAAGGTCTAGTTATCCTTAATGTACCAATTTTTGTGAGGTGATAAATTACAAATAAACTGTAACAGGAAATGAAATGGAACCACTTGCATTTTTCTTTTTTGAAATGACAACAAAGCAGACAACAAAAGGGTGATAACACTAAGTCTAAAATTGCTGTTTGCTTTATGTACTTAAAGCCAATGAAACAAGAATTTTGTTTTCTTTAAATCTTCTGTTAAGTTTTTGACTTCCTGCGCCTTCCAATGAGCCCAAGTTGTCGATTCTCCTCATCCCTATAAACCCTCTGGTTCAAGTCACTCCCAAACCTCTCCTGTATTTCTTTACTGGTAAACTGTGTCTGATGGAAGTTACTCTCTGCGCCTCTTCCCAGATCATCTTTCTGTCCGCGTTTGAATGTTCCTCTCAATGAGCAGGGTGAATGAGAAGGAAGCTGGTGGGGAAATCTATATTTTAAAGAATATTGACTAAATTGAATTATTTGAATTATTAGTAGCTGCAACTGTTTGCTGATCCTGCTGAAGTTAGTTTTGATGAGTCAGGAGGTCATTTTGATTTATCCCAGCTGAGCACTATTAAGTTGAAAGCCAATGTTAGGTCCTTATTTCTAGTGAACTCTTGGAACATTTTAAGAGGCATGAAATGAGGAAGATTGAAAGTAAAGTAAATGGGGTCTTTTTAATCAGATAGACATGGGTTTATATCGTGTCAACATATTTAATCTATACAATTAAAATTAATATACAGGTTCTCTGAACTAAAATATTCTCATGTAAAAAATGTAAATAATAGGACCTCTGTATTGAACCTTTATTGTTTTTGCTTATTAAGGTTGCCAGAATTAGCAAATAAAAATAGAGGACACCCACTTAAATTTGAATCTCAAATAAACAATGAATAATTTCTTAATGCAAATATGTCCCAAATATTGCATGGGGTATGTTTGTACTAAATTATGCAATATTTTGGACATACTTATAGTAAAAAATACATTATTTGTGTGAAACTAAAATTTAAATAAGAATCCTGTATTTTATCCAGCTACTCTATGCTTACTATCCCCACCCCACCCCATCCCCACCCCATTCTCTGGTAAGTCCTGATTTTCCCCAGGAAACCACCTTTCCCCCAAAATAAGCCCATTTGTCTCCGGTAGAGTTTGTCTGGACTCAGCACTAAACAGGAAAGGGAATGCAGGTGTGGGCAATGAAGCACCAAATTCTCCTTGTCACTGTTTCTAGCTCAAAGCTGGTCATGTGACCCACAGTGATCTAGTTGAACCCAATCCTAGGACTCAGTGAAGTAACTCTGAGAGGTGAATTTACTTTCTATCAGGCTGACGAGATACAGATATAAGACTAGAGCTGCTAATGTCATTTGAGAGGCTGTTGGAGAACTTAACCAGAGCAACACCATGTAGACCTCAGAGCTGGAGAGTAGTGTTGTGTCCTGATGGTAGTGTCTGAGCCCCTGGCTTCACCCATGCCTGCAGCTAGCCAACCCCTGCATTCGTGGTTATATGAGGCTGTTTCATAAACCACTTTTGGCTTAAGCCACTTTAAGCTGGATTTCTGTCACCTCTGACCAGAAGAGTTCCAAAAAATATAGAGCATCATCAAATTTTGTGAGTACTCAATGAAAAAAATGACATAAAGTGCTAAACAGAGGGTCAGTCACATATAAGATGTTTAACAAATCTCAGTCCCAACACCCACACACACACTGAGTTTTTTAACACAAATAGTGATACATGAGAACAGATGGGGTTGTTCAAATTTATTCCCCAAATCGGAAAGAAGCAACTTAGAAAATAAACCTCTTTATAAATATGGGGTCAGACATATGTTTTCTTATAAAAGAGAGAGTTATTATTCTTCACTTCCTGTAAGCACAAGATATAGCAGCTCCTCTCCAAATACATTAACAGAAAATGCAAATGAAAAATCTCTTATTGATAAGTAAGGTTCATAAAGCCATGAGAAACTTTAGTCTTCTTGAACACATGTCACATTGCTTTCATTTCTAGTTGAACTGAGATATTTGCTTTCCTTAAAGTTTATAGGTGTAGAGTAAACAGAGTTAGTCAGGATCCCTCACCCAGATGTCTGGGCAACTAAGATCAGCAGTAATCCCATACATAGCCTTGAGACAGGGTCTGATAAACTCTATTCCCACAGCCTTGAGTGGGCCCACATGCACAGAATCACACTGTGTTATACAATGTTTGGCCACCCCGACAGCTTTGTGTGCATTTAGTTAGTATATAAGGGATGTGGTGATTCCTGCTGTGTGACATGTGGCTTATGGGGTACGTGGATCATGTCCCATGGCTCCGCAAATTTTCTTCCATCTGCCCAAATCCTGAGTGAACCTCCCTGGCCTTGAGAGGCTGAAAGACAGCTGGTATCTAATTTTTTAATGATACAATTCAATCATGCAGATGGAGTTATTTACGTAAAAGCCCAATTGGGGGACTTTATATATCTCCAAATTTTACAAGGAACAAAAGTTCCACAATAATGTAAAACAAAATCCATAACATATTTCGTAAGGGATAAATATCCAGAATACATAGAGAACTCCTAAAACAAAAAATAAAAAAATAATAAACAATCTGATTAAAAAAATGGGCAAAGGACTTGAATAGGCATTTCTCCAAAGTGATACAGATGGACGTTAAGCACCTGAAAAGATGTTCAACATGATAGTCATTAGGGAAATGCAGTCAAACCACAGTGAGATTCCACTTCACACCCACAAAGGTGACTATTATTATTATTATTTAAAGCAAGTACTGGAGAGCATGTGGAGAAATTGGAACTCTTATGCTCTTCTGATGGGAATGTGGAATGGAATAGCCACTAACAGAGACAGTACAGAAATTCCTCAAAGAATTAAAGAGAGAATTACCACATGATCCAGCAATTCCACTTCCTGAACTGAAAAGAACTGAAAGCAGACACACAACAAATGTTCACAATAGCCAACAGCTGCAAACAACTGAGTGTCTTCCTACAGATGAATGGATAAACAGTGTGGAATTTATACATACACACAATAGATTACCCAGCCTTAAAAAGGAAGGAAACTGACACATGCTGTAATGTGAATGAATCTGAAAAACATTGTGCTAAATGAAAAAAGCCAGTAAGAAAAAGACAAAGGCTGTGTAATGATCACAGATACATGAGAGACCTAGAGCAGTCGGAGACAGAGAGCAGGGTGCTGGCTGCCAGGAGCTGGGGCTGGGGTGGGGCGCTGATACCCAGTGAGCATAGAGTGTCAGTTTCGAAAGAGAAAGAGAGTTCTGGAGACGGGCGGTAGTGACGGTGGCACAACAATGAGAATGTATTTAATGTCATCAAGTTGTACACCCGGTTAAAATGGCAAATTTTACTACAATTATAAAAATAAATAAGCCATCATAATTAAAGTAACAGTTATAATGCATTGTCCAAACTGGGACACTTTGGGGGGAATAAATGTGATGGTCTTGGGTAGCCCACATGCCCCCAAAACCTTCTGCTCCTACCTCAGAGAAAGACATCCACCGGCCTCAGTAGAAAACTTAGTCTGGCAAATGTTCGGCAGAGTAACTACGGAAGAAATCTCACAATTAACAGGACCAAGAAATAATGAACTCTGTTCCAATACCTCAGATTTTTAAAATTTGGCCAGTGGACTTTTGACATAAAATTTTGGGTACATTTCAGATTTACAGTTTTATCCCAGAAGTCCATTGTACTCTGGGACACTCACCTTTGGTTTCCTGGCTCAGCCGTCCATACGTGCATGTGGGACACACCTTTACCTCCCTGCCCCGTCCTCTTCCATCTCAGTGCCATCCACCCTTTAAGAGAAGTCTCCACAAAACACCCCTCTATCTGTTCAGCCTCTCCTGATGCACTAGGTGGGACTTTCCACTTCCAAACTTTGTTGGTACTTTACATGGTGTGAGGCTAACACAAGAGAAAACCTAGATTATTGAATGAATGCTACTGACCTCTGTTCGGCTGCCAAGCGTGAGGAATAACCATAACTAAAATCATCCACCAGCTGTAAGGAAAATTACCTTTGACCTCCCCATGTAAGCTCTGTGGTCGGAGCCTTGGTTTTCCCTGGGAGTTTGTGGGGAGGCTTGAAGCCAAGAGATGGAGAAAGAATCTGATTTGATTCTTGGCCATTGTGGAAACTGGCGTTCCTCTGAGTGTCTTTCAGGTACAGGAAGTGGTCATTCTCACCCTCACTGCTCTCTGGCTCTGACACTGGGGTCCCCAGCCCCAAAGATTGGTCTCTATGCCAACAAGACCCTAAACAACAGGTGCTTGGCTGAAAATTTTCAGTGCTAGGGCTGGTCTTGGAAGGGTGATTCCCCCACTAATGTGGTTTTCTCAGGAGGCCTGGATACCGCAGGCCTGGGCCAGGTCACTCCCACCACACACATAGCGTAGCTTTAAAAAGTCCTAAGGGTCACCTGTCTCAAGTACTTCAAACCCCTCCCAAGTTAATATCACCTCTGTTTTCCTGTACTCCCAAGTATATTGTGAATGGGCCATATGCTGGAAAAGTCAGTTTCTTTGAGTTTTTTCGTTTGTTTGTTTGGTCCTTCATTTTGCAAACATTCACCTCACCTCATGCTTAGTGTACACCAGGATCCCTCTCCTAGAGGTGTGAGTCCCTGGATCACCAACTTAGCTGTAAGATAGCACAGGCTCACCGGATTTACAGGAGAATGGAAGCTTTATGTGGCCTCATGAGACCAAAGGGTAACATCACAGCAGATGACGGGACATCTCAGGCTTGTGTCCAAAAGGGTATACTTTGACCTCTTCCAACACACTAGGATGGTTATAATCAAACACAGAGAAAACAAGTGTTGGAGAATTCAGGGGCTTATTGGTGGTTGGCTGGAGGTGATATGACAAGGAGACAATATTTATGATGATTCCTCTTAGCTTCCATGTAAAGAATTAGAAGTGGCGATTGTTGAGTCCAAACTGAGCTGAATCTCCTTTGCCAAAAAACGTTGCCCTAGTCTTCCTTTGGTCTCCCTAGTCTCCTAAGTTTATTGATACATTTTAAAATACATGTTAACAAATTAAACACAAATTTAAAAAAGTTTTAAATAGGTTTCCTTGAATAAGATGGCCCTGGTTCTAGTTCGGGCCTTATGACTTAACATTACATAAACATATAGTATATAATAATTAGCAATCACCTGTTTTGTGGATTCTGGGTAAAAACGAAAGCCATTGAAAAAAGTCTTGCCCTGGCTCATTCAGAAAGAACAATCACGTGACACAGGCCTCATCTAGAACATTAATGCTAATTTCTCAGAATCTGTACACCAGGCAGCACAGATGCTGTTGGATCACCAAATAGACTAGAGAAAATGTACCAGGGAGCACTAGACGTGGGAGCGCTCTAAAACTTGGTCAGTCATCCTCATACCGATGGTCGGGTGGGTCGTGTGAAAGCTCAGGCCAGGGCCTTCTGAGCTGCCGCCTGAGGAAGTGAAGCTGTCAGGGTGGGCTTCAGACGGAATCAATTGTCTTTACAAAAGACCATTTAACACTGTTTATTCATTGTAAAGCACATTAAGAACAACAATCAAAATTATCTTTCTGTAACCAGGTTACAAAAAATGATTCAGCCAGCCTCACGTATGCTGGCCTTCTGCCCTGCTTCTGTGAAATGGTTTTAACAACTATTTTCTATCACTTGGAGCAAAGACAAGGGGAGGCTGACCGGTGCTGGGAGCCTGGAGTGAGGAGAAGAGTCAGGGGAGGTTGCCGGCCCTCTTTAGGCTCCATTCTACCAGCTCTCAGCAATATGGAAGTCTCTGGGACCCCTAGCAGCAGGGCTCCAAGGGAGCTCTAGGCCCTGCCACCACTGCCCTCCCTCCTCAGCCCTGGGGCAGCCTGGAGCTCTCCATGAGTTCTCATGACCTGCCTCCATTTCCCTCAGAAAATTGAAGGATGTCCTTCTGGGTGGGAAGAAATAAAGCCTCCAAGTCTGGTCACGTGTTCGTGGGAACATTGACTCCAGCTGCACCTCTTACAGGTCTTGTTTAAACAACTTCTATTGTTGGCAGAAGGGCCTGGTGTATCAGAGCTCATAAAACGTTGACCCTAAATAGCACTTGGGAAGAAAAGTTGGCTGAAGAACGGCTCCCACTTCCCCACTTGGATGTCGGATGCATCTCTTGAGAGGGCAAGTTTGCGAGATGGAGAGCGAGGGGCTAGCCAACCATGACCCCTCCCCACAAGCTTTTTCCCAAGTTTCTCCATTGCCCTGCATCCCTGGGATCTGGGCTAAGCCTCTGAGAACCCAGTCTTTCCTTTCCCCTGGGCTGGGGGCTAAGGAGCTCTAGGGGAAAAGGCTCCTGTCCCATGGCCCCAAGGGGCTGGGTCACAGGTTTCTTGTGTAGACATGGCACAGCTCTGTCCTTGGTGTGTCCTGTCTGACATGCTGGTGTCTGGAGGAGCCTCAGGTTGTGCGCATAAGGCAGGGGCCTCAAGGGTGGGTCTATTTGGAGCCCCAGATGTTTCCCAGAGGAGTTTCCAAACCCAAAAGGATGGGTGTGATCTGGGGAGGTGTTCATAGAAGCTGTCCACCTCTGTGGTCCTGAAAGGACAGTTTGTGTCCTTCAGGCTGCCCAGCTCCCTCCCCCAGGCTGCAGGAGTCTGGACATCATACTGCTGGCTCCATAGGCATCCCCAGCGATGTCTCCTTGTCACTGAGCAGGAGACTGAAGGTCTTCTTGACCCCAAAGCCCAAGTGTCTGTGGGTCTCTGGCAGTAACACAGGCCCAAATGTGCCCATTTACCCCATCAAGAATGTTGAGGGACCAAGGTGACCCATATGTGATTTGGAGGACTGCTGTGTATGTATATAGAGAGAGAATGGACAAGAGGGACTTGGGGGTCAGGTGCAGGAGTAGAATTGGTCGTTCTTCTGGAAGCAGGATCAGGCCATGACTCTTCCCCTGACTGGACAATACATGGGCTGAGCTGGGAGGCAGCTCCAGAGGCAGCCAGTCCTCCCACCCTCCAGTCCTTCCATGCTGGGTCCTGGGGACGCTGGAGCCTCCAGCAGTGGGTTCTTACTTGGCTTTTGGCCTGTGCCTGGACCAGTGCCCCGCACAAGTTCCACTTGTGGTGGGACCTACCCACTGCCCCCAGCAGATGGATAGAAGGGGAAGGGGGCTAACTGCTCAGGAAGGGTCCCGTGGAGGAGGTCCTCAAGCTCTGCCTGGCTCCCCACCTGCTCTGAGCATTAGAAAGCAGAGCCAGAGATTGGGGTCCTGGCAGGCTGCATTCACCTGATGATCTTTTGCAAACTGGAGGCCACGGGCGGAGGGGTCCGGCTCCCCTGGCCTGCAAACGTTGTGCTTCTTGGTGAGGGGGCGCCAGTCACAGGGTGTGTCTTCAGTGCATGACTTCACTGGGCCCGAAGGAGGTGATCAAAACTGAGCAGGTTACTGGGGCCAAAAGAAAGCATCATTGTGGACCCTGAGCACAGCAGGCTGTGGTCAGGACAGCCAGCCCAGGTGGACCCACTTTGGGAGGCAGACAGCCTGTGTGGTTTCTGAGTGTCCAGGGGTCTCCCTCCCCACACTCAGTCAGCACTCCCCAGACTCACCTTCCTAGGGACACAGGGTAAATATGCCAATTTTTGGCCATCCACTCTCAAGCTGCTTGGGTCAGCTGGGCCGACAAACGAGTCAGAATGTAGGTTCCACATTGTCTGGCCAGTCAGGGCTGTCCTCAATCATGTCAGAGATGGGAACTGGGAGTAGCCCTGGCTGTCCTGGGCCCTGCAGGGAAGGGAGGGAAGGATGGTGTGGTGGGGTCCCCCGAGGTCTCAGAGCAGACCCTGCAGACAGCCTTCACCTCCAGGTGCAACATTCTCTCACACCTCCAGAGGCCTACAGCTGGCCCCAGGGAGGCTGCAGGAACAGGGCCCTGACTCAGCGATGCTGATGGCTGGCTCAACTGCAGAGCTCAGCAACTGCCCTCTGAGTGCCCAAGACCAGAGTGAACAGGGTGCTTTGCCCCAGTCGGGTCCCAGACCTCCCCCAGCCTCCAGGCCCCAATACTTTACAGTGGGGCTTAACCTCTCTTCGCACTGCCGAAGCACCCCCTCCCACCCCCAGCCCAGACATTCTTTGCTCTACCAGAGGGACCCTAGTCACTCTCTCCCAGGGAGGCTGGTTTGGGGAGTGGGGTATATACCAGACACAGGGCACCATCGCTCCTCTACCAGTGCTCAGGAGGGGCATCCACTCCATGATACAGGCTAGACACCCACATGCCCGAGATCTCACTGTGGAGATGGTTGGGGGAGAGGGGCTTCCTGGATTTCTGGGGGTCCCACCAGAATTACCTGTGACTGCTTCCCACTGTATTCTCCTCCCTGAACACAGCAGGTGTCTGACACCTGAATCTTTGAGTGTTCCCCTGTGGCAGGGACTCATGGCCCCTGGGGAAGTTTGCAGGATGGCCCAAGGGAGGGGAGATGGTGGGAAGTGGTGACCTGGCAGGAGGTGGGGAAAGGCTGGTGACCCTCTGCCCAGGGGGCTAGAGGCCAGAAAGGACCAGGAGGGGGGATTCGGGAGGAGAGGATACTGACTAGCCATGTGGGAGACCACTTGGGGAATGGAAGGGGATGAATGGGCATTGACAGGGTAGGGGGAAAGAGGTCCTAAGAGGACCTGCAGAGGCTGATGGGCTTGCGGGCTGGCAGGAGGGGAGCTGGCCTAATGATGAGATATGGGACATTGGTTTGGTCAGGTGGTGGGGCAGGGGGAGGGATAGTCCAAAGCCCAGAAATGGGGGCCAGTGGAGGACAGGGGGAGTGGGAAATCTGTGAGAGGGAAGAGGCAGAGGGAAGAATGGGAGAGCGTGGTCTGGGAACAGAAGCAAAAGAGACACATTTCTTCTTCATCTCTGCCAATGCAGAGAGTGAGAGTCTGACTCAAGCATGGGGTTTACAATCTCAGATATCTGCCTCTGTTACCTCAGGGTGTGTCTTTGTGACATCAGAAGAAGAGCATTCTGGAGAGAGTGACTTAGAGGGCCCGCCTGCAGCACAACTCTGTGCAGTTGTAGGGATCAGCAAACTGAGGTCTTAATGGAGACTGCGGAAGGCACTGCCTGGGCCAGAGCCAGAGCCAGAGCATGTCCTCTCTACAGCCTGAGTCACCTGGGCTGGGGCTCCATCCTGGCCTGCTTGCTGCCCAGGGAGGCTGACTGACAGCTGGGCTGGCTGGTGCTCTGGAGTGGCCCCTCCTTCCTGGGCACATCCACCCTCCCCCAGTAGCCCCTCCATGGGAGGGTCAAGGGGCTCAGCCGGTCCCTGAGTTTGGGTGCCCAGAAGATGTCTGGACTCAGGAATTTCCTGGAATGAACAGGGACAGCCCTGTTTGTTCCTGGACATCCCTGGCCGAGGGGAGGAAGGGCAACAGGGGCAGCAGTAGGTGTTGCTCAAGAAGCAAGAACCTGGGCAGCTGAGTCCTCCCAGGGCTGTGTGCTAGGACACAGTGAGCCAGGCAGAGGACCTGAGCTCACCCCTGTCTCCCTTGGCTCCCTGCCCCGGCCCAGGAGAAGGACCAGTGACCGCAATCAGGGAGGAAACCCCTCTGTGTGGTCACTCATCACTCACACAGTAATGTCCCCTGCTTTCTGGATATCTGGAAGGACCTCAAGACTTCCCAGGACAATGGTGGAAGTTTCCTAGCACTGGACCCCAGACTCAGGAAACCTGGCACAGAAAGGAGCAAACCCACACCCTCCCACATGTGACAATGAATTTTCCTAGGACTCCATGAAACTGACAATTGGGGCTAAGGAACCTGGGAGTCTGGAGTCTTATGGACTCACCTCAGAAATCTAGCAACCCCTTGTCTTCTCTAGCTGCTGCTATGTCCCCAAGCAAATGCCCCAGAAAGCCTGAACCCCATCAAGCCACCAATGGCAGGTGTCCTGTCATAGCTCCTCCCTCACGTCTGTTTCTTCTGATGCCATCGCCTACATTGGCCCCAGTGCTCCATCCCAGCCCCTCTCAGGGCCCTGGGGCCCCATCTGTTACTCCACCAGCTCTTCACTGTCCTGCCCTCCCTCACACATGTGCCCTCATTATAATGGCTCCCTTGCAGACACCCCAAGATACTGGCCAGTCATTGAGAAGGGGTCCTGTTATTAATATCCAAGTGATGAAAAGCAAAAGCCTGCAACCAAGACTATTCTACCCAGCAAGGTTCTCATTTAAAATGGAAAGTGAAATATGGAGTTTTCCAGAAAAAAGAAAGCTAAAAGAATACACCTCCACCAAAGCAGCATTGCAAGATATGCTAAAGGAATTGTTTTAAGAAGATTAATAAAAAGAGGGAGAGAGAGAGGAACACAGGTACAAAGGGGAAAAATGGCAATGAATAGGTACCAATGGATAATAACCTTAAATATATATGGATTAAATGCTCCAGCAAAAAGACATAAAAAATGCTCCTAAAAATATGCTGCCTACAACAGAGCCACCACAGAACAAAAACCTACACAGACTGAAAATAAAGGGTTGGAAAAAAAAAAACATTTCAACAAATAGACGGGGAAAAAAGCAGGGGTAGCAATACTTGTATCAGACAAAAGAGACTTCAAAACAAAGACCATAAAAAGGGGCACAGAAGGACAGTTCATAACATTGAAGGGAAGAATCCATCATGAAGATACAAATATTGTAAAATGTGCACACAACATAGGAGCACCCAAATTCATAAGGAAAATCTTGGAGAACTTCAAGGATGATATGGACAGCAACACACTTATACTAGGGAATTTTAACACCCCACTGTCAACAATGGATAGATCTTCCAAACAAAATATCAACAAGGACAATATGGCACTGAACGACACACTAGATCAAATTGACTTAACTGATAGATATCTAACCTTTCATCCCAAAGAAGCAAAATACTTACTCTTTTTTTTTTTTTTTTTTTTACTAGAATTTAAAAATATTTTATATGCTTTAATTATTGCTCAGAGTGGTTGTAACCATGTTATATAAACAGCTGCATGTCCTGCTATTTTTTTTTTTTAAGATTTTATCTTATTTTCTTTTTTTTTTTTTTATTGTTATGCAATTACAGTTGTATGCCTTTTCTCCCCATCCCTCTACCCCACCCCAGGTGAACCCACCTCCCTCCCCCCTCTCCACCCTCCCCCTTGGTTTTGTCCATGTGTCCTTTATAGTAGTTCCTGTAATCCCCTCTACCCACTGTCCCCGCCCCCACCCCCCACCCCCGCCCTTGCTATTGTTACATTGTTCTTAACTTCAATGTCTCTGGTTATATTTTGTTTGCTTTTTCCTTCTATTGCTTATGTTCCAGTTAAAGGTGAGATCATATGGTATTTGTCCCTCACTTCCTGGCTTATTTCACTTAGCATAATGCTCTCCAGTTTCATCCATGCTGTTGCAAAGGGTATAAGCTCCTTCTTTCTCTCTGCTGCGTAGAATTCCATTGTGTAAATATACCATAGTTTTTGGATCCACTCGTTTGCTGATGGGCACTTCGGTTGCTTCCAGTATTTGGCTATTGTAAATTGTGCTGCTATGAACATTGGGGTGCACAGATTCTTTTGGATTGGTGTTTCAGTGTTCTTAGGGTATAATCCCAGCAGCGGAATTACTGGGTCAAAGGGCAGTTCCATTTTTAGTTTTCTGAGGAAATTCCATATTGTTTTCCACAGTGGCCTCACCAGTCTGCATTCCCACCAACAGTGCACGAGGGTTCCCTTTTCTCCGCATCCTCTCCAACATTTGTTTGTGGATTTGTTTATGTTGGCCATTCTGACTGGTGTGAGATGATACCTCATTGTGGTTTTAATTTGCATCTCTCTGATGGCTAGTGATGCTGAGCATCTTTTCATATGTCTCTGGGCCCTCTGTATGTCTTCCTTGGAGAAGTGTCTGTTCAAGTCCTTTGCCCATTTTTTAATTGGGTTGTTTGTCTTCCTGGAGTGGAGTCGAGTGAGTTCTTTATATATTTTGGAGATCAGGCCCTTGTCTGAGGTATCGTTGGCAAATATGTTTTCCCATACTGTTGGTACTCTTTGTAATTTGGTGCTGTTTTCTTTAGCCATGCAGAAGCTTTTTATTTTGATGAGGTCCCATTTGTTTATTCTTTCCTTTATGTCCCTTGCTTTAGGGGATGTGTCTGTGAGGATGTTGCTGCGTGGAATGTCTGAGATTTTCCTGCCAATGTTTTCCTCAAGGACTTTTATGGTGTTACGGCTTATATTTAATTCTTTTATCCATCTTGAGTTTATTTTCGTGTATGGCGTAAGTTGGTGATCGAGTTTCATTTTTTTGCACGTAGCTGTCCAGATCTCCCAACACCATCTGTTGAAGAGGCTGTTTTTGCTCCATTTTATGCTCCTGCCTCCTTTGTCAAATATTAATTGATCTCAAGTATAGACTTGAGTTTATTTCTGGGCTCTCTATTCTGTTCCATTGGTCTATGTGCCTGTTTTTATGCCAGTACCAGGCTGTTTTGATTACAGTGGCCTTGTAATACAGTTTGATATCAGGTATTGTGATCCCTCCTGCTTTGTTTTTCTTTCTCAAAATTGCTGCAGCTATTCGAGGTCGTTTATGGTTCCATATGAATTTCTGCAATGTTTGTTCTATATCTGTGAAATATGTCATGGGTACTCTAATAGGGATTGCATTGAATCTATAAATTGCTTTGGGTAGTATGGCCATTTTGATAATGTTGATTCTTCCAATCCATGAACATGGTACATGCTTCCATTTGTTTGTATCTTCCTTAATTTCTTTCTTCAGTGTTGTGTAGTTTTCTGAGTACAGGTCTTTTACCTCCTTGGTTAGGTTTATTCCTAGGTACTTTATTTTTCTTGTTGCTATATCGAATGGGATTTTTTTCCTGATTTCTGTTTCTGCAGTTTCGTTGCTGGTGTACAGGAATGCCTTTGATTTCTGGGTATTGACTCTGTATCCAGCTGTTTTGCCAAATTCATTTATTAGGTCGAGTAGTTTTTGAGTGGAGTCTATAGGGTTTTCCATGTACACTATCATGTCGTCTGCAAACAGTGACAGTTTCATTTCCTCCTTTCCAATTTGGATGCCTTTTATTGCTTTTTCTTGTCTGATTGCTGTGGCTAGGACTTCCAATACTATGTTGAATAGGAGTGGTGAGAGAGGGCATCCTTGTCTAGTTCCTGATCTTAGTGGGAAAGCTCTAAGTTTTTGTCCATTGAGTGTGATGTTGGCTGTAGGTCTCTCATATATGGCCTTAATTATGTTGAGGACTGCTCCCTTTATTCCCACTTTGCTGAGTGTTTTTATCAGAAATGGGTGCTGTATCTTATCAAATGCTTTTTCCGCATCTATTGATATGATCATGTGATTTTTGTCTTTGCTGTTGTTGATGTGATGTATTATGTTTATTGATTTGCGAATATTGTACCATCCTTGCATCCCTGGGATGAATCCCACTTGGTCATGGTGGATGATCTTTTTAATATATTGCTGGATGCGGTTTGCTAATATTTTGTTGAGAATTTTAGCGTCTATGTTCATCAGCGATATTGGCCTGAAGTTTTCTTTCTTCGTTGTGTCTTTATCTGGTTTTGGGATTAGGACGATGTTGGCTTCATAAAAAGAGTTTGGGAGTCTTCCATCAGTTTGGATTTTTTCGAATAGTCTGTGAAGGATAGGGGTTAGTTCTTCCTTAAATGCTTTGTAGAAATCTCCTGTGAAACCATCTGGTCCAGGGCTTTTGTGTGATGGGAGTTTCTTGATGACTGCTTCAATTTCCTTTGCTGATATTGGTCTGTTCAGGTTTTCTGCTTCTTCTTCATTCAGTTTTGGAAGATTATATTTTTCTAGAAATGTGTCCATTTCATCTAGGTTTTCAAATTTCTTAGCATACAGGTCTTCATAGTAATTTCTTACGATCCTTTGTATTTCTGTGGTATCAGTTGTAATCTCTCCACTTTCATTTCTAATTCTGTTTATTTGGATCCTCTCTCTTTTCTTCTTGATGAGCCTACTTAAAGGCTTGTCGATTTTGTTTATCTTTTCAAAGAACCAGCTCCTGGATTCATTGATCCTTACAATTGTGCTTTTAGTCTCTATGTCATTTAGTTCTGCTCTGATCTTGGTTATTTCCTTCCTTCTGCTTGCTCTGGGCTGTCTTTGTTGTTGTTCCTCCAGTTCTTGTAGGCGTAGGGTTAGGTTGTTTGTTTGAACTGTTTCTAACTTCTTAAGGTAGGCCTGTATTGCTATGAACTTCCCTCTCAGGACTGCCTTTGCTGTGTCCCATAGGTTTTGGGTTGTTGTGAGTTCGTTTTCATTTGTTTCCAGGAAGTTTTTGATTTCTTCCCTAATCTCGTTCTTGACCCATTCATTGTTTAATAGCATGCTATTCAGTCTCCATGCTTTTGAGTGTTTTGGGTTTTTACCCTTGGCATTGGTTTCTAGTTTCAGACCCTTGTGGTCAGAGAAGATGCTTGATATGATTTCAATTTTCTTGAATTTGTTGAGGCTTGCTTTGTGTCCTATCATGTGGTCTATCTTTGAAAAAGTTCCATGGACACTTGAAAAGAACGTGTATTTTGCTTCTTTGGGATGAAAAGCTCTGTATATATCAGTTAAGTCCATTTCCTCTAAGGTATTGTTAAGTGACACAATATCTTTGTTGATCTTTTGTTTGGAAGACCTGTCCATTTTTGATAGTGGGGTGTTAAAATCCCCTACTATAATTGTGTTGCTGTCAATATCTTTCTTGAAATCCTCCAAGATTTTCTTTATGTATTTGGGTGCTCCTATGTTGGGTGCATATATATTTACAATGTTTATGTCTTCTTGGTGGATTCTTCCTTTGAGTATTATAAAGTGACCTTCTGGGTCTCTCTTTATGGCCCTTCTTTGGAAGTCTATTTTGTCAGATATGAGTATTGCTACCCCTGCTTTTTTTTCCTGTCCGTTTGCTTGGAAGATTTGTTTCCAGCCCTTCACTTTCAGTCTGTGTAAGTCTTTTGTCCTGAGATGGGTTTCTTGTAGGCAGCATATGTGTGGGTCATGTTTTCTTATCCATTCAGCTGTTCTGTGTCTTTTGATTGGAGCATTTAATCCATTTACGTTTAAGGTTATTATCGATAGGTAGTTATTCATTGCCATTATTTCCTACCTGTGTTCCTCTGTCTTTCTCTTTTCCTTCCTTTCCTTAAAGCAGTCCCTTTAGCATCTCTTGCAGAGCTGGTTTGGTGGAGCTGTATTCTTTTAGACTTCTTTTGTCTGGGAAACTCTTTATTTGGTCTTCTATCTTGATTGAGAGCCTTGCTGGGTAAAGTAGTCTTGGTTGCAGGCCTCTGGTTCTCAGTACTTGGAATATTTTTTGCCATTCTCTTCTGGCTTGGAGCGTTTCCATTGAGAAGTCAGTTGCTAACCTTATTGGGGCTCCCTTGTATGTTACTTCCTTTTTCTCCCTTGCTGCCTTTAAGATCCTCTCTTTGTCTTGGAAATTTGCCATTTTAATTATGATGTGTCTTGCAGTGGGTCTCTTTGGGTTCCTCTTGTTTGGGACTCTCTGTGATTCCTGGATTTGGGTGACTTTTTCTCTTCTCAGATTAGGGAAATTTTCCATCATTACTTTTTCAAACAGGTTTTCTATCCCTTGCTCTTCTTCTTCTCCTTCTGGTATTCCTATTATACGGATATTGTTACGTTTCATGTTGTCCTGCATTTCCCTTATTGCCTCTTCATTCTTTCTGAGCCTCTTTTCCTTTTCTTGCTCCTTCTGGGTGTTTTTTTCTACTTTGTCCTCCAGCTCGCTGATCCGATCCTCTGCTTCGTCAAGTCTGCTTTTAATTCCTTCTACTGTGTTCTTCAATTCAGAAATTGTATTCTTCATTTCCTCTTGGCTCTTGTTGATATTTTCTATTTCCTTTTTCATGTTGATATAGTTTGCAGTGAGTTCATTGTAGTTTCCTTGTAGTTTCTGGTAGTTCTCTTTGAGCTCAGAGAGCTCAGTGAGTTTCCTGATGACCATTGCTTTGAACTCAGTATCTGATAGTTGACTTGCCTCTTTTTCGGTTAGTATTCTTTCTGAGGCTTCCTCCTTTCCTTTCATTTGGGAATTGTTTCTTTGTCTTCCCATTGTTTGTGAGGCTCTTCTTGTTGGCCTCTGCGTCTTAAATTGCTTTGTTCTGACTCCCTGGATTTATGATATGAACTTCTATGGTAGAATGCCAATGGGATTCGGTGGTGCTGTCTCCTTACTCTCCTGTGCTCACTGGTCTTGAGCTGACGTTTATGTGTTTAACACGGTCTAACTCTAGTCTTTTCAGCACTCCAGGTTTTGTTGTCTCACCTGTGGGAAAAAGAGAAAGGGGGGGCAAAAGAAAAGAAAAAAAAAAAACACACACACACACACAAAACAAACCAAAACAAAGATGGGAAGGAGGGAAAAAGGAAATAGGAAAGGAGGAAAGGAAGGAAGGAGGGAAGAAGGAATAAAGAAAGATCGGAGGCAAGATAAGGAGGAATTTTAGCAAAAATTAAAACATAGAAATAGATAAAAGAAGGCAGGAAGAAGACATAAAAATGGTAAAGGATGGGAGGAAGAAGGAATGAAAAAAAAGAAAAAAAGAGAGAGGAAGAAGGAATTCAGGGGGAAAGGAAAAAAAAAGAAAAAGGATAAAAAAAAAAAAAAAACCTTCTGTTGGCTTTAAACCGGTCAGGTTATTTCTGCTGGTGTCCTGTCTGTGCAACGGGAGGGGGTGGTTGGAAGGATTGGTTTCACTTTTCTCTCTTCCTGGGTCACACTCTTCACTGTTTTGTAGGTGTGGTCCCTGGCAGTCAATCAGTCCGTTGATCAGCCAATCCAGCCGCTTTGGCTTGTGACGCGTGCGTGCGCAGCGGGGGAATCCAGCCGCTTTGGGTCTGTGACGTTATTTTGTGCCCTGAGCGCGCAGCCGGCGGACCAATCGAGCCGCCAGGGCTTGGAACGCTGGCGCGCAGGTGGCGGATTCAGCCGCCTTGGGGTTAGGACACTCGCCAGCAGCTTTGTATTTGGAAAACAGGCACCCAGCCGGCCCTGAGCTTGGTGAGCGCGCGCAGCCCGCTGAGCCACAGGCTCTGTGCTTGGGGGCCCGATCCAGCCGCCCTGGGCTTGAGTCTCTCGGGCGGGCGGGGCCGCCCTGGGACTGAATCACGCGGCACTCGGTTCCGAGGTTTTGGGCCTGTGGGTGGAGCAGCTAGTCTCTGCTCCAAATTATCTCGGAGGTTTCAGGTGTGGGCGCCCCTCCGGGGTTTCAAGTGTGGGTCCCGTTCGCTAATCTGCTCGCGCGCGCGACGGGACCTCAGGTGAGCGTAGCAGTCCAGGGGTGGAGGGGGAGGGGCGCCAGGGGCCTCGGCTACTACCGAGAGTTCTCTAATTAGCCCCTGAGTGTCTCTATTTTCTTTTTCTTTTTGAGAAATTCCTCCTTTTCAAGCCCCCCTGGTCTAATCAAGCACCTGGCTGCTCACAGCGCAGCCTGGCCCTCTCCCAAGACTCCTGCCGCAGCCCCTGCGCCAGGGCTGGCGCTTCTGCCGCCCTTGTACCGCGCGGTCCTGGGTCCCGTGGACCTTATTGTCCTTCAGCACTCTTCTTACCGTCAGATCTTTCAGTGTCCTCTATCTTTGGTCTCTGATCTTCGTATATGCTGGAATACTGTTGGCTGTTCGCTCTGCTCCTCAGATCAGCTAGGTATTTCCCTGGCGTTGAGGGGAAGTGGACTCCGCTCCCACCTATGTTGCCGCCATCTTCCGAAGTCAATACTTACTCTTTTCAAATGCACATGGAATATTTTCAAAGAGAGACCACATGATAGAACACAAAAAAAGCCTTAACAAATTCAAGAAAACTGAAATCATATTAAGCATTTTCTCAGACCACAATAGCCTGAAACTAGACACTAACCTCAAGGAAAAAACTGGAAAACATTCACATTCATGGAGACTGGATAGCATGCTATTAAACAACAAATGGGTTAATAGTGAGATGGAGAAAGAAATCAAAAAAGTTTCTGGAAACAAATGAAAATGAACATACAGCAGATCAAAACCTATGGAACACAACAAATGCCGTCCCTGCAAGGGAAGTTCATAGCAATACAGACCTACCTAAAAAAAAGATAGAAATATTTCAAATAAACAACCTAACCCTACAAGCACTGGAGGACCAACAACAAAGAAAGCCCAGAGCAAGTAGAAAGAAGCAAATAACCAAGATCAGAGCACAATTAAATGATGTAGAGACTAAAAGAACAATTCAAGGGATCAATAAATCTAGGAGCTGGTTCTTTGAAAAGATAAACAAAATCAACAAACCTTTAACCAGACTCATCAAGGAAAAAAGAGAGAGGGCCCAAATAAATAAAACCAGAAATGAAAGAGGAGAAATTACAACTAATACCACAGAAATTACGAAAGGAGTGAAAGAAATTACTACAAACAACACTATTCCAAAAAATTTGAAAACCTGGGTTAAATGGACAAATTTCTAGAAACATGTAATCTTCCAAAACTGAATGAAAGAGAAGCAGGAAGCCTGAACAGGTCTATAACAGTTAGTAAAATGGAAGCAGTCATCAAAAAACTTGTGGCACACAAAAGCGCTGAACTAGACGGCTTCACAGAAGAATTTCACAAAACATTTAAGGAAGAGCTAACCCTTATCCTTCTGAGACTATTTCAAAAAATTCAAGAAGAGGGAAGATTGCCAAATTCTTTTTATGAGTCCAGCATCATCCTAATCCCAAAACCAGATAAAGACACAAGAAAGAGAGAAAACTACAGGCCAATATAAGTGGGATTCATCCCAGGGATGCAAGGAGGGTACAATTCACAAATCAACAAATGTAATACATCACATAATCAAAATGAAAAACAAAAATCATATGATGATATCAACAGATGAGGAAAAAAGCATTTAATAAGGAACAGCACCCGTTTATGAAAAAAAAAACTCAGCAAAGTAGGAGTAGAGGGAGCATACCTCAACAAAATAAAGGCCATATATGAAAAACCTATAGCCAACATTGCACGCAACAGGCAAAAACTAAAAATTTTCCCACTAAGATCAGGAACAAGACAAGGGTGTCCACTTTTACCACTTCTATTCAACATAGTATGGAAGATCTAGATACAGCAATCAGACAAGAAAAATAAATAAAAGGAATCCCAATTTGAAAGGAGGAAGTAAAACTGTCACTGTTTGCAGTGACACTAGACAACATGCTAGTGTACATAGAAAACCTGATAAACTTCACCAAAAAACTGCTTGACCTAATAAGTGAATTTGGCAAAACAGCAGGATACAAAGTCAGCACTCAGAAATCAAAGGCATTTTTGTATACCAACAATGAAATATCAGAAACAGATACCATGAAAAAAGTCCCATTTGATATAGCAACAAGAAAAACAAAGTACCTAGGAATAAACCTAATGAAAGTGGTAAAAGACCTGTACTCATAAAACTACACAACACTGAAGAAAGAAATTAAGACAGACACAAATAAATAGAAGCATATACAGTACCATGGATTGGAAGAATTAACATCATCAAAATGTGCATACTACCCAAAGCAATTTATAGATTCAACACAATTCTTATTAAAATACCAGACATATTTCACAGATATAGAACAAATGTTTCACAAATTTATATGGAACCATAAATGACCCCAAATAGCTGCAGCAATTTTGAGAAAGAAGAACAAAGCAGGAGGAATCACAATACTTGATATCAAACTATATTATAAGGCCACTGTAATCAAAAGAGTCTGGTACTGGCATAAGAACAGACACATAGACCAATGGAACAGAATGGAGAGCCCAGAAATAAATCCAAGCCTCTGTGGTCAACTAATACTTGACAAAGGGGACAGAAGCACAAAATGGAGTAAAAATAGTCTCTTCAACAAGTGCTGTTGCTCCCATCTGGACAGCTACATGCAAAAAAAAAAAAAAACTCAACCACCAATTTACACCATATACAAAAATAAACTCAAGATGGATAAAAGACTCAAATATAAGTCGTGACACTAAAACTCCTAGAGGAGAACATAGGCAGGAAAATTTCAGATATCCCACACGGTGACATTTTCACTGATATGTCTCCTAACGCAAGGGACATCATAAAGGAAAGAATAAACAGATGGGACTTTATCAAAAAGAAAGCTTCTTCATGGCTAAAGAAAACATCAGCAAAATGAAAAGGGAAGCAACTGTATGGGAAAATATATTTGCCAATGATACCTCAGACAAAGGTTTGATCTCCAAAATATATAACAAACTCACATGACTCCACACCAGGAAGACAAACAATCCATTTAAAAAATGGGAAAATGACCTGAACAGATACTTCTCCAAGGAGGACAGAAGGGTCATAGACCTATGAAAGGATGCTCAGCAATACTAGCCATCAGAGATGCAAATTAAAACTACAATGAGATACAACTTCACAGCAGTCAGAATGGCCATCACAAAGCAACAAACAATACATGCTGGCAAAGTTGTGGAGAAAAGGGACCCCTAGTACACTGTTGGTGAGAATGCAGACTGGTGCAGCCACTGTGGAAAACAATATGAAATTTCCTCAGAAAACTAAGATTGAAACTACCTTTTGACCCAATAATTGCATTGCTGAGATTACACCCTAAGAATCTTGAAACACCAATTCAAAAGAACCTATGCACCCCAATGTCTATGGCAGTGTTACAATATCCAAGTGCTGAAAGCAACTTAAGTGCCCATCAGTAAATGAGTGGATCAAAAAACTGTGGTACATTTACACAATGGAATACTACGCAGCAGAAAGAAATAAGGAGCTCCTACCCTTCGCTACATCATGGATGTATCTGGAGATCATTATGCTAAGTGAAATAAGCCAGGCAGTGAAAGAAAAATACCATGTGATCTCACCTATAAGTGGAACCTAATCAACAAAACAAATAAGTGAGCAAAATAGAACCAGAGACATGGAAATAGAAAACAAACTGACAGTAACCAGAGGGGAGAGTGGAGGACGGTAATGGGGTAAAGAAGGGGAAGGGACAAATCAAGGAACATGTATAAAGGATCCATGGACAAAGACAAAAAGGGGGAGGATTGAATTTGGGAGATGGGGGGTGGGTAGGGCAGGGGAGAGTAATGGGGTAAAAATGGGGACAACTATAATTGAACAACAATAAAAAATTTTTAAAAATAGCTTCCAAATAGATAAATCAAGGAGTGAAATGATGGTTAAGAGAGAATATTTTGTCTGGAAAACTTTAAGAAAAGCAATATATTTTTATAGCGTAACAAATAATGTAAAGATTTGAATGAGACTAATAAGCAGAAAAATAAAGATTGTATTTATTAGAATTATAACCTTTGTAAAATTGCCTGATGTACTCAGATTTGTAACATTAGACTAGATAAACTTGAAGATGGTGTAGGGTGAATGGCATCAGTCAGGATCCCTCATCCAGATGTCTGAACAACTAAGATCAGCAGTGTTCGCATAGCCTTGAGACGGGTCTGATAAAGTGTATTCCCATAGCCTTGAGTGGGCCAGCATGCACAGAATCACACTGTGTTACGCAATGTTTTGGCATCCTGCCTGCTTTGTGTACATTTAGCACACAAGGGACTTGGGGCTTCCTGCTGTGTGACACCAGCTTGCATCTCCCCACCTGTGAAAAAAGGTATGTCAGGCCTTCCCAGGGCTCTGCGCATTTTCCTCCATCTACCTGAATCCCAAGTGAACCTCCCTGGGCTTGAAGGGTCGCACCACAATTGGGAACCTGATTATTTCCAAGTGTGTAACCTAGGAGGAGCAAGCTGATCTTTAATTCTGCACATTGAGATGAGAAAACATGTTTCTGTTTGAATCTGTGTGCAAGTGTTTGTGTGTCTATGGGCGTGTCTGTATAGTGTAGTGTAGTGTATTCTACTGGGAAATCTAGTGAGAATACACACAGTAGAGTCTAGTGACCTGGATTGAGGGTGAGATGCTTAAATATTGCCCAAGTCATAAGGCTAATCACAGCACATAGTAATGGATTATCACATAATTCTGACTTTTTAAATTACAGAAATTACTTTGTTTTTACATCTCGCAGTCACGCGACACTGCAGGTTCTGACAGTTGCTGGCTTCATGGGTGCCACTAATCTCCCTAGTCACTCTAACTTTATCTGTACAACAGGCGATTGTGAGAATTAGAGATAAACTGGATAGAACAAGGTAGATACTCACAAAATGATGAATTCTAGACATAGTTGAATCATAGCTTTATTAAGTTTTTATAGGTTAGTCTCTGAGGAGCTGGTTGTCAGATCCGTATACTAGCCATTTTTCTTCTGTTTACTTCAGATCCCCCGAAGTTAGAATATGCTACCACACACAGTGTATTTTTTTTCTTCAGCTACACTTCAAATAATGGTTGGTCAGTTTTCCCAGGCAGGGAAGTTTAAACCACTCTTCATAATTTGGAACACTTCTCCCAATCCCAACTCCTTTCTGTTATTTTAGTATGGTTCCCTCCATTTCTTTTATTCATGATATAGTTGGTATTTTAGTTTCTAATATGACATATTTTTTGTGTCTTTTTTTCATTCCTATTCCTTGCATACACTTAATCAGACACTTATAGCTCTAAATTGTTAAGTGGAACACAAAAAGATAAGAGAAGCTATATCAAGGCAGACAACACTATAATACTCAGTTCAAGAAAATATGGCAGATCAATTATTGGAGAAGAGTGTAGGGCACCATCTGCAACTAGGGCTCACAGTAGGGACAGGCCGGTGAAACTCCTAGGGTGCAATTCAGAAAGCACTCACCCAGAGGGTCGTGCAAGTGCAGCGTGAGCTTCTAGGACCCTCGCTCACTTCACCCTACTCCTGGCCTTGAATTGAAACATTAACTCACATTAACTATAAATGTATAATGGCATCCAAAGCTTGGAAAAATAAATCAGCTTTAACTTGTATTGAATTGTGTCTAAGTCAATGCTAAATTTGAATACACTCATAAATATAATATATTTCAGTAACAAATTATTTTATAATGAATCAGCACCATATAGGACATGACTTTTTTGTCTTTGGTTCAGGAATCATTTTGGTTTATCATAATAGGGAGAAAATCATGGGGTGGTTTTTAGAGGGAGACCTAAACATAAATTTTCCTTTAGTTGTCAAGTATAGTCTCAATTTTATAATTTTTAAAACATGTAATTTTTGCCTAGTGTTTTCTCTTCTATGTGAATTATTTTTTAAAGGTTGGCACATTTCAGAAACCCAACTCTGAATGCATTTGAAAAGAGAAATGTGAGAGACTGTTTTAAGGCAGGGCTGACAACTTCCTAGCCCAGCAGAAAGGAAAAGTAGTCCAAAACAAATTTTAAAGTCAAGAAATTGACTAGAAGCGCTTCAAGTTTCCAAGTCTAGATTAACTAGTCAAGCTTTACCAAGATTAATGCTCTGCTATTTGTTCAGAATTCAAGTAAAATATATACTGACTGTTAATTTCACAGCACTCATGGGAGCCCCGCTGTTGCTGCATTCAAGCAGCTTCTATCCCTACACTCAAAGTGCACTGTCCCTATAAGACTCCTGCAAGCTAATCTTTGCTGTCAGATTCCAAGAAGCCCAAGTGTTGTGTATTTTCAGCAGCTTGCGCCTGTGTCTGCAGACTGGCAGCTATCACATTCTTACGTTTGGGTGGGGTTTAGGAGTCAGGTTTGGACATCAGGTAGTATAAGCTTTGCAAAAGGGAGTCTTCACTGGTGTTTTGTGTCAGTTCGTGTTTTTGTCTTGCATTTCTCTTTTTTCTCTTACTGTGTGTTTGTTCCTTTTTCTTTGGAAGAAAGCGCATATGCTGCTGGGAAAATGCTGAGTGATCTATAGCTAGAAGGGACAGGCAGGTTTTTGATGAAGTCTCGAGTCATAGCTAGAACTTTTCCACCTGGCACTTGTTACCAAATTTATAGACTTCCTAACTGATAGAAAAGGCGGAAAGATGGTCTTAAGTTCAGATGGACTGATTTACTTGAAATGACATTACCCCTCCTTCTTGTTGATTATTAGATAGAACCAAAGAGCAGAGACAGTGATGAGAAAAACCAAAGCTCTCCGCTCCAACCAAAACAGGTTAAATGTTCTTTGGAGGAAAAAACATCAATTTGCAAACTTTTAAAGGGCTCCCTTCCCCCTCCCCAAAAGTGGTGAGTCTGATCCTTGTCTTTTAGAGAATACCCACAATAATTTCCGGTACTTTAAGGTAATTAAATGTGCCTCATTGCCCATCAGATTTTGCAGGCTCTCTAACATAATAATAGCAAAACATTAGACTTGGGTCAGAAATTTTATATTCCAGTTTTGACATTGTAATTAACTCTTAAAAGGCATTGGGCAAGTTATTTTCTTTTTTTCTTTTTTTTTTTTTTGAGTCTCAGTTACCTCATCCTTAAACCTTGGATTTTAAATTGAATCTCTATTCTTGTTCCAACAGTGCATGAATCCATGTTAATGTTCAATGTTATGTGTATACAGAAGTAGAAGTCACAGTCATGACTGGGGGCACCACAGTCTAGTTGTAGATACAAAGCTATGCATGTGAAATAACAGCATTACGGAGCAGACTATACTTTAGTCATGAGTTAGGTCAAACAAATCATGAATATCAGAATATGTCAGAAGAGGGAGAGATCAATGTGGATTCAAAGGATAAAGAAAATCTCCCTAGAGAGGACTAGACTTAGGTTTAATGTAGGTAGACCCAACAGGTAGAAGAATTAAAGGGCAAAGGTAATGGGTAATAGTAATCCAGTTAATGGGAAGTACAAGGCCAGGAGCACAGATCTGAAGTGAACATAATAAGGTCAACTAAGAAAAGGGCTCAATATATCATCAGTTTCAAATGGTAGAAATTGGTTCATTTCTACTTGCAAAATGGCTATTTCCAACTTTCTGACTGGTTTGGGTAAGAATCAAACTCAAGACCTGGAGTTTAATCAACTGAGGTATTCATATACATTTATGTGTTATTTACTTCTAAGGAGAGCTTCCCTATATTATAGGCCATCCTCCCTTTTTCATCTCTGACCATGACCTCTGACTCACCTTCATATCTTTTCCACTGGCTTCCTCAGAAACTACTCTACCGATAAAATTTTCATTGCTAGACAAAGGAGTTATTCCATTCCCTTTGAGAATTCCCAAGTTTCTATTACAAGGAAAATTATGGAAAAATCTAAAGAACAAATAATCTTTCCATTCTTATATCACAGAACACAATCATTACATTCTCACTTGCCACCTATCTCACACCTGTTCTTTAATCATCTTCCTGCATGTTGAGGTTCCTTAGGTTATGACCCTGATTTCCTGTCCTTCAGAACCTTAGAAAGCCTTGGAACCTCTGTTTCTATTACTATTTAGAAGTACTAATTACTGACAATATGCTTGGTCTATAAATATACCCTGCCTCCCAAGCAGAGACCCATGGAGTAACTACTAACTCATTTATTTCATGACTGAGCCCCATAGCATGACATGGGTTACTTTTGTCCTCTCTCTACCCACTATTTAGATTTTCAAAATTCTTCTTTCTACCTGGTGGGGAAGAAGGAAAATTGCTCAAAAACATTTGAGGTCAGATCACAGAATCCTGTATTAGAAACAGATGAGTGGAAAGAAGGTGCTGTATTTCATATTTGGGTATCAGAAAGATCAAGGCATGCATCCAGGTTTCCTCCAAAGTATGTTCAAAATGTTTCTTGAACCAAGACTAGAGAAGCTGAAAACTTTTCAAGCCATCTCGTTTAACTCTGAGAAAACACCTCTTGATGGATGTGGCCCTGTTTCATATTCCATCTGGTATTCATTAATTACTGAGAGTATTAATGATGACTCAAAAGCCATTTTGCAAAACAATAAAGTAGAACTTGTTCCTCAGAATATTTGATGTGCTAGGCATTCATTTTATTACACCAGTTCCAAACAGGAGGGTCTATTATGCTTTTTGCTATTTGTCTCACATGACCGACTCTCATTCTTACAACTTCAACAACTTCATGCTAAGTGACTAAAAAGGTGCTTAATTAAATGTGTGCTTGGTAATTAAGAGAGATTTCACGAGCGAGTACAGATGGAGCAAATGTAATTGAATGAAGGAATAGAGCAATCCGGTGAGCTTTTATGTAATTGTGGAATTGTATAAGCAAGATATTAGAAGAAGATCTTAGCAGAAGTCTAATAATGGAAATTTTATTCGCCTCCCTAAAATTTAATTGTTTTGTACTCTTCAGATTCACAGTCACTCAAGGAGAGATGGAACAGCATGTACACCTGATCTGCAGGGACATCATATGTCCGTTCGTCAGGGTAGTCCTAGTTAACATCTTCTAGCAGAGGCTACTGGTTTCTACCTTGTTGTCACATGCAAGTCCATGTCTACGGTGTTCTAGTGCCATCACTTGGGACTGTCGCTATAAGGGCTTTTTCTTGACTCAAAAGAGAGACAGTCCAGAAGTGTGTCATTATTTATGCCTCTGGGAGAGGACCGTAGACAATGGAAAAAAGCCCAGCTTCCTTTCTGCTTAGGTGATAGCTCTGCGGTATTGACTGATTTTCAGAGCTTCTCAGTGAGATTGAGCCCCAGTTGACTACAGTGGTAACTGGCTTGACCCATATCTATTATTGGCTTCCCTCATGTTCTTGTACTAGTTCTTCACTCTCCCACTGCTGCTCTCTGGGATAACTTCCCCACAAATATGACTTGTTTTCAAATGCTTGTCTCCAAGTCCACATTGAGGGAAGATACCCCAAGACAAGTTTGCTGTCTTTGAGTAATTTTGAAAAGAGCCTTCTTTGACCTACAAAACTTTCTCAGCTTAAATATACATTAAACAGTCATCCTATTCATTAGATATCAGGATACATTATTGTTGGACTCTTTCAAACTGCACAAAATCTTGCCTTAGTTATTTCAAGATTTAGTTTTGAGCTAATAGTCCTTCACTTACTCTTACTGCGATCTTCCAGGAGACAGATAACCAGAGTATTCTGGTCCCTCTAGGCACTTGCAAGGAGTTCGATTTATTCATTCTGTGTTATTATAACAGTCTATTCATACATCTCTTAACAGTACTTTAAATATTAAATTACAAAGAAAAGTTATATATCTATTTCTTCCCCTTGATTAAAAACTCCTCTAGATCTAAGGACATTAGTTTATTGATTTTCCCAGAGTATAACAGTACCTGGCCTGTTTAAGTAATATTCATTCAGTGAATAAATGAATGAATAAATTGCATGCATAAATGATTGGGTTGATTCCCTTTGAAAATTAGGTCTGGATTTCTGGTTTGAGAATGGTTGCTCACTGGACAGTGAAGCCTCATGCTCCTGCCCTAAGCCCAGTTACTTTTGCAGGAAAGAATTTGCATAAATACTGTGGCTCACATGTCAAACAACAGCAAACCTTTTCTCTTAGTCTTAACTCTTTTGGTTATGGATTAACCAAAGAGTTAAGAGCATTTGAAGGAAAGGCACCCTCTAAATATCTTAGGGCAAAATTCTACCATTAGGGGTGCTGATTTGCATAAGGGCCAAAGATTGTATCAGTTTTCTTTTTGTGGAAGTGAATTCCTAGGTGCAGAGAGAAGGCAACACATATTCCTATAATGAATGAAACATTGAAGTTCTTTTCTATCCCACATTTCTAAGTGTCTTTGAAAAAAATATGTTACCAATGCAATATGTTTATACTTTCTCCTTACAACCATAAAAAAAATTCAGTATAGGAGTGGGTAAAAGGATTGGATCTAAATTGAGGTTATTATGTAAAAACAAGTGAGGAACAGGGGTAGGAAGATCATGCCCTAACCCTAATCCTACCCTATCCATCCTTAATCATCTACTTTCCTCAGGATATAGGAATGGGCACATGTCCCAAGTCTGGCCAATTATTATATTCCTTCTCACTGAATAAGTGGTTGGTCCAAGAGATAGACACTAGTGTTTTTGTTGACATTTAGCTTTTTATTTATTTTATTTTTATTTTTGATATGCTGGTACTAAGAGAGTGAAGCTAACTTTGCACTGGGGTTAATAAACTGGAATCTGGAACTGTTGGAAAGTGTCTTATATCCATCTACAGAAAATATATCTTCAAAGTGAGGATAAAAAAAACAGTAATGGGATTTCAATCCTGGTATTTGTCTATGAGGTGAGTCCTTTGTTCTTACAGCTCTTACCTCAAGTCCAGGTATCCTTTCTAGTTTCCTAAGCCAATAAGTGCTCCCAATTTTATTGTTTATTCAAGCTGCTTTCGGTTATGTTATTCTTCCTTGCATCATTTGACCTATTATAAAGATAAATAAGGTGAACTGATAAATCATCTGGTAGTCAGAGCACAAAAATGACTCAACCACACATGAAATTAGGAGTTTTTTTAAAAAACAAAGATTAGAATAGTGACTTTAGCTAGGAAATGAAGAAAAAGGAGTTGCTAGAGTGTATTCCAGGTTCTATGTCAAAGACGGACCCTTGAAGGACAGGCGAGATAGATGGAAGACAGGGAAGTAGAAGAAGGCAAAGCTGGCATGGAGCTTGAGGAATGTGTGTCAGTGTCAAAGACAAGAATACATATTACAGGACAGGAAATAGTCTTTTCATGTATGGAACTTTGCCAACTCACATAGCGCACCCAATGAAACTGCTAACGTCTTGAGGGTGGTCCTAGCCCTCTAGCGGCCAATAACTACGGTCTCTGCCTCTGAGCTCACACTCCTGAATGTTGCTATCCATCAGCCAGCCTCCAAGCAATATGGTTTCCTAGTAGAATGCTTGTCCTTGGACAAGGATAACAACCCATCTGATTTAACACTGAAATCATTTGCAAAATTCCAGAGTCTGCGGAAGCCTGCTTTCTCAAGAAAACGCTTAGCTTATTTAAATCCTATGTAAAGAGCTGAGAAATTAAAGATACTCAGCATAATTGGGATTATTTTGTTTGGGGTTCATTTAAGCATTCGTAAACCTCTTGATCATTACGGAATCATGGAGGAGAACCATTGATTTAAGGAGAGACTGAACAAAGTTTAGAAAGTCAGGTAGCCTGGTACTTTCAGAAAACACTGTGGCACATTTTTTAAGGCACAATTTAAAAGTCTTTTAGTTCTGAAGGTAACTAGATAAGTAGAGTCTTCATATTTACAACCACCAGTGAGCGGATGGTTGAGGCAGAACGCCCTGTAATTAGAATCAGACTTTGCTGATTTAGAGAATACCTAAATAATCCCATAGCCATTTTTTGCTCACCACTGTGCTAGCTCCCAGAGATACAACGGTGCACAGTGTGTCATGCAATGCCACTGAGCTGCTCGTCTAACGGGAAGGAAAACAGTTAAGACAAACAATAATGAAATTGTAAGGAGAGAGTTATGTTGGAGAAGTTCAGGCAGCTAGGGGAAGTTACAGCAGGAGGCCTGACTAATCTAGGGGCAGAGAAGGCCTTCCTTTCTAAATTGATGTTTAAGCCAGGATCACAGGGACAAATAGGATTAGCCAAATGAAAGTATCTGTAGAGAGTATTTTGGGCAGCAAGAACAGCATGTGTGAAGAATAAAGCAAAAGAAAGGGAGCATTGTCCCCGGGAGGAAATACAACGTGTCCATTATGGTTCGGACATAATGGTGTGGTGAGGAGAGACTGCGGACAGATGGAGCTAGCACAGTAAATAGCATAAGTAGTTACTAGAGAAAAATATTGACTCAGTTAATGTCTATAGGATCAGATTATTGTTCTCATAATAAGGAGGTTATTTTTTCTCAGGTGCCCACTACCCACAAGGAGTCAGCTTGTGGAGGGTCTTATAAATTATTTTAAAAGATTTAGATTTGGTGTTGGAAATTTCTTTATGATAGCTATCAACCTAATCACCCATACATACATCTATCCATCCCTATGCTTGTTTAACGGGTATTTATTAACTGCTTATTATGTGACAAGCTCTGTAGCAGGGATTAGCTTTACATTAGAGAATAAACTACACATAGTTGCTGTCTTTGTGAATTTATACAGAAGTTGGAAGAGTGGATGATAAGAAAATAAGGAAACAAGTATGTAATACAGCTTATCAGTACAGTGAAGAAAACAGTCCTTTTACAGCTACATTCGGTCATGTAGAGATTTTTCTAAAGTAGTGTAATTCATGATGACAAGTGAAGAAGGAGAAGGCAGCCATGTGAAAAATGGATGAAGATTCCAGGCAAAGGAGCAGTATGCGTAAAGGCCAGGGGAAAATATCTTGAGACATTTCAGAAAATTAAAGATGGCTACAGAAGTTGGGGTATAAAAGGAAAGGGAGAATGATCCAAGGTGAACTTAAGGGTGTATTATTCATGACTTTCTAGGCAATAGTAAGGAGTTTGGATTACATTTGAATAACAATAAGAAGCCATTGAAAGTTTAAGCAGAAGGTAACATGTCCTGATGTTACTGTTCTATGCTTTAGATTTTTAAGGATTACTCTAATTGCTGTATGGAGAATGGATTTGCAATAGTCAGCTTTGGCTGCCATAATAATACACCACAGACTAGGGTGCTTAAACATACATCTATTTTCTCACCTTTCTGAAGGCTGGAAGTCTAAGATCAAGGTGTCAGCAGGATTAACACCTTCTCTTTCTGGCTTGGGGATGATCACCTTCTCACTGTGTCCTCACCTGACCTTTCCTCGTGAATGTGCAGAGAGAGAGAGACAGACAGACAGAGAGAGAGGTGTGGTATCTCTTTCCCTTCATACAAGAACACTAGTCTTATTGGATGTAGGTCCCCACCCTATGACTTCATTTATCCTTAAATAACTCCATAAAGTCCCATCTCGAAATATAGTCAAGTCACATTGGATATTAGGACTTCAACACATAAACTGTTGGGTGATACAATTCAATTCATACCAAGATTATAGATCAAGAACAGAAATGGAAACACACAAGTATTAGGATCATAATTGTGCCTTGGAGCAAATAATGCTGGCTAGTGTCAAGACATGTTTAGTAGTAAAAACTGTCCGTCACTGGCGATGCTGTAATGTATGAAATATCACCAAGAGAAAAAGCCCATTGTACATTAACATTTCATGGACAGAGAGAGAAAAGGGCATCTAAAAAATAAATTTAGGAGAGAAAGACAGTAAGAAAACCAGGAAAATGTGTTGCCAGAGGTGGAAAGAGCTTTTAAAAAGGAGTGGCTGTCTGTGTTAGAGTCCCCAAGACCACCCCCAGGTTCCATGATTGTCTATGAGGACTAATGAGATGCAGCATTTCACTGTACTCACACCTATGACTGGTTACAGAGAGAGGGTACAAGATAAAATCAGCAAAGAGAAAAGGGAACTAGGCACAAATTTCCAAGTGTCCTCTCCTAGAGGTAGTCACAAAAGACACACCCAATCCCTCCGGCAGCAAGTTGTGACAACATAAGTAAAACACAGCCCACTATGGAAGCTCATGAGAAACTCAGTGGCCAGTTTTTATGGGGCGGGAGGGTGGGCATTGCAGGGTGGGGGAGCTGGTCATATAGGTAACCTTTGTCTGGCATATGTCAAAATTCCACACTCCCTGAAGGAAGCAAGAGTAAACATAAACCCTATTGTTTGCACAGGCAGTTTAGGTATAGGAAACCACTGTTATTAGTTCTGGGAATAGTAGGAACCCTGAAATCCAAGTTCCCAGATACCTCCCAGGGCCAAACTTACAAGCAAGGCTTTCAAAGGAAAAGCAGTCAGACCTGCTTTTTATTCTTTTCTGAAATGTGTCAAAGTGTAACGTGCTGTTTATTAGGATTAAAGCTAAAGAGAACTGAGGAGTCTGATTAAATTGTGTGACAAAGTTATTGGTGACATCCTAAAGTAGGACAAACACATAGGACAGAGTAAGCTATTTTGCCATGGGTTGAGGCATAAACAAAGTTTAAAGAACTGAAAACAACCAGAAAACTCAAGAAGAGAGTGTAGTAGCTAAAAATGAAAGTAGGGTAAGTAGAGTTTTTGTTTGTGTTTAAAAAGGGAAGTCTGGAGTATACAGTATTGAAAAGCTAGTATGTGCAAGTTGATAGAGAAAGTTTGAAGAAACAGAAAGAAGATAATCATAAGAATCTGAGTTTTTAACTATTTTTTATTTAATTATTTTATTGTTCAATTACAGTTGTCTACATTTTCTCCCCACCCCTCTACTCCACCCCAAGCAAACCCACCTCCCTCCCCTGCTTCCACCCTCCCCCTTGATTTTGTCTATGTGTCCTTTATAGCAGTTCCTGAAAACCCTTCTCCCCTCTGTCTCCGCCTTCCCCTATAGCTATTGTTAGATTGTTCTTAACTTCAATGTCTCTGGTTCTATTTTGTTTGCTTTTTTCTTTTGTTGATTATGTTCCAGTTAAAGGTGAGATCCTATGGTATTTGTCCCTCACCGCCTGGCTTATTTCACTTAGCATAATGCTCTCCAGTTCCATCCATGCTGTCTCAAAGGATATTATCTCCTTCTTTCTCTCTGCTGGGTAGAATTCCATTGTGTAAATGTACTATAGGTTTTTTATCCACTCATTTGCTGATGGGCACTGATGGGAGAATCTGAATTTTGAGATGGCATTGAAGTACTAGGAATATTGATTGACCTTAGACCAGTGGAGAGACTTTGCTTTCATCTTGACAGGAGGCAAGGCAGAATGGATGTGTTTAAGGGCAAGAAGATTTGAGGTTTTCACACCAAAAAGTTGAAATACTTTGCTTCTTTTAGCATCTGTTTACTCCAGGAAATGGGAGACCAGACAGATTTTCTACTGTGAGTCCCACAGAGGTAGGTGTTGGAGGATTAAAGAAAATGAGAGAGACTTGAGTAGAAAAATGCAGAAATGGCAGTCTGGTTGAAGTTGGTAACCAAAGATTTATAACAGTAAGGAGTGCCTAGGTATGTGACTTCGGAGAAAAGTGAGAAGGAAAATGTTTGTACTGGGGATAAAAAGGGGCATAATATAATTCAACTTATGAAACCACATGATCCTGATGTGGTACTTGAAAAGGTAAGAGACGTGGATGCAAATTAGCCTGAGAAGAATAAGTAATGTGGGCAGCAGAGCGGTAAATTTTAAAAAACTTAAAATGGAATTTATTCTACCTTGGCTTTCTTATCTTTTGTCTCAGGAAAAGACAACAAGGAACATGTACTGAACACTTATTATATGCGAGACATACAGTCTACACAGGAAAAAGGAGGGCATGGAGGGAGATGGTCTTGCATAACGAAATAACCAATAGTTTAATTTACCACAGCATAAAAAGAGTTAATTAAATAAAAAGTGATAAAGATTATTTATCTTTTCTCTTATGGGGAACTCAATGCTTTTCATTAGTTGAAACTCGTATGATATTTTTCTAGAGTTTCCATATAATTATATACAAAATATTCTGGCCTTATAGTGTTCATGTTGTATTTTGTAATTTCTCTTATTTCACTATAATGAATCTCACTAATTAGTTATTGTCTTACTGTATAGCTGTTCCAGTTTTATTTGTTGGCTTTGTTATAGATAGCGCACACTTCAGAAGCAAGGCTAGAAGTTGCTATTTCCTTGATTTTAATAAACCCAGGTTTTAATGAGGTGTCTGGCTGATACATAGCACAGAATTTAGAGGATAAATCAAGCCCTCATTTGAAAATGAGAATCTAGACTTTGCTAAAAATGCCATGATGCTTTGTTAGTTTGGACTGACAAGAGAAAAAAATGCTATTTTTAACATTCATTTTATTCTTGAATGTTATTCTTGAATATGTAGGCATATTCTGATGACAGAAAGCATTTCCATTTTAAACTTTGAGAAAGTCTTGATTATAAAAATAGAGAAAGTAGTATAGCATTTCATTTACATTTCTTATTCAATCTCAGTGACCTCAAAAAGAAAATATGTTAAAATCAGATGTGCACAATTTCATATGGAAGAAATAAATACATCTACAATGACACTGTGTTTATCCATTTAGCTGAGATTCTAAGAATTAGATTTAAAGATTTATCCTATTTTATCTAATATATATGTCCCTAAACATTTTAATGCAACAAGTATATATTTAGTACCACTGTGTACTAAGAACAATGCTAACATCTATGGAAGTACAAATAACCCACAGTCTCTCTCTCCCGGAACATAGAGTCTTACCGAGGAAAAATGAAATGCACGACATTTTGAATGAGTGGAAGACAACCTGAATAAGACTCTGAATTGAAAGTCTTGAGTAGGGAGTGATTACTTTGGTCCAGAAGATCTGGTTACTATTTCAAGAAGCAGCAGCTCCAGAACAATAGTCCAGAATAAACTCTTCCCTAATTGCACTAATTCTGTCTCTGGCTGAATCCTCACCCAGTGTCTAATGTAAAATTGGTGAACAAGGCACACACACTACTTAATTTTACCCTAAAACCACGCCTTGTTTTTTGTCTCCGTGACTGGCACTTCATACTCCCTTGGCCTAGAAAGCTGCATCCCATTCTTCACTCTATTTTGACCACCAATTTCTAGCCATTAAAGAGCAACTCAGACATCACATACTCTGGGACACCTCTCAGATCCCATTTGGCTGGATTTGAAAACCTTTTCTTGCATTGTTAAAATATCTTAATTTACTTTTATCCTCAAAATTACCTCAATGTCCTGATACTGCCTCCTCCCTAATAGCCTGAAAGGCAGCATGCCCTTGGTAGATATCTGGGTGAATGGGCACCATCTCCAGTCCCTAGAATGATGCCTGGCACATGATAGGTTCTCCAGATATTATCACATGGTAAAGTACCGTATAAGGAAATATTTAATGAGAAAAATATTCTGGTTAAATGGGACATCAACTTGTTGATTGCTTCAGAAAAATGAATATAGACATGATACTCAAAAGCAGTTTGATTTCCTCCAGGGCCTTTGAGGAAGTACATCGGATTGTAATAAAGGGATAAGGCTATTGAAAAACTAGGTTGATACAGAAAAGGGAACCCTAGTGCACTGTTGGTGGGAATGCAGACTGGTGCAGCCACTATGGAAAACAGTATGGAATTTCCTCAGAAAACTAAAAATGAAACTGCCTTTTGACCCAGCAATTCCACTGCTAGTATTATACCTTAAGAACCCTGAAACACCAATTCAAAAGAACCTGTGCATTCCAATGTTCAGAGCAGCACAGTTTACAATAGCCAAGTGATGGAAGGAACCTGAGTGCCCATCAGCAAATGAGTGGATCAAAAAACTATGATACATTTACACAATGGAATTCTACACAGCAGAGAGAAAGAAGGAGATTATACCCTTTGAGACAGCATGGATGGAACTGGAGAGTGTTATGCTAAGTGAAATAAGCCAGGCAGTGAAAGACAAATACCATGTAATCTCACCTATAAGTGGAACCTAATCAACAAAACAAGCAAGCAAAATATAACCAGAGACAGTGAAATTAAGAACAAACTGACAGTAACCAGAGGGGAAGTGGGAGGAGACAATGGGAGGAAAAGGGGGAAGGGTTTTTAGGAACATGTGTAAAGGGTACATGGACAAAACCAAAGTGGGGTAGGATCTAGGATGGGGAGTGGGAATGGCTGGGGTGGGGGGGAGTAGTGGGAGAAAAATGGAGACAACTGTACTTGAACAACGGTAAAAATAAATAAATAAATAAACAAAAACAAATTGCATAATGGAACTAAAAAAACTAGATTGAGACATATAAATTGAGAAAATAAGTATATACAATATAATTTTGTGGATGTATATTTACTATGTGCTAATCATTCTCGAATACAGTATCTCATTTATTCCTCAAATAATTTTGCCATGTAAATATTATGATAACTTTTAAACACTTTGATTTTAAAATTATTTAAATTTCATCACATTTGCTGCAATTTGATCAATACTTATAAAAATAATATGTACACATAACGGTATAAAATTTAATGAAAAAGACAAAATTGATTGTAAATGCCATTCCTAGTTACCCTACAGGTAGCCACTTTTAACTATTTATGTTTTCAGATTTCTGTTGTTTAAAAGTGTTTTAGTAATATGGATATGACTCCATTGCTTGATTTATCAACTTAAGATAGTTCTCTTTCATTCAACTGTGGAAAAGTAAAAATTCAGTTGATTTATTCCACCACATCCTAAGTATTTCCCTTTATTCTAAATTTTGAGACGTATTATTTTAGTTCTTCTAAATAATTTACAAACAAATGTAAATAAAATACCTGGGCCAATATTTTTGTTCTATGAACTTCACACCTAAAGAGGAAATTCAGCCTTGGCCAGTGAGGCTCAGTTGGTTGGAGCATTTTCCCATAACTGAAAGGTTTTGGATTCAATTCAAAGTCAGGGCACATACCTGGGTTGCAGGTCAGGTCCTGGTGTAGGCCTGTGCAGGAGGCAACCAATCAATGCTTCTCTCTTGCATCGATGTTTCTCATTCTCCCTTCCTTTCTCCCCTGGTCTCTCTTTAAAGGAATGAAAAAAAAAAATGTCCTCCACAGAGGATTTTTAAAAAGAGGGGGGAGGAAACTCACACCCCACGCTATCCTACTCTACTTATCATTTTGGCACTCCTATATCAGGCCATTTGTTTTCCTAAAATGCCTAGTTGTCTTTTATTTTTTATTATACTTATTAGTAATCAATGAGGCAGATGACCATAGATGAGTGGATAGTTGGTCTAAGCTTCTTCTGACAATCTGGTTCTTACAACAACCAAACAGGAAACAAACAGACAAAAAACCCTCCTTAAAATTGAAGGGCTGACCACAAGTCTTGGGTGATGGGGCAGGACAAGCTCGCCGTCAGGTTTTCTTTCATGGTACACAGGTGCGCATGTGCAAACAAACTGCCCTTCCCCTCTACTGAGAGAGAAGTGCTTTACTCTTAGGCACACATACTCTTTTTAGGAATCCAGTCTTACACAGAGAGATTGTTCAAAATCTCTGGAAAACAATTTTCAACTTTCAGTTAGGGAGGCAATCTCTACTGCTTTCTGATTCTTGGTGTATAAATGTATATTTGAAAGAGTCAATTAACTTTGCTTTTATATAGACAGTTTCAAAGTGAATTATTCAGATTATTATCCCACAACTCTTTTTGCTTTTCTGCCTAATGATTCTGAGCCTGAAGTCTCTCCAGGGTTCTGTCAGGAAGCATAGCTCCTAGTCCTAATGTGGCCTCTTTTGGCTTTTTTCCTGTATCCTGCCTCATATGTTAATGTCGTCCCATCTACTTTCCCCAAATATCTGATTTACAGAGGTATTCTTCCCCTTTGTGGTGCTAAGAAGGAGTCATTCCATTTTGTACCTGTATACTATAATTTCAATGATATTTTGAAATGCATGTGTCTCAGTCTGCCATTTTTATCAGGAAGCAAACAAATTTGTTTTTCCAAATGCTGAGTAAAGGTATGAATCTGATCATCACTACATTGAAATTTTAAATTATACTAAGATATTTAGGTAATGATATTATAGGGAGGGAAGAAAAGAGGACTAATATTTATTGATCACCTACTAGTACCAAGAGCTAAGTGAGAAAAATTCTTTGTTTTCATGACCTAATTTAATATGTACAACAATCCTATGAGGTGTCACTATCTCCATTTTGTTAACATATACATAGGGGCTCAGGTAGTTTAAATTGTGCAGTTATAGGAATAATAAATAGTAGAACCAACTCTGAATGTGTTTGTCTCCAAATCATCTGCATGAATGGCTTAAGCTGGATACTTAACATTGTGAGTTGTTTGCATTTTATTGTTTTTTAAAGTAAGGGAATACCACAAGAAATAGTAGATCTTATTTGTTTGCATTTTACAATTCAGAAAAATCCTATTTAAAGGGAAAAAATTTTAATGTATTTTATCGGTGGCATAAATGGCAGTTTATTCTGTGTCCCTGCTTTTCATCAAAATCCAACCACTGATTATAAATATATACATTTTCCTTCTCTGATTTTTTTCAGAGATAGTGACAAAGATGTAAATATTAGTGCTTTTCAATGTCAGATCAAGGTTAAAACATTGATGCTCACAGACTGTGGGAGACAGTGAGGGTAGGTTAAGCTGGTTTAGTGATCCCTACTATATCCTCCTCACTATGTAAAATATTAGAAAAGGACAGCTCACATAGCGCTTTCCTCATTCATTCAGGAAACAGCTCCTGCCTTCCCCAGTGAGTTAGGGTATATGTGACCCTATCAGTGCATGCCAGATATTGTGAATTCTGTGCTGGTGGGTGCTGGCATTTCTGTTTATTTATTTATTTGTTTGTAATTCCATTAAGTAGTTTGGAACTTTGTGTTGAGATGCAGTTAAATCACTTGGATTATCTTTTTGAGGACTGTATTTAAAATTTGTTGATTTTGGATAGAGCAGCCTCTATTTGGGAGCTAATTTATCCCACTTATAAGGTAGTGTCCTTTGAAGACTCCACTTTGTGCACATATATTAGGAGATATTCCCACTTTGGCTGATGGAAATACAAACTGTTCCTGGCCCCGTGTGAGCTCTTTGGATTGTTCTTCTTGCCTCTTTTTTATGGTTCTTTGCTAGGCTTTGGTAGTTTGTTTATGTGCACTGATCAGTACTGCGCTGAAGGCTGAAAGCAGAACCCTCTGAAGATCTCTGGAACTCTCTCGTTGTGAAGCTCTGTTGTCTCTGGTATTCTGCCCCACAAATGCCAATTTCCTTGGTCCCCTAAAATCCAAATTGTTTTCCTCAACTCAGATGGATTACCAGGCTCCATTTATGGTTGCTCTCCTTACAGTGTCACCTCACAATTGTACAGTTAGTAGGGACAATCACGGGGCTCATCTTGTTTGTTTCCTTTCTCTAGGGGATCACTGTTCTACACATTGATCACTGTTGTTTAATGTGTGAAAACTATTGCTTTGCATATTTTGTCTTGTTTTTTAATTGTTTTAATCGGGAGCATGTCTTAATCAGGTTGGGCTGCTATAACAAAAATACCATAGACTGGGTGGCTTAAACAACAGACATTCATTTCTTACAGCTCAGGAGGATGGAAGTTGCAAGGTCAGCTGCCAACAGATTTGGTTCTTGGTGAGGCTGCTCTTTCTGGCTTGCAGAAGGCTGCTGCCTGCTTGCTGTGTCCTCATAGCTAGAAGTAGAGAGCAAGAGGGAGATAGCTCTGGCCGTTGTTTGTTTTTTTATAAGGACACTAATTGCATCATGGAAGCTCTAAATCTGTGACCTCATTTAAACCCAATTTAAAGTCTCCACCTGCTATTACATCACATTGAGGGTTAAGGCTGAAACATATGAATTTGAGGAGGCACAGACATTCAGTCCATACAAGGTAAAGTCAGTTTCTGTTACTCTCGATTAGAAGTTAAAATTTTAGTCACTTTATGTCAACTTGAATCTGGTCAATAAAACCAGTTGTTAGAATATGGATATAGACAGCTTTGCTTTCCTTTCATCCCTATTTTCGGCTAGACAAACATCAACTTATAAACCACAGATTAAATAATTTATTTTAAAAGATACCAAACATCTATGGGAGAAAAAGGCAAAAGGCAAATACTTGGAGGATGTATGGCTTGTGTCAAGCACCTAGATTGTTTGACTTTATATCCAGAAGTTTTACACCCTGTTGATAAAGCCTTATTTTATGTAGGGTGAAAGACATTTTATCATTCAGACTTCATCTCAAGTATTCACTCATTTTTGAAATGTATTTGAATATAAAAGACTGTAAAACACTAAAATAGGTGTGTGTTCCACATATAGAAAACAGCTGGTTTGCTGATAAGAAGGCTGGCTAGGAAATGAGGTCCCATGGTCCATACACAATCAAGTAAAAATATCAGGACTACTCACTATGTGTAGCTAAAAAAAGACAACAACAACAAAAAACTCATTTCAGAAGACTTGCCAGGTATTTAGACTTGGAAGACATATCTCCAGTGATTCCGAATGGCAGGGAAAGGTTGTAGTTATAGTTTGCATTCAATAAGTCATTGGCTTTGTGTAACCTTTAAAGGAAAAAAAATTTGTGTGTTAGTTTTAAAAGCTGCAAACATTCCAATGATCCATCTTTTTCTTCATGTGTGTCATGACACAGAAGCCCTAGTTTACCACACATTTACTGAATACTTCAAGCAGAGCTGGGTGTGATAACTATGGGGCATACATTGATGAGTAATAATCTCATTTCTGAAGGAAAGCAGATTAAAAAAAAGTCCAAATATTCACAATCCAAGGTTGTATGAGTTATGTGTCATAAAGATGGTCTGAAGAAAGAACATCTAGGGGAAGAAAATTCTTCTAAATTGCAAGGGAAGCTTTCCTAGAGAAGGTGACTTTAAATAGGTGGTAGAATATGAGGAGGGTTTGAGGAGGTAGGGGTGAGATGAGAGATAACTAAGGGTAGAGGCAGCAAACCACAAGGTAGGTAGTAAATTTAAAATGGTGAGTTCCTCAGTGTACATAAAGATTAACTGGAAGGGCTAATGGAAGAAAAATCTGGAAGGAAAAATTGGTCATGGGGCTATAAAGAGCTTTTCAGGACAGGCTGACAGGCTATTTTAGTAAGGTGGACTTCTGAGTCCCCATCTGTAACACACCAGGGTAAGGTACAAAGTTGACTACTTCACATGGCGTGAATTAAGGAACTGGCTTTATTAGGCAAGCCTACATAGACCAAAGATAATCAAGGGAAAAAGAGGTAATGGGAGCCCTGATTCCTCTATCATTCCACAGAGAAGTATGTTGCCTTCAAGGCAAATTGCTCATCTTGACAAGTGCCCAAGCCATAGTTGACAGTCCACTTCTATTTAACTCTCACTTCTTACAAGGAAAGTATGGAAAATAGGTCAGCCAGAGAAACAGAGCCAATAATATACACATATGTGGAGAGATTTGTTATTAGGAATTAAAGCTCATGTGCTTATGGAGGCTGAGAGGTCTCATGATCTACTGCCTGCTGGCTAGAGGCCCAGGGAGGCTGGTGGTATAGTTCCAGTCCATGTCTGAAGGCCTAAGAACTAGAGGAGCCAATGGCATAAACCCCAGTCCAAGGGCAAGAGAAGACTCAGGCAGGCAGAAAGGAAGCAAAGAAAGTTGGTTCCTTTTCTCTTCCTTTTTGCTTCACTTAGGTCCTCAGCACATTGCCCTCCACAATGTGCATAGATATCACAGTCTGGTTTACAAGATTCGAGTGCAGGATTCAATTGCTAACCTTATCAGGAGATCCCTACATGCACATACCCAGAAATAATGTTTAATCCGGGCACCCCTTGGCCAGTGAAGTTACACATTAAAATTATGCATCACAGTGAATGAATATGTCTTAGTCACATGAGTCTGAATTTGGGGTGCAAGCTACTTAATTTTTTAATGAGAGAGAAACACCAATTTGTTGTTCCATTTATTTATGCACTCACTGGTTGCTTCTTGTATGTGCCCTGACAGGGGATCGAACCAGCAACCTCGGTGTATCAGGAGGACACTCTAACCAACTGAGCTATCCGACCATGTGGGGCACAAGCTATTTATAGGAAGTGTCTGGGAAAGGTAGAGAGTCAGAATTTAGAGACCTTGGAATCCATAAGATGTTGCAGTATCCTCTGTGGAGGTAGGAAGCCACTTCAGAATTTAAGTTTTAATGGAGGTCCCACGGTCCAGTTAGCTTCCAGGGTCACTTTTGGGCAATTCTGCCCATATGTCATCAAAGGATTGGCATTAACAGGGTTAACAGAGGTTGTAAATAATAATATTTTAATAGCTTCAGGTGCCAAACAGAATCAAAAAGCAAAGGAAATGGCAGACTTGTGACATACTAGAAAAAGTGAGGACATTCAATGTTAAAATTTTAAACACACACACCCCTATTCTGTGACCATTGTCTGTGACCATCATTTTGTCAGTAGCAAAATAGTAGTGAAGCTCCCAAACCAAAGAGATTACTTAGCAGACTACTTGTTAAAGCAAAACAGATACAGGGCTGTGACAATAAAATGGTGGAAGGGAAGATAGATGTTAACAAGAACTGAATAAATAAGGTCAACAGAATTTGCTGACCCATGAAATGTGGAGTGAAAGAGAGAAAAGAGTCAAGGATAACATAACTCATGGAAACAAGAGACTAAGAACATGATAGTACCATTAACAGGAATAAGAAATGTGGAACAGGAGCTGGCTTTTGTGGGAAGGTGGCATTAATCAGAGTTTTCAATACATTGGATTTGAGAAGTCAAAATGCTGAGCTAGAACGCATTTCATGCATCAGGCACTCTACCATGTATTTGATGTAAAATACTCATGTGATGCTTATAATTATTCTATGAAGTAGAAACTATTATTATTACCTATATTTTATAGGGGGAAAAATTAAGACTTAGAGAAATTCAGTGATTAACTAATTATATCATTCATCTAGCCAAACCCAAACTAAGTCTATCTGATATCAAAGCTGACCAACCACCGAATCAGTCCACAGGTTCCAACCAAAAGGCCAGATTTCCTCTGAAGGCAGGAACTGAGGCATTGAGTCATCTATCTTGTCATGGGAGAAGGCGCTACAGGAAAAAAGCAAATTGTTCTAAGGAAACACACAAAGATCAAGAGAAATATTGCCATGAACAAAATATTGGGATAGCCTAATTTGAGTGGGTAGTGACAAATAGGAAGAAATAAGAATATGGAGAGGAGCGAAATCAGAAGATAGAAGTGGGTCTCAGTCACAGAAAATAAGGAAGGATGTTTCAACAAAAATTCATAATACACAGTAGAAGTTGTTACAAGAGCGGAGTGAGACTGGACGGTTGTCAGAAACTGGGATAACAACGGCAAATACCTGAAAGGTGCTCACTATGTATCAGGAACTGTTTTAAGTGCTTTATGCATATTAATTATCTAATTACCACAAGTTTATTAATCCTGTTTACAGATTAGAAGCAGATACACAGAGGAGCAATGTCCAAAGTCACTCAGCTAGTAAGTAGCAGAGCTGCCACATCACCAGCTGAGTCAGTGAGTCCAGTCCACGCATGAACATCCTTCACCATCGTGCCAGTTTCAGGAGAATGACACCTGCACCAACCAGGCTTCAGCCTGTGAAATGACTAAGTGACAGCTGTTCCCATCTGGCTGTGTAATAGTGGTTTGTGGGATAACCTGACTCAGCGTTCTTCATTATCAGTTAAAAAACAAAAATCCCTTCCAGGGACTTGGAGTCCAGGAAGGGTTGGGTGACTCCTGCTGTCACGGTGACACTGCAGCTTCCACAGCCCCAGGCAGCAGAATCTTCTGCGGCCCTGAAGGCCAGCATCACTTCTGGGGCGGGGCGGGGGGGGGGGGGGGGAGGTGGTTCTTTAACTAGCAGAGAGGCCAAGTAGAGCCTCGTATTTGATAAGAGGGAGAAGAGAGGACACTGAGGAAGAACAAGGGGTCTGTGGCGGTGCTCAACAAGAGGAGGTCCTGATGTCAAGTGCACAGACCGCTTTCATTATGAGTCGGGCCTGTGCTACTTGCTTTGCTATGTGCTACACAGCACCAGCTGCAGAGATGTGAATTTAGCCTTAATCCTACCAAATGGCAGAAAGTCACCTGCTGACACCAAGGGAAAGGAAAGACTATAAACAACATTCTCCAGTCCTCTGTCTTGATGGAGACTCTCTCCTTAACCAAATGGTGGCTAGCCATGCTTTTCTGAGCACTCTTCTCCACTAGGCCTCAACTGGGCCTATAAAGACTTGAATAAAAAGATTAAAAAAAAAGACTTGAACAACACTAACAGGGTTCTAACACCCTAATAAGGCCTCATCCCTAGGATGACCCCAGCTTCCCTTTAAGTGCCTTCCTGAGAAAACTCGAGGTGCCTAAAGAATTTGTTGTTTGCTCTAGTGACTACCTGAAGACACTGCCCCTGAATCCCCATGTCTGTGTGTGTACTGGGGGGCAGGAGCTGAACTTTGAAAATCCAGTTAGCAAACCCAGACGAATTTCATAGGGCCCAATCTTTTTCCGACTACGTGCAATTTTTCACTTCCCTGACTCTGAGCCCCTGCTCACCCTCACCCACTCATGCCCTCATCCTCCTTTTTGAATACCCAGTCATGAACTAAAGCCAAGTCAGTTCACACTGGACTCTTTATTGGCCTGGGTACTACTGATTAAAATCTGGCCTTACCCTTTAACTGGCATCCAGCTCTATCTCGGACAGTCTTCATAAGAATACTCTCTTGGCACCTTTAATCTCTCCTGTTCATTAATGCCTTTGAGAAGGGGCATTGTAAACTTCCATTGAAAAGCTCAGCACTTTTCCATTTTAGCACATTATCAGGAGCAGAAGTGGAAGTGAATTATCCTGAGAAGATCCTGCATAATTGAAACAGCTCTGGCTCCAGAAGGGACTGACTAGGATTTGAATAACTGAGTTTATCATCTTGGAGCACCAGAGGCCTAAATCCTTCAGCCCCTATCTTCCTGAATTTGTGGCCTCTCCAACCTCCCTGCATAATAGCCCACATTCTTCTGCTTTCATCATTTTCCTTAAGGCTCAGGAGGCTTCCACGGGTGAAGTGCATGTACCGAGCGGAGGAAGGCAGACCACAGCGGTGAAGCGGAAGTCACTGGCCCTCCTGTGTGGGTCACCAGGGGTGAGAGTGCAGAGACTTTAGTCTTTGAGGTAGGTGTAAGAACAACTGAAAGCAACTCTGTCTCAGTGTTCCCAAACTTGGCTGCAGATCGCAGTCGCTTGGGGATCTTTGAAAACTACAGATGCCTAGTTCCCACACCCTGATATTATGATTAAACTAGGACAGTATGGGCATCCGAATTTTGAAAAGGTCCTCAGGTGATTCTAATCGATAGCAAAGTTTGGGAACCATTGGTCTATATCACACTTAGCTCCTTAAGCAACTACAGTAACACTTTGAAAAGGCTCATAAATCTTCAAAAATCTTAATCTTATAATTCTTAGTGATAAAAGGTATTTATTAATAGTAGCAGTAGCCCCCTTGAGTACTCCATAGGTAACAAATGTTTCACATTCATTAATTCATGTAACAACACTGAGGCAGGCGGTATTCTTCAATTTTATACATGGGGAACCTGAGTCTCAAATGTCTTAGAAACATGGTTCAAAATTACAAGGTAAATAAAGAATAGGGGGAGAATCTGAACACAACATTCACCACAAACCAGTTGTCTCAACCGCCTGACCATGCTGCTCCTAACTGGGACCCCTCATGCTAGGTGCTTGAAAAGTAACTTTGAACATGTAGCCTGGGGCCGGCTTCAGGAAGACTTGATCCAGCAAACACATTTGTTCAAGTGGCATGGTGGGCTTTTTCTGTCAATATCTGGTATAATGTCATGCTCCTTTAAATGGCCTTCCTGACCCCGAAATCTCTCAGCCAAAGGGGCCAACAATCAGGCTTGGTAACAGCTGGTGCCAGGGTTAAAGCCAATGACCTCCTGCTAGACTACAGTGAAGAATACAGGAAACATAGAGAAGCAGAGAAAATCCATTCACTCAGCAAGTCTTAGTGTATGAGAAGAAGTGGAGGTAAAGGCTGTTCTGTGGAAGACAGCTGTGACCAGGTGAGCTGGCTCAGAACAGGAGGAGTTTGGTGGTCATGGGGAGATGCGTTGACACAGATGTTGTAATCTTCATCCCACTTTTTGTACGGATGTGTGAGTGACACATCCAGAAGAGAACATACTAATGGAATACTATAATGCATGAGAGCTAAAAAAATATATTTGGGCAATGTCATCTGCAGGATGACAGATGAGGGCCTAGAACACGTGGGAAGACTTTGCAAAAAGGGTATGTTGCAGTGTTGCCTAGGAAAACAAACTCCATCATTAGACCCGGGAGAAGCAGGCCTGAACACTGGGTAGCTGTCTGATGTTTCCCTATCTGTAGTGTTAGGATGTGATTTACTCTTAAAATTTGTTTTTGGATTAAGTAAGGTAATCATATACATCTCATACATTTCTACATACACAGCATGAATGCAACAAATTCCAGGTTCCTCACCTTCCTACATCATCTTGCTCTTGTATCTGTGGCATAAATGTTTTTGTAACATGCAACATTTAAGTATGCTTAAATTTAAAAATATTACAGGTGATTAAATGTAATAGTACATGTAAAAGTGTTTTGGAAATTATAAAGTACTAAATGACTCAAAGCTGTCATTATTTTAATCACATAATTATATGTGAGTAGATCCTATCTCACGGCTCTATTTCCTCCTGCTGCTGACTCCCAATCTACATTCCTAGGACAAGTCCCTAAAGGCTCCTGTTCCTCAGGGACAATCACAGATCTCCATTTTGTATTTCCAGTAATGGACTGATCACCTTCCCCCGGCGTGCTTCTTCCTCTACTTACTTCTCTTGGCATTTGAAAAGATCCATCCTCTGCACGTGAACGAGATCTGGCTGTGAGCGAAGGTCAGGATGGTGGAGTGAGCTCAAGGAGGATGACTGTGGGTGGAGTCAGAAGTCATAGTTTGAACTTTTGGAGTTGGAACAGCACATGGTAAGTATTCTAGGTTCTAGAACTTAATTGCTTTTGTTCAACTTCCAGCCTCACCTCAGACAAGCTCCCTGGCTTCACTGTGCCTCAGTTGCCCCACCCGTGAACTGCAGATAGTAATAACAGCAGTACCTTATAGGGTTGCGGTGATGATTAAATGAGCTAACATGGTTAAACTATTGTACTGAAGTACTATGTTACCTGTAGTTACTATAGGCTTGGTACTTGCTTCATAGCCATGTAGTCTTGAAAAGTAGCTAAGCTTGGAGTCTATTGGGTCATCTCAGAAGTGAATGACAATGCTTGCCTGTTAGTGGACGAGGTGGTCAAATAAGAAAGTAAGTTTGCTGTCAAGTAGTTGGAATCATTCCCCAAGTTAGTGTCCAGGAGGATGGTGGATCGAGTCCACTTGCCGACTGAAGATAGAATATGACTCCTGCATAGGCAGCTCAGTGTAGGCACCACAGGCAAACACTCTCTCACTTGATGTCTCTCTGCTTCCCTTCCCCCATCGTGGCTGGGATTGGGATTCAGGACTAGATTCAAGGAGAGATTTAAGTAATGTGGTGCATCCCACATCACTACAGTTCCCATTGGGGACTTGCCGGGAGCTCCCAGAATAGCCAATTAACAATTTACCCTCTGTATGCTGTGAGGGTCTAGGTCAAGTCGGGAACCCCTAGACTCTGGCGACAGTGCTGCCATAGAAGGGACCCAGTCTTTTCCTGATTCCTAACCACCATACGCCCTGGAGTAACTATTAATTCTATTTCTGTGTTTGATGTGGTCAATCAGGCTGCAAGGGGACACTTCCCTTTCTTTCAGACCACTTGATGCGTTTACCTTCTGACGTCCACGGCCAGTGTGAGTAGACAGACTTACAGACAGCAGCGGTTTCCTCGTTAAAGCCTCTAGTATGTACAGGGTTGGGCAAAAGTAGTGTTACAGTTGTGAGTATGTAAACTACGTCATTTATTCTCATATTTTTGTTAATTGTTGTATCGCTTTCCATATGAACAACTATAAACCTACTTTTGCCCCACCCTGTATTTTCTTAGTCTTACGAGGTCAACATTTCTGTCACTTTGGAATCCCCCTCTCTGTCATGGTCAGTCATTGAATAAGTGGTGATACCCTCTCTGATGTCTCTCACCTTTTTGACTTCCAAGTGTAGGGCGCGCCACGTTCCGTTGCTTTTCTAGCTATGACAACGCTAGGTTCATCTTCCCAAAACAAGAGTTTCAGTGACTTAACCTCAGTGGTTTTCTCACTGCCTTTATGTGGAGCTGGATTTGCCACAAAGAGAACGAGGATTAACACTGAAGGCTACTCACCCCCAGCAAATCCAGCATCACGTTTGTGTGGTGACATGTTATGGTAAACTCAGAGAAAGTGTGATATTTAACCCAAATCAATTAGGACCGCCACATCTTGCTACTCTGACTTTGGATCTGCATGACAGCAATTTTAGTTGAGAAGACATTTTCATTCAGTTTAGTGGCATATATCCCTCTTGGTTCCCAATCACACTGTGCTATGTTTCTAAATTTTGTGATGTTTTTGGAATCTGTCAGCCTTTAAAAATTTGTAATGTGTTGTAATTATTTCCTCACTCGAAATAAATACTCATTTTGTAGCTAATGTTGTATGAAAACTCTAATAGAAATACCCAATTATATAAGTTTCAGTTTTTAAAAAATTGATGCATTTAAAAAATTACAACTAGTTTGACCCTCCCTTCTGGGCTGCCCATAGTTTGTCAAATTTTCCCGTCTGCCAGCGGCTGTCACCTCGGACCCTCTCTGGCTTGCTCCTTTTCCTCTCAGGGTGTCATGCATATTCAGAGTCAAGTCCTTGTCTGCGCCTCTGAGTTCTACTTATCCTTTGAAACCCTAGCTCCGTTACATGTCAGGGTAAAGATAACGAGCTCGCAGTTATTCATTATTTCCATATGGCAGACATCATCCATACACAGCCTTTGGTGCTCACAGCCAGCAAGGGAGGAGGCAGGCCTGGTTACACTCATTCTGCAGATGAGGAAGCGGAGGCTCAGTGAGGTTATTCTGCCCGTTGTCACAGAGTGTAGGTGTCAGGGGCCAGCATTCGCTCTCGAGTGTGGGCAACACCACTTAAGGATAACTCCCCCACATCAGACCAGAGTCATCTCTGAACCCCGGATTACTAATAGTGTCTACCTTGTAAACTGCCAACTATTTGTGCTAATAATGAACCATTTTGTAGACATATTTCTAACTTCCTTCTCCTTCCTGCACCCCCCACTACAACGTATTAACCTAAAAACCTGGGGTGAGACCTTCTTCTCCCTTTGTGTCTTTGTGAAGGCCCACTGCGTGCAGTCAAGTTAGTGTCTGTTACACAGAGGTGTAAATGAATTAGAAAATTAAAATAAAGGCAGCTGAAGGGAGAGCCCAATTCCAATTCATAGGAGCATTGAAACTTTGAGAATAGGTGTCTTGGCTCTAACATTTTAGTACCAGGATAAAAGAAGTTAAAAATGGCCATTAGAGATGCCTTTCAATCCACAGTATCAAGAAATGCATTAAAAACCACTGTCACGGAGGGACAACAGCAACCCTCCCGCATCCCGATACCGACAGTGTGCTGCAGGTGATTGGGCTGGAGAGGAGTTCAGAGTTGTTAGAATATAGTTGAAAAATTGTTCAGAGATTTTGAAATCAATTTCTATTCTTCAACCTGGAAAATGCACATTTTAAAAACCCAATTAAAATGATAATGAGGACTAACAAATATATTGCTTATCAGAAAAGATATGGTCCCAGTGCAGTATTATTTGTTATCTCCATTTTGGTAACTAATTGTCCTTAGGTTGTTTTATGGAATATTGGGAGTGAGAATTACTATCTTCAAGTTTTTGTTTTCTTTATTTCTTTCTCCCACATCCCCCTCCCTTTATCATCAATGTATTAAATTGGATGGACTGGTGAAAAGTTTTGTTTCCATATACAAGTTATAGGCATCTACCTCCACAGAACATTCTGGGAAAATTCCTCAGAGTTCTGGCCATTGGAGAGTTATTTAACCAAAGAACCTCAGGTTTATAAGAAGTATTAGATATTATATACTACAAAACATTTTGTCACTAATAACCATAACTCTTTAATGTGTTAAACATTATGTTAACCATACTTCATTTCCTTTTCAAAGGAAATTTAAGAGGTAAATATTATCTTTAGTCTCCCAAAGAAAAAACGTAGGTTTAAGGAGTTAAATATAATTATTATTATTAACATTTGTAAGTGCTTACTATATGCCAGATATTATTCTAAGAGTTTTACGTATGTTTATTTGCTTAATCCTCACACAATGCTGAAGATAGTGTTTGTGAGAAAGGTTCTATTATTGCCACTTTTATACAGGAGACAGTTCAGGCCAGGAGAGCTTTAAGGACAAGCCAAGGTCACACAGCTAGTCTCTGACAGATCTGCATTGGAAACCAGGCCACCAAGCTCCAGAAACCACCATTCTGTCCAAAATAATGCATCTATTTAGAGAGAGCCTTTGAGCATTTTTCTATTCCAAAGTCTATTTTCTTAGTTACACTGTTTCAATCCCCTTTCCAATTACCCTACGAAAGGTTATTAAGCCTCAGCTGGAACCCCTGTTATTGCTGGGGGGGACTGGCTGCTTCTGGAGATAGTCCATTCTATTTTTGGACAGCTCTGTTGTTAGGAAATTCTTCCTTACATTGAGCTCACATCTAACTCCCCTATTACCCGTGTGAAGGGAGTGGGTTGGGCGAAAATGTCGTTACTTATGAAGCTAGACAGGGTGGTAAAGGCCAGAGATGAAGTGTGTTGAAGGCCACATCAGCCTCTAACGCTGCTGTGAAGACTGAGCCTCTGGCAAACACCCAGCTGCTAAGATACGTCTCTTGCACTGCACCAGATGGGCACGTACTCCAGCTTCAGTGCAGAAATTCTCATTTATCCATCCTGCGCTTGACATTGTTGGTTTCTGCTCACCACTTCTGTGTAAAGATATTACTGTCCCCTGATTCTGACTTGTAATATATTACTACATCTTTCAGCTTTCCACTTTCATCAAGCTATGGAGAAGCTCCTAAGAAAAATCTTACTGGACGGTGCCTACAAATTTAAATAGAAGTTGTCAGTCACCACTAAGCTATAGCATTCTTGCCTAGTGATATAATATCAACTGTTCTCGTCTCCTTTCCTCACCTTGCCCAGTCCTGGGTGCTCCAGCAGCCAAATGACTACTGGCAAGAAATATGAAACATCATAAAATTTAAACTGCCACAGCCAAGGAGGATGTTTAATGCTGTTACACAAGAAATAAAATGGTATTTATGTTTCTGTTTAATGCCGATGATCAAATTGAAAAGTTCCTTTTTAAATACAGAAAAAAAATTCCATGAATCTTAAAATCCAATTCACTGCCCCTGCTTTAAGAACAACATGGAATCAAGTGGGCAGACAGAGCACCCACACGAGGCCCCAACAGAATGCATATGCTGACCCAGGAGAGCAGAAAGAGAGGCCATTCTGCCCTGGGCGTTGAATAACCCACAGCAAGCACGTGGGCTTTTTGCAGACTCTAGTGGAGGAAGGGTCCCCCTTAGGAAGACCTAGTAAAGACTTTGTTACTTAAAACCTGGACTTTTTTAGTGGCTATGGCTGTACAAAGGAAAACTTTCTGCAATTACAGTAAAGATTGTGATACAAGGAAGCCTTTATCCCAGCCACCTGGGAAGGACCCAGGGAGATGCAGCCCACAAAAGAAATTAAATTCTGGGAAGAGAAAGGAGTAACGGACTCTGAGCAGAACCAAAACAAAAGCCATTCCCATCAGCGTTCCCAGCTCACTGGGGACCCACCAGATACTAGTAAAGAGAGAATGAAGTTTAAGAGTGTACTATTGATAACTTTTATATTACTATATGTAATTATTCTCAAATTGCTTTTTAATAGGCTACAGAGAGTTTTATTTTTAATAATCCACCTACTTTCTTATAAATTAGAAAGAACCCTATTGTTAAAAATTAGTAACAGCTCTCCCTCTGTATCACGTCAGAGAGACATCTGATCTGAGCTAACCCAAAGGAAAATCCCACTTCCGACTCACGTTTGACTCTGGGCTTAGAATGGGCTGACTGATAAGTGATCCCCTTCACAGTGTTGTCTCAGGCAGCTCACTTTCACCATCCATAGGAATATGTCCATGCAAAACTCAGTTTTGGGTGACAGTTTTGCCTCTTTTCCTGGGACACTTGATGTTGCAGGTAAGGTGTGCGTTCCAGTGCTGTATACCCCATGACAAGTCTCAGCCTATTTTTAAGCCTCGTATCATCATGAGAGAAACTGTCAGTGGTCACCACAGGAGAGCATGTGTCCTCACCTAAAGCAATGACTTTCATGGACTGCTTCCTGAATTCGCATCGTACCTCTTTGGCATAGGTTTATTCATTCCAAATTTATATTCGAAGAAATTGTTGTTCAAAGACTTTTAGTATCTTTTCTAAAGTCAAATAGCTAAGAGTTGGTGAAGCCTGTGTCTGCTTTCTACCATGTAACCATGTACACGTTTGATGCAGTTCTTAAGTTTTACTACCAATTCCCTTCCAACTTTTTCCTCCTATGGCCCTTCCAGCACTGTGATTCTGTTTTTATGTTCTGCCTTTTATGGACTGCTGTTGGCTCCCTACTTCACCTTCAAAGTGCTATTAAAGTGCTGTGTGTCTCAGACGCAGGGCCACCCCCGAGCTTCTGCTGGGCACAGGGAAAGAGTATACATGCGGGTCCACATTCATTTGTCTAAATATTTAATTCATATATCAAGCTAACAATCTGTTTAATAAAATGTGTCTGATCCTTCTAACTTGAGAAATATATCTTGATGAAGACCAGGAAGGCCATGTTTGGGTACAGAATTTTCAAAACTCTTGCCCAAATGTGGTAGTGCCAAAAGAGGTGGGTCCTGGGCCCCGGGGAGCCTCTTCTCTCCACTGCTTCCTCCATCCTGTGCTGAGAAAGACCTCTTATACTAACCACCCTGAGCACAGGTGTGTGTGCACGTCAGCGTGGTCTGCACTAGGGAGGTTAGACCTGGAAGAGAAGGCTGCATCGCCTTGGAAAGTGGCTTAGGCTATTTGGGCAAGGACGTCTGGGATTCTAGGGGACTGTATCACGGTGTGAGAGGGGAAGATACTAGTTGTGGGGAGGTTTCATTGGCCTTATGGATTGCTTATGTCAAGGCAAATGGCTTATTGAAATTAGTCTAGAGTGGCATCTTCTTTGATGGCAATATTGCTTGAGATTTCTCCAAATCATGGCTTCTCTCATTGAGAATCATTGACATGATGAGGAATAACTGGGCTAAACGCAAGACAATTTACTTTGCAAGTCAAGCTGGTCTTTTAAAGCCAAATCCTGTCACATCTTTAGAATTACTTCCTTCCAAGTACATACCCAGTGCTTTTCTACAAATCCAAGCCATCCATTCAGAAGACATAATGTGAAAAATTAATTCTCTGAAATATATTACCTTTCCCAAGGACCTCATGTATTTAATTTTTAGAGGCTATAATTTAAACCACATAAATAAATTTGCTAATAATGAAATTTCTAGCAACACTAGAAACATATTTGAGGAAAGAAATTTTCTTGATATAAATCTGTACTGGTTCCCCTGGGTTGTAGTAACAAAGTACCGCCGTCTTGGTGGCTTGTGACAGCAGAAGTTGATTTTCTCTTTCAATCGTGAAGACCAGGGTCTGCAGTCGACATGTTGACAGAGGCCCGCTGCCTCCGACAACTCTGAGAAATCCACACCCCCCTCGTCCAGCTCGTGGCGGCTCTAGGTGCTCCCGGGTTTGTGGCTGCGTTAGTTCAGTCTCTGCCTCCATCTCACACGGCCTTCTGCTCCTGTCTCAAATCTCTCTCTGCCTTTCTAAGGACTCTTGTCATTGAATTTGGGGCCCACTTGGATAATCCAGAATGATCCATCTCAGGACTCTTAATTACACCTGCAAAGACCCTATTTCTAAATAAGGTCATATTCACAAGTTGCAGGTGGACCTGTCTTTGCAGGGGTCATCTTTCAACTCACTACATCATCAAATTCTGCCCCTGGGCAACATCCTGACACACCCACACACTGAAGGCCCGCCTGCTGCAGGTGTAGGAAGCTAGAAATGCTGAGTACTGGAGTCCCACTGTGGTCTCCTGCCTGCGTCAAGGCCGTGAATGGCTGTCTAGCACTGCAGAACTCACAGAAGATTGACTTCAGCTCTAAGGGAAAGACGGGAAAGGGAGCACCTGCTTTTGAGGGCACAGTGAAGGTGATGGCATTGCTTTCTGGAAAGTGTTAGCCCAACGAAAGCAGGGCAAATAATGAATCATTTCTCCTTGCTTTTTAAGGCCCGTCTTCTTATTACAGTCATTCCTAGAGATTATATGAGCTTAAGGTCTAAAATTTTAAATAGACTTTATTTTTTTCCCTACGAACAGGACAGAACAAACTGTTAAAAATTGATTGCCCATGTATCCTAAGATCTTAATCTATATTACTTTATTTTATTTTTATAATAGCTCTGTAAAAAGATATTGATACTCACAACCATTGTACAAACGTGGACATTGAGGTTCTAAGATGGTAAGCAATTTGGCAGTAACCCACAGCTGGGAATTATAGGCACTGAGACCCACAAAGTCCATGCTCTTTCTAGGACTCCATTGCCCTAGAATCAGTCTAGAATATCTCTTCCCCTCTAAGTTGATTGTTTTGACGCAGTTGATTTTCCTCTTCTCTTTAAATAGCAACAAAACATGCTTTACCAGCAGCAAGACAAGCCCAAGGCTGAGGAGCCTGATTTTCTTTTTGCTTACATGATACTGCCATCTAGTGGGAAGATAATTAATGGCAGCAGGTGACATTTCTGGAATCAAAATTTGGGGTATTGGTAATTAATTGGTATTAAAATTTTGCTTTTTAAAACAGTAAGCCTATCAAAACCCATATCAACTTCCCGTTCCTGCCAACACATACTCATGTATAATCTTTCTGTGCACCTGTCCCACATACGCATACCCCACCTGGTCATCTTTTGTGCAACGGAGAAGTTAAAGAAATAGGTGCATCTTCAGCACTCGAACTGTGACTGCAAATGTGCAGGAGTTAAAATCACAATGCAAACATGCTCTCCTAACTCCCCCTGGTGACACCATGTGCCTTTGGCATTGTCTAATTGGACAAAAATTTTAGGGAGAAATTCAGACAAAAATTACTAAAATTTGCTTTTAATCACTCATACCTGAAACTTCTGTTCCATCAAAGATAGCTTCTATGTTAAGTTCATGGAAGAGCTGATTCTGGTACTAAACCCAGGGCACAGGTGCGCGAGCTGACAGCCAGAGTAAGGCCACATGTTAGTAATTCAATGCTGAATAGCTCTGTGTAAATGTGGAGAGGGAAGGAACTTCTCTGAATCACCCCACTGTAAAATATATGTTCTGAAGCTTCTACAGAACTTATTAGTATTAGTCTCCTATTGGTGACTAATCACCACAAATTTAGTGCCTTAAAAGTACCACAAATTTAGTGGCTTAAAACAACACATTTATTACCTCAATATTTCTGAAAGTTGGAAATCTGTAATGGGTCTCAATAGGCTAAAACCAAGATGTCAACAGGTCTGCATTCCTTCAGGATGCTCCAGGGAAGAATCAACTTTTTAGCCTATTCCAGCTTCTAGAGACTGCCTGGGCCTCTTCGCCCATTGTTAAAACCAGCGACGCTGGTTCCAGGCCTACCCATGCTGCCATTCCTCTGGTTCTCCCTCATTTATCTTCCTCTTCTACTTTAAAGGAAATTTGTGATAACATTGTACCCACTATGATAAACTAGGATAATATCCAATATCTGTATCTTAAAGGCAGTTGATTTGTAACCTTAATCCCATCTGCTACTTTATTTTTTTTAAGATTTTATTTATTTTTAGAGAGAGGGGAAAGGAGGGAGAAAAGAGGGAGAGAAACATTGATGTGTGGTTGTTTCTCATGCGCCCCCCATCAGGGACCTGGCCCACAACCCAGGCATGTGCCCTGACTGGGAATTGAACCAGTGACCCTTTGGTTTTGGTTTACAGGCTGGCACTCAATCCACTGAGCCACACCAGCCAGGACCCATCTGCTACTTTAATTCCCCCTTTGCCACTTAATGTAACATATTCAAAAGTTCTGAGGATTAAGGCATGGACAGCTGGCAGGGGGACATTATTCTGTTTCCTCAGCATCCCAGAGGAGGGAGACCTGGACTGGGGAGTTACCTGCTGGGTCACGGCAGCACGGGGAAAGCCAGCCCCTGTGGACTCCTTTCCTCTCCCTCCTCCCCCTTCCTTCACAAACTGCAAGAAGCCTTGTGAGCACACATGAGAACACAATCCTGTGAGATTCTACCCTCACTTTGCCAGTCACATTGAATAGATATGAGCATAGATTCAGACTGATTTACCTTGAAATTCCAGATTTATCCTATGAAGACTTGAGTATATTACTTAACATTTTGAAGCTCAGTTTCTTCATTCTTAAAATGGGCATAATACCTTCCTCATAGTTACTGCTGTAGAGCTGAAATAGAGTGTCCACAGGACACTTAGCAGAGCTCACGAGTCTATGAGGATCTCAGATTGTCCAAAGGAATAAGTTCTGAGAAAGAGAATTTTTCCATTCAATCTTTAAAGGGAGATTTATTAAACATCTGATTAAAAACTTCTCTGGATGCCTGGGGACAAGGACAGGACAATGTCCATCCTCGCTGAGCTAACTTCCAGTGGATGAGACAAGATTTCACGTGTGAAATTAGAGGCACAAACAGGACTTACTGGGATGATACTCTTCTGACATAGAGAGGGGAGGCATCCACTGTGCCCTTGGTGGGCACAGAATTTGCTCAGTCAGACACTGTTAGCTGTACATGCATTTGAAGACAACGTAGGAAAGAAAGAACATGTTTTCTTTATTCTTTTCTATTTTTCATATTCTGAAACATGCTTACCTATATGTCAATACCTAAGTGACTATTTACATATTGTATCAAAGTGTACATAAAAAGATGGTCGTTCTGACTTGTTTCCTAAAGCTAATTGAGGGCAATAACGCCATGGGTGGGCATGCATGTGTATTGCTAACATGCACATATGTATATACCATCAAGTTATACTGAAACCTATTTTAACTCTAATAAGATACATTTTTGGCAGCGAAATTAAAATGTTTTTGAAAACTTCTTAGAATACTAAAATTTATTCTCAAGTGGGAGTTCTGAAATAATGAATGAAAAAGGTTATTGGTTATGAGATACCCATAAACAATGTACCTAAGTTATGATAAAAAAGTATGCTTTTAGCCAGGCCTAAATCTTGCTCCAACAACAAACTTATATAGGAACATGTTCATTGTGAAGGTAATTTCTGCAACTTTTGTAAAAAATTATGATTTGTGGCATCTAATATGTTTTGAATACATATTTTCCTTTAGGATTTTATACAACTCTTTTCTGGCTATAATGGATGAATTCCTTAAATATAGAAACTATTGAGTATTAAATGCAATTTTGTACATTAAAAATATAAAAAGGACATCAAAGCTCTACTTTGTCAGTTTTACTTACCTTATGGTCTTTTTGTTTCCCCCACAAGATCAGACAACAGGATACTTCAGTCCAGGCCTATTAGACGTGGAGGAGGGAGAGGCCCATTAGACATGCCTGGAGCCAACAGGGAAGATTTGGACACAACCAGTCTTTCCTGGGCTTCTGCCAACCCTCCCGTGTAGGTGTAGCACTGAGAAGCATTATGGATGTGGCTACAGCTCTACTCCTGATAGCATCTCCATAAACCTTGGGAGATGGAGGACTACACAGGGACTGGAGAACCTAGAATCTGCACGGCTCTCAGGTTTGCACAAACTTAGGCTTTCATTATACCCAGAGACTTCAGCCTGGAGACATTGAAGGCACCTCAACAAACCCAACCACCCTCTAAGTTTACCCAGCTAAAGCTGAGGCTGACTTGGTGGGGAAGCATCACGGCTTGGGTAACGGGACCATTGTAGATTGTGGGAAATTGTCCTTTGGAAAGAACGCTCTATGGCATGGCTGTAAGCATGCCAAGCACCTTCCTCAGAGAAATTCATGGAGCTTCATATTCAAGGAGTCTTCTGTCCTCAGCTCACTGTAAGTGCCAAGGCCAGTGTAGCAAGACGGCTCAGTCCACGTGGAGGTAACAACAGCCACCTTCAAGTGGAGCCTGGGAGTTAGCGGGGAACTGTCAGAGTCATACTGGAAAGAGTTCGCCCAAGAACTCCTCATATTTTGTTCCTCTCTGTTTCATTGGGAACTTTTTGAAAACTAAAATTGTATATAATTTAACTTTTATAAGGAAGCAGTTAGTTTAATTCAGAACTTAGATTGGACTGCTTGCCTATATTTATGTAATACCTAGTGGTACACACTCTACTAAGAAATATGTATGCATCATCACAGTTCAAAACACTGGTAATCAGGAAGCTCACAGAATTGGTTGAATTTGGTCACAAATTAGATGAAAAAATGAAGGCTATGCTAAGAGAAACAAAGGAAAATGTATAGGGAACCAATAGTGATGGGAAGGAAACTGGAACTCAAACCAACGGTGTGGACCAGAAGGAAGAAAGAAACATCCAACCAGAAAAGAATGAAGAAACAAGAATTTGGAAAAATGAGGAGAGGCTTAGGAACCTCCAGGACATCTTGAAACGTTCCAACATCCAAATTATAGGGGTACCAGAAGGAGAAGAGGAAGAGTAAAAAATTGAAAACTTATTTGAACAAATAATGAAGGAGAACTTTCCTAATCTGGCAAAGGAAATAGACTTCCAGGAAGTCCAGGAAGCTCAGAGAGTCCCAAAGAAGCTGGACCCAAGGAGGAACACACCAAGGCACATCATAATTACATTAAACAAGATTAAAGATAAGGAGAGAATCTTAGAAGCAGCTAGAGAAAAGGACACAGTTACCTACAAAGGAGTTCCCATAAGACTGTCAGCTGATTTCTCCAAAGAAACCTTACAGGCAAGAAGGGGCTGGAAAGAAGTATTACAAGTGATGAAAGGCAAGAACCTACATCCAAGATTGCTCTATCCAGCAAAGCTTTCATTTAGAATGGAAGGGCAGATAAAGTGCTTCCCAGATAAGGTCAAGTTCAAGGAGTTCATCATCACCAAGCCCTTATTATATGAAATGTTGAAGGGATTTATCTAAGAAAAATAAATCTTTTATCTAAGAAAAAGAAGATAAAAAATAGGAACAGTAAAAATGACAGCAAACTCACAGTTATTAACAACTACACCTAAAACAAAAACAAAAGCAAACTAAGCAAACAACTAGATCAGGAACAGAACCACAGAAATGGAGACCACATGGAGGGTTATCAACAGGGGAGTGGGAGGGGGAGAGAGGGGGAAAAGGTACAGAGAATAAGTAGCATAAATGATAGGTGGAAAAAGACAGGGGGAGGGTAAGAATAGTGTAGGAAATGTAGAAGCCAAAGAACTTATAAGTATGACCCATGGACATGAACTATAGGGGGGGAATGTGGGAGGGAGGGGGTGTGCAGGATGGAGTGGAGTGAAGTGGGGGAAATGGGACAACTGTAATAGCATAATCAATAAAATATATTTTAAAAAAGAAATATATATGCATCATTTATTAACCACACTGGAAGGGGGGTAGAATTAATCACTGATAAACTGAGGCCTGAAGAACTCAAAGGACTTGCCTAAACTCACAGAGAGAGTAAAGAGGGGTGCTGGTGGTCCCCTTGTATCTCTAAACTCTTTGATTTTCCCCATGTTACATGAGAACACAGCAGCCACATATATGTTAACAAGTCTTAAACATATTTAACTGACTCTTCTAACTTCTATTCAACTGATCAGTCTCCTCAGGCACAGTTTATCTTTGTCCCTCTGCAACTTTGTTCACCTCCTTACCCTCCCATTGAGGTTGCAGACAGAGACTCAGAAAGGGCTCAGGTTTGGATTGTTCATCAGATGGATTTTCATCAAGAGCATTTCTAATGGGTCAGGGATTCTTCTTTCCCCTTTGTTCTGAATTCAATCATCCAGATGATAAATAAAAGTGTATTAAATAAAACAATAAAAGAGTAGGTAAGCAAATGGATGCAGTAATTGTTGACAGTAACTAGTGGGAGAGGATGGGAGACAAGGGAATATTTTGTCCCACCCATAAGATCAAGACAGAACAACTGTGTGATAATTTAGATCACATATCATATATTACTTATGACAAAATTTCTTAGATTCTGTCAACACATTGAATTAAAATTTTGTTTCTACTCTATAAATCTTTATTTCTACAACCAACAGAAACGGATTGATGGGTCTTTATATGAAGCTTCTGTGAATAAGTCCAGTAAATAAAAATGATTGTTTTGAAAGCATTCTTAATGCTTTCCCCTTCATTACCTTGAATTAAATATGAAACTCAATTGTCTCTTCACGATGTCCTTCTCTCTCTTATAATGAGGAGGTGATGATGAGAAGAAATGCATTAACATATAACAAAATCAAAAATATATCATAAAATGTTAACTAATGCTTTCCTTTTACTGTAATAGATATTTGGCACGGTTTCTCATCTATGTAAGACATAGGCTACATTAGTCTCAAGGTCACATGACTCAATGTTCTATAACTTACATGGACCCAGTTCTAGGCTAAGGTGCTTATTGCTGCTAAAGTCATTATTTTTTTGATGATTAAAAACAAGAGTAAGGATTAACAATAATTAAATGACTCTTAGAAAAGGTCACTGGTACAAGGAAATGGTTGTTTACACTGAAAGAATACACTGGAAAAAGTTGAAGAGAATGTATTTTGTCAACCACAAAACTGAGTAAGAGCTATCCAAGCTGAGATATTTACTAATTGAAAGCAATTAAGTAGTTAATTAGAAGTCCGTAATTATCTTTGCCACTTCATTAAGAACTCTGTACAGATTTCCCAATATAACTTGTTGGAGACCTACTTATCTTGATTATTGGGATTTTGTGAGAAACTGCTTTCAATGCATTAAAGGAGTGTCTAAACTTTGCTCAGCCATCCAGGCAAGTACAAGTTGATACCTAAGACTCTACTAATTCTGAGTCAGCTGGTAAAGTGTGACTGAAAGGGGACAGATTAACACAAGTAACTTTTTATCCCCAATTGCCAGGGCAGGTATTCACAGCTATGGTGTTATTGTTTAGCTGCGCAGGTATCCACTCCTACTGGCTGTGGCATTGTTCTGATTGGTCAGTGCCCATGCTGTTTTTAGTTTCTAAATGTTATGAAGATCACTTACTCTGCAAATGGGAGATCGCCCTTAGGGAAAGCTAGAACCCATAACAACAGTATTTAACTGCAGGTCACCTACCTTGGCAATGACATGGGAGCTGAACCATGCTGTAAATAGATTAATAGAAAAACTGCAGGAATACCAACTTCATCAGGTAATATAGATAGAATGAAATTAATGGGTGTTCGTAACCTCTTAACCCAACTCTGGCATTGAGTGAGTACTTGATAGATGGTAAGGAAAGCAAGAAGTATTTCCGTATGTTTCTCAGGCAGATTATAACCTAATTTTTAACCATATGTATTTCTTCACCAGTGAATGCACTATAATGTTTTTCATGACCTCATTGTACTGGGACATTTAGGTGATTTTGAGATGTTTGCAATTGTAAACAAATATCATGAACATCTGTGTGCGTAACACTTTCTGCATTTTGGGCTGTTCTTCACTGTAGATTTTGCCAACTGGAACAAAGGAGTGAATTTTGAACTCTGTATCAAAGGAGTGAATTTTTTATAAGCATCCCACTACAAATAGTTCTCTTCTCCTTATTTACTATCTGCATACTGGTAATGGTGAACTATATGTATCTGGTACCTAATTTTAAGTGTAGATATTTGTCACATTTGTAAAAAAGGTTAATAAAAGTACTATGTAACAGGTATAAATTTGAGAAAACATAAAATTTCACACTTCAAGTAGGGATGAAAACTGGAATTTGGAATTCAAGGAATAATTTAGATTACTTCATCAGAAAAAGAATGAGAACAGAAACATATGGTATACTCGCAAACAATAAGCAGATGAATTTTGCTGAAATTAACAAAATAATGGGGCATCAATGAAAAATCTAAAGTAGATAGAGATGAGACAGGAAAGTACCTTCAATATCAGCTAAGACATCTCATCTCTATTATCTAGGTATTTGGGAGAAAAATCAAGGTTTCTCAGTATAAGGTTTCCATGCAAAAAGACATTATAGAAATCTGTAATTTTTAGATTGTAAGTGAGGTGTGGATTGCAAGTGGTTAAAAATGCAATAGAAAGCTGGAAGGGGTTGATCTGTCACTAAGAGTCTAGAAGTACTTTGCTTTGCAAAAGAGAAAATAATTGAAAGAAATAACTATAATTCGTATTTTATGTGTTGAGAGTGTTGGCTTAAATATTGGGTTGGCCAAAAAGTTCATTTGTTTTTTTATGTGTAAGCTGGATCTAGTAACACTTAGCCTTTAATTTCATTCAAAAAGATTTTGTTAGATTGTATTGTGACAACTGTCATATCAACATGCATTTTTTTTAAAAAAACCTCAAAATTGGTGAATTTGTGTAGCCATGTTAATATTAAAGATGGAAAAAAGTAAGTAACATTTTTGGCATATTATGCTATATTATTTCAAGAATGATGAAAATGCAAATTAAAAGATTTGTGCAGTGTATGGAGAAGGTGCTGTGACTGATCGAACATATCAACAATGGTTTGCAAAGTTTTGTGCTGGAGATTTTTTTCTGGACCATGCTCCATGGTTGAGTAGACCAGTTGAAGTTGATAGCAATCAAATTGAGACATTAATTGAGAAGAATCAATGCTATACCATGCAGGAGACAGCCCACATACTCAAAATACCCAAATGAATATAGTTATTGGTGAAGATGAAAAATGTGTCTTTTGCAGAAAAACACACAAACTTTTTGGCCAACCAAATATAATATTTAAAAATTGACAGGTAATAAAATAAAAAATAACCATAGGTAACACTTCAGTTACTTACTATGTGTCCTCACTGGTTGAAGTGTTTTACCTTTTTAATCTCATGTAACCTTTCTCAAAATCCTTTATGGTAAGAAATATGATTGCATCAACTTTGTAGAAGAGGAAACAGCAGGTTAAAGAGGATAAATTCTGTATTTCTTTCAGATTATAAGTGACAAAGTCAGAATTTTAACTGGTTTTACCTGGCTCTAGAGTACATACACTATCTTTCTTCAAGCGTGGACACATTTATAACAAATATGATTTATTTGTTAAAAGAGCTTTTAGAAGTCCAGGCAAAGGGCAGCTCCAGGGGAAATGGAAATGAGGGGCAGGTGCCAGATAAATACTAAACTGAATTCCAGCAGAAAGATGCGTATCTAAGGGCAGCTTCCCATGTCTGAATACGGGATACAAGGAGAGCAGTACTACCACTAAGAGAACAAGTAAAAACCATATAATATGCTGTTTTCCAGTAATAAAATAAGTTTGGGTTTAATAACAATAAAACAGTATGGGCTCATTTAGACTAAAGTCTGAGATTTGTCATTGTATCCATTGAGTCTAGCAATTCCCAAAATGATGTTAATAGGTGTTAAATGATGTATTCCTATCTAGTGGCTTGATTACATGCTTATCTTCTCTTTTTTCTAAGGTAGGAATACACAATGGTAACTAAAACACACCATTTTGTGAAATAGCTCAACTACTGTGGGCACTGGTGCCCTGGCTCAAAGACATCCAGCTGCAATTAATTAAAATTTCCTTAATTAATGAGATAGTTTATCTACTTCTCCCTTAGTTAGTCCTACTAACTGACAATCCTCATTCACGTAAACCAAAGCCACATCAACTTTTCATGGCCTTCTTCTTAAATATGAACAGAAAACCAAGAATCTGTAGGCATGCAAGAACAGTTGACATTATGAATACAAAAGAAGAAAATAAATATGAAATACAGAAGAAAGAAGGAAACATGGAAGGAAGGAGGGAAGGGAGGAAGGAAGGCAGGACAACCAAAGAAAGTAGTTAATTCAAAGAATAGGAAATAAAAATATAGTTAAAAAATCCAGGAGACAGTGAATTTATAAATCTAGAATTATAGAACTTAGAAGTCATCACTTTTAATGTCTTTTGTTGATAGTGTTTATTTAAAAAACATATTTTAGATGAATACTAGAGGCCTGGGGCTTTTTACATGAAAATTTAAATATTAATTGGTAGTAACTTTTAAGAAAATCATTGATAACTATACCTGTGACACAGCAATGGAGGTCATAGTTTTGATTTAAAGCATTTTTTAAATCACAAATTACATACCTAGGAGTGTTCACAGCCCTCACATAAGGTGGAGAGGAAAGGAAACTCAGCCCTACGAGCTCCTTGAAAAGCCCTAGGAGGTATTATTATAAGACCCTGGCCGGTACCTCCTAGAGGCACCGTATCTTACAGGACTCACCACACCCAAAATCTCCCCAGGCAATCTGTAGAGGTACAGTAGGTTTAAATAACATGCTTATGAAGCATTCACAGTTCACTGAAAGTCACTTGGTATGGATAATTAATCTATGAAGTAAATTTCCTTTATACCTTCCAACTTTCTTTGCTGTGATGTAAAAATCTAGATGTGGAATTAGGAGACAGGGATTGAAATTACAGCTGCTTAACATTTGAATGTAAACAAGTCAATTACCACTCTGAGCATTTATTTGGTTTCTACCAAAAATATAAACAAAATATATCTTTGTAGCATAACTTGTTAAAAAATAAGTTAAATACTTAAAGTATTTATCATACTAATTAGCATATAGAGATGAATTTTTTACATAGCCATAAACTAACCTTTCTACATAAAAATCAAAGATCACTTTATCATTGTCAGAAGGTCATCTGTTATGTGGACATAGTACTTTATCCAATACCAAAGCAGTCAGGCTTTCTTGAAAAAATTGTGTGTACTCCCAAACCATCTATTTTCCATTAGAGAGATAAATATTAATTTTGAGCAGACAACCCTCCAAAAAGCAAAACAGGTATACGACATAAAATCTTATGGTCCTCACAATAAAAAATTGGGTTATTAATATAAAACCCAGCTTTTTTTGTAATTCTGTCATATGTGAACAACAATTACTTTATTTCCTCCATGTAAAATAAAGACATTTGCAATGATGATTTTTAAGATCTATAATGCTTTGAAATTTAAGCTCTAAATATTTCTAAGAATCATTCCACCTGGACCATAATCTAAATTGAATTGGACCAAAACAGACTTTATTTTTCCAGTTTTCTCTTTATAGTTTCTATGAATATTTTTGAATAGCCAATTGATGTTTTGAGCAAAGTTATAATAGCTCTTGATTAACTTTACAGACAAAATATTTATGATCTTCATCAAACTTTACCTACCTTATAGACTCAATATCTATTGGTGACATAAATGCCACCAATACAAGTAAAGCTGAACTTATTGTTGATTAATCTTGGCAGAGTTCTTAGTCCTTCAAAACATTAGAGTTACCAGGTTATCCAGCAAGTCCACTCCTGTAAACTCATAAGAAGTGTAAACATCTGTCTACACAAAAACTCATACATGGATGGTCATAGGAGCATTATTTATAATAGTCAAAAAGTTAAAACTACACGTATTTCCACCAACCAATAAATACATGAATATGTGGTATATCAACAACATAGAATATTATTTGGCAATAAAAAAGAATGAAATATTGACACATGCCACACATGATGAACCTTGAAAATATTGTGCTAAGTTTGTGCTTCCATTATGCGGTATAGGCAAATCTACAGAGACAGAAAGTAGATTAGTGGTTGTCTCGGGGTGAGGGGCAATGGGGTGTGACTGCTAAATGGGTGTGGCAATTTGACAGTTATCTATTAAGAATTTTAAAGAACATAATTTTTGACTCAGAAATCTTTTTTTCTTTCCAAGATCCCCCCAAAGAAGGTGTTCAATCGAATATATATGAGAAAGTTGACTATTACCACCACATTGTTTGCATAGTGTGAAAATATGTTAATTCTGTGGAGTGTTATGCAGCACTTACAAATTGTAATAACGTGTAGAGACATGGAAAGAGACCAAAGGCATATATAAATACACTAGACATTTTGAGATACAGAGATTATGCCTTTTATATGATAATATGTGACACATAGCAACAAACCTACAGAGACATGCCTTTATATAACATATCTATAAGATATATCATAAATGTAACATGCACATGTCACATAATTATACGTATAATATGATTCCATTGATGTTAAAAATGAAAATAAGATGCATATCAGATGATTGACAAAGAGCAGTTGTTTCTAGAGACCAAAGTAAGATCGGAAGGTAACAAGGAGGGTCTCTTACATTCTACTTTTGAAATAACATTTTCATATTACTGTGAAATAATAATATATTCGTGTATTATTCATGCCATGAGAAAGGGAGCCCAAGTTTTCTAAATAACCACAGCAAAAACCTTTTGCCTGTACAAAATAATTTTTTGAAAAGCTATGATTATCCAAATATGCTAAAAAAAAGCAAAGCAAAGCAAGCAGGTAAGCCACATGGCTTCTGTCAATGGACATCAGGTTGCATCGGCTTTGGGGAGTCAAAGTGTTGGGGAAATAGACTGAAAAGGAGGATTAGCAAGACTAAGGTCAGCCCAGTTTTCAGAAGAACATGGGGGACAAGTGACCTAGAAATAGAAGTGAGGTCAGTTGCATCTCATTTTTATGATTTGAAAGTTTGATTTAAAGTTTTCCAGTTGGAAAACTATAACTTATTTTCATCATTATAATTTTTATTTTAAATCTTCTGTAGGACGCAGTGCATGGCAGTGACTGGGAGTCACGGTCCTGGAGAGGAAACAGGTGGTGTAGGGTGCAGGGTCGTTGTGAGAGTTTAATGCAGGGGCTACTTAGAAAGCTGAGGGCCAAGGTAAGGAAGTCACAAGAAAAGGTGAGGCACTGAGGAATACGGCTGCCACTGTATGGAGCGAACACAGCTGTAAGGCCTGAAAGAAGGGATGAGTGGGGCCAGAATGTGTAAGAGCCGCAGCTGTAAGAAAGGGGCCGCCCAGGAGCTTTGGATGTGGGAGGAGAACAGCTACCCCTAAACTGTGAGAGGTGCCCTGAGGAACCAGAACTTTTCTCCTTCTGATGAGGGACTCAAGAGTTGGAAAATTCTAGTTAAGGTAATAGCCAATAAACTTAGTAATCAATGCATGTAAAGCTATTTTCCAGGAACTGAAGGTATGATCCACCCTGACTCCACAAGACCAGAAACAGTTCCTCCACTTTGTGCTCAGGAGGACTGCAAGCAGTCAAGATGTAGCCGAGCCACGGGGCTCCAGGGCGAGATGCCCACCACCCAGGACAGAGATGAGTGCTGCAGCTTTCATCCGATTAACTTTTTCCCTGAATTCCTAACCCATCACCCACACTTTTCATCTCCTTACAAAAAGGGTCAGTTTAAAATGGAATTTAAGGTGATCTGTTAGGGGACATAACCCGCTGTCTTCTCAGATGGCTGGCCATCTGAATAAAGTGCCCCAAAAGACTCAATCCCTTTCTCTGCTTATTGGTTCTGGTAGTGACTGACAGGCAGCACGAACACTGGCTTTTCCAGTTTCACTTCTACGCGTGGACTTTTTATCAGTGCCCTCTTTTGGTCTCTCAGGGCCCAGCACAGGATGCCCCAAGATATTTCACAATGACAGATTGATTATTTAAAAGTACAATAAATTGCCTGAGAAGCAGCAGGAACAGGAGGAGCTCTCTGACTCTCCTCTGTCTGCCTAAAAGCAGGACGTAAATCTCCATGATAGTTGCCCTCCCTGCTCCTGAGGGCTGAGCAACAACCTTCTCACAAGAGTTATCACTCCCACGGTAGAAAAAGCCTATATAGCAAACCTTATAACACCTCTACTAATTTACTACCTAAGCCCAGACTTTGCTTAGATTACTTTCTAATGAGCACCAACCTTCTTTGTCCTGTCAACTTCTCACAAATTTATTGTGTCTTTTGTCTAAAAAATATTAAGTGCAGAGTTTGACCATTTGTTTGAGCTTCATTGTATATCTAAGCATCATATTGTGAGTCTCCCATGCACATGTATTAAGTTGGGTTTTCTCCGGTTAACCAAGTCTTGTGTCCATTTTATTTTATTGTTAGTCTCGTCATAAGAACTAAAAAAACATAGAGGGAGGGAATTATCCACCTCCCTGGCAAGCCCTATCCAAAAGGCAAGTGATGCAGGGATAGGATGAAAAGGGTTGAGGGGAAAATCAATGACCAATGCTATTGCCTATTTAATTTTAAGGTATCAGTGCTTTTTAACATTATTTTTATTGTTTATGCCATTACCTTCTCCCCCTTTTCCCACCTTACTACCCACCCTCAGGCCATCATCATACCATCACCGGTGTCTGTGGGTCATGCATACATGTACTTTGGCTAATCCCTTCACCTTCTTTCTTCCAGTCCCCCTTCTCCTCTCCTCCAACAGCTGTCAGTCTGTGCCAGGTAACTGTGTTTCTGCTCCTATTTTGTTCATTAGATTCCACATATAAGTGAGATCATATGGTACTCGTCTTTTACTGACTGGTTTATTTCAGTTGGCATAATAGTCTCCAGGTGCATCCATGATGTAGGAAAAGGTAAGAGTTCTTTTTTTTCCTGCTGTGTCATATTCCATTGTGTAAATGTACCACAGCTTTTTTATCTACTCATCTACTGATGGACACTTAGGTGGTTTCTAGATCTTGGCTATTGTGAATAGCACTGCTGTGGACAGGGGTGCGTATATTCTTTTGAATTGGTGTCTCAGGATTCTTAGGATATATTCCCAGAAGTGGGATCACTGGGTCAAAAGGCAGTCCTATTTTTAATTTTTTCAGGAAGTTCCATACTGTTTTCTACAGTAGCTGCACAAGTCTACATTCCCACCAACAGTGTACTAGGGTTCTCTTTTCTCCACATCCTCACCAACACTTGCTTTTTGTTGACAATGGAGTAAAGACAGTCTCTTCAATAAATGGTGTTTGGAAAATTGGACAAGTACAGGCAAAAAATGAAACTAGACCACCAATTTATACCATATACAAGAATAAACTCAAAATGGATAATAACTTAATTATAAGTTGCTAAGCCATAAATATAGTAGAAGAAAACATAGGCAGTAAAATTTCTGATATCTTGTGTAGCAATAGTTTTGCCAATATATCTCCAAAAGCAAGGGAAACAAAGGAAAAAATAAACTAATGGGACTACATCAAATTAAAAATAAGGTGAAGGGATTAATCAAAGAACGTATATGAAGGACTCATGGACATGGACAAAGGTGTGGGGATTGACTATGGAAGTGAGGGGTTGCAAAGGGAGGAAATTGGGGCAACAGTAATAGCATAAACAATAAAATATTTTTTTAAAAATTAAAAGCTTCTGCACAGCTAACGAAGCCATCAAAAATGAAAAGAGGACCCACTATATGAGAGAAAGTATTCACCAATGATACATCTTATAAGGGTTCAATTTCCAAAATGTATAAAAAAAAACTATACAGATCAACATGAGTTAAGACAAACAACCCAATCTGGGCAAAGGTTGTGAAAAGAGACGTCTCCAAAGTGGACATACAGGTGGCCACTAGACATATGAAAAGATGTTCGATGTCACTAGTCATCACAGAGATGCTAATTAAAACTACAGTGAGCTAGACCGCACATCTGCCAGAATGGCTACCACCAAAAAAGTACCTGTGCTGTTAAAATGAACTGATACCTGGGACATCAGCTGTGCTATTCTGGTTGTATCTTACTTTGCTATTGTAATGTAAATATCATAGGAAATAATATGCAAAATGAGGTGCACTTAAGTATTCAACTATACTGGAAATGTGTTTACAAGATGTAAGCAAAGGCTCTACAAAACGTAGAATATTTCAGGGAGAATTCACATGCCTGTCTTATCTAGAATAATTGAAAAGCACGAAGTGATTCTGCCATCTTTACCGTGAGGCTGAAACAACTTTCAGCTGTCCCATTATTCCCCGTAATGAAGAAGATAATATGTAAGCCATAGCTGTACTTCGCAAGAGTTTTTTTGTTTTGTTTTTTGGGCAGCAAGACATTGCTAGTTTTGAAATTCAGATGATGTCTGTAGAATAAACCAATAACCACTCTTCAGGAATCCTAAATATCAGTCAGGAAAATACTATGTGAATATAATTTTCCTTGGATTTGAGTAAATGAAATTTTGAAAAATATTTCATTTTGCTGATTAAGTTTTAAAAAGCATCCATTCTAGCCCTGGCTGGTGTGGCTCAGTGGATTGAGTGCTGGCCTGAGAATCAGAGGGTCGCTGGTTTGATTCCCAGTCAGGGCACATGCTTGGGTTGTGGGCCAGGTCCCTAGTAGGGGGCATGTGAGAAGCAACCACAGATTGATGTTTCTCTCTCTCTTTTTCTCCTTCCCATCCCCTCTCTCTAAAAATAAATAAATAAAATATTTTTTTTAAAAAGCACCCATTCTATTACAAATTCAAATATTCTAAGTGACTTGAAATAAATGTACAAGAGTTAATGTTAAAGAACAGAGAATAAAATATTCTTTCAATGTGAATTTCCTTTGCAAATAATGAGTGATTGCCTCATGTAGAAGAAATAGCAACTTCAGAGCTGCAGGAACAGACATGTCTGGAATGCTTGAAGAATAGCAAGAATAAACATAGCAGAAGGAGTAGAGGGGAGGTACACAGATAGTAACATACCTGGTGAACAAATTACGTAGGGTCTTGTTAGCCAAAAGAACTTCAGTCTTTAATCTGGGTGAAACAGAGCAATGGCTTTGAGATCTTGTCTGTATCTGCCTGTTTTCACTGACACTCCCGACATCTGTCATGAGAACAGCAGACACCAGATAGCTGTTGCTCCCCCAACCTGGGCCCCAGAGCTGACCTGCTGATGGTTGTAACTTTTAATTGTTGGAAATCATAAATATTTTGGGGTGGATTTGTTACTGAAAGTAAATTGAATAATATATTTCCTCTGACTCTGAGCTTCATGTGTGCGTGTTATGTCTATTTCTGATATGCAGTGCTAGTGGGGTTGCCAACAAATAGTGTTCAGAAAATAAGGGTAGTATGCATAAAAATCAGCTGTGAATCTCTAAAATTATAAAAGCGCTTGGGCCCCACCTCAGGTTATTGAGTCAGAATAGAACCTCTGGGTGTTGAGTTCAAGCTTTTGCATTAAATATTGTTACTGATACTAGAGAGTAAATATATGTCCTTTGTTGTATAATAGCATAACATATGAGATACAAAATAAATCTTCTGAACTCATCTTCCTATTCTGCTACTACTTAATGTGTATACCCCATATATTGTAATTATATGTGTATGCACATATATTATGTATATATTTACATACATAAATATTTACATAAATGGCATTATAGCATGTATGTTGATTTGCAACTTGTTTTATCACAAAACAAATTGAAAACATATTTTATGTTTGTTTTTCTCCTTACTAAAAGCTTCATTGTATTTCTTCTTTTTTCCTTTTTCTATTTTTTCTTTTTGTTCAATATAGTTGTTCCCATTTTCCCAGCATTACTCTCCCCTGCTCTACCCACCCCCCCACCTCTCACTTTCAGTCCTCCCCTTCCTGTTGTCTTTGTCCATGGGTCCTTTAAACATGTTCCTTGACAACCCTTCCCCTTATTTCCCCTATTATCTCGCTCCCCACCTCCCCCCTAGTTACTGTCAGTTTTTTCTTTATTTCCATGTCTCTGGTTTTATTTTGCTCACTTGTTTGTTTTGTTGATTAGATTCCATTTATAGGAGAGATCATATAGTGTTCGTCTTTCACCGCCTGGATTATTTCACTTAGAATAATGCTCTCCAGTTCCATCCATGCTGTTGCAAAGGGAAGGAATTCATTCTTTCTCTGTGCTGTGTAGTATTCCGTTGTGTAAATGTACCACAGGTTTTTGATCCACTCATTTACTGATGGGCACTTAGGCTGTTTCTAGCACTTGGCTATTGTAAATTGCACTGCTATGAACATTGGGGTGCACAGGTTCTTTTGGATTGGTGTTTCAGGGCTCTTAGGGTATAATCCCAGCAGTGGGATTGGTGGATCAAAAGGCAGTTCCAGCTTTAGTTTTTTAAGGAAATTCCACACTATTTTCTACAGCGACTGCAACAGTCTGCATTCCCACCAATAGTGTATTTCTTAATATATCTATACCATTATGCATTGAACCAAATAGCTATTTAATGTTTAGTTTCTAGATACTTTTCTACAATATGCTTGTGTACTTCTGCATGTATATCTGTCATGCAAATTTGTAGAAGTATAACTGCTGGGTTCCAAGGCCTGCATGATTTGTATTTTGATAGTGATATTGCTTTCCAAGCTATTTTTCTAATTTTCCATATACATTTTTTAAACCTTCATAGGTAACTGTAATGTACTTTTATGGTTAAAACCACTGAGTTAAATAAAGAAACACAGAGGAACAACTTTTCCAATCATATCACAATTAATCAGGGGTGAAGAAAATACAACCTTTGTCAACAGTCAGTAGCTTTCTCAGGAATAGATTTCAGTTTAGTAAATTCTTTCCTTATAATTCTCTGTACATCCAGATACCTTTTAAACTTTAAACATTAATTGTAAAAAGTGAGAACACTTTAACTGGATTCCTTCAATTCTAGTTTTTGAAAGAGAGACCAAATATAATATTCTTTATATCCAAGTGTCAATGGATTCAAACTAATTGAGCCTCACTGAACTGAGATATGGCTGACATCTAATACTTTGCATAGGCTTCAGAGAAAATTTAAATGCATATTTTAAATATAATTCCCTTTGATAAGTATTATATGCCTTGAAGTTTTGGGTTACTAAGTCCTCTCAGACAAAATATTTAAAATTAATCATGCATGTCCATGTAGTGACAAAGAGAAATAAGCTGATCTCTTTTACTGGATGTTCCTATCTCCACAGGAGATGGCAAGATGTTTTAATTGATGACATCCACTCTTAACCTATATTTCTTAAATCTGAGATGCTTAATTTTCATTGAAGAGGCAGTTGAATTACATCTTAACCACATAAATGCCATGATAACTTCAGAGTAATAATTAAAGATGCATTCACCAATATTTCTAGATGTCAACATCTTGGAAAAGAGTATTGAGGGAGAGACTGAAAAGAGTCAAAAATATGATAAATTTTCTATTCAACCAAATATATTGAAGTTAGATGAAATGGCAATTTAATTACAACATAAAAAAAATTGTTAAAAAGTGAGAATTTCCCCTTGACTAGCACAGCTTACTTTTCCTTCTTTTTAAATTTTCTCTGACAAGCTGTAATGTGCTGTTTAACACACCTAATGGACCGTATTAAGTTAGATCATAGAGCATATCATTGATTCCACTGACTTTATCTGAAGTTTGGGAATCATGATAATAGCATTAGCTCTTTGCCTTTTTAAATACCTATTAAAAAATATGAACAAAAAGAAATGAAAAAAAATGCCCTGAAGCACTGTGTAAAGTTTAAAAATAACTCTTTCTCTATTTTCTTGTTATTATCATCATTATTATTATACTATTAACTCAACTTAATCACCAATTCACAATTTAATATAGTAAACAAAATAACTAAACTAAATATTCTCATTAACTTAGAACCTCCTCATGAAGGATTCTGAAAAAAAATAACAGCCCCCTAATTTCAAATCTTACCCATATATCATCAAAAATATCATACAGGCTAACTATAAATAATAAATAAAATATCCTAGAGTGCATAATTACAAATAGCTAGAAGACAGAGAATGCTAGAATTTCAAGTTATCTCTAAGTGGGTGAATAAAAGAGAGAAGCCATCAGAGTAGGATGCAGAGTGCATGCATTTGTGGCAAGTCAGGTGTTAATTGCACAGAACACAAACGATGCATAGGGTTCGCATAGGGGAATACAGCTTACATCAGTTAGGATTGACCCTTGTATGGAAAGAAACTCAGTGAGTAGAGAAGCCTGAGAATAGGTCTTAATCCTGGTGCGTCAGAGCTCTGACTACTGGGGAGTGAAGTGGGAAGAAAAAAGGTGAGAGAGTGTGAGGGACTAGAGGGGACAGCCTGGGAAAAACGGTTTCTGGGTTTTAGGAAATGGGGCAGGAAATGTGGAAAAAGGGTTTGCCTTGATTAAATAACAAAAAAGTTAGGAAGCAGCTGAAGAGAGGGCCCCAAAATATAACTCTTTGTAACAACCAATAGAACAAGTGTAAATGCCACAAATCATAAATTTGAAAACTCAGCATGAGGAGATATGTGAAATAAGATAAATAAGTAGATAAAATAAATAAGAAGATAAATAAATAAACAAACAAATAAACAAGGTCATCTCAGAAGTAAAAGAGGTTACAAGAAGCTCAAGGGAAAATAAGTACAACTGGAAGTTCAATAGGAGTACTATAGATAATAGGAATAAAAAGAGCAAAGAAAATAAAACCAAAATAAATTAAAAATTTAAAATAGTCCAGTGAGAGTGATAAAGAATTGAAGAAGATTTTATCATATGTATAATTGGAGTCTATGGAAAAGAAAAACAAAATATAGAAAGAGAACCAACTTTTAAGACCATAATTCAAGAAAAGGTTCCTGATAGAAAACCTGAATTATCAACTCCTAGATGTTTCCTAGTTCAGTTATTGGACTTTAAAGATAAACAAAAAATTCTGTGGGCTTCAGACAAAAAAGTAAAATCACTTAAAAATGAAAAATAAAAAAATACATTGAAGTTAGACTGATCACAAAACCATGGAAAGCAATACTACAATAAAGAACTACTTTCAAGAAACTAAATAAAAATTATCATCTAAAGATTTTATATACCTCAGACAAGGGTTTTATCTCCAAAATATATAAAGAACTCATGCGACTCCACTTCAGGAAGACAAACAACCCAATTAAGAAATGGGCAAAAGACTTGAACAGACACTTCTCCAAGGAGGACATACAGAGTGCCCAGAGACATATGAAAAGATGCTAAGCATCACTAGCCATCAGAGAGATGCAAATTAAAACCACAATGAGATACCACTTCACACCAAATGAGATACCACCTCACTCAGAATGACTGTCATAAACAAATCAACAAACAGTGTTGAAGAGGATGCTGAGAAAAGGGAACTCTAGTGCACTGTTGGTGGGAATGCAGACTGGTGCAGTCACTGTGGAAAACAGTATGGAATTTCCTCAGAAAACTAAAAATGGAACTGCCTTTTTACCCAGCAATCCCACTGCTGGGGTTATACCCTAAGAGCCCTGAAACACTAATCCAAAAGAACCTATGCACCCCAATGTTCACAGCAGCACAATTTACAATAGCCACATACTGGAAGCAACCTAAGTGCCCATCAGCAAATGAGTGGATCAAAAAACTGTGGTACATTTACACAATGGAATTCTACACAGCAGAGAGAAAGAAGGAGCTTATACCCTTTGCAACAGCATGGATGGAACTGGAGAGCATTATGCTAAGTGAAATAAGCCAGGTAGTGAAGGACAAATACCATATGATCTCACCTTTAACTGGAACCTAATCAACAAAAGAAAAAAGCAAACAAAACATAAACAGAGATATTGAAATTAAGAACAATCTAGCAATAGCCAGAGGGGAGAGGGGAGGGGACAGTGGGGAGACTTATCAGGAACTGCTATAAAGGACAGATGGACAAAAACAAGGGGGAAGGTGGAAGCAAGGGAGGGAGGTGGGTTTGGCTGCAGTAAGGGGGAGTGGTGAGGAGGAAATGCAGAAAACTGTAATTGAACAACAATAAAGTAATTTCTAAAAAACAGATTTTATATTCAGTTCAGTTTTCTTTGAAATATCAGGATATAGGAATAAAATAGTTATAAATTCTTAAGAATCTGTTAATATTTTCTCAGGCATTCTTTTTATTAAAGTTTCTAGTAGATAAACATTTTTCATTTAAAAGATGATTGAAGAAACTGACAAGTCATTGGTAAAAGGAACTAAATATTTAATTTTATATCTAAGACTCAGAAGTTGGTAAAGATGGAGGGAAAATGCAAATGTTATATTCTCAGACAAAAAAAAATACATAATTTTCAATGAAGGAGCCAAAAACATACAAGGGAGCAAAGAAACCTTGTTTTATAAATGGTGCTGGAAAAATTGGAAAGCCACATGCAAAAGAATTAAACTAAACTGCTGTTCATCCCCATATACAAAAATTAACTGAAAATGGATCAAATGCCTAAATATAAGACCTGAAACAATAAATTACATAGAAGAAAACATAGGTACTAAACTTATGGACATTGGTATTATAGAAGATCTTAGGAATTTGACCCCAAAGGCAAGGAAAGTAAAGACAAAAGTAAATGAATGGAACTGTATCAAACTAAAAAGCTTCTGCACAGCAAAAGAAACTGCCAAAAAAACAAAAAGGCAACCAACCAAAGGGAGAAGATATTTGCAAACAACAGCTCCAACAGGGATTAATATCCAAAATATATGAAGAACTCATACAACTCAACACCAAACAAACAATCCAACTAATAAATGGGGAGAGGACCTGAACAGACACTTCTCCCAAGAAGACATACAAATGGTTAACAGGTATATAAAGATACTCAACTTCACTAGCTATTAGGGAAATAAAAATCAAAACTGCAATGGGATAATGTCTCACACCTGATATATTGGTTATTATCAACAAGACAGGTAACAACAACTGTTGGGGAGGTTGTGAGAAAAAGGAACCCTCAGTCACTGCTGCTGGGAATGTAAGCTGGCCCAGCCACTGTGGAGAACAGCATGGAGTCTCCTCCAAAATTTAAGGACAGAGTTACCATATGATGCAGCAATCTCTCTTCTGGGTAACTATCCCCCAAACTGGAAAATATTTATTCATACAGATATATGCACCCCTATGTTCATTGCAGCATTATTCATGGTGGCCAAGACAGGGAAACAACTGAGGTGTCCTTTGACAGATGATTGGATAAAGGTGTGGTACATTTATACAGTGGGTTATGACTCAGCCATAAGAAAAGATGAAATTCTTCGTTTGCAACACCATAAATGAACCCTGAGAATATTATGCTAAGGGAAATAAGTCTGACAGAAAAAGTTAACAACTATATGATTCCACTCACATGTGGAATATAAAACTGAAAGCAACAAACAAACAGACAAAAACTCATAGACACAGACAACAGCATGATGGTGACCAGAGGGAAAAGGGTAGGGAGAGAGTAAAGGGTAATGGGTATCAAATATATGGTGATGGAGGGTTATTTTATTTTGGGTGATGAATGCAATATGAACCCCAAACGCAATATGGACACCCAGTATTATAGAAATGTATACTTGAAAATTATGTAATCTTATTAACCAATATCACCCCAATAACTTTAATAAAAAGAAAGAAAGCATAACTCTTAAAACTGGAATGTGAGAGGCAAAGAGAGGAGTAGAGTCTTTGAATGCCATATATATAATAAAGGAAAGTCAAAGATATTTAATTCTGACAAACTAGTAAAAGTCCTAATAAAAAAAGGGAACTAAAGACATTATATAAAAATATTATTACAAAGATACAACTAAAACAAAAAGACACATAGTCTATTGTATGTGCCTAAAGATATATATTCACACAGCTCTCTGAATGGAGATAAAGTCAGAAAAGACTACATAGAAAAAAAGGGAATGAATATTATTTTTTTAAAAAAATCACAGAGCTGAGGCCAAAATATCACTCAAATAAGTATAACTGGGCCTACCACTTCTATTAATAGAAAATAATTTCAGATGGCTCACAAAACAAGTTCCAACTGTATGTTACATAAGAGTTAAACCTAAACCAAAGTGGTTCAGGGGGCATAAAATAAGAGATAGGCAATGTATATTAGGTACATGCAAACAGTAATAAATAGGGGCTGGGATTTTGATATCTGAAAACATATAATTCAGTTCAGAAAGCATTCAACTAGATAAAAAATTCACAGATAAAGGGTATGACTTAAAAGAGGATATAATAATGATCAGTTATGTTACCATATCAAACACAACTATACAGACAGTATTGGATGTGTGAGAAGAAATAGAATGGTCATGAATGTTGACCATTTACTAGGAGCAAATTAAACCCATTTTTTTATAAGCAGACATAACAAATTGACAATGTCTGATTTCAGCACAATATAAAACAAGTATAAAGAGGAATGGACTTTCTAACTGGAAATTTAGTAACTACGTATAAAACAAAATGTTGTGTATTTTCTTCCATCTTCAAATATTAAAATGACTACACAAAAATTCACCAATTTTGGTAAGTTTTTTTAAATGCATGCTGATATGACAGCTGTCACAATACAATCTAACAAAATTATTTCAAATGAAGTTAAAGACAACTAAGTGCTATTAGAAGCATCTTATGGGAAAAAAAAGCAAATGAACTTTTTGGTCAACCCAATATTTTATTGCAAGATACCACATAAATAATTACTTGTTAAAATTTACATATGCCATATAGACTTTTCTATATGTATATTCACAATAAAATAAAATAAAATACTTGATGTTTTATACTGGTAAATTAGATTGATTTCCAGGAAATTTTCTGTTAAATATTGATCAAATTGCATTATTTTGGAATCTTTTGAAACAACAAAGCATATCAATCACTTTTACCTCACTTTCACATTGCATCCATGTTAAAACAATAACGAGATGGTTAAAATATATTGTAATGATAGAATGCATAGGTGAATTCTGAAGTTAATCCTAAACTAGACTTCTCAAATATAGGATTTGAAAAATTATTACAATATAGAATTACCCTTTTGAGCATCCTTGTGTTTTTCATAAGACTATAGAAGAAAAATCCAAAATTTATCTGATATCTCAAATACACAACCAGCCCCTCAGAACATTCCGGAATTAGAGTGTTCCGTAATAGTTACAGTTTGGCCTTCCTACTTTAATATGACCTTTCCAAAGTGGGTAAAGCTGTGTTCACAGATCAGTCTAAAAGCTCTGGTGTGTGACTATTGGCTTTTCATCTAAGCATGATTTTCCTTTGGCAAATATCACCTCTGCTCTTTTCCAAATCCACTTGCTGTGTGTTGGTCTCCGAACTGCTCTGGAGCCTTTGCTTAAAAACCCTCTTTTTATTGAGGTATATAAACTTTTTGGCTGGCTGCTATTTTCTGTGCCATGAGATTACCCAAGATAAGCTGATTCCTTCCCAAATGCCTCAGAAAATCACTATTGCTCCAATGACTTCTGCTAGAAAAATCCAGTCATAGGACATATATTATTATGACATTCCTCCTATTTCATAATGAAAAGTTTATCTTTCATTGTGTGAAGTTTATATAGTTTATTATTATAAAAGTATTTATCACTGTAATGGACACACCATTACTAATTATATTTAAAAGATTTTACTAGATTTATCATGGTGATTACATCATAAGGTAAATAAATGTTTAATAACTATGTTGTACACCTAAAACTCATACTATGGCATTTCAATGATATTTTAATAAAAATAAAATAAAAAATAAGAAAACTAAAAAGGAACAATTTTTTTTCAGGGGTAGTGTCAATAAAAATGGTAGAGTAGCAACCTCCAAATATTTTTATTTCTGTAATTGTAATGAGAAAAGTGTCAAAGACTGCCAGAATTAAATGTTTTACAACTCTGAAAATTAACTAAGATGAAGCTAATTAAAGTATGTGTTCAAGAAAAATAGCAGAATCTCAATAAAAAACAGTGAGCTTTATGGCTTTACCTGCTCTATTTCAATCCCTTCCAGATTTGCTGTAACTTAGAAAACAAACAGACTGAAATCACAGTGGAAAACAAAAGTCTGGTAGTTGCTACCAGAGTTGAAGCTACTTGAAAGCCCTTTTCCCAGAGAATTGTCATTATTTCATTCACCTAGTGGTTGTCTGGAAGACAACATTCACAGGTCTTACCTGACTCATACCTCACCCAACATGAACAGCCTCTTTGCAAAAGGTATTTGTTGAAAACATTAAGAGACAATTATTTAACTTCAAACTTCATGAGGTAATGGAAAAAAGAGGCTAACTTTAAAGCTACAAATGAAAAGCTGGAGTATAAGAAGTCTACAGGGACTTTAAAAAGCTCTGACATACTCTTGGAAATCTGGAAGGACATGCTCAGGCCCAGTGCTGTGTACCTGCTCAGGAAAGATGGGAGAAGGCCCAGCAGCCTCTCACTTCTGACTGAACTTGAGGTTTTACACAAGCAGGAAGTGAATATTGAAGTAGAGTTATGAATTTCTTGTCTTGGTGTTAAAGGCATTACTGGACACATACACAGAATCACTTTTCAAAGGCTGTGAGATATTTTGATTCCAGATACTGAAGAAAATCTCTACCCAATCATTAGCTGACCACTAAGCTAAATGAGCAGGGAGTTTAAGTACCACAAACAACAAAGAGTACATACTTCACAGTATGGATTTATAAAAGTGACTAAACAAGTAACATCAACAACACAAAGCAACAACATTAAACCCTGGAGAAGGGAGAGAATCTGATTTCCAGAGTAGCCATATTATACTATTTAAAATGTTCATTATAAAAAAAAAAAAGGGTTATGAGACATCCAAAGAAACAAGAAACTGATATCCATAACTAGGGGGAAATCAACAAATAGAAACTATCTCTGAGGAATCCAGACAAGTGATATAATAGATAACTATTTTAAATCAACTGTTTTAAATATGTTCAAAGAAATAAAGAAAATAATGTCTAAAGAATAAAAGGAAGTATGAGAACAATGTCACAACAATAGAGAATATCTATAGGTAAAAGGGAACAAAATAGAAATTCTGGAGTGGAAAAATACAACTAAGGGAAATGGGGACAAATGTAATTGCACAACAATAAAAAAATTTTAAAGGAAAAAAAATGAAAAAAAGAAAAGTACAAATAAAATAGGAAATTCCCCAGAGGGTCTCAATAATGGATCTGGCAGGCAGAAGAAAGAATGCAAACCAATAACCTTTTGTTTAGGAAAGTAAATAGACAAAGAGCAAACTAAACTCAAATTGAGATAAGTCAATTAAGATTGTTCACTCTGAATACAAGAAGAAAAATAAATGGAGACTCAGAGACCTGGGGATACAATCCGAAATACCAGCATATGCATAATGAAACTACAAAAAGCAGTGGAGAGAAAGAATATTTACAGAAAGAATATTTAATAACATAATGGTCAAAAATTTTCCAAATTTGATGAAAAACATAAATTTACACATGAAAGAAGGTTAACAAACACCAAGTAGAGAGATCTAAATGAGATCTAAATGAGATCTACATCTAGATACATCAAAAATTTTCAAAAGCTAATACAGTGAATGTTGAAAGCAGTAAGAAAGAATCAACTTATCTTGTACAAGAGATTTTCAATAACATAAACAACTAATTTCTCATCAGAAACTAAGGGGAAGTAGAAGGCAGTGGCATGACATACTCAAAGTGCTGAGAGAAAAAAAACTGTCAATCAAAAATTTTATATCCAGTAAAATTATCCTTCAAAATGGAGAAAAAAATAAGACTTTCCCAAATAAATAAAACCTAAAAAGACTTTGTCACCAGCAAACCTAGCAACAAGAAATACAAAAGGAATTTCCTCAGGCTGACATCAAAGAACATTAGCAGTAAATGGAGCCTCATAAAAATAGAGCACTCATAAGCTTAACTATATATATAAATATAAAAAATAGTTAAGTGTATTTTTTCTTTGTAATGCTTCTTTCTTCTATTTTATTTAAAAGGCAACTACACAAGTGCTTATTATAAATCTGCATCGATGGGTAGACAATACCGAAAGATGTAAATTGTGTGACAGTAACAGCATAAAGATGGGGGAGAGTAGGAAGCCATATAAGGGCAAAAGTGTTGTATACTATTGAAATTCAGTTGTTTTTAATTCAAAATTGATGGTTACAAATTTAAGTATCAATTATAATTCCCACTGTCACCCTTATGAAAATAAATTATGTGTATATTTATATACACATATACACTAAAATAAATATCAAGGGAATTAAAATGGTACTCTAGAACATATCTATTTAATACAGAATAAAGAAGTAATGGAGAAAATGAAAGACATTAAACATAGAGAAAACATACAAAATTGACTAGATGTAAATCTTACATTATGAGTTACATTGTATGTTAATTAAATACCCCAATTAAAACACATATTGATGTGGATAAAAAAACATGATCCAACTCTACACAATCTATAAGAGGCATACTTTATATTAAAAAATAGAAGCAGTTTGAAAGAAAAGAGATACCATGCAAACAGAGGCTAATAGTGCTGTACTAAAAGAGAGCTATAGTTCTGTATTAATATCGGACAAAATAGATTTTAAAACAAAAATTATTAAACACAAAGAAGGATATTTTATTTTTTATTTATTTTATTTTTTTAACCTCACCTGAGGACATTTTTTCATTGCTTTTAGGGAGAGAGGAAGGGAGATAAGAAAACATCAATGTGAGAGAGAAACATCAATTGGTTGCCTTTCAAATGCACCCAAATGCAGGATCGTATGTTCCCAGACCAGGAATCAAACCCATAACCCAGGTATGTTCCCTGATGGGGATCTAACCTGCAACCTTTCCGTTACAGGACAATGCTCCAACCAACTAAGCCACACTGACCAGGGCAAGAAGAATATTTTATAAAGATAAAAAGGCAAATTCAGTGAGACATAACAATTTTAAATATATATGAGTTTGTTAAAATAACCTTAAATTATATGAAGAAAAATAGTCAGATTTGAAATAATAGACAATTTAACAATAATAGTTAGAGAATCAACCAAACAAACAAGCAAGAAAAATATAACCAGAGACATTGAAATTAAGAACACTCTGACAGTAACCAGAGGGGAGGTGAAGGGGGTCATAGGGGGAAGGGGGGAAGGGTTTTCAGGAACAACTATAAAGGACACATGGACAAAACCAAGGAGGGGTGGAAGCAGAGGAGGGAGGTGGGAATTGGTGGGGTGAAGGGAGAGTGATGGGGGTGAATGCAGACAACTGTACTTGAACAATGATAAAATAATAAAATATAAATATGTAAATAAATAAATAATAGTTAGAAACTTCAATATTCACTTTTTATAATGGACAGAACATCTAGACAGAGAAGATCCACAAGGAAATTAATTTGAACAGCCCTATTATCTAGCTAGAACTAAGACATCTGTAGGACACTGCATCAAACAACAGCATAATATACATTCTTCTCAAATTCATGTGGATCATTCTCAGAATAGATCATATGTTGATATAAAGCAAGTAGCAATAAATTTAATAGAATTGAAATCATACAAAGTGTGCCCTCTGACCAAAATGGAACCAAATTAGAAAGGAATAAAATCAAAATATTTGGTAATATTTGTACTTAGCAGTACAACCTACTGCTAAGTAATTGATGGGTATAAAAACAGTTTAAAGAAAAATTAACCAGAAAATATTTTGATATGAATGAAGATGAAGACACAACATATCAAATACATGACATGTGGTGAAAGCAGTCCTTAGAGAAAAATTTATATCAGTAAACACATCATTAAAGATAAATAAGTTTCAAGCCAATAACCTTTTATTTAAGAAAGTAAAAAGACAAAGAGCAACCTAAACTCAAAGCAAACAGGACATAATAAAGATTAGCATGTAGAGAAAATAGAAAACTAAATCAGTACAGAATATCAATAAAACCAACTATTGGTTCTTCGCAAACATAAACAAAATTTACAAACCTTTTAGCTAGACTGGTCAAGGAGGTTAAAGAAGGAGAAATTTCAAATTACTAAACTGAAGAATGAAAGAGGAACCATTATTGCCAGTCACGCAGAAATAAAAAGAATTATAAGTAAACACCATGAACACTTGTATACCAACAAATTAGATAACTTTGATGAAATGTACAAATTCCTAGAAAAAATGCAACCTACTAAAACTGAATCCAGAAACAATAGAAAGCCTGAATAGAACTAAAACAAGTAAAGAGTTTAAACTTCTAATCAAAAACTTTTCACAAGGGGAGGACCCAATGACTTCATCAGTGAATTCTACCAAATGTTTAAAGAATTAAGACCAATGCTCTACAAGCACTTCCAAAGAATATAAGAAAAGAAGATGTAACTTTTTCTATGAGGCCACCACTACACTAATACCACAAAGGCAGCACAAAGGGGAAAAAAAGACCAATAGCTCTTATGAATAAAGACAAAAAAATCCTCTACAAAATACTAACAAATAAGTCTATTAATATACAGAAAGAATTGCACACTCTGACCAAGTGGAGTTTGTTCTAAATATGCAAAATATTTTCAGAGTTGTGAAAGTTAATGTAATATATTAATAGAATCGGAGGAAAAAAGGATATGATCATTTCAATAGATGCTGTAAAGCATGGGACAAAAATCCAACTACCTTTCATAATAATAACAATAAAAAATAACTCAACAACCTAGCAATAGAAGGAAATACATTCCATCTGATACAGGGCATTTGTGAGAACCCTGCAGCCAGAATCATATTTAATAGTGAAAAGCTGAAAGCTTTCTTCTAAGATTGGGAACATTATAAGATATCCTTCTTGCCATTTCTATTAAACACTGTATTGTATGTTCTAGACAAAAAAGAAAGAAAATGCATACAGATGAAAAAGAAGTAAAACCTTCTATATTTGCTGATAGCAAATCTTGTTTATAGGAAAACATAAGGAATTCACACAAATTTCCAGTCTCCTAAAGATATTTAAAGTTGCTTTTAAATCAATTGTTTCTTTCTAACTAAAGCTCATTAAGCTGTATGGTAAATAGGTAATGACTAACATTTATGGATAAAACAACCTTCTTAATAAGCAGAAGATAGAACTCACACACCCCTACTACTCACACTATACGGTTTTAGTTCAAGAATATATTAGCTCTAATTTAAACACAGAACCTGGTTGAATTATAAATGCATATTCATAAGCTCTGAGCATATCTACTCAAGCGATTAGGAACTTTGATAAGAGCAATTCTGTACCTAAGAATAATCAATTGTCTCTTGTTTGGATAATAAATCAGACTACAGTTATATATTATGATAGGATTAATATTAACTGTTATCTATGAAGCACAGATTGTATTGACATACCCAGCGAGCTGTTTGGCATAAAATCTCCCCAAGAATAGTTATTTGAAAGTAGTCAAATAAGCTATGTTTTTTGCTCGATTAAGTTTGTAAAAAATAATTTGATTGAATTTTAAAATTTTAACCACTTGTTTTGACAGAATAGACGCATATTGACAAGCAGAATCAAGGACAGACAGGAAGATTGATTAAAGTGGCAAATGGGAGTGTTTGGGATTTTTAAACAGTCACTAAATAAGTAATATGAGTTGAAACTATAAGTGGAATCTCTGTTTCACATCACTGGCTACAATACTGAAAATATGGACAAAGATTCCTGCCCCATTGAACTTACATTTTAGATGGTATAGAGGGGTGAACCTATCAATAAATACTATAGTATATTTGAGGTGAGAAATTACATAGGAAAAAATTAGTGGAATACATTTAGTAGAACAGAGCATACAAAGAAGAGGGGGTCAGACTGCACTATTAAATTGTATGATCAGAATAGATCTTATTAAGAAATGGACGTTGAACAATGTATTGAAAATAATGGAGGAAGAACGATCCTGGAAGAGGTATCAGTGGGAGCAAAGTCCTGGAGGTGCAGTGGTGTGGGATTTGGCTTGCAATTCCTCAGCAAAGCCAGCTGTTAAATTGTTAGGAATTTTGTGAGCTGGTTTTAAACATGATCATTATTAAACATTAAATTAAATGTATTTAAGTGAACTATATTTAAAACAAATAGTTAATTTAAATTTAAGTGAGATATATTAAAAACAAAGCTAGGTATTAAATGCTCATCATTTCTTAATTATTTTACTTTATATTTTGCTTTTTTGGTTATTTTCTTTCTTTCTATTTAAAAAATTTTATTGTACTTTTTCCCATTACCACTAACCCCCTTATACTCCTCCCCCCCTGCAATCATCACACTGGTGTCTATGTTCATGACTCCTTTTTTCTTTTTGCTCAATTCCCCCACCCCCGAATGTCCCCCCTCCAATAGCTGTCATCCCACTGTCTACCTATGAATCTGTCTCTACGTTGCTTGTTAGTTCAGTTTGTTCATTAGATTCCACATATAAGTGAAATCATATGGTATTTGTTGTTCTCTGACTGGCCTATTTCACTTGGCATAATGTTCATCAGTCCATCCATCCATGTTCATGCTGTTTCAAAGGGTAAAATTTTCTCCTTTTTAAAAAAATTATTTAACTATTATTGATCCTCTTGAGATTACTTATATTTAATATTTCTATACTATAAATAGTATATAAGGATAAACTTCTGTGAATCTCTTCCAGATTCTGTGCTCAAAGATGGTACACTGATAGTTCAAATCCCCAATGGTGGGAGCATTTATACCACAGAAATTGGCAAACACTAACAATCAGGGCTTGATTTTTTTTTGTTTTGTTTTATTGATTGTCTAGACTCACAAAAGAGATGGAGAGAATGTTAGTAATGGATTTTAAACTTAAAAGTATGTTATGTATTATCTTTTAGTCAACTTCACATAGAAAGTAATTTTTGCTTCTGATTGATTTTCCTAGGAAGTTGCTGCGGTTTCCTCTTCTTTTGTATCTGTGCGTTCTGTTGACTGAGAGGTTTTCCACCTAGTGAAGGAAAACCAGAAAGCCCGTGCATTTATAAATTTCAGGCTTAACTCTAGCATAAAAGGACAGAGATCTGACTCTAAGCTCTGTGTAATATACATGTAATGTACATACCAGCAAAAGAATAGTGCCAACACTCATCCTGATATTCATAATTCCCAAGGAGAAAATTTTATTTCTTTATGAAAGAGCTCTGAAGATTTTTCATGGGAGTGAACGCTGCATTACTAGTTTGTGGGAAGGAGATATGGAGGAAAAACTTGGTAGACTTTTAATCAATCCCCTCCTTTTTGTCTTATTTCTGATGGATCTCTGATATGCTAACTGAAAACCAAGTACTTCTGAAATCTGCCTGTCAATCTGCGTCTTCCTGAGTTATTCCTTGTTCTTGCTCTTATTTTCTCTCCTTTTGTATTATCCATTGCTATGCTATCCATATCCCAGAATTTATTGAAACTATAGGCCCACCAATGAATCTCTTTATTTACTCTCAATGTTAGGGTTTATGCTTTTCAAAATTTATCTATAATCATTTTAATGAGCGCTTGGGAGAGGGAAGGGGCAGATGGATGGAATTAGTCTACTATCCTTTGTTGGGAACCACCCTGCCTGGTTTCAGAAACTGTAACCCCTTGTGGCTAAGGCTGAGTAAAAAGACCTTGGGACCATAAGCCACTTAGGAGACAAGGCTTATCTCCCTGGCAGGGGTGCTGCCTCTGCCCCCTTTTACTTCACCTTGCTTGGCCCCTGGTGGATGACCGGTTAGCCAGTGATGGGTAAGATTCCTCAAAGGAGGGATGACCTAAGGCAGGCACATTAGCAAAGGAGCCCTCAGGGAAGGACCTGGGGGGCTATAGAAAAAGGGGGTGATGGAACCTTGCCCCTCAGCTTTGACATAGCCTGAGCCCTCATTCTGTCTGCAAAAAGTCTCCTCATCTCTTGGTCGCCTTACTTCCCCTCCCTGACTTAAGCCTGAAACAATAACAGAAGGCAGTGCAGCCCTGTGCTGGAAAGGGCAGGTTCCCTAGCATGATCAGGCCTAAGAAAGAATGCATAAAATCCTATGAAACCTACTTTGCTAATACCTTCAATTTAAATAATAAGGGTCCAAGCATGAAATGAGTTTGTTCCCCAAACTTTTATGGCCCTTTAGCTAACTGACCCTGACTCAGAAGAAGCCCTGAGTTCTTTGAGTGTTATCTATTGTTTAATCATTTCTGCCTGACAATGATTGATGAGATTTAACTATATGCCCCGTATTCCTATGCAAATTAAATCCAATAAAAGCCTGACCAGGTGAGGGACAGGGCGGCCCTCTCTTTCACTGACACAGCAGCTGTGTCATCCCTGTTCCTCCACAGGATTTCTGTAGTCAGTGTGAATTTGTCTCATCTCATCCATAACGCTGCGGACACTGCGGGCCAGTGTCCACATCAATCCCTAACTCCTGTATTCCTACTATTAGGCATTAATCCTAAAAAATTGTAAATTCTAAAAAATTCATCTTTTTCTACTATTAGGCATTAATTCTTAAATTCATTTATCTTATGGGGAACCATTCCAAGCATGGGAAATGTGGCCCAACCCCCACTCGGAAAAGCCAGTGGGTAGCGAGGTTCGGTGGGCAGGACCCACGTCCATGGATAGGTTCTCCCGTGGGAAATCAGGCCTGCATTGTACCTAGACTGCTGTGAGACTTGCTCTTGCTAAAACTCCCTCACCCTGAATTGAGGAAGCAAATGTTTACTGAGTATCTTTAACTTCCTAAAATCTGAGCTAGACCTCCCAAGTATGGAGCATAACCGGTTTCAGCCACTTCTCCCTTTACATTGCAAATATCCTTCTTTGATGTATTTAGCAACATCCTCTCCTTTGTTGTCTGTAAAAGATAACCACCCAAAACAAACCTGTGCATCGTAAATGAGGACCATCCTTGATGTAATGTGCCTAGAAAAACAATAAAAGCCTGTCCAGGCAGGGGGCTCGGGGCCTCTCTCTCACTTAGAGAGTGGCAGCGCAGCCCCCTTTTCCCCACAGGATTTCTGTAGTCCGTGCATATTTGTCTATTGCCGCCACAACACAGGATCCCGCGGGCCAGGATCCACATCTCATCCATAATGCCACAGACACTGTGGGCCAGTGTCCACATCAATCCTTAACTCCTATATTTCTACTATTAGGTATTAATCCTAAAAAAATCATAAATTCTAAAAAATTCATCTTTTTCTACTTTAGGCATTAATTCTTAAATACATTTATCTAACACTTCATATGATAGAATAAAGAAGAAAACCATGTCTATATATTAAGAGTTTAGTTAATAAAACATGTTTATAAAAGTTAGTTATAAGATATAGTAGAAATATATGTATTAACGTAGAAGTGTTTTCACAATATGTTGTTGTGGAATAAAATTAAGACATGACTGTAATCTAAATAAATCTAGAGGTTTCATGAGATACAAACTCTGAATGGATTTGAATTTAGAGAAATATGTCCAAAGGTCAAATTAATTAAAACAAATATAAAATCTATGGGTATCAAAGAATATTGAAGTTTATTAAATTCATCCTTCACAACTACACTACAACAATCAATTTTCTCTCTTCTCTCATTCTCTCCAATTCTGCAACTGCTGTGGAACTTGTCACTTGACAATATCCACTTCCTTTCCCCCCATAGGAAGACAAGAATGCTTGCAGAGAAGTACACCAAACACTCCGTAAGAGTTCTTTCTGTGCAGTGGAACTAAATAACTTGACTTTTTCCTGTATTTTTTTAAATAAACATATTTACTTGTTTAATAGATATTTTTAAAGGCACTTTCTCAATTGAAGTTTATGTCTTTGCACAAACAATAACTGTTATCTTGTTCACTTATAAATTATACGTATTTTTCACTCTTTGAAACCACACCCAGATTAACATTTATGAGGTGTTTGTTTTCAATTATTTTAGCATTGTATATGCCCCTGAAAAAAAAGCTGTCTCATATGTACTGTTATTTAAAGATTTCAGAGTTGTTTTAAGTCTTAATGGTTAATAACTGGTAACATGACTGCTGCCTTCACCAGCTGTCTAGATCTGGCTGGTTGGTTAATTTTCACAATAACTACCAATATTGTCTTAGATGATAAATTTATCTTTCAGAATTGCGTATTTTTCTTTGTTCAAGCTACCTTACTGTAATCAGTGAAAAGATGTTTATTTTTTTACAAGATTAGTCATAGACTGTAGATAGGCTTCCATGGGACATTCTTATTTTCTGCTTCCATTTTTTTCTCAACAGTATCCTCAATGGCAGCATACAAATGAATCAAGATTTGTTAATTTTAGCATTGTCTTTAGAAACACTCAGGATAAATCTAAATGTCACCTGATGTCTACTGTTATCTTTTTACTTCTCACGGAAAGCATTTAGGTCTAAGGAACTATGACTTCACTGTTTTTAAGCCAAGTATTTCCAAATTTTCTGTCTCTTGCAAACCTGCATAAACAACATACTGACTCTGCTTAAAAATCTTACTTGGTGGATTTTCTTGATATATATCTGTATATGAAGTGTATACCACCATATTTATTATGTCCTAAACAATATATTATCTTCCCTGGACGTAATTGCATTTTTTTACTTATATAGGATGTAAGCGAAGTAATATGTTCCATTACCCTGTGGAGGTTGTGGCTCATCTGAGAGATACAAACAGACTCTTTTCTTAACCCTGCAAAGGTCACAGTCAAAAAAATTACAGCCTAGGTCACATGTATCAAATATTACACACCCTTACAAAACACATATTATAGCCAAATGGATGGCTTAGACATTATGAGTTAACATTAGTCACACACAAACATGTAGCTAGTCATGACCTTGAACCTATGCACCTGACATGTAGCAATATTTAACATTATCCATTAGGAAATAATTAACTGCTTTTGTGACATTGCAGTTAACTCTCAAATTGGAGGCATCTGAAATATATGTGTGATAGTTGGATTTTCTAGCCCCTATATAACATTCTCCATTTAGAGATCTCCAAACAATGATTTACTGATGTCTATAATTTATTATTAGAAAAATTTGGAAGTACAGGAATAGCTGCTAGTCAGTGTCCAAATGACTCATGATGAAGTGAAATACTAAATAAATATATTTAGTACTAAATACTAAATACTAAATACTAAATAAATATATTTTGGAACTATCTGTATCAAATAGATAATATGTCATCTTTACTTTCAAAAAATTGTTCTTTAAATAGTTATTCAGTGAGGTGGTCAGTCTACATATTTGTGGCCAAGTAAAAACCAGAAAAGTGTAAAAGGGCTGCCAAAGTCAATAGGACATCACTAAATAACAGAGCTGTTGCTACTGAGACAGATGATAGAAAGTTCAAGAACTTGTGGATGGGGGCAATGTTTTGTCAACTAAAATTATAAAAACATAAAAGAGATTCAGAACACTGCCTAAGGGCATAGAATGTAAAACCAAATTCCAGGGAAAGGCAGGGAACTGTACCTGCTGACCTAGTGACTATAAGAAAAACTTAGCAAAATCATCCTGGGAGAATTCTTGCCCCCATCTCAAGCTTAAACTGATAAGCACTTTTCTCAGACTCCAGTGTTTTAAATTAGTAATGTCAGCCTACTAAGATATTAGGAAGAAGACTTACATGAGATTACTTCACTGAGAACTTTCTGGAGCACTGGGCAGCCAGATAAATATGAATAAATGTAATAATAAAGCCCAGGGCATTAATATTTTACATTACATTTAGAATAATTTGTATATATTATTTAAAGTACTTTTCATGTTCAAAATCATCTCATTAGTTTTATGATATCCATCTATGAGAAATTATGATTAAGTTTGAGAAATGAACTGAAATATTCATGGGAATTCAGTTCTCAACTTTTATTAATTTATTTATTAGATTAATAATTTTCTTTATGTTTAAAAATAAAACTATATTAAATTTATAAATTCAATTTAATATGCTTAAGAGAATGTGCCTTTCTAAGTTTATAAGTGGGAACCACTAGTTAGGGGACATCATGTTAATGATTGATTAACATCAACACTAGTTGGGTTAATCAATCATTAATTTTAAAATAAAGTAAAAGAGATTTCTCTCATTTGTATTTAAGTATTCCTTATAAATTTTAAAATGTTACATAAACTAAAAGGTTTAAGAAAAACTGTTTTTAGTGAAATTGAGTATTAATTTGAAACCTCCAAACATTAAAACTCATGTTAACATGCCACAACCCATAACATAAATTTGTGTATAACACAATTACCTCTACTCTTCATCATATATGGAGGGAGGGTCAAGGAAAATGAAGTCAGGCAGAGAAACAGCAAGCAACCGTGTGTTCTGTTAGCTTGTGGAATCAAGCATATCTTGGCAGTAATCTGAAACTAGGACTCAAAGATAGGACCATCTCTTTAAAAACCTTCCAATATATTTTAAGAGAAGGCTATCACATGGATCTTAAGTAAACCCTTGGTTTTCATTATGATACAAATTCAGTTGGTGGCAGCCTACCAAGTACATAAGACAAGGAGGGTAAAACCTCCAATCAATCATCTGACCTGTGGAGCAGTGTGTGGTTGTTGAAACAAATTTTGAAAATAAGAGTAGACTTGCCCTTCAATGCTCTTGCTCGGATATATCTTCATAATCTTTGCAATGGTGAGCCTCAGGAAAAATTCAGCAGTGTCCCATTGGCTTTCTCCCTAAGAAGCTCACAGCAGTGAACAGTATTTAAGATGACTGGTAAGCTCTTGAAAAAACTTCATGGAATTTTAGGTGGCTCCGTGGCACAATGGCTAGTGCATTGGACTTCTAATTAAAAAACTTCATGGAATTTTAATAACAAATTTGGGTTGGAAAAATTCACATTTTGAAGTGCTTATGTTTCTATGTGGCAATAATTTAAACTAGTATTTTTATAAAATCCTCAAGACAAAAGAGTTAACACTGGGTATATTAGTGGAATGAGTTGAATTTTAGTACTATGAAGCAATATTAAACCAAGCAAAAATTAAAGGCATTTCTACACAAAAGTATAAATTTCTGCATTGGCAGATAAGCCTCTGATTTGGGGCAGAGTGGTCCATTTGTCAAAGAATCAAAAACTGTATATTCCTTGAAGGCATAGAAAATTTATAACATCAAAAACATATTCTAATTACCTAATATTGTGCTAAGACCTTTTAAATCTTTGGTAAGATCTTGTGATTGGTGAACTGGAATAAATCATAACTTTCACAACCTCTGTATCAATGATTTTTAGTTGAATAGGTTTGCCCATCTTACTGTCAAATTTGTATGTAACAGAATAGAATCAGAAAGTAGGACTCTTTTGGTTTTTAGTACTTCAAAGGAAGAATCGATCCACCAATTCCAAGTCCAAGAAGTAATCAATAACCAACTACTATGTAGATATTATCTGTCATCTATCTATCTCTCTATCATCTATCTTAACTCTAAAATATGTATTTTATGACTTTTAAAAAATATATACAGATGTTTAATTTTATGGCATGAAAATGAAGAAATAATCCCTACCTTTAGGGCACTAGAGCCCCTGGAGGAGACAGGTCCATAGTTGGTGGTATGACAGAGGAGTAGGTATGCACTTTGTGGTACACAGGTTACAAAACTAATATGAGGTAACAGTTGCTGAGGGCTTTGATAAGTTAAGCACATGAACATTAAACCTAACAGTACAAGTTAGGATGAATGCTTTAAATTAAGACATAACAAAGGAGAATTTTTACTTTTCTCTATACTTTATTCCACATTTCTGATGAGTTGTGTGTTGCACAATTTTCTCAGAATATCTAGATCCATATAAAATCATTCAAATTGTCTTTCTCCCTGCACAAATTGGCTATCCTCACTGAACAAAAAAAGAAGAAATTTGTCATTCTGAAATCATGAGAATTCCAATAGAAACTTCAATGCCCTCAGTAAGGAAAGCAAATCTACCTGTAGTCATGATGGTCAATTAATGGTATTGAGCACAGGGAGGTACCAAACACTGAATGTAACTTGGTTAATATTATGCCACAATGACAATAAATGAATAAGTCTATTTTATCATCAACAACTTAAGTAGAATCAAAGTCCTAGCACACATTCATGTATTGGTTAATGAGAACGTTTTCTCTGAACCCAGTGGTAATATTCATACATTGGCTTCTGTAACATGGATTTATGGGATACTTACAATGCCACAGGTACTGTACCAGGAGTGGGGGAGGCAGATATGAATATCTGTCTTAGAATCTGTTCTGTCTTAGAACAGATAGAGTATCTGTCTTAATCAAACTTATTTTCTAGTGTGAGAGAAAACACTAAGTAGGGTAAATACGTAAAATATCTAGTTAGTAAGAAGTGCTATGGAAAAACAAAACAGTGTGCAGTGGTTCAAAATGGATCAAAGACTTAAACATAAGATCTCAATACTAAATTACCTAGAAGAAATCATAGGCACTAAATTCATGGACCTTGTTTATAGAGAAGTTTTTATGAATTTGACCCCAAAGGCATGGGAAATAAAAGCAAAACTAAATGAATGGGGCTACGAATGGGACTATATCAAACTGAAAGGCTTCTGCACAACAGCAACAGAAAGGAACCAACACAATGAGAAATGATAGTTGCCAACAGCAGCTCTGACAGGGGTCAACATCCAAAACACATAAAGAATTCATACAACTCAACACCAAACAAACAATCCAATTAAAAAAATGGCAGAGGACCAGAATAGACACTTCTCCAAAGAAGACTTACAAATGGCCAACCGATACATGATAAAACGTCAACGTCACTAGCTGTTAGGAATATGCAAATCAGAACTACAATGAGCTACCACCTCACACCTGTTAGAATGGTTATTATGAACAAGACAGGTAGTAACAAGGGTTGGGGAGGTTGTGGAGAAAAAGGAACCCTCCTTCACTGCTGCTGGGAATGTAAACTAGGACAGCCATGACAGAAAACAGCATGGTTAGTACCCAAGATGTTGGCAGAGTAGGCGGAAGCTACACTCTCCCCCTCCCTGGACCAAACTGGAATTACAACTTAATTATGGAAAAATCATCCTGGAAAACCAACTGAACACCAGCTGGAGAGAAGCCTTATAACCAAGGACTTACGGAAGACACCACTTCACCACCACATGACTGGTAGCAAGTGCAGAGGTGCACAAGGGCTGGCTGGGCTCCCATGGATGGCAGCTGAAGTCCTGGAGGGATATTTCAGTGGCCGGGAGAAGCGTGGAGTCTAAACCCAAAGCTAGGCTCCCCAGCCTGTAGCACCAGAACGGGAAGGGAACCCAAGTAATACCTGTTTGCGAAAGCAATGGGGTTTCTGTCTGCTGGGGAAAGACAGCTAGAGACATACAGAGACTCTTAAAGGGCCAATGCACAGAATTTCATCTGTGGCTAGTTTTCCTGGACAGATCACACTAGGGACACATGAGAATCGCGTTGATGGCTGTGGGGAGAGAGCTGAAGGGTCAGCCACAAGGATCCCTGTGCTGAGTCATTCCCATACTGCAGAAGCCGTCCTTCTCAGGCAGAGCATTCCCCTCCACGTGGCATCATCCTGGGGGGAAGCGATAGCCCCACCCACAGGAATCCCTGTCACCCCACCCTGTTTTCCTTAAGTTCTGCAAAGGAATATAACTGGAGGCAATTTCAGTGTTTAAGATTAAAAGAAAACCTCCAGGTGTAGGCAGTTATCTGGGAACTCTGAGGCATCAGTTGACCCTCCCCTGGGCCCAGTGTTGGTAAAAGTCGGTCTGGTCTTGGTGTACAGCCTGGTTCTTTCTGCACACAAACAGCCCCAGACGAGGGAGACAAAAGCTGTGGATTGCTGATAGTTCCAAAGGATGTTCAGGGCTGTTCACAGGCAGCATCCAACATAGATCTGCACCTGACTCTTTGCAGATCTACCTAATACATAGAAATAAACACCAAGAGGCAGTATCACTAATGAACATAGATGCTAAAATCCTCAACAAAATGTTAGCAAACTGAATACAGAAATACATCAAAAAGATCATCCACCATGATCAAGTGGGATTTATTCCAAGAATGCAAGTTTGGTATATGACATTTGCAAATCAATAAATGTGATTCACCACATGAACAAAATGAAGGATAAAAACCACATGATCATATCAATAGATGCAGAAAAAGCATTTGATAAAATCCAGCACCCATTTGTGATAAAATCTCTCAGCCTGATAGGAATAGAGGGAATATACCTAAACATAATAAAGATGATATATGACAAACCCACTGCTGTACATAGAGAACCCTAAAGGTTCCACCCAGAAACTACTAGAACTGACAAATGAATTCAGCAAAGTAGCAGGATACAAAATTAGTATCCAGAAATCAGTTGCATTTTTATATGCCAATAGTGAACTATCAAAAAGGGAAATTAAGAAATCAATCCCATTCACAATTCCTTCAAAAAGAATAAAATACCTAGGAATAAATCCAACCAAAGATGAAAAAGACTTGTGCTTGGAAAATTATAAGACACTGAAGAAAGAAATTGAAGAAGATACAAATAAATGGAAACACATACCATGTTCATGGATAGAAAGAATTTACATCATTAAAATGTTCATACTACCCAGAGCAATCTATAGATTCAGCACAATCTGTATCGAGGTAAAATGATGTATTTCATAGAACTAAAACAAATGTTTCAAAAATTTATATGGAGCCACAAAAGGCCCCACATAGCAACAATGATCCTGAGGGAAAAAAAAACAACAAAGTTGGAGGAATCATACTAGCTAATATCAAGCTATACTATAAGGCCATAGTAATCAAAACAGCATGGTACTGGCATAAAAACAGACACACAGATCAATGGAAGAGAATAGAGCACCCAGAAATAAACCCACACCTTTATAGTCAATTAATATTTGACAGAGGAAGCAAGCACATACAATGGGCTAAAAATAGTTTATTCAATAAATGATGTTGGGAAAATTAGACAGATACATGCAGAGAAATGAAACTAGACCACCTTCTTATGCCACACACAAGAATAAATTCAAAATGGATTAAAGACTTAAATGTTACACTTGAAACCGTAAAAATCCTAGTAGAAAACATAGGCCGTAAAATCTCAGATATTGCTCATTTTATGTGCTCATTTAATGTGTGTGTTTAATATATTTTGTAAATTGAAATTAACTAGAAATAATGATTCAAGGTTACAATTAAATGTGAATTCTGTCTGTTATTGGTAATCTCTGTCTAAGAAAGAAAAACTTAAATGCCTTTATTATTGAGGTTCAAATGTTTCCGTAGCAGGAAAACAGTTTGATAGCTGCATGTCTTTTTTAAACATCTTCTTGGTCACGTGTATGCACTAACAGAAAAGAGGTGAAGAAGAGCTCTGTACAGTAGAGTGTCCCGGGGATGACTGACTTACCCCTGCTTCTTCTGGCATTGATTAACAACAGGGTGATGTGCATCTATCAGATATCATTCAAGATAACATCCTGAGAGTTATGAAGTCCCAAACTTTGTGCTTTGGAGGGGTGTATTTTATAGCCATCTTTGCAGTTTATTTACAGTGTGCTTAACTCAGTGGGTGAAGCTTGAAGTCCACTGGAATAGTAAATGTAGATGCCCTCAATACTTCTCTCAGGGCTATTCAATGAAATGTCTTTGTTTCTTATAAAATATTTAAAATTATTTAGATCTAAAATCGCAATGCTGTATTCCTAATCCCCATATCAGTAGTATTTGAACAAGATTAAAACCACTTTCCTGAAAAGATTCGTGCATACGAGTCCTTTCTATATGTCCCTTTCATTGTTGGGTGGGGCTGATCGCCATTTGTGCTGTTTAGTAACGTTTTATAGGATTGATTCGAAGGTGAAGAATGCCTCTTACCCATGAAAAAGTAAAGGCTTTTTTCCCATGGCTGATACTCAGCAGAAACTTAAGGTTGGAGAACGGGGTGTTGTATCTAGTTCTTCTACTCAGTTGTTCCATGACTTTGAACAAGTCACTTAGATGAATCTGTTTCCTCAGACTTAAAAATACAGTCAAGATAACAATACACATTAAAGGACTATTGAAATGACACTCTCCATTATTATAAACAAGGTTTGTAATTATTAGTTATTAAGTGCTTATTATTAATTATTAGTGTAATTATTATGTATTAATTAGTATTTATTAAGTACAGCTACAATGCAATATCATAAGTACCATACAAATGTAATGTATTGTTGAAATTACTACTTTGGGAGGATGGAGAGGGTCAAACACATATAAGATTATTAGCTGCAAACTTACTCCCCAAAACTTGCAGACAAAGATTTGAAACACTGGCCATGCAGGGAAATGAACAGTTCACTTGTCCGTGTTTCTCCTAGCCCGCAAATTCTCCGAGGGCTGCCGCGGTGTTCACTCCGATCACTATTCTGACCTGGTGTGTGGTGCGAAGACGAGCGTGAAATACACAAACGTGCACCTGCACACACGCGTTTTGTATACATTAGTTGACTCAGACGATTGCATGCACACACGAAAGAGGAAAACCTTTCCTTTCTCTGTGCAGATATAGGGGTGAAAAATAAGGGAATGAGGTTGGGGATGAGGGTATAGGTCAAAAATCAGGACCGATTGGTAGAACCAAGAGGAAATTAGTAAACCTAACTTTTAAAAAACTAGTGCAAAAACAGAAATATTTATGTTAATAATAGAGATTTCTTTGAAATGAGACATGTCCAACCAGGGCCGGAGCCGGGCGGCCACCAGTCATGCTACATCAGAAGGACTTACCTTCTGATTGGTAAGGTCTGGTCAGGAGGCTGTTCAGGTAACACTGATGGTCCTTTCCAGTAGTCAGTGGTATCTCAAACCACAATTTTAAAAACTGCTTTAAATATAAGATAATTAAGATTCTTGAAAAGTTATTTGATCAATTTAGTTCCTATAATTGATCGTGTATACCAATGCAAAAGAACATTTTCTACGCCTGAACATTATGTGTGACTTACCATGGCATGAAGCCAGGAGCGGACTGGACTGTTAGGAGAACAAGTACTACCCCCCTTCTATGGGAAGTAGTCTTGTTTGCTGTTTCTTTAGTGAAATAATGCTTTGCAACAAGCATTTCGCTGCCTATCAGCTGGAACTGCAACTAAGTATTTTGTTGGACAATTGTCAGGAAGCAAGGATTTTATGAACCTGACATTTCTTGACCCTAATCTTTCAAAAGATCTCAAAAAATGCCCTTTGCCATCACAAGTATTCTGGAGATAAAAGTGAGAGCTGGCTGACAACAATCTAGACTAACAGCCATTAGTTCTAAGTGCTGAGTAATGGAGCATAACATTTTTTCATCAGGAACATCCAGGAGAAGTGGCCCTTAAAATTTCTGCAGCATAAAATACTGTCAATGAGCAATCACCATGTGATAGATAAGCAAAATGGGCACAAAGTGGCTGCTTTTTATTGTTGAAGTCTGCTCAGATTTCAGAGGGCGTGACACTGTCTTTTCATGTAGGAATGAACTTTTATATAAATGTGAGGGTTAACACGTAAAGTCACACTACGCAAATACAGTCCCGGTGAAATGCTTCAGTTAAGTGCACTGTTAAAAACCACAGAGTCATGAAATGAGAGAGTGAGAGGAACTTTAGAGATCAACGCTTTTTATCTCGTATTTCAGTATGTAGCCGAGATTGACTAAGAAGCTTTCGTAAGATCATGCAGTAACTTATAAACAGGTCGATTTGTCCTTAGTCCAATAGGCCTCTAACTATTATATAGAAATATTCATGAAAAGGTTAATATGGCAATTAAACATCTAAAATGATGAAGTGATGTATTTCAGTATAGCAGGGCAAAGTGGCCTTGCACACTTAACTACTCTCCCCACAATCCTTTCAACTACCCCCAAACCATAAGGACCTAATGACACCACATTAGAAACAGAGGATGGGTGCCAGCTACATGCCAGAAATTTCGTGGACTCTGGAAAATGTAGTGCAAGTGAGATCAGAACGAAGGAAGCTGACCAGCAGTTAAGACACCATGGACAATGTCAAAGTTAGATATAATACCCAGCAGAAACTAATGCTGCCAAGTTCAGAAGGTAGGTGCTCGGTGGCAAGGGCAATAGATGAGACGTAAACAGTGATCCTTCCAGCTCTCCTGAGAGCAGCATTCCAGTGCTGGCCCACAGTGTCAGCCAGGGTGGGCACTTCAGCGTGCCCTTACTGGGGGATGCAGCGCTCTGTGTTTGGGTGTGGGGGGAGGGGGAGCACCGGCCACTGTCAGGCCTGGTCTCACAGAAGAAAGGCAGTGCTGCAGGTACTTGGGTTCCTCACAACCAGTGCAGAGAGGACAACTCCGGTGCAACGCCTCAGTGCTTCCCCCAGCCAAGTCTCATATTTTCACTAACCACAAAAAAGTGAATTTGTCATCTGACCTCACATTATCATAATCTAAACGTTTCCATTCTCTCGTTTTCTGGGACCCAAGAGTTTAAATAGAGATTCAGACAATCTGATAGAAACCGCATCATTACCATAAACATATGCTATTGTGCCGTTCAAAGTAAGAGACTTCGTGTAGTTCTAATCTGTCTTGGAAAAATTACAAAATCATAATTACTTTAAAAAGTCAAAAGAAAATACAAAAGTCTGTATTTAAAAATAAAAAATAAAAAAAAGATCTCAGTGGAAGCAGGCACTGAGATCTGTCACATGGCCAGGGGAAGCTGGAACTCCAGCCTTGTAATGCCCGTGGTCCATCCTCACACACAGGGAAGGAGGGTCTGCAGTTGACCCCCCAAGAATCTATTCTGTGTTGGGTCAGAGACTTAGAGTATGTTATCTATAAGACTCAAATTTTTAACATAATATGAGGAAATTAAATACAAAGGGGTAAAAACAAGAAAGAGAACTTCAAGCTATAAATATTTCTAGGCCTCCCTTTTTTGGAGTTGTTCAGTATAAAGGTGGATGTATTATTACCTCTCTTAACAGAATACCATTTAGGTATCCGGTCGCCTAATGAACTCCCTTTATTTGATTCCTTAATAACAGACTTCTCATCATAACAGTGTAGCTTTGCCTGTAGTGAAAAGAAGTAGCTACTCACATCCATACAACTCTTTTTGTTTTATATATTCTTACAAAGCATTATTCTTCTAACTTGGTCTTCTGATCTTATAGGCTGGAGGAAGGGATGAGAACAGATATGCATCAATAAAGAGTGAATGAGCATAAATATTAATGTATGATAAAGAACTTAATGCCCAAATAATTAAATTGGATAAAAAGCTTTATTATGGATACCTGTGTTTTTGTAAACACTTATGCATATATAGCATAGCATTGCAATAGGAAAAGCAAAAGGCATTCTTAGGGAAAGACTTTAACACACACCCTTCAGTCATCTGCAACAATTTAAACAAAATGAAAAAACAGAGTGTATGTAAATACACTCTAACTTTTTTAGAGGAAAGAAATTTTAAAGCAAAATAAAAAAAACAAATTTTTTTACCTTTGATAAATCAAGTATATGATCCAGTAACTATAACATGAGACTAGAAAATAAGTCAACTGAATTTAAGAGAAATAAACTGATCTGTATGTATGAACTAAGGACATAGTTCAATAACATAATATTTAGTAAAAGAAGCAAGTGGCAAATATGTTGTCATTTCTGTAAATATAAAACACAAAATTATACATGTTTATGGATAACTTTGCTATGAAAATGTGCCGAGTAAGATCGGAAGTACATACACCACGTCCACAGTACTCAGACAAGTGTGATCCAAATGAAGACAGAAGTCTAGGAAAGGTTCGCTACATTTTATAATGTTCTAAATGGAAGAGGGGCATATGCTTCATACATTTATGTACATTTATACGTGTGTCCAGCTATATAACATATCACATTATACGTAGAAATTGTATAGTTTGTTTCAGACAGAGAGACAATGATTAACGTTGTAGTCTCTGCAACTAGACTTGCTGAGTGTGAATCGCTCTTCCTCTAGCTGTGTGGTTTTGGGCAAGTTACCTAACTGCTTGGAAATTCTCTTTTCTCATTTTAAAATTCTTTTTTATTTATTTACTTATTTATTTTTTTAATTTTAAAAGTTCTGCTCTCATTTTTATTTTCTACCTGAGCAAATATGCAAGGTGGTCACATGAGCATTCTTTGAAAAACCCACCATTTATTTTTCTTTCTGAGTTTGCTTTGACTCTCCTTTTTTTTTTGCCTTAAACACTTCTAATTGATTCTCCTTCTCCTTGGGCCAGCTTTATGCCACTTTCCAAATAACAGTAGTATTAAATTCATAGCCTATTGTGATGATTAATTTCTATACAGTATTTAAATGTTTAAAGCAGTGACTGGAATACAGCAATCCATGGATATGAAATACAGTCATCTTTGTAACAGAAGTACCAGAGGAAAATACAGTCAATATAGACAGTGGTTAATTCTGGTCTGTGAAGGACTACTGTGTGCTAACTTGCAGTATTGTTCACAGAGCTTTATTGCCCTTCTCTTGGAGAGGATTAGACTTCATCTCGTTGACATCTGTCTTCACCCAGCAACTTGCTTTGGTCAATGAAATGTGAGGGGAATTAGCATGAGTTTTCTGAGCAGAATCTTGAAAACCCAGTATGTGGTTCACATTTTTTCCCTTTTTTCCTATGTCTATGATCATGGAAACTTGTAGAAATAAAGCTTCCATCAGCCTGGAACCCAGTGTCACTATGATGAGAAAAACTCCCAGGCCAATCTACACTGGATATGTAGCTCCTGTGAAATGTAAGCCTTTTGTGTTTAAGTCGCTGAGATTTTGTTTTATTAGCAATTGTAGCATGTCCTTACAGAGGCAAAGGTATTCAGAGTGTACTTCTATGAAGGTTTAAAGTGTAATAAATTTAGGGGAGTAGTGTGTTGGTCCTAAATGGATGTAACTCTCACGTATTTTTTTTTTTTTACCCGCAATCCTGATTAAGTATCAGGCTTATCAGACATGAGTTGGGCACTTTGGATACAAAGAAAAACCTTTTAGTTTATGTTTTCAATCTGTGGATAATATATGGGGAAAGTAGTTATGCCTAAAATAAATAGATCAAAATATATTTTATAACAGATATTAAGTGTATTTTTTCAGTGGTCTGTGCTATTTTCTTAGGATTGAACAATAAAGACAATGGGTGAAAGGTGCAGAGGACAGACCATCTAATGGACTTCCCTGGTGGGTGGTCCCCAAGCTGGTTCTGCAAATCTTAGCCCATTGTGTACCCCCTAACAAGAGTATTTATAAAGAGGAGGCCAGAAGACTGAGGAGAGGAAATTGATGAGGTTTTCCTTGATGAGAATTGTTAGCAAATTGCACTCTTTTCCTTTCCCTCAAACTACTTCCCCCACCCCCTCAAGACCAGTGAAAGCTGCACCCAAACACCAGCTTACAGAGCCTGACAGAAACCCCTGCGGTCTAGGGATAGCAACCAGATAGTCAGAAAACCTCGCTGGGAGAGGCTGGCTGAAGTGTTTTGCATTGCAGAGCAAAGAGAACCACATGATAGAAGCAGTCTGTAATTCCAGAGTTTAGAAAGACAAAGGGAGAGGCATAAGTTTGCATGTGGGAGAAGTTCATTTCATGGGAGGTAGCAGAAATGTAGGCATCGTGAAGACCCTAATGCCAGAGGGGTTGCCCTGCCAGGGTGAGGTGCCTCTGAGTGTCCACCAGGGGGCGCTCTGCTCCTGCTAAGTAAAGGTGCAGTGGGAAGTGACCTCCACAGTAGGCCATCCCAAAAGAATAGGCCACAGCAGATCGGAATATGCCACCTCGAAATATCCCACTTCGTTAAAAAAAAAAGGTCATTTTAAGCTGAAGACATTTGAGATTCAACAAATACAAAAAAAGAAAAAAACTGAAAAGCTTTCTCGGAGCTCCCATTACCTGACTAAAACAGCGGCTTTGGGTAACAGGACTGCCAAAAATTCTTCATTAGCACAGACCTACGGCTAGAAGGCAGCAAATGAATGAAACCTTCTCCAAACTCCTTCTCCAGAGGAGTTTTATGGCTCTGCAGGAGATGGAAAGACCACGGGCCCCTATATAGACAAACATTATCACGAACTTTATTCCCTCTTTTTTCTCCTGAGAACCTATTATCTTCCCCAAAAGTCATTTGTTTTCCCATAAGTGACCTGTCTCCCTTTCCCAATCATCTACTGCATTAAGTATATAAACGCAAGCTCTAACCACCATTGGACTTACTTACCCCCATGTCTCCCCTGCATGTGTTCACTCTGCAAGCATAAACCCTGTTTTCTCTTCTCCCGCAAATGTCTCTTGTCGATTTAATTTGCAGGGCCCCAGCCACTACACATCCCGAGAATAAAGAGGCAGGACTGGTATGTCTGCCACACAAGCCCCAACCAAGAAATACTTGGCCTTTTCTGCAAATCCTCCTCATTCCTGGGCCTGACCTTAAAGTGTTCAGCTAGTGAGTAGGTGAGGATGAAGTAAAAGAAAGGAGAAAACTGCAAGTGCCTCTTCCTACCCGTCTTCAAGTGTGAAGAACATTGGGCCAAGCGTGGGGTCGGGGGCAGGAACAGGGAATTGAAATGCATTTTTATACTAGGCTAGATTGGCTTTTATTTCTTTTCTTTTGAAGAAATTGTTCACATAATGTAAACAATTCTGAGTATATGGCCAGGTAACTTTTTATGTATCTCTCTATATATGTAATCATCAGGCAGAGCTTCTGCGTAACTAACTACTCTCCTGGCCTCTTTCACTTAGATGGTTAACTCTCCTTGACCTTCACATACGTGGAATTATACAGTATGAAATCCTTTGTGTGAAACATTCTTTCGCTCACTATCAGGTCTATGGCTGTCATCCATCCAGGATGTTGTAGTGGCGCTACAGTTTTTCTGTTGTGTACACTTCCTGTGTAAATGTGTCACCGTTGTTATCCATCGCACTGTGCACGAACATGTTGTTTCCAGGACCTGACTGTTACAAATAAAACTGCCCGTGAGCATATTTGTACAACTGCTTCTCTCAGGTACCTACCTAGGAGACTTAGTGGGTCAGAGAAGACTACATTTAACACCAGATCCTGTGAACAGGCTTCCTAACCTCCAGGTGTGGACAAATGATGAAAGAAAGAGAATGTGAAAGTAGATAAAACAAGTAGCTACTATTTACTTGTACCCCATCAAGTCCAAAGAATTCAATAAGCAAATTACAATAATATAACAAATCTCATAGGAAATTTGCAAATAAGTAGCTATATATTTGAAAACGAGGAAGAAAATATTATAACATGAGTCCTGATAAGGGTAAAGTTTAACTGCCTTTTGAGGTGTAAATAGGCATTCAACAGGAAGAAAGGAGAGAAAAAACAACTAAACTGTAAGAGAAATATATTTCATGAAGTAGAACATAGGGATGCAGAAGGAAAATATGGGCAGTGTAATCAGTAGTGGCAGTGTAAAGGGTAGAAGAGCCTCCCCTCGTGGCTGGGACACTGATGGTCAGTCAAAGCGAAGACTGAGGCCACGGTCAGCTCCAGCCTCCCGTGCCCTGTCATACTTCCCCAGCTATAAGCGTACTCTAACACGTTGGCACAACCTGCGTTTCTAGCAAATCTTAAAGCAAAGCCAGTTGCACTCGGTATTATCCAAGAATAGAAGATATAAAAGCTTAATTTAGGGAAAAAAATGTCTAAATAATTTTAATCTCCATTTTTTTAAATACTTACTCTGTGCCAAGCACACTTGAAAACATTTGGAATACAAGGATGAATGAAGGAGGCCAAATCTCTACCCCTATGGGTTTTCCATTATCATGAGGAAAACTGAGAGTAAATACATTCAGAAAGAAGTATATGATATAGGGTTAGGTTGTGGTAGGGACAATGAGGAAAAAATAAAACCTGGTTGAAGAGAGTGATTGATGAGGTGAGGTGGGGGAGCATCATAGAGAGAGGGTTCATAGGTGAAAGAAATGACAAAAGACATATGCCAATATTTGGGGGAATAGAAAATAGTCAGTCAGAAGCCCAAAGGCTGCAAGAGCTAGGAGAGTTCAATAGATAGCAAGAAAAATGGTGCAGAAGTGAGAGTGAAGGAAAACTGGTATGCAGTGAATGCAGAAGATAACCAGGACCTGGATCACCTGGGGCCTGGCAGATCCTGGCGAAGACTCTGGGTTTGTTCTCCACCTGATGGAAATCCATTGTAAAATCTGAGCAGAAATCCCTGGCTGCTGTTGCTCAGTGGATTGAGCGCTGGCCTGCGAACCCAGGGTTCGGGGGTTTGATTCCCATTGAGGGCACAGGCCTGGGTTGTGGGCCAAGTCCCCGGTTGCCTCGATGTCACTCTCACTCATCGATGTTTATCTCCCTGTCTTTCTCCCTCCATTCTCCTCTCTCTAAAAGTAAATAAATAAAATCTTTAAAACTGAAAAAAAATCTGAGCAGAAAACAATGTGATCAGATGTTTTCAGAAAAATAAGTGTGGCTCCTGTTCAGAAAATAGCCTGGGGTTGGGGTGGTAAAGAAATAATAATGGAGGTAAAGAGACAAGTCAGAAGTTTTCCTTGTCATTTAGGAGTGAGATAATGGAAACGTATTCTGGCCTGGTAGCTACAAAAAAATAATTAGAACTCAATTTAGGATGTATTGTGAAAAAGAGAGTACAGGCTTGACTAATGGACTGGATGTGGGGTGTGTGAGAAATAGCGAATCCAGGCTGACTCCTAAATTTGGGGGCTAAGCAATTGGGTGATCAGAGATATTTCTACTAAGGTTGGAAGTGAGGGGAAGCATCAGATTTGGGACTAAGAGGAATTAAGTTTTCTGTTTGGACATAAAATCTAGGTGTCTATGAGACATCCCAGTGAAGGTGCTGATTTTGCAGTTAGGAATCTAAAGCTGGAATTTGAGGGGCAGTCAGGGCTGGGTTGTCAGTTAGAAAACAATCAGCGTTTGGTTAATATTTAAAGCTGTGGCACTGGGTGGAATTATCTGGAGGAAGTGTGGAGTTGGAGAACTGTCCATATTCAGAAAGCGCGGCAATCCGAGTGGTTCAGGGTAAAGGCGGAAGACAAACTGAAGGCCCTGCAGCCACAAAGAGAAGGCACAGGGAGTCCGGCGCGTGGTCCCTTGTTGACGGAATGCGTGAGGCAGTGAGGGGAATAGTTAAGCGCTCGGGATGTGAGGACAGACAGAACTGCATTCTCATAGGTCACTACATTCAGGACAGTGATGTTAGAAAAATAAATAAGCTTTCTAAATGTGTTTGCCCACCAGCAAAATCTCATCATTCTTAGCTCGTAGATTGAGGAACAAACGAGGACGGAATGTAATGCACCTGGCACAGGGCTTGGCAATTAGTACGTGCTCAAAAAATAAGTGTTTGGTTATAATACAACGATGAGTGTGTGGTATTTCCTTAATGTTTCCCTCATGTGCATTCAACTTTTAAACTTGTTTCAGTAAATGAGAGCAATTAAAGATCTTACTAGGAAAATGGGATGGGGCAAGGAAATTCATATTAGCTTGACAATATTTTAGGGATAACAGATAATAAAACTAAATTGGGACATGAGGGTTATAAATTCTTACCACAGAGGAAAGACATTCTGAGAATAGTATAATTTCATATCAGACATCAAGTGTTCAGTTAATTCTTTCATTAAAGCAGGGGTAAAAACCACTTGAAGAAAATGTTTTTGTGGCAACTTTACCTGTGAAATTTTAAGGAATTTGCACTCAGGAAATTTAGCATCATTTAATTTTTCCTTCATCCACAGTAATTACAATATTCTTGAGGGAGGATAAAATATAATGTTCTCCAGGAATGAACAGAAGGGAAGATAACACTTTGGGCCACACTGGAAGTGATCGTTTTTACATGCACTTTCGGAAGAGGTCCCATGCTGTGGACCAAAGTTGAAAGGGAATAACTATGTCTGGCATTAAATACCCACAAGCATATTTTACAACATACGTTGGTGCGTGCCTGCCAGACATGTAACAATGACAACAACATGTGAGTAGATTTTAAGATAATTCAAATGTGACTGACAAATAGCAACCAAATTGTTCACGATAATTTCAGGTACAAAAATGAAAAGAAGAGGAATTTTTCTTTTCAGTTAAAAATTATATATAGACATTATATATATGTAAAAACAGTGATGTGAAGCTGAGTGATAACGCATATTAGAATGAAATATAAGAAGCAATCAGCCCCAATCTTCTACTCAGCTGTGATGCACTCTGCTCCAGTTTCCGCCTCCCGGGTACGAGTCATCAAGCCCCTGGCAGAGGGCAAAGCGGTGTGAAGGCAGCAAACTCCTCTCTGGAAGCAGTGACTCTGGAAGCAGGAGTCCTCGTACTCCCCAGTTCTCAAGTGCAGACTCCCCATTCCCAGTTGACAGTAAGGGTGCCCAGTAGTAATTTTTGCTGCTGATTGGAAGTCCAAACCCATTATGTTCAAGATGATCTATCTTTGTCTTTGTGACCAATGTCAGTATTTTATCACACTTATGTACTCTCCTGGAAAAATGTGTGTATGGTACTGCCGTCTCTGACTTAAGGAGAGAATAGATACAGAACTGCCTTGTGCTTTGTGGGGCTCGCCTAAGGAACCGGCCCACTCTGGAGTGGGGACTGCCCCCAGTGTGTGGAGTGATTTCAGGGACTTTGAATGTCCTGTGGTTCCCAAATTGTCGGGGGCTGCCTGATTGGCCAAAATAGACCTTAATATCCTTTGTGTGAATTATGGACATGGTTGGCTAACTAAAAGCAAAACCACAGTGGAATGTGACTGAACACAGTTATAGCTTCTCCAGGGCATCAGCGTATGTAAATAAAGTTTCACCAGGCAAACAGGAGGAGAATGCCCTGTTGAGCTTGAGGCAGGATGAACGCTATAAGAATATTCGATACAAGGCAGCAAAGTCTCAGACTTTTCAGGTGTAAAATTCTCTTCTTCCTCCTTGTAGTGTATCTTTGGTGAAGGGGCACACAAGTAATGGTAAACAAGTTACATTTTAATAACCTCATTTGCTTCCAGGAGAAAGAAAGAAATTGGATGCGAGCACATGCCAGGTCCACTTTAGTCCAGATTTTTGTTATTAAGCTTTTAATACGTATAGTATATTCTCTGAATATAATTCTCCCAGGTAATAATTGATCCATGTTATCAAAAAAAGCTACAAATAATGAAACAACTTATGGTATATATAATTATAATATATACTACATAGCATATACTATATACAATCATAAATTTTAAATGTATTATAAGCACATACATATATGCATGTAAAAGGAATAAAAGAACATATGGTACATTAAAATTATAGGCCAGTGGGAGGTGAGATTGGGTGGTTTAATTTTTTCTATATTCTAATACCTTGAAATATAATGAATAAATTGTAAAATAACTTCTCTTGTTTAGAAACAGCACACAGGGGAGTAAAACTTGGAGAAGTAGTTACCATTTGGCAAGTGTTTATACTTCAAAGTGCACTCTGAGAAGGAAGAGCTCACATGAAAAGATGAACCAAGCTTGGCTCTTACAGAACACGAGCTTTAGTGTCCTCCTTGCCATGAAGCGAGGGTCGTGCGCACAGAGAAGCAATGGTCAGCTTCGGAAGCAGTATTTCAAATAACGTTTCAAAGCAAGCATTTCTAAGTCTTTTTCCAATGCTACTTTGTCAAAATAGAATGAAAACTATTCTTCAAACAGAAACACGTTTATAAAAAACACAATCAGCCTTGGCTCGTATGGCTTAGTTAGTTGGAGCATCATCCCATAACCGAAAAGTTGCGGGTTTGATTCCTGGTCAGGGCTAAGGCTTACGGGGCCTTAGATTTCAGGTTCGATTCCCAGTCCCTATACCTACTATGCCTGGTCCAGGTGTGTATGGAAGGTATCCATGTTTCTCTCTCTCCCTCCCTCCCTCTCTAAAAAGCAATGAAAAGAAAAAAAAATGTCCTCAGGTGAGGATAAAACAACAACAACAACAACAACACAATTTTCCTTAAGTTAGAATGTAAGGTTAGCTGCGCTGGCCATTGGAACGTGAAGAGATAGTGAAAGGATTACTATTTTTGACCTCATCTGCAGTTTCTGCAAAGCCTGCAACCTTCATTCACTGTGATCTGGCTGTTACTGAATCAGTGGGATAATTGGCCACGAGAGGGCAACCTCATCCAGTGAGACAAGATTTCCAGTGAGCTCCATAAATAGCACTAGAAAGGTCAAGCACAATATTGACCTAACTTGCTCTGTTTTCTGTGGTTTAAGCATTGCATTTGGAGCATATTAGATTTGACTCTGAGGATGTTAAATTCACATATGTAAAAAAAAGTTACAAATTTTATTTCAGCAGCCTGGGGCAATCCCAAACCCAAGTCTGGAAGTTACCAGCTCAGAAGCTAGCTGCCTCATATCTGAACATTTCTCTGAAAAAAGCTTCATGCCAGTGGTCACAAATCTGTCCTAGCAGGATACAAGTGACGAAAGTGCGACAAAATATAAGACACAACGCAAATATAAAAAGGTCAGTTACAGGAAAGACATTTGCTCAGATGTAGCAAAGCTAATGCTAATTTGCCTAAGCAACTTAATTGGCAATTGTGTGCTAACGCCGGCCAAATAGATCAGAGAAATCACATTAAGAAACTTAATTTACAGGCCTTTCTTATAAAAATGGGAACATGGAAGTGAGTGACTATTGAGCACAACTTGGAGTTATGGTTATAAGAACCTACATCTAGAATTAGCCATAGAATATTCTCTTAGAAAAAAAACACCTATTTCTCATTTATAATTCCTATTAGTTTTTTTCTTTTCACGTTTTCTTAGATGCAAAATCCTCAGCATAATTTTGAGAAAAATCAATTAACCCCTCGGAACCTCAGTTTCCTCAAATATATTTAATCTATACTCCCAAACCTCTTTTCAAGGGAATACTGAGGCCTTTGTCAGGGTGCATTTTGACAGTTCTTTTTTCCCTTCCTGCATACTTCCCACTTCAAAGACAGAATTTATGTCCTCTTTTTCCTCATATATCTCTGATCTACCTGCCTTCAAGTAAATTCTATATTCTTTCTTCCCCTCTCTGGCTTATTTTAATTATTATTAATTATTATTTTCAACTTAATCTATTTCTTCATATTATTTTCCCTCCACTAGGTCTTTCTAATTAACCCTGTGCATTTTCTGTACCATTGTGCAGAAAATAAAATAATTTTGTCCTTCGCAAAGGATGGCTATACCTGTCTAGCATTAAAATGAAGAAGTGTGACATGTTAAAATTATAAGCATTAACTCATCTGGCTGTACACAGACTTATTACTGCAAGGCTTTCAGTGCCTCTCCATTGTTGCTTATCTTGTTTTTGTCTCTGGAAATTTCTGGAGGAATCTCATAAACAAGGTATCATCCAGGACCAAAGGCTGCTGCTTTCTTCTGCAGACCCTGAAGGGCTGGTTCCTGCCGTCCCCCAGCCCGTAGTAGGGCTACCTCTGACTTGCCTTTGTAGCTGCCACCCATCTGAGAATGACCTCTGCCAGGCACCTCCCCTCATATACCATGACCCCCTGCTCCCAGAACAGGCTGGGTCTTATCATGAGGCGTTCCTGGTCCTCCCTTCAGTGTTCCAAAGTAACCTTGTTTTACCTGAAACATTCATGTGTGGAAGCTGCGGTAAGTTTCACACACAGGTGGGAAGAAGTGTGCAGTCAACCCTGCCCCTGCTCTCCCCACCCCCATGCACTCTGATCCTCCTCACCAGCTATGTATGTGCACGGCCTTCAGTCCCTGTGCTTTGTTCCAGTATCTTGCACTACCTGTGGCCTTCTTCAAAGGGCCGGCAACAGGAGAGAGCTTACGTCTCTCTGAGGCAGCCTGTAACCTAGACAGACTATTGTAAGAGTCTGACAGCCTGGTTCCTTTGCCTCAAAGTGGGGCAGATTCTGATCAATTGGATTGGCCAAAAACTTTGTGTGGTTTTTTTCTATAAAATAGAAGACACATTTTTCATTTTCACCAATAACTTTATTGATTTGGATATTTTGAGTATGTCAGCTATCTCCTGTGTGGTATAACATTGATTGTTCTCAATTAATGTCTCAATTTCATTGCTATCAACTTCAACTGGTCTACCTGAGTTTGGAGCATCATCCAGCAAGAAATCTCCAGCACAAAACTTAGCAAACCACTGTTGACATGTTCAGTCAGTCACAACACTTTCTCTGTACACTGCACAAATCTATTTTTGTATTTCAGTTATGTTTTTATCTTTCTTGAAATAACAAAGCATGTCACAAATGTTGTGTACTTTCCTCTGTTTTCACTATTAAAATGGCTATACAAAAGCTCACCAATTTGATTATATTTTAATGAACGCTGATATGACAGCTGTCAAAATACAATGTAACAAAATCGTTTTGAATGAAGACAGCTAAGGGCTGCTAAAGCCATCTTACAGAGAAAAACAAATGAACTTTTTGGCCAACTCAATAATGTATAGTCTAAAACTCCCCAAGAATCAGCCTAAGGCTGAGGAGTCGTCTAAAATTGCTCTACATTCCCCTCTCCTTTACATGCTTCACCTGGCCCTTAGGAAATCCCTTGTCCATGAAGCTGTGTCTCAGGATCTGCTGCTGGGAAGCCTACATAATATATTTGGTACCAAGAGTGCAGGGGTGGTTCACGAAGCCAGACTCTATGGATGGGGGTCCAGAGTTATGTCACCAGCTGAATGGCAAGAAAGGCCGTATACAACAGGTGGTTGTGGATCCTTGAGAGTCCCTGGCATGTTAGAGTATTGCAATCCCTAAGCTTGCACCTGTGGTCAACTAAAATGATTAAATGAGTTGAAATGTAGGTTGAAAATAGGTTGAAGTCCTAACTTCAGTGCCTCTAAATGTGACCTTATTTGGAAATAAGATCTTTATGAAGATCAAATTAAGATTCAGTCATTAGGGTGGGCCCTAATCCAATATAACTGATGTGCTTATGAAAAGGAGAAATTTGGACACAGACAGACACACATACAGGGGAAAATGAAGGGAGGGCAAAGAACACCTGAAGCTCCCAGAAGCTATGAGAAGCAGAGAACAGATTCTCCCAGAGCCCTCAGAAGCAGCCCTGCTGAGCCCTTGATTTTGGACTTCTAGCCTCCAGAACTGTGAGACAATAAATTTCTGGTGTACCCAGTTTGTGGTACTCCATGATGGCATCCTTAGCAAACTGACGGAAGGCAGTATTCCAGACTGTGCAGTTTCCTTTGGCCTTTGAGAGGTACAAAGTGAATGAATGGTAATTACAAAGACTGAGTGGGTTCCAAAATAGGCTGAAAACAGAAAATGAAAGGCTCAAGTTGGTTAACTTCAGGAACAGTGAGAAAGTCAGAAAACCCCTTCACATCCTTTAAACAGATGGCCTACTGCCAGAGATGGACCATGCTGAGAGAAGCTGAGAGCCAACCATTAGAGTTGTCCGTCTAAGAGAAGCTGAGTTTGCAGTCTAAGCAAGTGCCCTAGGCAGCAGTCATGGCTTCAATAAGGAAGAAGGAGGCCTTGAGACTTGGAATTAGAGCACATCAATAGATACCCTTTGGACACCTGAACCACAGGACCCCTGAGTGCTCTAGGCCTGCTGAAGGGCCCACATCCTCTTGCTAGAGTGCAGTAGCTCCCTTGGGCTAAGATTGTAACCAAGTATACAGTCTTCAAGCCTAGCAAGAAATTTGTTTTATGGCCCATATCCATTATTAGACCTTAAGCTGAATAAATTTACTGGCCTTCACCGTTCTATCTGTGAGAGAAGGAAATGAGTGACCCAAATTCTCACTCCATAATATTTGTGACCGTAGTTGAGCTACTGAATGAATTTGAGCCTCAATTTTCTTACCTGACAGAAAGTGGTTAATTACACTTACCATAATGTATGCAGCGCAAAATTACTTCACAAAGAGGATACTTGACAGTTATAATCTATTAGATCTTTCTAGCTCCAAATGTTCCAGATTGTAATAATAGATAAGTCTGCCACCTAGTAAAGAGTCCTGCCAAAGGTAGCCAGGCAAGGCATATGGAGGGAAGCATTCCCTTTTTTCTCTTTCTTTCCATCCATTGAGAGGGAGATAAAGTCAACAGCTGCTGAAACAAACAAGCGTGCTTAGTGAGTTGAATAATATCAAACTATTGCTCAAATGAAAAGAGCAGCTGGCTTTTTACCGAGGCGTCATTGTCATACACACCCTCACATTTGGGATCATTAGAAATTTACATGGGGTGAATAGCACTGAAAACTATATTTACTTTTCCATAAATCATCAGAAAAATGCTAGCACACTCTCAGTGAGAGGCGAGAAAAAAAGAAACACACACAAGCAGATGTGTATTTGTCATGTGAATGTGAGGGAATTTGCTGGAAATAAATTTAAGCTTTCCTGAGACAAAGAAGTGGCAGGCATTCAAAGTAAGACAGATGCTTAGAGGAAAATGGGGAAGTGTAGCAGAGAAAAATGGAATCCATTTAAAGGCATAAATTAGTTCAAATGTTTTAGATACAACTGATTACTCTTAGACCTGTTAAGAAGTACCACCTCGGGTTGTTAGCATTTCAGACCTACAACTAAGCACATAGCTCCAAATTTTACTAAGTTGATTCTCATATGATTGTAAATATTCAGTACAGAATGTTTGGAAAATGTAAAAAGTAAGAAAGATATATAACCTAATAATCTAGTGAAAATTAATTCATAATGTACTATAATTCCTTTTAGTATATTTTCTATACACTTTAATGTAGAGGATATCAAATAGTAGATAGTTTCAAATCTTGTCTATGTTATTTGACATCTCATGTCTTTCAATCTCATCCAAAACACTTGGTAATCATTATTTTAATGATTGCACAAATTTCCTTATATGAATGTTCACAATTACTAACAATTCCCTAATAATGGAAATTTAAAATTTATTTTTAAATATCTTCTAAGAAAAAAGTGATAAAATAATCAAAATTTAATTTACTTTTTAGATTATAAAAATAGTACATGTAATTGTGGAAATTTGGAGAATAAAGAAAATTACAGCAAATTAAAAACAAATTTATCTCCATTTCTTCCCTTCCTAATGTAATCACTTATAACATTTTAGCTTATTTTTTTCCGGACTGCAGAAGTCTTCTGCCATCTCTGGCCCTTTCCAGATCTGTCTTTTCTATGCTCCATGGCCTACTCCTAGACAAAACTCTATCTTTAATTCAATAAATTCCTATAAATATATTTGAGCTTCTGTGGAAAACCTGTAAAGGAAATACCTTCTGGCAATGCATCCTAAATTTACATATAGACCAGATTTCTGGTCTAAATTCCAAATTTAGATATAGAACCAGTTGCCACCTCCCTTCACCTGCTGAGCTGGTATCACGTTATCCACCTAACATGCAGTCCTCATTTCCTTAGACCTCGGCAACCTGGGAGTGGAAATGGAATCATTGTAGTAAGTCCACTTTCACTAATTTTTGTTTCAAGTCTCATGAGAGTTATTTCCCTCCTCTAATTATACCCAAGTATTTCTGAGAAATCACTAAAGAGCACTGAGCTGCTGTTGGTTTAAGAAATAATCTATACAGTCTTTGCCATTATGGGCTCTGCTCATATTCTGATTATGAGAGTTATTCTCCTATTTTATTGTAGGCACTTTGTTACATGTGGTCTCAGGTCAGGTTCTCCTCAAGAAGACCTTGAGGTGAGGCTTCAAGTGAAAGTACTTTACTAATAGAGTGATATCAGAGGAAAACAGGGAAGGAGTGAGAGGGGCAGGCTAGGAAAGAGAGAAAGACAAGTAAGATTGTAATTTCATACAAAGTCTAGCTCCAGCCTCTTCCAAGTGGAGGCCAGAGCACTGGATTTTCAGACACTTGAGCCTGAATGTCAGCCATTGCAGAACTGCTGCTTGGAGGAGGTCTCCAAAGAGAGTCTCAGGTACAGCCTTCTGAAGCAAAGTACAAAGCACTGGTAGAGGGTTCACGGAAAGAGCAGAAGGGATTCAGGATATCTGCTAGAGCACCAATAGTGTTAACTGTTGCTATGGACTGAATGTGTGTGTTTCCCCCAAATTTATATGTCGAGTCCTCATGTCCAGTGTGATGACATTAGAAGGTGGAGGCTTTGGGAGGTGAGGTCATGAGGGCTGAGCCCTCCTGAATGGGATTAGTGCCCTTTGTGATCTTTGAAAACTCAGTTTTTCATAGATGACTTAAGGCATGGAGAAAGTATAAAATTTTAGAAATTGTTAGCACTGAGGTTAATGCATGAAGTCTAAGTTTATCTATATGTAAAGGCACTAATCAGTGTTAAATTTAATTGGAAAAATGGCTCTATTAAAAAGTTAGTCATTAGCCAGTTTAACAATGGAGGTAATTCTACAAATTGTTGGGAATGGGAATGACAGTGAGCCACCTATCCTTTCCTTCACACGGTCACGTATGGAAAACAAACTTGAGTTTCCATACGAAGATCTGGAGTATTAGCAGCATCAGCAGAGGTCTAAAAAATCCCATGGGATAGGCTTTTCTGTCACAGCTTACTTGGAAATACTTCTGGAAAATGAGGTCAAAATGGGGCATGAGAATAAAGAGAAGTGACTGTGGGAGGCACAGCTGATATTACTTATCCATCAAAACTCAGGCAGAAAAGTTGCAAAACATTGGAATTTCCCCCCTAACAGCATGCAGTATGGGACCCTAAGTGTAAGTGCATGCTGTGCCTCAGTCCAGACAGAGTAAAGGGAAAGAAACTAGACTTAAAAACCTAAGAGAAGCCTGTTTTCTTCTGGGGGACCTAGTTACCTCTTCCACTAATAACATGAGCCAGTATCTTTCAGGCATAAAAATCAAGTCTCATAAAATAGAAGACTATTCAATGTGAAGACAGAACAAGACTAGACTAGTTCTCTTCATACTCCCTGAGCTGGAGGAGATACAGAAATCCTCTTGTCTGTAGCTAAAGTGGAAATATTAGGAGAATAAAATTAGGAGAATATTATGTTTCTGATCCCTGCTCCCGTTTTTCACCTTGGGTTTTGTTTTTAGTTGACCCGGGAAATCTAATACAAGATCAGAAAGTCATGCAACCACCGAAAACATAATTTACATATGACTGTTTCATCCTCTATTATTATAGATCATACACTACCAAAATAAACTTAAGTCAGTGAAATGGTTATTTATATAAGCTCCCCAATTAACCTTATGATGTCTCTTCAGTATTTAGAATAACTATGAGACACTCTGCTTGACATGGGGCATTTATTTGCTATCAACAATGAAAAGAAGTTTTAAAGGATCAAATTTTATGCAGTGTATTTATAGTTAATATACAACAGATTTTATGTGTACCCATTCTATGCCCAGTAAGGTCTATTTTTCCTAATATGTACTTCTTGCATGCATGATTTTTTCCTTCTCTTCTTATACAATACTAGCCAAACACATGTATGAAAATAACTAGATACATCTATAAATTTATGAAAAATATCTTTGTGTTAAGAGTTTGGATAAGATAGTTCAGGGGAGGGTGAAGTTGAATGTGCACCAAACGCAGAAAAGTTGAGAGATTCAGTGAAACTAAGTGATCTCTTGTTCTACCATTGTAGGGAATGTGGCCTCCTAAATACAACTACCTTCCTCTTCACCTCAGCAGGAAGGGATTAGGCCACCTGAGCCTCTATAAAGTTTCAACTGAGAGCACACATGTGGGCATTTCTCCCTTTTGTGTTCTTTGGTTCAAGGGACCAAAGAACAAGAGAATACTATTGAGCCCAGGGATGAGCACTGACAAGAAGATGACTTTTCTAGGGGAGAGCTTGGCTTTCAAAGATCTGAAGCCATATCTGGGAGAATGGCAACATGGTTCTCCTATAAGGTGAAAAGGAGGGATCTCCTGTAAGGAGGGATTTCCTGATCCCTCCCCCAAAAGTGAAAAAGCCAAATGGTAAGCAGCGGATTTTGTGCACTCGCAGTAAATAGAGTATTTAGAGTAGAAAGAGTCAAGAGGCTTCCTCCAGGTGTGTTTGCAGGGGCCTCTTAGAGCAGGCCTATAAGGACAAATCTGCCTTTGCACTATCTGTATTTTTCCAATAATTAGAAATGTATCCCAATGAGAGGACTAAGAAAGGTAGGGTCAGCAGCAAGAGGGAGGAAGATCAAGTGTAACAAGCATCATATGTACCCAGTAAAATATAATTGCTAGAGAGAATGAAGAAAACCTAAAACAAATTACATAAGAAGACTCAAGTGCAAAATAACAACAACAACAACAACAATAATAATAATAATAGAAGATAATTGAGAACTCCATAGAAATACACTTGAAAACCTAGAGTAAATGAATGAGTTCCCAACAAAGCACACATGGCCAAATTAAGAAGTGGGAAACTTGGATGGACCACACCCCATTTAAGAGATTGGAAAGGTGATTAAGAGTATATTATTGGATCACAGACACATCCCCTAAAGCAAGGAACATAAAGGAAAGAATAAACAAATGGGACCTCATCAAAATAAAAAGTTTCTGCATGGCTAAAGAAAACAGCATTAAAATACAAAGAGAACCAACAGTATGGGGAAATATATTTGCCAATGATACCTCAGACAAGGGCCTGATCTCGGAAATATATAAAGAACTCACACAACTCCACTCCAGGAAGACAAACAACCCAATGAAAAAATGGGAAAAGGACTCGAACAGACATTTCTCCAAGGAAGACATACAGAGGGCCCAGAGACATATGAAAAGATGCTCAGCATCACTAGCCATCAGAGAGATGCAAATTAAAACCACAATGAGGTACCATCTCACACCAGTCAGAGTGGCCAACATAAACAAATCCACAAACAAATGTTGGAGAGGATGCGGAGAAAAGGGAACCCTCGTGCACTGTTGGTGGGAATGCAGACTGGTGAGGCCACTGTGGAAAACAATATGGAATTTCCTCAGAAAACTAAAAATGGAACTGCCCTTTGACCCAGCAATTCCGCTGCTGGGATTATACCCCAAGAACCCTGAAACACCAATCCAAAAGAACCTGTGCACCCCAATGTTCATAGCAGCACAATTTACAATAGCCAAGTGCTGGAAGCAACCGAAGTGCCCATCAGCAAAGGAGTGGATCCAAAAACTATGGTATATCTACACAATGGAATTCTACGCAGCAGAGAGAAAGAAGGAGCTTATACCCTTTGCAACAGCATGGATGGAACTGGAGAGCATTATGCTAAGTGAAATAAGCCAGGAGGTGAGGGACAAATACCATATGATCTCACCTTTAACTGGAACATAATCAACAAAAGAAAAAAGCAAACAAAATATAACCAGAGACATTGAAGTTAAGAACAATCTAACAATGGGCAGGGGGGGAGTGGGGAGGGGACAGTGAGGAGAGGGGATTACAGGAACTACTTTAAAGGACACATGGACCAAATCAAGGGGGAGGGTGGAGGTGGGGGAGGGAGGGGGGTTTGGCTGGGGTGGGGTGGAGGGCTGGGGATAAAAGGCACACAACTGTAATTGAATAACAATAAAAAAAAGTGTAACAATAAAGAAAAAGTATTGTGAAATTTTCTTATGTGTTAGAATAAAATATTATTAAAATACCAAAAAAAAAAAAAGAGTATGTTATTGGAAAAGGTTTCAAAAAAGCATAAAATACTTAGGAATAAATTTATTGTGAATGACACAATATACATATGTGTAATTCTCAGCCTTAGCTTTACATTAAAATCACCTCGAGGAGCTTTAAATTATTCTGATGTCCTCAGACAAAACAAGTCAGAATTTCCAGGTGTAAACTCTATGCATTACCATTTTTTAAAGCTCTTAACTTATTCCAGTGAGGCACTGAATTTAAGGATCACTGATCTATATGAAGAAAATTATAAAGTTGTATTGAAGTGTGTAAAACGAAATCTAAAAGGAACACACTCTTTGAGGGGAAAGCCTAATTTCAGGGCATTGTTTATTCTTGTGAATTAACATATAAATTTAATGGAATTCCAACCAGAAACTCAATAACTCTTTTTTAATTGGAGAAACTGATTTTAAAGTTTATATTAAAGATGATTTCCATTACCAAAATATAGCCAAGAAAAAGACCATGATGATTAAACAGTTATTAAAAATATTATAATTAATTCCTCATTGTATTTGTCTAAGACAGGAATAGATTAGTGACATAGAATAAAGAATCCAGAAATAGCTTCCCTTCTCTATTTTTCTCTGACAATCATCTAAATTCTTCCCTTTCTCCATTATCCTTCTCAGGCCCACAAAACTGTACCTTGAACAGCAGCTTGTTCAAATCAGTTGCTTGGAAATTCTTCCCATTTCCATCTGTTTGCACCAGAGGCATTGGGCACACAAAAAAAGTTAAAAGGAGCCTAGAACCATCATCCGTATGCAGCACCTTTCATGGTACCCTTACCGTAACCCGAAGCATCAGGGCATGGAGATCTCTTTGAGTCTACAGTCCATCAGAAAATCCTAGCATCATTATGACTAGAAGAGAAAATGGTTATTTTGCCTTTCATTTTCTTATTTATACAAATAGATTTTCTCTCTGAGTTTTCAATTGAAAGAAAAATATTTGATATCTTAAGCTGTTTAATTAGTATAGAAATTAATTCTGCTAAATTAAAAAATCTCTATGGTAAATTGGCTTTAGTATATTGGCTAACCCAGCAGAACAGTCTGAGAAGTTATATTGACCTTGATTACATAGTGTATCCATACTGGATACCCATGCATGCTTTGGGTCTAATTTCTTCTCATTTCTGAACACCTATAAATATTTTACAGTGGTGTAAATGTACGGGCTTGGAATTTCTTTATTAAGGCTTTTTTTCTTTATCAAACACACCAGAATTTATATGTTTAAATAACTGTTGCCTCTCCAAAGTTCCCCATGATGATGCTGTTGCTGTTATTAGTATTACATGTGTTGATATTTTCAAATAATTTTCCTCAGAGCCTATCAAAGATTTTCTGAATCTCTTCAGTGATCATTTGAGACTATATATGCCATCTGAAAGCAGCCAAAATCACATACAGTAAAACCTATGTAGTCATAGAGACTAAGATTGGAAAAAATATAGTATACAGTTGTATAAATATAGTTGGGAAAATTCTCTGACTCTTACTATGTGTGTGTACCCACACACACATGTAACAAAGTATAAGTTCTAGTTTCTTAGGTGTCTCAAAATTATGCTAAGCAAAATAAGCCAGTCAGAGAAAGACAGATACCATATGATCTCACTCATATGTGGAATCTAATGAACAAAAGAAACTGAATGAATAGAACCAGAGGCATGGATACATGGAACAGACTGACAGCTCTCAGAGGAAAGGGTGGGGGGGTACTGGAAGAGATTAGCCAAAGAACATACATGCATCTATGCATAGTCCATGGGTACAGAAAATAATGTGGTAATGGTAGGGGGAGGAGGGGGAGGGGAGGGGGGAAAGGTGGGGAAGGGAGATATCTGTAATAGTGTCAACAATAAAAAAATATTTTGAACACAATTCTAAATATTTAACATTTTCAGGTATCCACCACACACATGGAATACAATGGTCATTTTGGAGGAATTATATTTACTATCTTATGGTCACACCTTTTAAATGTTGCACAGATGCATAAATATTCTTATTTCTCCTTTTAGACCATATGGTCCCCTCACTGAAGCCAACCTAATCTGCTCAAAAATTCTCCAAGGGTTCTGCTATCTTCAACTTCAGGGGTACTTTTTCTGTCACTAATACCTCTGGCCTACTCCTCAACCCTTTGTCAATCCCTGTCCAGCACTGCTTTTGAGACATGTCTCTGAATGGTCCTTCCCATTATTCTTTTCTATAAAAAGAAAATTAGGGCTTACAGAAGCCCTTGCCCAAGAGATAACAAAATTAGATGTCATGTTTCATTACCATGTGTCCTTACCAGCAGAAGTCAATGAACCACTAGGAACTTTGAGTGATTCCAGATACCAGAATTGAAGACTCATTACCAAACAAGGGGACTAGTTTACAGATCTCATGCACAGGCCTCAGCCCTATCTGAAAGGTGAGTCTTAGATGCTTAATTAGCATAAGAACCATGGCTGTCCAGGATTTCTTTTAAATGCCAGGGTTTCTAGCATTTAAAACTCTAATGGACAAAATAAACAAGCAAAAGAAATACAAACAGACTCGTAGATACAGAGAACAGATTGGCAGCTGTTGGGGGAGGATAAGTAAAAAAGGTGAAGGGATTAAGCAAAAAAGAAAGGAAGGAAGGAAGGAAGGAAAAAGGAAGGACGGAAGGAAGGAAGGAAGGAAGGAAGGAAGGAAGGAAGGAAGGAAGGAAGGAAGGAAGGAACAGACCTCATAAACACAGACAATAGTATGGTGATTACCAGAGGGAAAGGGGGCTGGGGGGAGATAGAAGAGGGTAAAGGGGGATAAATGGTAATAAAAGAAGCTTGACTTTGGGTGGTGAACACACCATACAATATACAGATGATGTATCATAGAATTATACACTTGAAACCCACATAATTTTATTAACCAATGTCACTCTAATAAATTCAATTTTTAAAAAAACCCTGAGCTTTGCTGTTTAGGCCCAAATATTCAGTAAATTTCTTCACTGGTATATGTTCCTTAATAAACTCAATTCCACTGGCCACCTCTACCTCTGTAGCCCAGGGTCTTTGTATGATTCTTGTCATCTCTAACCTCTTCTGCCACACTAGTATTTAACCAGACATAAATCTTAGGACTTCTGGAATGTATTGCACTATATTTTATTTGAATAATATGTTACCTGACAGTATTCTTATTTTGTCATATATGTGACAAGCTATATTTCTAATACACCTCTGTAAGAAGATTATTAAGGACAGATTGCTGATATCTGATTTCGTTTTTCAGCCCTAGAGGCAGTCGTCTTTAAAGTGTGGTCTTCAGATAGAATAAGAGCATCAGCTGGGAGTTTGTTAGAAACACACATTCTCAAACCACAGGTCAGACCTGCTGAATCAGAAACTTTGGTCCTGGGACCCAGAAGTCTGTTTAAACAAGCCCTTCAGTTTTTTTCTGACCAATACTGAAACTTGGTAACCATTTACCTGGGGTTTGGTTCCAGGGCAGCGTCTCAGTAAATTGTATTAGTCTGACTCTGCTAAACCTTCTTCTCAAGCTATAGTTAAACTTAAGCTAACCCAATTATTGTAGGTAGAAAGTGGGAAAAAGACACAAAAGATGCAGAAATTTTAGGTCCATAGAAGAAACTGAGTCTTCAAAAAGAATCACAACATACCTATTTCTTTTTATTTATTGTTGTTCAATTACAGTTGTCTCAATTTTCCTGCCACCACTTTTCCCCTGTCACACCCTCACTCCTTCTCCTCCTTTGGCTTTGTCCATGACAACATACCTATTTCTTATCTCTTGCTTGTTTTCTTACCTTGCCAACTCCTGTGTGGCTCCACCTACCTTGTTGACTCTCCTGATTGCCTTCTACAAGCAGGTACTCAGCTCCTGAGAAAAATCTTTAACTTTCTGTTCTTTATTCATATTTCAGTTTACATCTTCACAGAAAACCAACTGCTGAAAAAGTGAGCAATTTCTAGGGAGTTTTGCATCACTCAGAGTTCTCTAGCAAAACATGCTTTTCTTTGCACCTGTTCACTAACGGTAGGGCTTTCTGATAGCTCATATTTTCTATTACTACCATGGTCTTTAGATATGCATTGGAATTTTCACTTAAGTGATAGCTCCCTTGAAGCAGCAGGAAGCACATGTTGCTTGGGGAAAAGATGGGGTTGGAAATAAGGAAAAGCATGGGCATAAAATGGGATGCTGACTGGAAGTTTTCTCATCTTTTCTTTGTGCTAGGTCTTCCTAAATCATAAATCCTGTTAGCCCGTGGTAAATGTTCATTTGATTCACTCTTTGGAGCAGTGACTCTCCATCTTTACTAGAATGTCAGAATCATCTCAAGATTTTTTTTTAAATCTCTGGGTGTAGGACCTAGGTATTAGCTAGGGTTGAGAACCACTGTTTGAGATTTTCTAGTAATTGTTAACATAACATATCTTTGCCTATTTCTTAATGTTCTTCCTATATTCAGCCCCCAGAGGTCAGATCATAACTAGACTGAAGAACCACAAAAAAAAAAAAAAGGGAAACTGGATCATTTCTCAATATCCGTAGGATCAAAATAAGACACAATTAAAAGATCAATAAGCTCTGATGCTATCTATCTTTTTTCTATACCTGTTTTTTCCTATTACCCCAAGATCCCTATTTTGCCTTTGTGACAAAGTGCCCACTATTGTCGAAGAAAAATATCTGACAAAACTGTTATTATTGAAGATTCAGTGATCCAAAATATGACTGATATCTTCTTTGATGAACATTTGCATTTTCAAAAGTCATCTGAAGAGGAACATGTCTAACTAATGACCTGAAATACTAATGGCTGTGTTTCAGGCTAGAGAGATATCTTTGCTCCAAGACATTCCCATGATGCTTTGTGGGAAAAGTGTGCTGCCTTTGGGAAACTCAGCTTACAGATTTCCAGACCCAGCACCACAGGAAAAGATAGGGAAATATGGAGCTGAGAGATGAAATGTGAGTAACTGAAACACATAGACAAAATATAATAGAATTTCTAATGAACTGGCTGGCACACAGTACACACTCAACAAACACTCTCACTTTTGTTAAGTCTTTTCTCCTTCCCCAATGACCCACTTTTTCACAGTTCACAAATTTTCAAGTTTCAGAAACTTAAAACAATGTATGATTTAGAGGGTATATACTGACTCTAGCCAATTCTTGGAAATGTAAATTATTTTAAGTATGTGTTGGAATCTACTCAAATTTTAGATCAACATTGATATATGAGGTCTGTCCAGAAAGTATCCATCCATGTACTATGGCAAAGAGGGACATTTATTGAAGAAGATACAAGATACAGCAAACATTGTACATTGGACAGTGATGCCTCAGTCTCCTTCAAAGTAGGCACCTTGGGACCTCACACAGTTTTCCTGGTGTCTCTTCCACTGTTCAAACACTGTAAAATCCTTCATTGGAATCGCCATCGGCTGCCCCATTGTGATTTCCAGAATCCTATCGATGATCTGAAATATCTTCCCTTTCAAAGGTGATGTTAGTTTTTAGAAAAGCCTGAAGTCTTTGAGCACCAAATCTACGCTGTAGGTGATCTGAGTCACCTGGATGATTTGTTGTTTCACCAAAAATCTCTGCTTGAGATGTGATGCATGAATGGGCACATAGTCATAATGAAGCTGTCAATCACAAGTCACCCAGAGCTGCATCCATTTTCATCATATTGCATCTCTCAACCAATAAAGAACATTGAGGTAGTACTCCTTATTAATTGTTTGGCCTGGACAACACCTTCCCAATCCAAAAATATGGTTAACGTGGTCTTGATCTTGCTGCAAATTTGCCATACCTTTGCCACATCTTCTCTGGGTGTGGAGAACCAGGCAACCTCCATTGGGATGACTGGGCCTTCATTTTTAGATCATAGCCATAGACTTTCGATTCACCTCCGGTTTTCACCTTCTTGAGGAAATCTGGTTCATTGGTAGTGGTTTGAATCAAGTCACTAGCAACTATAGCACAATTTTCCTTCTGCTCTTGTAGCAGAAGCCACAGAACGAATTTTACCAGGACATGTTTTATGTCAAGATCCTGAGTCAAATTCTCAGACACAGTAGTTTTCGGAATTCCCCAGATCAGCTTCTAATTCTCGCACTATCAGGTGGTGATCTTTGTTGTCTGTGGTCCATATAGGTTCAACATTCCCAGGTGTCCTGCTTGATGCAGGCCTTTCAGAACATGGATCATTTTCAACAGATTCTTGACTATCTTTGAAGTGTTTGTGTCACACTGTTATTTGTGCTGCACTCACTGCATCATCCCCAAAAGTCTTCTGAATCATCAGAAGAGTATCTGCAGAGGACTGTTCAAGCTTAATGCAAAATTTGATTCAGGCTCATTGCTCTACTCACTCAGTCATTTTGAACGCAACAACCACACAATATACATGCTCACTCAATAGCATCTACCACCTCAACTGACTAGTACAATGAAGCCATCATTGTTCATGCATGTGTATTCCAGTCCACTCTCCTTGGCTGCCAGGTTACATCAATGTTACAGAAACCATTCTCATTATATTAATAATGGCTGGACTTTTTCCAGACAGATTTCATATATCAGTTACAAACCTTGCTCATCAACCCTCCTGCTCCTTAGAGCAATAGAATTCATTGTCTCTAGGATGTTCCAAAAGACCCATAAACACCAACAGGAAAGTCTAGATTCCAGACATTTATATCTAAAACTTAAAGACAACTTAAAACACAATATCAAATAATTTCTAAAATATTCAAAGTTCAGTACTTTTTAACATTTAATATTTTGATTATCAACTTTCTTTTAAAGAGTAACTGAATAGAAAAGAGTTACTAAGTACAAAGGAATAAAAGAAGTCTTTCACAAGTTGCCAAGATTTGTACCACTTATTTAAAATCAAATAAGATGCCAGTTGAAAAATAAGAAGGCAAGAAAGAAGCTTCTTTATGCATGTTGCATCTGACTTCTATCTAAAGACAGACACTGTCAGTTGATTATAGAATCACTGCAATAACATGAATCCACAGAAACACTTTCTCTGGAGGTTACGTCCAACCTTGTAGTCATGAGTGATGTGGGTCAATAGCCCAAGATAGGGGTGTGGTTGGCAATTTAAGTGTGAAATTAGATTTCTGGTATTATCAGTCATCTAATTGCATATCGAATTACACTCTACATTTCCAAATTTAATTATATATTCATTGAAAGCATTCTGCTCATAAATATTTGTTCTAATTTCCTTTCAAATCAAATTACCAAAGGAGAAATTTAGTTTTTGAATTCATTTGTAGAGGAATTTTTACATATATTGAAAAAAATAATAAAAATAATGGATTATCAAACTGCTTCTTTAAAAATTCTTTCAGTTCCTTTAGAAGTTCACAAGAAAACATTAAAGACAATCCAAATAAATAAATACTATTTCATTTGAATGAGCATCTAACTTTGAAGATGGGGAGAATATTCTTTTGTATTGGTGTAAATGTGTCCATTATATTATTGGTATAATTAGTCTTTCAGCTGCAACTCATATTCCTGGGTCAGTGCAAAAGGCCTTGTTTATTTAGAAGAGGCAGTTCTCTGAGAAAGCAGCTAATTTAGTCTTATATTCCTGGCACATACAGTCTGGTCTACAAACTAAAATAGCCATTTAAATTCCCTTTGTGAAAATTGTGCCTGGTAGGGCACTCCCACATGCAATGTGGATTTTATTTCCACATCTAGAAGTTCCACAAAACCAGGAAAGGTAGATTTTGTATCTTTAGACATTCCATAGTTTAAAAATCCTAAGATCCAGATATTAAGAATTGTATAAACTCTTTCATTTCTCATAATTTTACCTCTGAAGCCTCTATTAACTTAGTACTACAGGAAAAAAAAAAACTGTCAGGAAATGCAAAAAGAGAGAGAGAGAGAGAGAGAGAGAGCTCCCAGTTATGGCTTTTGGGCATATAATTGGAAAGTCAGATTAGGCTTTTAAAATTAATGCCATTTGATATCACACAAAGAGGTCAATTTGTGATTCACTTGGGCGCCATAGTTCTGAATTCACTGACTTGCACATGTAACAGTTCAGGTTTAACTTAGGCATTTAATTTAGCATTCATTATAGCTTCTCTTCCATACTGACCCTTGCCCTGAACAAGATCTCATTTCATAAACCCAATTAAGTGTGGTACTCATGGTGGCTTAAATACCAAGACAGATTTAATGTATTGTCCAATTTCACAGATTAGCTGTGTTTCTCTTCCTGCATCACTTGCCCATGACAGTGGCCTAAGTGAACAGTTTGTGCCAGTGGATGGGCCAGAATTAATACAATGTAAATATTGCTGTCCTTCAGGCAAGACAATTGGAATTTCTTCACCCAAGGTGTCAGAGAGCTGTTGAATATATTGTGAATTAATACTTCACATATCGATACATGAATTTCAGCCTTTTTGAAATAAGGCAGAATGGTTTCTGAAAGGTAGAGTCTCTTTGCAAATTGTTGAATTAAAATGCTTAGTCATTAAGTAAATCAGTGCTATTTTCATCAATATTTGAGTTGCCTTTCCAATTGGGTACATTTTCTCGGTTACAGGAGGATTCTAGTTGATTTGTTTAAATAGTAAGAGATCAAGCCCTGGCTAGTGTGGCTCAGTGGATTAAGTGCTGATTTGTGAACTAAAGGGTCATCAGTTTGATTCCCAGTCAGGGAACATGCCTGGGTTAAGGTCCAGGTCCCCAGCAGGGGCCACGTGAAAGGAAACCACATATTGATGTTTCTCTCCCTTCCTTCCCCTCTCTCTAAAAACACATAAATAAAATTTAAAAAATGAAAAAAATATTAAGAAATCAACACAGAACTATTTTACTTTTGCCTCACTGTGGTCCTTGCCTATCCCTCTCTCTCTTCTATGGCTCTGTGTACTCATCATGATGTTGATGTGAACCTTGATAATGTTCACATCATTATCACATCCTTGGTAATGTGTGTCTCTATCCCTTATTTCCTTAGTTTATAATCGTATTTGTGCATGTAGCAGTAAGTTCACAGAACATGGACTCCTCTTCCAATCCAAGGGGATTGGTCTAAGCCATAAATGTGAGAGTTTATATTATTATCTTATAATTATTTGTTCCCTCACCACCCTTGCCATGCTTGAATAAGGAAGAAAACATTCCCCCGTCTCATCGACTTAAGCTTGGCTATATGATTGGTTTACCAATGGAGTGTGGGTAGAATGGAGAGTGCCTATTTTAAGCAGAACTGTTAAGAAGCATCACGTGTTTCTGCTTCTCCTCTTGCACTCCTTCCCTAAATTATAAAAATCATATGCCCCAAATAGCCTCTGTCCTTCAACCTTCCAGGAATAAGGGACTCATAAAGTATACCTGAGTCTGACACTGCTCTGAGACAGAACTGTTATGACTAATCCACAGATGCATAAGCCAGAAATAATTTTTAAAATGTGTGTTGACATATCAGTGAGTATTTGCAGCTACAGTACTATAGCAAAAGTTGATTAATACAAATGTTGATTTAATCCTTCTTTGCTTGTCATTGATTTAGAGATAAAATGTGATCCTTTTGTAGCTAATCAGACATATTAGAAAGCATGCTGGGAAGGGAGCTTATGAGAGAGTTTTGATTTCTGATGAAAAAGAAACACAGCAAAAGAGGTGTTTTTAAATTTCTTTGGCTTTATTGTTTAAAGAAATAATTATTGGAGTTGTGGTAGTGATCTTTAATTTGAAGATTTATACAGGATGAATATCAAACATGCTGAGGATAGCAGAGAAGTAAGCTAGAGAAAAGCTATGTGCTTAACGACACTGTTGAACTGCTGCAGAAAACCTGATAGCTGCCATTTTCAGAGGCCTTGTGTATGTGTATATATATATATATATGTGTGTGTATACACATACACACATACACACATATATTGCTTAAGCCACTATTAATGAATTAATGATTCACCTGTTATCTATAACCCCATGTGCCCAATTAATACAGTATGTTTCTAGCAATGTCCAAGAAACACAGACCATATACATGCAGAGATATTTTAAATTAAAGTATCAGGCTATATAAATTTTACTGTTTTTCATTTAAAAGGGCAAACAACATTCCCATACATTATGGCACCTGTATACTATTTTAAAAAATAGCTGCTTAGTATTCTATGAATGAGTGTATTACACCTTTGTAGTTAATTCATAATGTAGAAGATCAACCTCAGTGAACTACTGCAAAATGAATTTTAAAATATATAAAAAGATGATAAATATGAAGAAAAACTAAATAACAAGGAAGTTAAATGCATAAATTATAATATCTACCTAAGTAAGTCACTAAGGGATATAACAGAGAAAATAAGGTGAAAGAAACACTTAAAGAAATAATAGAAAAAACTATAAATTAATTTTTTGAAAAGATCCTACAAGCACAAATAGCATGTGTATTGCACGTGCACATGCATGTGGTGTGTGTTATATTTAAAATGTTTTTTAAGTACTTTTATTGGAGGACCTCCATTCAAGATGGTGGCATAGGTAAATAGGGCTTGCTTCCTTGCACAACCACATCAAAATTACAACTAAGCTATAGACCCATCATTCAGAAATATCAGAAATTGAGCTGAATGGAAGTCCTACAACTTCAGAATTAAAGAAGAGACCACATCGAGACTGGTAGAAGGGGTAGAGGTGTACAACAGACTGGTACTATGCCCACATGAGACAGACAAAAATCAGGAGGAATATCTGAGGAGCTAGGGGTCCCAGCCCCACACCAGGTTCCCCGTAACATCTGGCTATAAAAACTAGTGGGGATTGACCCTGTGAAAGACAAACTGCTGGAGTCTCAGACAATTCCTCTTAAAGGGCCCACACCTAGAGTTACTTGCACTCACTCCCTCTGAGCTCCAGCATGGGGACAGCAGATTGAAAGGCACCAGAGACATATGAGGAGGAACTGAATTATCCGGCATCAGGGCAGGAGCTGGGGTCAGCTTTATCCCAGAGAGAAGTATTCGCAAATGTCGTGGGTCCTTTTCTGAGTCTGCTCACACAGAACCACAGAGCAAGAAGGCAGGCACCATATCTGAGACTCCATCAACCTGGCTCACACAGTTTGTCCCACCCTGTTGATTCCCTGATGCTCTGCCCCATCCAAATTTTGGGCCCATCTAAGCTTTTTCCAGTGGCTTTTCTGTACAAATGGCTTGTCCTGATCCATGCTTCAGATTTTCCTAAATTCTCTCAAATGAGCAGCATCTGGCTTCAGTGAGTACTGTACCTCTTGCTATAAGTTGCCCCAGGCCTGGCACTAGCAGCAGCCAGCCTTGGTTCACAGCTTGGCCCACCTGGGCACCTTCAAACCAGCACAAGTAACAGCCATCTGCAGATCACTTTGTAGCTTATGCTGTGTAACTCTTGAGAGAACACAGTCAATGGCTGGCCTTGGACTTCCAAGAGCAATCAAGACTCACTACAACAGGAGGGTGTACACAGTCCACATGGTGAATACACCTTGAATACCCAGCATGGGTCATAGGGGAGGCTGTGCAATTGGACTCTTCAGGATACCTATTACATTAGGCCACTCTACCAAGCCTGGGAGACATGGTAGCTCTGTGCAATACACAGAAATAAATACAGGGAGTCTGATAAATCAAGTAGGCAAAGAAACATTGCCCAAATGAAAGGACAGAAAAAAACTCCAGGTAAAGAACTAAACAAATTAGAGACAAGCAACCTACTAGATGCATAATTCAAAATACTGGTTTCAAGGATGCTCAAGGAGCTTAGGACCTCAATAGCATAAAAAAATCCAATCAGAAATGAAGGATACACTAATTGAAATGAAGAAAAATTTACAGGGGTTCAACAGTAGAGTGCATGAAGCCAAGAATCAAATCAGTGATTTGGAATATAAGGAAGCAAAAACAACCAATCAGAACAGCAAGAAGAAAAAGGAATCCAAAACAATGAGACTAGGGTAATCAGCTTCTGGGACAGCTTCAAATATTCCAACATTCTTATCATTAGGGTGCCAAAAGGAGAAAAGAAAAAGCAAGACATTGGAAATGTATTTGAAAAAATAATGACAGAAACCTTCCCTAATTTGGTGAAGGAAATAGACATGCCATAGACAGAGAGTCCCAAACAAGATGAACCCAAAGAGACCCAAACCAAGACACACCATAATTAACATGCCAAATGTTGAAGACAAATAGAGATGCTTAAAAGCAGCAAAAGAATAGCAGTTAGTTTTACCTACAAGGGAGCTCCCATAAGACTGTTAGCTGATTTCTCAAAAGAAACTCTTTGGGCTAGAAGAAACTGGCAAGAAATATTCAAAGTGATGAGAAGCAAGGACCTACAACCAAGATTACTCTACCCAGGAAATCTGTCATTTAAAATTGAAGGCTAGGTAAAGAGGTTTCCAGACAAATTAAAAAAACAACAACAACAACACCTAAAGGAGTTCACCATTAGCAAAACAATATTATATGCGATGTTAGAAGATTTTCATTAAGAAGAAGACAATAAAAATATGAACAATAAAATATCAATAAATACATACTAATAATTAAATCTAAAAAAATAAACAAGCAGAACAGAAAGAGAATCATAGACAGAGAATTTTCTGATGATTGTCAGATGAAAAGGGAGGTCAGGGGAATGGGTGAAAAAGGTGAAGGGATTAAGAAGTACAAATTGGTAGTTACAGAACAGTCATGGGGATGTAAAGTACAGCATAGGAAATAGAATAGCCAAAGAACATAAATGCATGACCCATAGATATGAACGACAGTCTGGGGATTGCCTGAGGGAATAGGGGAGGTTGGGTAGCAGGGGACAAAGGGGGAAAGACCTGGACAACTGTAATATCAAAATCATAAAATATAATTAAAAAAAATAAAAGTACTTAGTAATTCCGGCCAAGATGCAGATGTAGGTAGATACACTATGCCTCCTCACACAAAGAAGGACAACAACAAATTTGAAAACAAAAAACAACCAGAACTGACAGCAAATCAAACTGTATGGAAGTCTGCCAACCAACATGTTAAAAAAGAAACATTCATCCAGACCAGTAGGAGGGGTGCAGATGGGCAGCCGGGTGGAGAGGACTTGCAGCAAGGCAGCGTCCGCAAGGCAGCAGCTAGAGGAGTGGGACGGGCAAGGGGGAACCTGGCAGATTGGGCAGTCCCACATTTGTATGTGGATAAACAGGGAGGAGCAACTGGGGAGTGAGACAGACCAAGCAACCCAGGGTTCCAAGGTGGGGAAATAAAACCTCAAAAGCTTTAACTGAAAAAACCTGTGGGGGTTGAGGTGGTGGGAGAAACTCCCAGCCTCACAGGAGAGTTCATTGGAGAGACCCACAGGGTCCTAGAATGTACACAAAACCACCCACCTGGGAATCAGCACCAGAAGGGCCCAATTTGCTTGTGGGTAGTGGCAAAAGTGACTGAAAGCTGGCAGACAGCTGAACAAGAGGTATTGTTCCCTCTCGGACACTCCCCCCCACCCAATATCACAATGCAGCCACCTGGGGTGCCCTGCCTTGGGGAATATCTAAGGCTCCACCCCTTACTACACAACAGGTGAGCAGAGACAAAAAAAAAAAAAAAAGGCCCAGATGAAAGAGTAGATTAAAGCTCCAGACAAAATACAACTAAGCGATGAAGAGATAGCCAATCTGTCAGATGCACAGTTCAAAACACTGGTAATCAGGATTCCCACAGAGTTGGTTCAGTATGTCACAAAATAGAGGAAAAAGTAAAAGCTAAGAAAAGTGAAATAAAGGAAAATGTACAAGGAATCAACAGTAATGGGAAGGAAACTGGGACTCAAATCAATGGTTTGGAGCAGAAGGAAGAAATAAACAATCAACCATAACAGAATGAAGAAACAAGAATTTGGAAAAATGAGGAGAGGCTTAGAAACCTCCAGGGTAACTTTAAATGTTCCAACATCTGAATCACAGGGGTGCCAGAAGGAAAAGAGGAAGAACAAGAAATTGAACTTATTTCAATTTCTTATAATGGAGAACTTTCCTAATCAAGCAAAGGAAATAGACTTCTAGGAGTCCAGGAAGTTCAGAGAGTCCCAAAGAAGTTGGACCCAAGGAAGCACACAAGGCACATCATAATTACATTAGCCAAGAGTAAAGATAAAGAGAGAATCTTACAAGCAGCAAGAGAAAAGGAGACAGTTACCTACAAAGGAGTTCCCATAAGACTGTCAGTTGATTTCTTAAAAGAAACCTTACATGCAAGAAGGGGCTGGAAAGAAGTATTCAAAGTCATGAAAGGCAAGGACCTCCATCCAAGATTGCTCTATGCAGCAAAGCTATCATTTAGAATGGAAGTGCTTCCCAGATAAGGTCAATTAAAGGAGTTCATGATCATCAAGCCCTTATTATATGAAATGTTAAAGGGACTTAACTAAGAAAAAGAAGATTAAAAATACAAACAGTAAAATGACAACAAACTCACAATTATCAACAACCAAACCTAAAAAAAAAAAAACAAAAACAAACTATGCAAACAACTAGAACAGGAACAGAATCACAGAAATGGAGATCACATGGAGGCTTATCAGTGGGGAAGGGGATGGGGGGAATGGGGGAAGAAGTACCTAGAATAAGTAGCATAAATGGTAGGTAGAAAATAGACAGGGGGAGGGTAAGAATAGTATAGGAAATGGAGAAGCCAAAGAACTTATATGTACGACCCATGGACAGGAACTAAGGAGGGGACGAATGCAGGTGGGAGGGGGTGTGCAGGATGGAGAGGAATAAAGTGGGGAAAATGGGACAACTGTAATAGCATAATCAATTAACTATATTTAGAAAAAGAAAAAGGAAAGTACTTTTATTTAAATATCAGATATGTACATATACGGACAAAGTTTAAGCCTGATGAATTTTTTCAAAGTAAACACAACATTTAATCATCCATCAAATCAGCAATAACACTTAACCACTTACTCTTACACTTACTCTTACCTGTTTCACGTTTGCTATCAATTACTCCTTTCCTCTTTTTGAAAGGCAACTATTATCCTGATTTCTCATACAAAGATTGGTTTGCCTGAACAATGAACTACATATAAACGGAGTTATCAATACCTATTTTTTCTGTCAGATATCTTCACTAAGTACATTATTTGTGATATACATGTGTGCTGTTTTACAGAGCAGTAATGCATATGTATTCATTATTCCATAGTATTCCATGTGCAAATAGATGGCAGTTTCTTTTCTCCTCCTGAAGAATATTTGTATTCTTTTCCATTTTTGCTTATAATGAATATTATGCTTTAAATAGTCCCATTCTTTTTTAAAATGATAATATGTATGGATTTACAGCTAGACAATCTCTGGGAAAACCTGGCTATCTAAATTATAACTCTTGGCCAAGATAATAGATGTCTAAAATAAAATTTACAGTCAAGAAATATCACCTGGTGACCTGAAGCATCAGGGGTTTTTTTTGTTTGTCTTTCTTTTACCAATGGTTTGCAACCGGTTTGACAGTCTAGCTTGAATGCATGGTCAAGACGATATAAAAGGCTTGCAGAGGGTTTCTCTTTCAGCTCTCCTTAAAGCAGCGGGGTCAAACTCATTTTCACTGAGGGCCACATCAGCCTTGTGGTTGCCTTCAGAGGGCCAAATGTAATTTTAGGGCTGTACAAATGTAACTACTCCTTAACAGTTAAGTGAGAGCTCGGTGCTGCTGTCAGGTAGAAACAAGGTGCCAGGCCAGATAAAACAAGGTGGAGGGCCGGATTTGGCCCATAAGCCTTATATTGGCCACCTGTGCCTTAAAGCAAGGTACGTAGCACAAATCTCAAGTGGCTCAGGCTGGAGAGAATATATAGCCAGTGTATGTGAATAAGGAAAGACCTCTGGAGCTTGCACATGGGATGTCTTTCAGATCTGCAATGCTTGCCTTCACTATCTTTCACTTGCTGCACCATATTCCTTGCATTTAAAGAAATGCCTCATATGAGTATATTCTAGTGGTCTCTCTCAAATATCCAAACTTTGTAAATCTTTGCTTTATGTATACAGCAAGGTCTGTCTTAAAACTGTCCAGCCATTGTTAATATAACAAGAATGGTCTGTGAGACATTGATGTAACCTGGCAGCCAAGGAGAGTGGACTGGAATGCACATGTGTGAACAATAATGACTTCCCTGTACTAGTCAGTGGGGGTGGTAGACGCCTTTGCATTCAAAATGACTGAGCAAGTAGAGCAACCTATCTGCATCAAATTTTGCTTTAAGCTTGACATTCCTCCATGGAAACTATTCGGTTGATTCAGAAGGCCACAAGCATGGGCAACTCATGACTGGCAGCTTCATCACAACAATGTGCCTGCTCATGCATCATGTCTCATTCAGAGTTTTTTGGCAAAACATCAAATCGCCGAAGTGACTCAGCCCCCCTACAGCCCAGATTTGGCGCTCTGTGACTTCTGGCTTTTCCCAAAAGTAAAATCACCTTAGAAAGGGAAGAGATTTCACAGTGTTGATGAGATTCAGGAAAATACAATGGGGCAGGATGGCAATTCCACAAAGGATTTTGTAGAGTGTTTTGAACAGAGGAAGATGTGCTGGGGAACTGTGTGAGGTCCCAAGGTGCCTACTTTGAAGGGGACTGAGGAGTCATTGTCCTACATACAGTCTTTCTTGTATCTTCTTCAATAAATGTCTCTATTTTTCATAGTACATGGATGGATACTTTCTGGACATTTAAGACTGAATTTGCTTGTTTAGAAAGTACGTATATGTTGAGTTTTTTAGAAGAGACAACTAAAGTTTTCAAATGGTGTACTCATTTATACTCCTACCAGCAATGCATTAATGCTCCAGTTTCTCCACATTTTTTCCCTTATTGGTATGGTTGGGTTTTTTTAATCCAGTTCTAGCTTTATTTTAAATTTTCAAAGAAATTGTTTAAGTTTTAAAATAATTTCAAACTTATAAAAATGTTGCAAGTACAATACACAGAAATTTTTTCTTTATTCATTTGAGAGTAAGCGGCCCAACAACTCTAATACTTGGGGTTATAGTTCTTACACAAAAAAGATTTCTCCTATTAATTCAGAATGAACTCTCGGCATTGGTTGTATAGCCATTACTACACTGCTACTATCTAATCTTCACACCCCACACAAGACTCTGACACTCTGCACCGCTACCCCTTTGTCATCACCCTTCTCACTCTACTGTGGCTTCAACACCCCACGCTTGACTTTCAATTATCAGGCTTCCATACCCTGCTTGGGTGACTACCCATTGTAGTGTAACATTGTAGATACACATTTTATCCTTCCTGGGCTAACCTCACATGGGTGTGTGCCCCACCCTGCTCAGGCTCTGATGCTCCAAACCATGCCACACTTCTGCGGTAAGGTCCTTTTCATCTTGTTTTGGTTCTGGCATCCCTCACCGGCCAGCCTCCACTTCTACATGGCCACAAGCTCCCATTCCGTGGCTTCAGTACTTGGTAGTGTGAAGCCTTCCTATAGAGATGCCCTCCTTAGCCTGCTTGTACTCTAAAATTCTACAACACTGAACTTTATCTTCCGTATGGACCCCATTGTTTTATTCCTCCTTCTGGTTCTGAAGTTCTACTCTAAGCCTAAGGCCAGCACTGGTGTTCTCCTCCCACTAGACCCTTAGCTTAGACATTAAATGCTGGAAAATGCTTTCATCAGGATTCTCACCTCAGCCTGTTTGGATTCTGAAAGCCCATGTGGGGCCACCTCCATACACCGAAACCTTTGCCAGCTCTGGCTTCAATCCACAGGCTTTTTATGTAGACATGTATTCCTCATGTATTCTACTGGCACGTCCTTTCTTTTATGCCCTCTCATTGGACAAAACTAAGGGATATAGATGTATGCACTAACCAACACACACTGTAAAGATAAAATGATAAAATTTTACTTGAGGAGGGGGCAGGCAGTCCTCCCTCACTCTCCTCCTTAGAGTGTGTCCTCAAGATCTTAACAGGCCCAGTAAGAGAGCTGACCTTTGGCTTTACAATGAAAGTTTAGGGACCTTCTGATCCTTGAAACTGTAAACATATACCTTTGAAATTAACTCAGGACACTTTCACAGGAAGACTACCACCAGGTGTGGCCCTTTATCCCTGGAGGAGATAAGAGAAGTTACTTTTGCTTCTGTCTTGCTAAATAAACTATGTGAAAATCCATCCAGGGTTTTTGTCACTTTTTTTGCTACTTCACATGCATGAAAATCTAATAAACCTTACTTTTCTGTTTTGGTTAGAGCAGGGGTGTCAAACTCATCTTCACGGGGGGGTCACATCGGCCTTGAGGTTGCCTTCAAAGGGCTGAATGTAATTTTAGGACTGTTTAAATGTAATTAACTACTCCCTAACTGGGAGCAAGGAGCTCGGCACTGCTGCTGGGTAGAAACAAGATGCTGGGCCGGATAAAACAGGGCGGAGGGTGGATTTGGCCCACAGGCCTTGTGTTCGGCACCTGTGGGTTAGAGGAAACTTTTGTTGGCAGGCTCATTTTATTTCTCCCAGGGACACACACAACTATAGTTCTGAGTCTCTGAATCTATGCTTTAAAAAGAGGAATGACCTTGGTTGGTTAAATATTGATGGAAAGGAACCAGTAAAAAATAAAAAGAATTCAGAAGAACAGATTTAAATATTTGGTGACAGGAAATGGATAATTTTTTTATTCTACCCACCAATTATCTTCAAAAAGTAGGTCATTTGTTTAAAGTATCAGCAGAAATGGGAAAAGTGGGGGTTTATAAAATTAAAATAGTTATTACTAATAATTGGAAAGCAGTTTCTTGGATGAGTTCATATTGATGAGTGTAGCCATAACCTATTGTTATATATATCAACTTGACAAATTCACAACAGGCCTTCAGAAAAAATCCAGTTCCTGTGGAGTCAGGAGTGAAGGGATAGGCCATTTAACTCTCTGTGTTCAGAGTTGTGTGGAAGCTGAGCAAACTGGTAGAACAACTCATCTAAGGGGCACACCAGTGTCGACAGTGCTCTTTTCCTCTTTACTTACCTGTCTACCACAAGGGGCGAACACAGAGAAATTCTCTATTCAGTTCATTAGTTTTACATTCCACAATTCCTACATTTGTAATTGTAACTCGAAAAACTTCTTTGCTTTGAATGTTACTACATTCAAACAGAACTTTTCCCAACCATCCACTAGTTAATCCAGTAAGCAATTCCTTTACTACACACCAGAGGGCAGTATTGGCTTGTTAATTTACTTGAGCCATTCATTTTTATTTTCCCAGTTAAACGAGAGAAATAAAATACAAAGGATCATTGTTATATTGGAGCTTTGGTATCAATTCTTTAAGCAGGCATCATCTGGGTGGCTTTGCATAGATCATGGAGGACTAAGGAACAGAAAAACTTTTAAAGGGAATAAAGCAATGCAATGAAAGTACGCTTTGTTCCTTAGGAAATCATTTATAAATCATTCCAGCCATATCAACTAAGCAGCTTTTATGTGATAGTTACTAGTTATTATCACATGAGATAAATGTTCATCCTAGCAGTATTAACTTACATGCTGAAAGTGAATTGAACTCTATAGTATTTAGAGCCCAGGAAGTAAGACTCTTACTTAACTCTCTATGCCTACAATACTATAACAGTTTTGAATGACAAGAGTTACAGATAATTTGTACAAAGAAGACAGCGGTCCAGCAGTATAATAATGATGTCAGTACTTAGAAGGGTTAAAAGGTTTAGTGAAAAGAAGAAAAGATTAAAGACAGATCTGATAGCTGTCTACAGAGATATTAAAGGCTTTCCAAAAAAAAGGAAACAGATTAGTGCTGTGTTGCTCCAGTCAGCGAGTAGAATTATAGAGCTAGAGACTGTAACTTTGTATGAGATAGAATTTTCTAAATACTATAGCTGTTCCAACGTTTTTGTCCAGGGTGTCATAGAAATAGTTCCAGCATTGAGTATCAGGATAAATTAGGTGAATGCCAAAATCTTTTATATTCTAAGATTATAAGAATATGATTGTGACACCAAAGAGTAAATAATCTCACAGATTCCCCCAATTCTAGGGCCCCTTCCAGGCATGTGTATTCTAGGTGCCATCTGCTTTAAAAAGTGCCCCTGAATCCTCCAGAACATAGTTAGCTCATCATAAGTACCTCTAACATTTTAACCATATATTGTCTTTAGCCTTTGGTCATCTTTTAAAATATATTGTACGCTTTTTGTATCATCTAGCTTTGTGGTTTTATGTCTTATCTACAAAATAGATTCCTGTTAGGAATACATGTTATTTTCTCCTCTGTAATACCTTTAGGATAACACAATGGAGTTAGTAGATAATCAGATAGTATTTGTGTAGCAAATATATTTCTTTATCTAAAAGTAATGAATAAAAACAGCTGCTTTCCCTGCTTCCTTGAATTGTTTTGAGGATCAGCTGAGATAATGTGTCTGAAAGCACTTTGAAAAGTATAAAGTGCTCCACAAATGTGAGTCGTTATTATTTCAGAGGGGGTTCTCTCAGTTATAACCTTCCATGTCAGCTTGAACATAATGGCAACTAGAGAACATTTTTAAAAAACTTAATCTGAAAAGGAACTTGTCCCTTCTGGGTACAAATTGTAAGACTCCTGAAAAAATGTTTGTGCATATTTTTTGTTTGTTTCTAAAGAGCACAAGGAGCTATGGTCTCTCAGGGAAAATGCGGCTCTGATAGAAGGAATTCACAATGTAGAAAATCGCCCTTGTGTCCTTTCAGTAAGGAATCACAAACAAATGAGCTATTTTGTCTTCTCAGGCAAAGGGACTTCCTGGGCATGGGTGGCAGCTGTTCAAGTCCATCTGGTCAAGAATTCGCTAGGATCATAATGGGCAAATAGCTCAAATGCAGGCTTGCACGACAGCCTGCCAATGTTCCTTTGGAGACACGATGCTTTCTCAGGCCAATAATCTGCATTTTTAAAGGTCTCTAAATATACGTTTATGGGACAATTTATAACAGCTTTAAGGTGGTATTATGATATGCTGGGAAGTCATCCATGTTGTGGGACATACTTGTCCTGTGGCCTGTGAGCATTTGTTTCTGGTTGGCCTTGATCATATCGCGATTTTATGATCAGTGCTTTTCTTTTTTATTTTAAGAACAATTATTCCAGATAAAATATTGTGAGCAAATAAGGAATACAGAATTTTGAAATACCTTATTAACTTTGAAATGATGTTTTAAATAAGACATGCATGCTCATAAATAAGAGAGGATGGAAAAATAACTGAAAGTTTATAAGAGCTTCTTAGGGAATAAGCAAATGGGAAAGAGATAACCTATCATCTGCCCTAATAATACATAACTCCTGAAAATATTTTTACACTTTAACATGATTTTTCGTATTAGACTATGGGAAGAATGCTGTGAGGTAGAATGTGTATGATTTACAGATGTGAATACTGACGTTAAGAGAAGTTAAGTAATTGATTTTGCATTTCCATGATCTCCAAAGCACAACTGAAATTAGCATTTAGGATTGCCGCTTGTGTCTGGGGTCATGGCTTTAGTCCTAGTTGCTGCAAGTCTCTGGAGCACCCTACACTGATGGCCCTGCCCCCGGGTCTTTCCTCACCTTGGCCCTCCTGCCCTCTCTAAGCCAAACACTTGTCTCTTCTCTTCAGAATCCTAAGAAACTTGAGGAACATGGATGAGTAGGGAAGTTATTTCCAAGTTCGTTTCAGAATTATCCTCCAGTGGTCTAGGGCTGCTTTAGAATTGGGATAAAGAAACCAAAGGACTTGGTAAAACGTCTGCTAGCTCTAGAGTTAGAGCAGGCACCAGGGCAATCTCACATGCACTCCCCGGATGTCCTGAGGAACCCTTGTCCTGTCTGTCTGGGGCCCAGACATCACTCCACCGTCCGAAGGCCATGGGCAGCCTTAACCACTCAGCCCCAGGAGAGCTTTGGCTGTCCTCAGGCAGCCGCTATTCACTCACAGAGTTCCAGTGACTGCTCGTTTGCCCGTGGGTTGGGAGGTAGTAGGGACATCTTGATGGTCACTTCCACCAGAATAGAAACTGAAGGCAACTCTGCTACTCAGGGATGAATGCTGACTTCTGAAAGTTACAGTAGGTTTATCTCCGGGTTCTTTCTACCTGTTCCAACAAGCATACAACTAACTTGAAACACTTTCATCCCTTCAAGATATCCAGCTCTAGCTAATCAAGAGGGTGAAGGAAACAGGCTGACACTTGATTCAGAAGTTCTGGAAAGAAAGCAGATTTGACAACAAAGTGACTGAACTTACAACCTCCTCCCCACCCCATTCTATAGTAATCAGGGTTCAAGGTAGATCATCTGGAGATTGAGGGAGCAAGAGCCAGGTTCAAAGTCAATCTATTATAAAGGTCTCCTACTGTTCTTTATTTTTATTTTTACTTTTTGACTGGAAGACATACCACTTGTCTCTGGGAGGTCTGAGGCCTGGAGACACCAGGCCAGGGTGAATGTCTGGATCTCATTCACAATTTCCAGAGGGAACCTCTAGGTCCAGTCCCAATGTGTTAATAAAATGCCTGGCATACAGTAGGTTTTGAGCAAACATTAGTAGGATGAATGTTTATGGAAGGACAACTATCTGACCTATGGTGAGAATCTACTGTTTAAAAATTATATTTCAATCGTTAGTTTGTTTTTTCTGTCATCCAGAACGAGTTTCTTCAAGAGAAACTTTGTCTTGTTCATGTCCATCTCCCCATTGGCCAGTATACCTCGGGTATCCAGTGTTTTCCAAATAAACAAACCAGCTGAGTCCAGTTACATATTGTATTATCATATAGCTCGGGTGAGAAAGGGCTGAAATTTGGAAAAGTACTCAATCATTGAATAGGATCTGGGTGAGTGGATCCCATCACAATTGTAAATAGAGACCGAAGTGGAGTGTCCAATACAATAATGATAGCAGGTTATGCCCTAGGTAAGTAGATGTCGACAAAGAGTTAAAATGAAATGTTGGCCTGTCCCAACAGATGGGTAGAATGTGAGATAATCACAGGAAGGACAGCTAATTGGGTGAGGGGTATCTGTCATTACAGAGAAGGGTCCAAGTTAATGGCCATGTTCTGGGACTGGGCACCCTTTGAGAGAAGGGCGATTGCAGATAACTAAATAGGAGCTCGGGATCAGGGATCAAGCTAAAGCTTGGACCAGACTGAGGTCCATTTATCAGAACTACTGTAGGACATTAAAGCAGAACCAAAGGAAACAGGATTAAACCACAGCTTCCAGACATGTAGCCATATAAAAGTCCCCAGCAACATTTCAAGATTAGTGCTGAAGGTCGAGGCAGTGTGAAACTGCAGGAGGTAATTCGGTTGCCACAGCTCAGGAAGGAAGGCACTTACAGAGACTAGAAACCAGGCCTGGGCTAATATTTGCAATAGTGAATTTGATTTGGGATGTTCATTCTAACAAACACCCATGTAATTTCCTGACATATTCCAGAATGTTTACAAGAGCTGATTTCCTTGGAAATGAATTTTTAAACATTCATTACAGAAAGTTATTTTGCTGCTTACACTTTAGAAAAAGGTGTATTATTTGTAAAAGTTGGGATATGTTGAATTATTAGAGAAATCAGGAGAAAAAACCTTCACAAAGTGTGTTCTCCAGTTACTCCTTAGAGATGTATTCTTAAAATAATTACTTGACATATTTATATGTACATCTTTAGTTTAATATCTTACCTAATTGTCCAACAAACGAATTCAATGTTGTTTGCAGTGCATTAAATGAACAAAAGATAAACTGGGTAATAGAGAAAGTAGAGAGCCTAGTGGTCCATGAAATCACTGGATTTGCAAAGTGATTTTCTTTTCAGTGTTGTGCACTATCTGAGGACAAAATCTGTTGGCAAAGCACTTCAGTGGCAACCAGTTAGAATGTAGAGACATTAGGAATGCCACACAGGGGCAAGCCATTGGTCTATCCAGGCCAGCCTACTACAGAAGTAACATGAGAGGCTTTTTGGAGATCATGTTTATATATGTGGTATCGGTTTATATATTTGGATGGATGGATATAATATATCTTCTGAAAATCTCTTAGTGAGCTCACATGTAACTCTAATCTATCAAATTATGAATTATACTCCTGGATTTTTTTTCAGCATTTCTCTATGTTACAATCTTCATAAATGTAATGTTCAATATGTAGGGGGAAAAGAAACATTACTCTTTTTCTACTTATAGATGTCTAGATATTTCCAACACTTCCTAAAACCTCAATCTTACTGATATTTTAAACTATTCCCATCCCATTTTGCTGTGCTACAGACGTTCTCGTTTTGTGGTTCCCAGACCAGCAATATGAGCTAAGAAATTGTTAGCAATGTGGACTTCTCAGGTCCCACCCAAGACCTATTGAATCAGAAAATCTGGGGTGGGCCCGGTGATCTGTACTTTAACAAGCCCTCCAGATGATTTCTGAGGCCTGCTCAAGATTGAGAACTCCTGCTATCCATACAGTAAACTCATCCATCCACCCTCTGGCAAAAATGTATCATTTGCTCTTTTGTTTGATGATTACTTATCTTGGTAACTTTTGATTCTTCTCATGTTACAGTTGGCAACAAACATTTAGAATTTGATACACTCAAAAACAAAACGTAATGAAGAAGGAAACAGTATTAGTAGCAAAATCAACAACTATAAAGCAGTTTGGGATCATTTGGTTCAGGGGCAGGTATTATACCTCAAAACCCAATGAGCATCACATATTAAAAGCACAGCCCCAATGCTGATGATTTCTAGCAATGATCCTTAGTTATGATGACCCTTAGTTATATGCAATTTCCTCTGTTCAAAGAATAAATTATTAAACATTTTGGAGATGTTTTCATCGAAATAAAAATAATAAATGTTTTTAAAATAATGGAGAAAACTTAGATATATACAAAATATTTACTTATTAGAAGATGCTATTTGTCCACTGAAACATAAAACAATGTTGTTCATTAGTGCCTTTATTTCCATTTTTATTATGCTAAAATACATATAACAAAATTTACCATTAAATTTTTTTAATATATTTTATTGATTATGCTATTACAATTGTCCCATTTCCCCCCCCATTTATTCCCCTCCACTCTGCATACCACCTCCCACACACACACCCCCTTCCCTTTTAGTTCATGTCCATGGGTTGTACATTTAAGTTCGTTGGCTTCTCCATTTCCTATAATATTCTTAACTGCCCCCAGTGTATTTTCTGTCTACCAATTATGCTACTTATTCCCTGTATCTTTCCCCATTATCCAACCCCTTCTCTGCTGATAAACCTCCATGTGATCTCCATTTCTGTGATTCTGTTCCTGTTCTAGCTGTTTGCTTAGTTTGGTTTTATTTATTTATTTTTTTTAGGTTTGGTTGTTCATAGCCGTGAGTTTGTTGTCATTTTACTGTTCATATTTTTTATCATCTTTTCCTTAGATAAGTCCCTTTAACATTTCATATATTAAGGGTTTGGTGATGATGAACTCCTTTACCTTATCACTCCTTGACCTTATCTGGGAAGCACTTTACTTGCCCTTCCATTCTAAATGATAGCTTTGCTAGATACAGCAATCTTGGATGTAGGTCCTTGCCTTTCATGACTTGGAATACATCTTTCCAGACCCTTCTTGCCTACAAGGTTTCTTTTGAGAAATCAGCTGATAGTCTTATGGGAACTCCTTTGCAAGTAACTGTCTCCTTTTCTCTTGCTGCTTCTAAGATTCTCTCCTTCTGTTTCATCTTAGGTAATATAATTATGATGTGCCTTGGTGTGTTCCTCCTTGGGTCCAACTCCTTTGGGACTTCCTGGACTTCCTGGAAGTCTATTTCCTTCACCAGATTGGAGAAATTCTCCATTGTTTTTTCAAATAAGTTTTCAGTTTTTTGCTCTTCTTTTTCTCCTCTAGCACCCCTATGATTTGGGTGTTGGAATATTTAAGGTTGTCCCAGAGATTCCTAAGCCTCTCCTCACTTTTTAGAATTTTTTTTTTCATTCTGTTCTAGTTAACTGTTTATTTCTCCCTTCTCATCTAAACCATTGATTTGAGTCTCAGTTTCCTTCCCATAACTGTTGGTTCCCTGTACATTTTCCTCTATTTCACTTTTCATAGCTTTCACTTTTTCCTCTATTTTGCGACCATACTCAACCAATTCTGTGAACATCCTGACTACCAGTGTTTTGAACTGTGCATCTGTTGATGAAGAGATGGCTTGGCTACCTAAGAAGATAGGTTGGCTATCTCTTCATCTCTTAGTTGTATTTTTTCTGGAGTTTTGATCTGTTCTTTCATTTGGGCCATTTTTTTAGTCTTGGCATGCCTGTTACGTAGTAAGGGGTGGAGCCTTAGGTATTCACCAGGGCGGAGCAACGCATTTTGCAGTGTTGTGTTGCGGTCTGTCGGAGAGGATTCCAAGAGGGAACAATGCCACTTGTTCAGCTCTTTGCTGGCTTTCAGTCACTTCTACTGCTACCCACAAGCAAATTAGGCCCTTCTGGTGCTGATTCCTGGGTGTATGGTTTTGTGTATGTTCTAGGACCCTGTGGGTCTCTCCAACAAACTCTCCTGTGAGGCTGGGAGCTTCTCCTGCTGCCTCAACCCTCACAGATTTTTTCAGTCATAGGTTTTGAGGCTTTATTTCCCCACACTGGAACCCTGCATTGCCCAGTCTGTCTTGCTCCCCAGTTGTTCCTCCCAGTTTATCTGCATTCAAATGTGGGTCCACCCATTCTGCCAGCCACCACCTTGCTTCAAGTCCTCTCTGCCAAGCTGCCCATCTCTGCTCCTCCTACTGGTCTGGATGAATGTTTCTTCTTTTACTCCTTGGTTGTCGGACTTCCATACAGTTAAATTTTCTGTCAGTTCTGGTTTTCTTTTTTGTTTTCAAATTTGTTGTTGTCCTTTTTGTGGTTGTGCAAGGAGGCAAAGTGTGTCTACCTATGCCTCCATCTTGACTATTTAAAATTTTTAAATGGAAAGTCCCATTTAAAAAATTTTTTAATGAAATGTACAGTTCAGTAGTATTAAACACATTTATAATGTTTGGCAAACATCACCACCATGTATCTCCATAACTTTCTCATTTTGTAAAACTGAAACTCTGAACCCATTAAACAAGTGCCCATCACCCAAAGCCCTAGTTCAGGCAACCACCATTCTACTTTTTGTCTCTATGATTTTTACTACTCTAAGTGGAATCATACAGTATTTATCTTTTTTTGTGATTGGCTTATTTCACTTAGCATAAGGTCCTTAAGGTTTATATCCATGGTATAATATATTGAAGAATTTCCTTCTTTTCTTAAGGATGATTAACATTCCATTGTGTGTGTGTATATACACATATATAGCATATATGTATATATAATGTATGTTATATATATATATATAATCACATTTTGCTTACCCATTCAGACATCAATGGACAGTTAGGTTGCTTCCACATTTTATCTATTGTGAATAATGCTGCTATAAACATGGGTGCACAAATACCTCCTTAATAACCTATTTTCAACTTCTGGGGTGTAGTATATACCCAGAACTCAAACTGTTCGATCATATAGTAATTCTTTTCTTAATTATTTGAGGAACTGCCATACTGTTTTCCAGAGTGACTGTATCATTTTACATTCTCACTTATTGTGCACAAAGTTTCCAGTTTCTCCATATTCTCACCAAAGCATCTTGTCGATTGTTTTTTGATAGTAGCCATCCTAATAGGTGTTATCTCATTGTGGTTTTGATTTGCATTTCCCTTATTATTAATGATGTTGAGCATCTTTTTTTGTGTGTGTGTTCATTGGCTATTTGTTTATTTTGTTTGGAGAAATATCCTATTCAAATCCTTTGTCCAATTTTGAATCAGGTTATTTTTGTTGTTGAATTTTAGTAGTATTCTATATATTATGGATATTAATCCTCACTGCAAATATTTCCTCTCATTGTGTGAGTTGCTGTTTTACTCTAAATAGTGTATTTTGATAAACAAAATTTTAAATTTTCATTCAGTCCAATTGGCTTTTTTCTTTTGTTAATTATGCCTCTAGTGTCATATCCAACAAATCATTGCCAAATCCAATACTCTAATTCCTTTCTGCTATTTTTTTCATCTAAGAGTTTTATTGCTTTAGGTCTTACATTAAAGTCTTCGATCTATTTTGACCTAATTTTTGTACATGGTGTTAGGTAAAGGTCTTACTTCATTCTTTTCATTGTGGTTATCCACTTTTTCTGCCTGGTTTGTTGAAAAGACTGACCTTCCCACTTGAATGATTTTTACACCCTTGTCAAAAATCATTTGGCCATACACATGAGCATTTATTTCTGGAATCTATATTCTATTCCATTAGTCTATATGTCTGTCTTTGTTCCAGTGCCACACTATTTTAATGACTATAACTTTGTAGTAAGTTTCAAATCAGGAATTATTGTATAAGTCTTCCAGTTTTGTTCTTTTGCAAACTGTTTTGGCTATTCATGGTCCATACTAGTTCACATAAATTTTAGGATGTATTTTTCTATTGCTGTAAAATGTCATTTGGGGTTTTGATAGGATTTACATTAAAACTGTAGATTGCTTTTGGGTAATATTGACATTTTAACAGTATTAAGTCTACCAATCCATGAACATGTCATGCTTTTATTTATCTACATCTTCTTTAATTTTATTCAGCAATGTTTTTAGTCTTCATTGCACAAGTCTCTCACCTCCTTGGTTAAGTTAATTCCTACATACTTTATTCGTTTTGATGCTTTTGTTAGTTAAATTGTATTTGTTGTTCCCTTTCAGATTGTTCATTGTTAGTATATAGAAATGCAATGATTTTTGTGTCCTGACAGTATCCTCCCATTTTATTGAATTCACTTATTAGTTCTAACATTTTTTTTAGTGTTTGGATGCTTATATTTCTTTTTCTTGTCTAATTGCTCTGGCTAGAACTTCCATTACTCTGTCAAATAGAAGTGCTGAATGCAGACATCCTTGCCTTGTTCCTGATCTTTGAGGGGGAAGTTTTCAATCTTCACCACTGACTATGAATGATGTTCACTGGGATTTCTCATATAGGACTTTTATTATATTAAGGTAACTTTCTTCTATTCCTAGTTTTTGGGTGTTTTTATCATGAAAGAGTGTTACTATTTTTTCTGCTAAAGTGATGTACTACCTTGATTGATTTCCATATGTTAAACTATCCTTGTGTTCAGGAATAATTTCACTTGGTCTTGGTGTATAATCCCTTTAATATTCTGCTGAATTTAGATCTGTAGCTTTCCTTTCTTGTATCATCTTTGTCTGGCTTTGGTTTTACAGTGTTACTGAACTCATAGAATAAGTTAGGAAGTGTTTCCTCCTCTTCAGTTTTTTGGAAATGTTTGAGAAGCCTTGATAATAGTATTTTTAGGGTAGAATTCACCAGTGAAGTCATCGGGTATACAGCTTTCTTTTGGGAGAGGTGTTCGATTATGTCATTGTGGTTTTGATTTGCATTGATTAGTTTGCACTGATTAGCTTTTACTAATTATAGGTCTATTAAAATTTTTTATTTCTTCATGATTTAGTATTTTAAGTTTTGTATTTTTCATCTATGTTATCCTAGCAATTTTTTCAACTGTTCTTCTACAATGACCTCTTTTCCCTTAGATTTCCAAATAAAAAAATTACAATAGCCAACACAACAATAGCAGTTTAGTGTAAATGAATCAAAATTTGTACCTATTTTTGTTACATTGGCAAAATATATAATTGATACGGATCCTGGCCCTCGAGATCCGTGTTGAGGATGATCCTCATTTACTATGCACAGGTTTGCTTTAGTTGGTTCCAGAAAACAAAGGAGAGGATGTTGCTAATTACATAAAAGAGGAAGGATATTTGCAAATGTAAAGGGATATTAAGCTGGTTACACTTGTCCTTGGAAGGTTCAGCATAGATTTTAGGAAGTTATTTTAAAGATATGCAGTAAACGTTTGCTGCCTCAATTCAGGGTGAGGGAGTTTTAGCAAAAAGCAAGTCTCAAAGCGGCCTAGGTACAACGAGGGCCTGACTCCCCACAGAGAACCTATCTGTGGGTGTGGGTCCTGCCCGCCAAACCTTGCTCCCCACTGGCTTTTCCAAGTTGGGGCTGGGCCACATTTCCCACACTTGGAATGGTTTCCCATATATAATATATTTTTTGTTGAATTTTAGTAATTGGTTTATGTATGCCTACAGAGAAAAAAAGGTTGAAAATCACCAGGCTATCCAATTTATTAGTGTATAATTATTTAATTAGTGTATAATTAAAATTATTCTGATTTCTGTGGAATCAGTAATGTCTTCACTTTCATTTTGTGTTTTAGTTGATTTGAGCCATTTTTTTATTAGTCTATATAGCTAAATCAATTTTGTGGATTTCTGTAAAGAACCAACTTTGGTTTCACTAATTTTCTCTATGTTTTACTGTTATTTATCTCATTTATCTCTTCTCTAATCTTTATTATTTCCTTTTTTCTGTACACTTTGGGTTTAGTTTGTTCATCTTTTTCTAGTTTTGTAAGTTGTGAAGTTGGGTTGTTTATTTGAGATCTTTCTTGTTTTATAATATAAGCATTTATAGCTATAATTTTTCCCTTTAGCACAATTTTCTTCACATCCCCAAAGTTTCAGTATGTTGTATTTTCCTTTTCACTTGTCTGTAGCATTTTCTGAATGTCATTATAATTTCTCCTTTGATCCACTGGTTGTTTAAGGCTATGTTGTTTACTTTCTACAATTTTGTGAACATTTCAGTTTTTCTTCTGTTATTTATTTCTAGCTTTATTCTCTTGTGATTGGAGAAAATATTTTGTATAATACCATTCTTTTAAAATCTACCAAGACTTAATTTGTAGCCTACCATACAGTCTTTCCTAGAATATGTCCCAGGTGCACTAGAGGAAAAATGTGCATGCTGTTGTTGGGTAGAGTGTTCTGTTTATATCTGTTAGACCTAGTAGGATGTTGCTTAAGTCCTTTATTTCCTTACGTGGATATAATGTCTGGTTGTTCTACCATTATTGTAAGTAGGGTACTGAAGTATCCATTATTGTGAGTGGGGTATTATTATAGACCTGTCTATTTCTCCTTTCAATTCTTTCAGTTTTTGCTTCATATATTTTGGTGGTCTATCATTAATATGTAACTGTTTGTAGTTGTTATATCTTCTTCTTGCTCTGCTTAATCATTTATTAATTATAATGTGTTTCTTTGTCTCTTATACTCTTTTTTTATTTAAAATTCATTTTGTCTGATATTAGTGTAGGTATGGCTGTTCTCTTTGGTTACTTTCTCCAACCTTTTGTTTTCAGTCTACTTGTGTCTCTAAATCTAAAGGGACTCTTGTATACAGCATATAATTAGACAATGTATTTTTAGCCATTCTTTCAATCCCTCTCAATTGCAGAGTTTAATCCAATTACATTTAAAGTCATTAATAATAAGGGGGAACTTCTGTCATTTTTATTTGTTATTTCTATGCCCTATAGCTTTTTTGTCTTTCATTTCCTATATTACTCTTTTCTTTTATGCTTAGTTGATTTTTATAGTGAAATATTTAAGTTCCTTTCTCATTTCCTTTTGTATATATTTGATAGCTATTTTTGTGGTTACCAAGGGATTATATTTAATATCTGAATGTAATAACAATCTAATTTGAATTTATACCAATTTAACTTCAGTAACATAAAAAACTCTGTTCTTTTATCGCCTATCCTTAATCCTTTTGATTGTTGATGCCCTCCCAAAATTACATCTTTATACATTGTGTGTCCACAAACATAAAATAATAATTCTTTTAAATTCATAAGTCTCTTAAATTAGGTACAAAGCAAAATTGGAGTTACAAACCAAAGTTGTGCTAATACTACCTTTTAGACTAATAATTGTTTTTTAATATATCAGTCTCTCAAATCATGCAAAAAATAAAAAAGTCCAGTTACAAGTTAATGTCCAATCACAATACTAGCTTTATTGAGTTCTTTATTTTACCTTTACCAAGATCTTTATTTCTTTATAGAGCTCTGAGTTACTGTCTAGTATCCTCCCATTTCACTCTGCAGAATTGAATATGTCTTGCAGGGAAAGTCTTGAGTCTAGTGGTAATAAACTCCCTCAACTTTTGTTTATCTGTGTTATCTTAATTCCTTCTTTGTTTTTAAAGAGTTTTGAAAAATATAGGGTTTTTGATTGACAGACTTTTTATTTTAGCACTTTGACTATACTACCTCACTGCCTTCTCGCCTCCAAAGTTTCTGATGAGAAATATGATTCAATCTTATTGAGGATTCCTTGTATGTGATGATTTGCTTCTGTCCTCTTGCTTTCAAGATTTGTTCTTTGTCTTTCCAAAGCTTGATTATAATGTTTCAGTATGTATCTCTTTAAGTTCATCTTACTTGGAATTCTTTGAGTTTTTTGGATGTTGATATTCATGAGTTTCATCAAATTTAGGAAGTTTTCAACTATTATTTCTTCAAATATTCTCTCTTTCCTTTCTTTTGCTCTTCTCCTCTGGAACTGCACAATGTATATGTTGGTCTGTTTGATGTTGTTCCACAGATCCCTTAGGACTTTCACTTCAATCTTTTTTCTTTCTGTTCCTCAGACTCAGAAATTTCCATAGCCCTATCTTCAAATTCACTGATTCTTCCTTCTGTCTGCTCAAATCTGACTTTGTATCCCTCTGTAGCAAGTCCTCGATGTTGTAAGGTAGCTACTGCAGCTTTAACCATAATGACATATAACAAAACACGAGTTAAGTCCCTATGGCATCTCATTAATGTTATAACAAAATGATGTTGGAGAAAGTGTTATTTGAGGACCTGTTATAGTGAATTTATCATTTTACTATATCATTATTGTTATTTCCAGTTTTTGATTTTTGGGGTTTCTTTTTAGATTTTCTATCTCTTCACTGACAGTTCCATTTTGTTCATACATTTTTTTTTCTCCACATATTCCTTTAGTACTTTGAGTATCTTTAAGACACTGTTTTAAAGTCTTGGTCTAGTATCTGCCATGAGGTCTTTATTCAGGGACAGTTCCTATTTGTTTTTTTCCCATTGAATGGACCATATTTTTATGTGTCTTTGTGTCCTTAGTGATTTTTTTCTGTTGAAAACTGGCTGTTTGAATCTAACACTGTGGTAGCTCGGTACATCATATTTCCACCTTCCAATGTATGTCCTTTTTTATTGTTGTTTTTTGTTTCTCTACTTTAGTAGGTTGTCTCTGGCTGAGGACCAATCTGGGCTCTAAAGTATTTTCTGAGCCTTTTCTTGGATATACATGGTCACTTTCTAATATTCCCAGTATAAAAGTTGTTTCTAAATAACCTAGTGTTTAATATATGGCTCACAAAAGGAGAAAAAATAGGAAAATGAAGTGAGATTCGGGCATTAGTCCTTTAAATGACCTGGAAGTCAATTTATTGGGAGAGGAAGGAACTTGCAACAATGAAGTATGTGTAAAAACAATGGGTGCTTGTCTCTTTGTCTATACTTATGAGATCAAAAGTTGCAATCAGTGATCAGAACATTGATTTTTGGAGAAAAGGGTCCTTTTGGTTTACAGTTGCTCCTACCAGCTGTTTGCAAGCTGCTTCAAGAATATTGTGCACCACTGGCTGCCACCTGGCTGTGGATGGGGATGGATAGATGCTACTGTATTAAGAGCTAAAATTGACCATAATTAGCTGCAGTTTACTATTGAATTATTCCATGTTTGTTTTAAGCCTTCAATAGACTCTAGAGTTCGAAAACAGTTACATTAGACAGATTCTATCAATACTAGTGCAATTTTCTGGATGAGGAGACAGATTCCTGGTCCTTCCTACTCTGCCATCTTCCTGACCATTAACTATTAAACATGTTCTAACTTAGGAATAGAAAAAGACTTAAAAAGTTGATGGTTTTTGAATCAAATTTCACAATGATATTATCTTATATGTTTGATTATCACAATGTATTTTTATATTCAAAAACTTTTATTATTTTTAGACTTAAAGGTAAACTTCACAACCTTTGACTTATTTTGAAATGTAGCCCCAGTGCCAGATGTCTGATTTCACGTTCAGTGGATGTTTGTTGAAGGAGAGAAAGTGTGACCAGTGCAGCATGCAAACCCCAGACTACCTGTATCACAGATTGTAACAATGGCAGCAAGAATATCTCCCTGAGTCCATATCCTTGCTGGACTATTCACTCAGTCAAGTAAGGAATTTGGTTTAAAAAATGTGTCAAATTAATGGAAAAAATAAAGATTTAATTTTCTCGTATTCCTTGTCCTGTATTGTCTGACATGTTTTAATCCACTCAGTTGTTCTTCTTGCATTTCACATAAGATTTCTAATAATAAATATGAAACAATTCTATCATCCAGTTGTTTATTTTCTTTACAATTCTATCCTTAATAACTATATGCTAGTCTTTAATATGAAGATAATATCCCTGGTCCAACTTTCATAACACATATGTCTTGAATTATGTGTTTTCTTAGAGAAATGGTTTTGTATTAATCCCTATCATTGCAGTTTCTTTTCCAGTCTTTGTGACCAATAGCTCTATTGAAAGACTGCCATGTGAATGTGGCTTGAAACTTATAATAAAAATACGACTGATCACCAAGATAACGTAGAAATTCAGCAAAGGCCCTTGCCTCGGCCTCATTAGCAATGTAACCAGGAAGAGACAGTGGTCACCTATCATCCATCTAAATAGATACTGAAATTTATCTTTGGAAAGCCTCAAAGAATAAAAAATACAGACTATCTAGTACCATAAATCTGCTGCTCTGGATACATGGATGATAAAAGATGAAATCGACAAGCTTAGGATCTTCGCAATGGTCAGATTGTCAGGAATGATTAACAGTGTGTTCTGACAGTAAAAGAACAGGGTAAAAGAATGTCCTGGTGAAACATAAATTTAAAATACTGTGAGCATGTTCTAAAGAAGACAGATTAGTCTAAGGGTATTGGAACAAAGGGAGGTACTTCTGAGACAACTGAAGGTACCAGACTTGAGACCTAAGTATAAGATGAGCTCAATGTTCTTCTTGGAAAACACTTCTTTTAAGTATGGAGAATTTAGTTTTATTATTACAAAGTAGTGCAGGTTCACTGTTAAAATAAGCTTACAAAAACATTTAATCCAGAATATAAAGTTCCTTAAATTAAGATAGGCTATATATCCTGGTTTCCTCTAGACACTCCTGAATCATGCTGAGAATTCAGATGTAAATATCAACAGTGACACCTTTAATTCACAAAAGTGTCCTAGTGTATGTGTGTGTGCACGCAGCTTTTGGTTTTATTCTTATTTGTTTTATGAAATAGAATTATATATATATATATATATATATATATATATATATATATATATATATATATATATGGTCCTGAAACTTTTTTCACTGAATATGGATCATAGAATCTTTTATTTTTCCCTATATAAAATAATCCTTTTTTAAACCTGCTATATACTCTCTGTTAAATATAGTTTTATGTATATACAGGGAACCAACAGTGACAGGAAGGAAACCAGGACTCAAATCAATGATTAGGAGCAGAAGGAAGAAATAAACATTCAACCAGAACAGAATGAAGAAACAATTCAAAATAATGAGGAGAGGCTTAGGAACCTCTGCAAGAACTTTAAAAATTCCAACATCCAAATCATAGGGGTATGAGAAGGGAAAATGGAAGAGCAAGAGATTGAAAAGTTATTTGAACAAATAATGAGGGAAAGTTTTCCCCACTCTGGTGAAGGAACTTGACATGCAAGTCCAGGAAGCTCAGAGAGCCCCAAAGAAGTTGGATCTAAGAAAAAACACACCAAGACACATCATAATTAAGTTATACAAGATTAAAGATAAGGAGAGAATCTTAAAAGCAGCAAGAGCAAAGGAGACAGTTACCTACAAAGGAGTGCCCATAAGACTGTCAGCCTATTTCTCCAAAGAAACCTTGTAGGCAAGAAGGGTCTGGAAAGAAGCATTCCAAGTCATAAAAAGCAAGGACCTACATCCAAGATTACTCTGTCTAGCAAAACTATCATTTAGAATGGAAGGGCAGGTAAAGTGCTTCCCAGATAAGGTCAAGGAGTGATAAGGTAAAGGAGTTCATCATCACCAAGCCCTTAATATATGAAATGTTAAAGGGACTTATCTAAGGAAAAGATGATAAACATGAACAGTAAAATGGCAACAAACTTACAACTATGAACAACTGAACCTAAAAAAAAGAACAAAAACACACTGAGAAAACAAGAACAGGAACAGAATCATAGAAATGGAGATCACATGGAGGGTTACCAGTGGGGAGAGGGGAGAATGGAGGAAACAGGCACATGGAATAAGAGGCATAATTGGTGGGCACAAAATAGATGGGGGAGGAGGTTAAGAATAGTATACGAAATGGAGAAGCCAAAGAACTTATATGTACGACTCATGGACATGAGCTAAGATGGGACAATGCTGGAGGCAGCAGTGGTGCAGAGTAGAGGAGGATAAAGGGGAAAAAAATGGAACAATTATAATACTATTATCAATAAAATATACTTAAAAAACACTTGCAATATTTTGAATTTTGCATAGCTATAAATTATTTTGCCACACATATTTTTACCCCTCACTTTGTGGACAATTTAGTGATTCTGTAGCATAAATTTTTTGGAAATAATATTATTGTATCAAACAATATAAACATTAAAATCATAATCAATCCTCAATTTAATAACTCATGTCTCCAATAACTCATAAGACTACCTTTTCCTTTTTCTAATGTATTTTAAACTTAAGGGTTTCAATTCTTTAAGTCCACAAAGAATTTTTTTTCTAAGCAATGTCTTTTATTTTGTATTTTTTATTTATTGTTGTTCAGTTACAGTTGTCCCACCTTTTTCCCCTTTGCTCAACCCTACCCTATCCCCCCAACTCCCACAGTCAATCCCCTCACCATTGTCCATGCCTATGAGTCCTCTGTGTTCCTTTGCTTGCCCCTTTTCCTTCTTTCCCCCATCATGCCTCTCCCTCCTCCCCTCTGATCATTTTCAGTTCTTTATTTCTAAGTATCTGGTTCTATTTTGCTTATTTGTTTGGTTGAGTAGGTTCCATTTATAGGTGAGATCATATGGTATTTGTCTTTCTCTGCCTAGCTTATTTCACTTAGCATAATATTCTCCAGTTCCATCCGCACTTTCACAAAAGGTAGGAGTTCCTTCTTTCTTTTCCTGTGTACTATTCCATTGTGTAAATGTATGTGGCTTTTTTATCCACTCACTTACTAATGGGCACTTACTCTGTTTTCAGCATTTGGCTATTGTAAATACCGCTGCTATGAACATTGGGGTGCATAGGTTCTTTTGAATTGGTGTTTCAGGATTCTTAGGGCATAGTCCTTGCAGTGGGATCACTGGCCTGAAAGGCAGTTCCATCTTTAATTTTTTGAGGAAATTCCATACTGTTTTCCACAGTGGCTACACCAGTCTGCATTCCCAACAACAGAGTACTAGGGTTCCCTTTTTTCTACAACCTTGCCAGCACTTGTTGTTTGTTGATTTATTGATGATGTCCACAAAGATTTTAATGAGCAGGAGCACAAAATGTAAATACTTAGCTTTGTAAATAATTTTTGCAAAAACATCACTGTTCTTTAGAAGTTGAGGAATTGACCGAACAAGTACAACACAGACATGCTGGCTAGTCACACAGAGGCTTGAGACCTTCCTGGAGCCTAGCAACATGCTACAGTCTACCTTAAGGGAGTCTCTCTTATTCATCCATTGATAGAATATATCAAACCAACTTATCATCTGGTATAAAATGGTTGAGTTCCTTATATAGTTGATCCTTGAACAACATGGGTTTAAATTGCATGGGTCTATTTATATGCAATTTTTTTCAATAAATACATATAGTACTGTAAATGCATTTTTTCTTCCTTACAATTTTCTGTTCTCTAGCATATTTTATTGTAATAACAGAATATACAATACATATAACATTAAAATATGTGTTAATTGACTGTTTACATTATTAGTAAGTCTTCTTGTCAACAGGAGGCTATTACTAAAGTTTTGGGGGTGTCAAAAGTTATATGCAGATTTTCAACTATATGGTGAGTCAGCACCCCCACATTGTTGAAGGGTAAACTGTATATAAAACTAGAATAACCTATCAAACTAAGCTATTCCACTGAACTATAAAATTTATTATATTATAAGTTATATAATTTATTGACTTAGCTTTTATTGACTCTATGAAGTCAGTGACATAACAGGCAACAGTCTCACACATTGAACTAGGGTGGCTGGTGAGAAGAGGTAGAATATCCTAGAAATAGTTAAGTACTGACTGCATTGTTGGGTGTGAGGTCTGTGGCAACCCTGACACAGAGAAAGCCTCTCTCACTTGTCCTCCTGCTCTGCTGGTGCTGAAGCCTGTGTTGATCCATGGATACCTGAGACCAAAGGCAGGTCCAAGGGAAGGTGCAGATTCCTTCCCTTCCTTCCTCTTTGTAGCCTTGCTTCTTTGCTTCCTTGTTTCTTCTTTCTCTATTTTCCCTTTAGTCATTCCTCTTTCCTTTTACCCTCAACTCTTTCCCATATGATCTGTGGGAACCAAGAAATGGCCTTGAAAAAGACACAAATGATGAAGATGAAGTTCTTGCCCTTGAAAAAGCCTACAGTTTGGTCAGGGATAAAGACATGCAAGTAGATTTGAGAACCAAGATGGAGGCATAGGTAGACACACTGCGCCTCCTCGCACAACCAGAACTGACAGAAAATCGAACGGCAAGGAAGTCCGACACCAAGTAGATAAAAAAAGAAACATTCATCCAGACCAGTAGGAGGGGTGGAGACGGGCAGCTGGGGCAGAGAGGAATCACATTGCCTTGGTGGGACCAAGACTGGCAGAGTGTGGGACCAACGGGGCAGGCCACTAGCAGACCCTATGGCCCCACATTTGCACACAGATAAACCAAGAGGGCCGGACTCAGAGTGACAGAGGACGGGGCAGGCAGAGCGGCGGGTAGCACCCATGGCCCCACATTCGCGCATAGATAAACTGGGACCAACGGCGGGGGAGCGAAGCAGACCATGCAACCCAGGGCTCCAGCACGGGGAAATAAAGCCTCAAACCTCTGATTGAAAACACCCCCCCAATGGTATATTTACACAATGGAATTCCACGCAGCAGAGAGAAAGAAGGAGCTTATACCCTTTGCAACAGCATGGATGAAACTGGAGAGCATTATGCTAAGTGAAATAAGCCAGGTGGTGAGGGACAAATACCATATGATCTCACCTTTAACTGGAACATAATCAATAGAAGAAAAAAGCAAACAAAATATAACCAGAGACATTGAAGTTAAGAACAATCTAACAATAGCCGGGGGGGGGGGGGGGACAGTGGGAAGAGGGGATTACAGGAACTACTATAAAGGACACATGGATAAAACCAAGGGGGAGGGTGGAGATGGGGGAGGGAGGTGGGTTCGGCTGGGGTGGGGTGGAGGGACGGGGAGAAAAGGCATACAACTGTAATTGAATAACAATAAAAATTTAAAAAAAATTAAAATAAAGAAAAAGAAAAAGAAAAAGAAAACGCCCATGGGGGTTGGGGCGGCAGCAGGAGAAACTCCCAGCCTCACAGGAGAGGTCATTGGAGAGACACGCAGGGGCCTAGAGTTTGCACTATCCCACCCACTCGGGAACCAGCACCAGAGGGGCCCAATTTGATTGTGGGTAGCAGAGGTAAAGACTGAAATCGGGTGGAGAGTAGAGCAAATGCCATTGCTCCCTCTCAGTCCCTCCCCCACATATATCGTCACAGCACAGCGACCAGCGTTACCCTGCCCCGGGGAACACCCAAAGCTCTGCCCCTTTAAGTCACAGACACGCCAAGACAAAAAAAAAAAAAGGCCCAAATGACAGAACACTTCAAAGCTCCAGAAATAATTCAACTAAGCAGCGAACACATAGCCAACCTATCAGATGCACAGTTCTAAACACTGGTAACTAGGACGCTCACAGAATTGGTTGAATTTGGTTGAAAACTAGATGAAAAAATGAAGGCTATGCTAAGAGAGACAAAGGAAAATATACAGGGAACCAATAGTGATGAGAAGGAAACTGGGACTCAGATCAACGGTGTGGACCAGAAGGAAGAAAGAAACATCCAACCAGAAAAGAATGAAGAAACAAGAATTTGGAAAAATGAGGAGAGGCTTAGGAACCTCCAGGACATCTTGAAACGTTCCAACATCTGAATTATAGGGGTGCCAGAAGGAGAAGAGGAAGAACAAAAAATTGAAAACTTATTTGAACAAATAATGAAGGAGAACTTCCCTACTCTGGCAAAGGAAATAGACTTCCAGGAAGCTCAGAGAGTCCCAAAGAAGCTGGACCCAAGGAGGAACACACCAAGGCACATCATAATTACATTCTCCAAGATGAAACAGAAGGAGAGAATCTTAGAAGCAGCAAGAGAAAAGGACACAGTTACCTACAAAGGAGTGCCCATAAGACTGTCAGCTGATTTCTCAAAAGAGACCTTACAGGCAAGAAGGGTCTGGAAAGAAGTATTCCAAGTCATGAAAGGCAAGGACCTACATCCAAGATTACTGTATCCAGCAAAGCTATCATTTAGAATGGAAGGGCAGATAAAGTGCTTCCCAGATAAGGTCAAGTTCAAGGAGTTCATCATCACCAAGCCCTTATTATATGAAATGTTAAAGGAACTTATCTAAGAAAAAGGAGATAAAAAACATGAACAGTAAAAATGACAGCAAACTCACAGTTATTAACAACCACACCTAAAATAAAAATAAAAGCAAACTAAGCAAAGTACTAGAACAGGAACAGAAACCACACGGAGGGTTATCATTAGGGGAGTGGGAGGGGGAGAGAGGGGGGAAAGGTACAGAAAATATATAGCATAAATGGTAGGTGGAAAATAGACAGGGGAAGGTTAAGAATAGTGTAGGAAATGTAGAAGCCAAAGAACTTATAAGTATGACCCATGGACATGAACTATAGTGGGGGGATGTGGGAGGGAGGGGGGGGGCAGGATGGAGTTGAGTGAAGGGGCGGGGAATGGGACAACTGTAATAGCATAATCAATAAATATATTTTTAAAAAAAGACATGCAAGTAAAGAAGTAGACAGCCTGGTGAGTGCTGTAATTATGTATCTAATACCATTAGCAGATAAAGATAACTGGGCAACTAATTTTGCTAGAAAGAATCAGGATAGCTCTACAGAGGAGATGGTACTCATGATTTGTCTGGAAAATCATTTCTTTTGAATATGGGAGAGTGTAATTAAGGCACCTGGACAGATGGGCCTGTGTTTGAGTGCATCAAATGCAGTGTGCAGAGCAGATGATGTTTCTGCCCTCAGTCTCTAACCTGCTTAACACAGACAACAGTAATCAAGCGTTATACAGTTGTTTTCACTCGTAGCTAAACACAAGCATGCCTCATTTTATTGCACTTCACTTTATTGCACCTCACAAATGTTGCATTTTTTTATACAAATTGAAGGCAAGACCCTCTGCCAGCAAAAAGATGACCACTTGCTTTATTGCAGTGGTCTGGGATGAAACTCATAAAAACTCCGAGGTACGCTTGTATGTCACTGCTAGGTACAGGGGGAGAATGCCCCCAAAACAATGCATCCACCTTCCTTTGTGAAATAACCTCAGAATTTTTACTTCCTCTCTTTAGTAAAAGCATAATATTTAAATATTTTTTTAAAATTATGCCTTTTTGCCCCAGCTGGTGTGGCTCAGTGGGTTGAGCACGGGTCTGTGAACTGAGGGGTAGCGGGTTCAATTCCCAGTTGGGTTGTGTGCCAGGTCCCCAGTGTGGGGCGTGTTGGAGATAACCACATATTGATGTTTCTCTTCCTCTCTTTCTCCCTCCCTTCCCCTCTCTCTAAAAACAAATAAAATCTTTTTTAAAAAATTATGCCTTTGTTTCTGACATTAGTAACTATTTCTTCAATAATTGGACCAAATACTTCCATACCCCATTTTATACTCACCAATCTTCATTCTGGCTTATCCCTAAAGGTCAATGCACGGCCAATGGATAGGTACTGATCATGCAGGCCGGGAAGGCGCAAGCATGGTAGAGCTCATACGAGGTAGATGAGTAACTATAAATGTCATTGGGGTTATCTAGTCAAATCCATAATACTATTTGCTACGCCTGGAATGAAGCCTTGTAGACACATCAGGTATGTATGCACATGTGTGTGCATATTTGTATTTCCCTCTAGGTAATTGAAAGCATGTTTCTCAAAATTAGAATATTTCACAAGTGTAGATGTTATTTTTAATTATTTATTCTATTGTATGCAATTCGTTATTTAACCATCTTGCTTTCAAGCTAGAGGTAATCTGGTTATATTAATCTAGACAGGTTACACCATGCTATGGTAACAAATCCTGAAATCTCAGTGGTTTTAAACCACCAAACTTTATTTCTACATTACACTGCATGACCAATACATACCTGTGAGGGGTTTACTCTGTATTATCCTTATTTTAGGGCTCAGGGTGATGGAAGTTCTACCATCTGAAGCATATCCAATTGTGGCAGTAGGGGAAGAAGTTCCTAAAACACCTCAACTGACAAATGTGCAAATTAGAAATAGCAAACATCCAGCTACAATCTGTTGCCTAGAATTAGTCACATTGTCAGGCCTAATTTCAAGGGGAAGGAGAAACAAATCTTTAAAATGCCTGGAAGAAAGGGTACCAAAAATACATGTTTTGGGGGGAGGGAAAAGCCTTAGGCTCTGGCCAGAGTCTGGTCTGGTTGGGTTTCTCAGGAAAGCAAATTGGCATTTGCTTTTGGGACTTTACTCTCTTTCCAAAGGTAAAACCAACAGGATTTCCTCACAGGTTGGAAATGGGAGTGAGAGAAACAGAGGTAATAATGCTGATAATGCTGAGGTTTCTGGCTTGAGAAATGGGAAGCTGGAGCCTGAAGGGTGCTCTACATGACTTCAGGTATGTGGCAGGAGTAAGTGTGGGTACTGTTGGAGGACAGGGGAAGGATGGGCTACGATGCACCTCTGAGCATCAGGGGTGGCCTGGGGAATGACAGATTCAAGGCTGAAGCCCTGAAGACTCAACCAGTATTCCCAGAGGAAGTGTGATCTCTAAGGATCTCCATAGTGTCAAGGAAGTCTTGAAATAAGAAACACCTGGGTTACCCTGGTGCTAGAGGCGCCTCCTCCCAACCTCATGAGTAAGGAGTCCAACTCACACACCTCTCATGCCAACTCCTATAGTCATGGACACCTCCCCCACCCACCCACTCATTTGTCCCAGAGATCTGGTGGGCAGGTTTTGGCCCAAGGTCTGTGCAGGGTGGGGACTGCAGAGGCCAGAAGAGAGGAGTGAACTGCATATATAAGGGCTACAAATCTATATAGACTTTCAGGAATGCTGAAGGACTCAGGGGCAGCAATGCAGACTTCTGGTGCCAGAACCCGGGGCCCCAATCCAACAGCTGCAAGGCCTAAGGCCATAGCAACCAGAACGCACTACTCCATTGCACACACTTTGGGCCAACTGTTTCTTCTGACAGCTGCTGCAAGACTTCTGAAATCCATCCTCCCAAAATCCCTCAAGGCCATTCCTGAAGACTTTCCCCTGAAGAGCATCCTCGGGACATTACTCTCTCTTTCTGAAGGTAAAACCAACAGGATTTCCTCACAGGTTGGAAATGGGAGTGAGAGAAACAGAGGTAATAATGCTGATAATGCTGAGGTTTCTGGCTTGAGAAATGGGAAGCAGGGTGGGACAGGGTGAGGTAAGTGAGGTGCTGAAGGCACAACATTTGAGGAGGCACTCATTCTCAGGGTCACACAAAAGCACGGTTGGCACTTGAATGATATGCTAGAATGTCTTACATTTTATACCTAAGCGATTCTCTTGCTTCGTTCTAGTTCCATTACTGGCTAAAAGTATGATGTCACCACGAACCCAGTTGGGATAGTGTGTGCAGAATCAGGCTTGGTAAGGGTGACGTGAGTATCAGGAGTCTGGTTCTAGACATGCTGAGTTTGAGATAACTATTGAATATCCAAGTGAAGACCAAGAGTAGACGGCTGGATCTCTGATTCTGTATCTCAGTTGAAAGGTCTACACTAAAGTTACACACTACAGAGTTATCACACTAGTTGAACTCATGAAGGCAGTGAGTATAGATAGTATAGGTAAGCACGAGTGTCAAGGAAATTTGTAGGAAAGAAGAGAGATCAGCAAAGGACCTTGAAAAAGAGGAGGTAGTGAGAGAATGAAAACTAGGAGTGCAAACTCCTGGAAGACAAGAGAAGAAAATGCTTCAAGAAGTAGAGAGTAATCAATCCAGTTTCATGCTGCTGTATCAAATTAGATAAGGACTGAGGTGGAAACACAGGCTTCTGTAGGTTAGAGGTCATTGGTGATGTTGACTAACAACTGTTTTGGTGAAGAGATGGAAACAACAGCCTGAACAGAGTACATTACACAGAGAACAAGAGAAGGAGAAGGAGAATTTAATTTAGCAAACATAGACAATTGTCTCAACAAAAAGAGAAAGAGAGAGAGTGAGGGAGAAGGAGAGGGTGAAAGAGAAAAAAAAGGGAGAAGGTAGAGGGGGAATACAGGTCCATAATTTAGTGGACCTGCCTCGGTTTCCCGACCTTGGCACCTCAACCTCTCACCTTTGAGTCTGTCAATGGGTCCTCTCAGATGCTGATTTTTCAGCAGATAGGCATTCAAAATAATACTTTATTCAAATAGGTGAGAAATGTTCTATTAGAGATTTTTCTACCAAGACACGTGAAAGGAAGTGGCAACGTGTGGCGATTTGAGTAGAATCAGCAACTTCCTCTGAATTCGTTGATTTGGAGATTATTTGTCTGGCTCTGCAAATGAATCATCGTTTGCTCGAGTTTTTCTAGTCTCACATGCTTATGGTAGTTAAGAACAATACACTTTACTCCAACTTTTGCTTACCACTGAGGATCTAAAAGTGTGCTCAGAGGTAATTTGAACAGGCCCTTTCAAGACAGTGCATCTTTTAGTAGACCCACAGAACAGTAAATATAACTTGATAATCAAGCCAAACATTTCTTTGCATTGGAAAATTGAATCAGAAGCTTTGCATAATAAAGGGCTAAAATTATGAACCACATAAGATTTGCCTGAAACTTGATTGTTCAGGCTCAAAATCCCTGCTGAATATTCTTATGCTTGCTTTTGTATTTATCTATTTTCATGTGACAGCTTACAGCAGACATTTCATTTTTTATCTATTTTCTTAAAATAAATTGTAATAAAAATGCCAAAGACACTCCAATAGCACCCATCATATCACATATGTTATACAGACACATATTTTACTGTACTAATTGACATACCAGCATTTATGAACTTAATTATTGGTGTATGCATTAGGAGTTATATTCCTTTATAGAATGTAATATGTTAAATTTTTTTATTTCTTTACTTCTTTCTATGCTTTAGAAAGTGTTTATAAAATGGGAGTTTTTAGGTGCAAAATGGGTGTTTACCAAGGTAAAGGCATAAAAGAGAAAGTGGAGTGAAGGTTGTGGAGCATTTCCATTTCTTTCTAAGGTGTGGGTGAATTTTAGCACCAAGGAAGCTCTTGAGAAATAATTCAGCAAGAGTAACACCATAGAACTTTAGCTTTCCCCAAATAGAAATTATAAAACAGAATTATAAAATTGCCACTTACAAACTTAATCCTCTATCTTCTAAATGAAATTATGGAATTAGGAAAGGGCCAGGAGGGACCTCTGAATTCATCTTAACTCATTGTGTGGATGAAAGAGCTAAGCAGTGTTATTTTGTAAGTCACGCGAATGTGACAGAGAAAATAATGGAATTTAGGTGTTTGGTACTGTTCCAGGTGTCCTTCTATTACAACATACATTTATCAAGCACCTACTATATATAAGAGGTCATTCAAACCTTCTCTGAAGAATACAAAGTTGTAGCAATATTCTTTGTCCTTAGAGAACTCATAATCCATTATCAAAGATAGAAATTTAGCATCTAAAATACAAACTTCAGTTTGTTAAGATCCATGAGAGTAATATAATGGTTTAAAAAGGAAAAGATAAAGTGAAGATTGGGAAAACCACTATAAATTTCTTAAAGGAATAGCACTTGTGAATATGAAGGTAAGATTTTAATAAAAACAGATAGGAAAGACGATGGTAAGCCTGGAAAAGGGAGTAACATGAGCAAGGACAGGAAAGTACACAGTGATGAAGAAAAGCTAGTCGTTGAATGTGACTGGATTATATCTTACCTTCACAATTTTTGTATTGTGCCATTTCATGCCCATAAATTATGGCCATATTTTAAAGGGACTTAAATATTAAGCAAAATAGCTTTGTCCTAAATAGTAAATCACTGAAGTCTATAAGCAGAAAATAACTTGATAACCATTCTCTAGACACTGAGAACAAAAACAAGTTGTGCATTCTTTACCATAGTTTGTAATGCATTTGAAAGAAAAAGGAAAGAGAACCATCATTATGGTAGCATGCAGAGTATTGTCACTGCCCTAACATCCCCTGTCCCCTGCCTATCCATCCTTCCCTCCACCTCCCACCCCTGGCAACTGCTGATCTTTTTTAATATCTCCATAATTTTACCTTTTCCAGAATGTCATATAGTTGGAATCATATCTTATATAGCCTATTAGTATTGGCTTCATTCACTTAGTAATATGCATTTAAGTTTCCTCCATGTCTTTTCATAACTTGGTTGCTCATTTTTTTAGCACTGAATCATATTTCACTGTCTGGATATGCCACGATATTTTTATTCATTTACCTACTGAAGGACATCTTGGTTGCTTCCAAGTTTTAACAGTTATGAAGAGACCGCTATGAACATCTTCGTGCAGGGTTTCATGTGGACAAATGTTTTTAACTCCTTTGGGAAAATACCAAGGAATGCAATTGCTGTATTGTTTGGTAAGAATATGTTTGGTTTTATAAGAAACCACCAAATTGTCTCTCAAAGTGGCTGTACCATTTTGTATTCCCACCAGAAATGAGTAAGAGTTTCTGATGCTCCACATCTCCACCAGCAAAACTTACTCTTTTTGATGTTGTCAGTGTTCCAGGTTTTGGCCATTCTAATAGGTGTGTAGTGGTATCTTTTTGTTTTAATTTGCATTTCCCTCATGACTATGATGTAGAGCATCTTTTCATATGCTTATTTGCTATCTGCATATCTTCTTTGTTGGGTTGTCTGTTAAGATCTTTGAACTATTGTTTAATCAGGTTGTTTGTTTTCTTATTGTTGAGATTTAAGCAGTTACTCTTTTTAGATGCCAACTGTCCTCAGCAGGAACCTGGTACTTGCTGGTGAAATGATTATTCCTACTTCATAGCTGACAAAACCAAATCTCCATCATTTTCAGAAACTTGCTGAATATCACACAACTTAGAGAGGTTGGGGTTAAAAATGAAACTCTAGTTTGTCTGCCTTCAAAGTCTGGATCCTGAAGTGACAATTTCTCTCCTTTAACTCCAGCCAGAGAAAATGTCCCATTGTCATTTTCTTGTCTGACTATCCTCTACCACACATCATGGACCAGGCAGACATAGGTTCTGGCTCCTACAGTCAAAGCGGCTCTATGGTAAAGAGCAAAAGGGAATAAAACAGAATATCCCTCCCCACCTACCACTCGCATTGGTAGGTGAATCGAGTGTTTTTTGATAATTTGCATACTCACTTTATCATGTCTGTGAGGAAATAGGCCCTTCATAAGCCCATCCGAAGTGTAAGTTCTGCAGTTGTATGTTCAGCCCCTCTCCCTGTACTATTCTTACAGTGACTTGTTAGTTAATGCATAAGAGAATAAAATTCTTGGCCCTGTTTTTTGTGTGGATGAAAATAGAGGTCTAGTGGAAAATTGGTCCTGATGAAATCTAATCTGCAGAAGGTCAGTAACAGGAACAAAAGTCACGAGAGGCACCCTCAGTGGTCCTCAGCTATCATATTTTAATTCTTTAGTATAGAACTTGCTCTAGCATCAGATTCACAGAAGTATAATTCATCAACGTAAATGCATAACAGCTTGTTGTCCAGGGCTCCTGGGAACATAAACATATAGTGTTTGGAAAGTGCCCAAACAAAGGCATAAGTGTAAACAAACTTGATCTAGAGTGCTAAAGCTAATTCCCTTCTCACTTCATTTCTATGACACACTGTCTCCTTCTCCAAATGATGTACAAAAGTACATGATGAAATTAAGAAGCTTAAGAAGTTGACTGGAAAATAGTAACAGGAATAAATTGCAATTAAAGGCACAGGTAGGAAAGACAATTCCTCTGATGCATCTGAGACTTGACACATGGGGATCCGACATAGCAAAGCAAAAATTAAAATTGGACAAGCCAAGTCCTACATATAGAAAAAGCAGCTCTCTGTTCTGCCATGTCCATTTATGTGGAAAACCACAGAATATCCAACATGCAGGAAACATGAACACTGTGTTTTGTGGGAAGAATCAACACCACGAGGCATTTGCATGCCCGCAAAGCACTGATTCTGAAGGGCCAAGAAAAACAGAAGCTCTAATGATAAGGTGACAGAGAGAAAAGAATATGAGCAAAATTATTAAAAATCTCATTTCTCTTATATAGACATACCCTCAAACTGAGGAGACTTTTCTCCAAAAGTGCAGATTCACAAAGGGATGAAATTTATTTTGAAGATAGTTTAGGCAGCAAAGGTTGGACAAGGCTCTTTGTGGCCAGACTCTCCTTTGAGAGGGGACCCTTGTCTCCCACACTGCTAGACAGTCGTGGTGGCTCTCAGGTGCAGCAGCAATGATTCCCTTGCATTTTCTTTTACTAAATTCCAATAACCCCCAGATCCTTCACAATTGGGAAGAGGGAAGACCTTGTAGAGTGAAACACTCTCCACAGTCTGTGTTTATTTGTGTTGCTGCAAGTTTGCAGGTTCTTTTTTAGACTTTGAGCTCTTGAAAGCAGGAACAGCCTTTATTCATCATCGTTCTTATTCCTTAGGTCCATACCTGGATATATAGAGACATTTAATAGAGTAATTTTGTTGACCTAATTTTTTAAATTTTGATATTTTCCCTCTTTAGAAAAATATAATATTACACACACATTCACACAAACCAGTGGTGCTAAAAAATGATAGTAAACTGAAAGCAATAAAGCATTCACTTAAACTAAAATTTAAAAATAAGATATGAAGAAAGCTCAAAGTAAATATTGAAATATATAGAAGGTATAGAAAAACATTGACCCACAAAGTATATTTCCTGTCTCCATGTCTCATTTTTTTTCTCTCTAACATGGGGAATGAGGTAGGATTTTATTGACCCACACTTTCTGTTGGCTGTTAATGGCCATATTTCCTTTTCTAATGAGAAACTCAGTAACTCACAACTGATGTTATTGTTGCTCAATAAACTTTAGGCATCCTTAATCAAATAGAAATTAGTTAAAAAGGAATAAGGTATAGGGGACTGAATGGTGTCTTTCAAAATTTGTGTATGCCATGAACATCAGAATGTGATCTTATTTGAAAATAGTCTTTGTAGTTGTAACTAGGATGTACAAAAGGATCTTGAGATGAAATCATCCTGGATTTAGAGTAGACCATAAATCCAATGATAGGTGTCCTTATTAAAAAAAAAAAGGAAAGGGCAGAGAGATACAGGAAAGACAGGAAAGGAGGCCATGTGAAGATGGAGGAAAAGTTACGTTATGTTGCCACGGAACCACCAGAAACTGAGGCAAGGAGGGATTCTACCCCAGAGCCTCTGGAGGAAGTGTGGCCCTGCAAACACCTTAATTTTGGACTTCTAACCACCACTATGAGAGAACAAATTTCTGTTGTTTTAAGCCACGTACAGTTTGCAGTACTTTGTTACAGAAGCCTGTGGAAACTAATGCGAGGGGGTATATTTCACATAATACAGGGTGTTGACTTAAGTAGGATAAAGATTCCATAGAGAGATAGTTTGGTGAATTCTGCATATTAACACTGTATTGAATATAAAGTTCATAAGTGGGAAATCAGCACTTCTAACAAAAGCGAATACAACATGCCAATGAATTTTTGGTTTTTTAGTCAGGACCTTGTATTCTACAAGATTCCTCTAAAAGCTACCTTATCAGCAACTGTCTGGCTGTAGACCAAGGATAACCCTTTGCTTCTTTTATATGCAGAATTTAGATAAACTATGCAAATGCTAATTTAATGATTAACAAAAATTACACTGAAGCAATTTCTAAATATAAATATCATTAGTCATTTCCTTTAGGTTCTCAATAAAATGATAATATAGGTACTAACAGCCTTCAGTTTTATAGGACTTCATCTTAATGCCTCATCACTCTATAAAGCTACATGTAGGCTGAGAGAGAAAGATTCTGCAGCTCTCCTTTGGGAGACCAGTTTTGGATCTACCTTTCCAGACAGGTATTTTTAAGAATTTCTGTCTCTAGAATTACACCTTGGAACTTCATAGATAAACCATCAGCTACACGAATTGAGGCCCTGGGGCAAATGCTTGGATTGTTATTAGAAGGCATGCAGTCTCTTAAACTTCATTTTAGAGAAGTCGTATATTATGAATATCATCATTTTTACACAGGAAAAAAATGAAGATCAAAGAGGGTAAGTGAATTGATCAGGGTCACACAACTAGGAAATGGCAGAATTAGGAACTTAACCCGTTATTGACTAGCCTCAGGGCCATGCAACATATTAACCTATTTGTTTGATTACTCCCCTTCCTGAGCTCAGGAAGGGCACACACCATGTATCTATTGCAATAAACAAACAAACAAACAAAACCAGTTACTGAGTATCTATTTTTTTGCCTGCCATTATGAAACAGTGGTTTATAATCTAAGCTCAGAAGTACATTGGCTGACTAAAATTTAATAATTATTTAATTCATTTATATAGTTAGTAGGATGATAGAAAGTGATTTTCTTATGTTTCTGTTCTTACTTTTGACAAATGTATTGGCCCTGGGAAATGGAATGAAGTGAGAAAGAAGAAAAAGAGGCATACTGTGGAAAACAGTATGGAATTTCCTCAGAAAACTAAAAATGGAACTGCCCTTTGACCCAGCAATTCTGCTGCTGGGATTATACCCTAAGAACCCTGAAACACCAATCCAAAAGAACCTGTGCACCCCAATGTTCATAGCAGCACAATTTACAATAGCCAAGTACTGGAAGCAACCTAAGTGCCCATCAGCAAACAAGTGGATCAAAAAACAATGGTATATCTACACAATGGAATTCTACCCAGCAGAGAGAAAGAAGGAGCTTATACCCTTTGCAACAGCATGGATGAAACTGGAGAGCATTATGCTAAGTGAAATAAGCCAGACAGTGAGGGACAAATACCATATGATCTCACCTTTAACTGGAACATAATCAATAGAAGAAAAAAGCAAACAAAATATAACCAGAGACATTGAAGTTTAGAACAATCTAACAATAGCCAGGGGGGCGGGGGGGGGGGGACAGTGGGAAGAGGGGATTACAGGAACTACTATAAAGGACACATGGACAAAACCAAGGGGGAGGGTGGAGGTGGGGGAGGGAGGTGGGTTCAGCTGGGGTGGGGTGGAGGGATGGGGAGAAAAGGCACACAACTGTAATTGAATAACAATAAAAATTAAAAAAAAAAAGAAAAAGAGGCATAGCTTTTATAACTCTTCTCAAAGTTAAAGACTTCTGGACATACTTTTAGTGCAACACCTGGAAGTGACTAATGAGTATAATTTCCCTCATTTGAGTTATTTTTCAGTAAGGTAAGAAAACAAACTGCCACATGATCCAGCAATGTCGACTGTGGGTATATATCTGAAGGAAATGAAATCAGTGTCTTGAATTGATAGCTGCACTCCTGTGTTCACTGCAGCATTTCTTACAATAGCCAATGCGTGGACACGACTTTACTTTGTTGACAACTGAATGGATAAAGAAAATCTTGTATGTGCATGCATATATATTATATATATACATGTAACAATATATACATAATATATGCATACATATAACAGAATCTTATATGTGTGTATATACATATTTTGGTGTGTATAACGCACATTTTTTGCCCAAATATTTGAGGGAAAAAGAAGGATGTGCATTATACATGGGTAGTAGCTCAACTACCTACCTTGTATCTGTTCTTGTGTTTTGTAATTATTTGTTATATAAAATTTCTTGTAAAATAATATGTTCGAAATAAATGCTAAAATTCCTTTATAATACAAAGAACAAGTATCTATAAATAAATAAATAATTGAGTAAAAATTAAAACAAAATCTTTTTTTCCTGAAAGTTTGGGCCAAAAAGTGTGGATGTGCATTACACATGGGAGCACATTATACGTTGCAAAATATGATACATACTTATGATAGAATACTATTCAGCCTTAAGAAAGAAGGAAATCCTGTCATTTGTGACAGCATGAAGGAATCCAGAAGACTTCATGCTAAGTGAAATAAGCCAGATACAGAAAGACAAATACTGTATGATCTCACTTATATATGGAATCTAAAAAAGTCAAACTCATTGAATGGCGAGAGGGGCGTTATGGAGAGATGTTGACCAAATATCTTTCAGTTATAAGGTGAAAGTTTCTGGGGATTGAATGTCCAGCATGATGGCGTCTATCATTAACGCTACTGTGTGGTGTACTCAAAATTTGCTTGGAGAGCAGGTCTCAAATTTATTCATCACACAAAAGACAAATGGTAACTGTGTGAGATGATGGATGTGTTAATTAAGTTGATCATGTTCATTATTTCACAGTGTGTATATATATTAAATCATCATGTTGTACACTATAAACAAAACAAAAATAAATGAATACAGAGGTGGTAGCTTTTTTAAAAGTTATTTTTAAAAATAATTTGAGGAGCTGACCTCAAGGAATCCTTTGCACTGAAGCAAAATTTGCATAAACTCTAGCTTATACTCTTTGAGAAAAGTGTTATTACAAACTCGATTAGCTCTGCTTGGACATTGCATCTTTGCATTAGAAAAGTAAACTACCTGTTGTAAGAGATAAAACCTAAAATCTCAGTAGCTTAACAAAAAAAGAGACTTTATTTTTCATCATGTAAAATCCAATCCGCACCAGGGGTGGGGTTGACGATAGGACCTATGTTTGCATTTGTCAGCTCCAGCTACCATAACAAAACACCACAGAGTACTGGCCTAAACAACAGATTGTGATTTGCTCACAGTTCTGGAGGCTGGGGGTCCTAGATCAAGGTGTCCACAGGATTGGTTTGTGGTGTGGCTTCTCTGGTTTACAGATGACTGCTTTCATGCTGTGTCTCACATGGCCTCTCCTCTGTGCTTGCACAAAGAGAGAAAGGGCAAGCTCTGGAGTCCCCTCCTCTTCTTATAAGAACACCAGTCCTATTGAACTACAGCACCACACTTACAACTTCATTTATCCTAATTACTTCCTTAAATATCCTATGTCCAAATATAGTTACATTGGGGGTTAAGCCTTCAAAACATAAATTTTGGGTGGGGCACAATTCAGTCCATGACAATGATGCACACAGTCTTTCAGAGATCCAGGGTGAAAGAAGATCCAACCATCTTCACTGCAAAGCTTCCAATGTTTCCCTCAGTGTGAACATCCAGAAGCAACAGAGAAGAGAAAGAGGATGTTGCATAAGAGGGTAAAGAGCCAAGAGCAGTCATCACCTGTGCTCGTGTCCCACTGGCCACCACAGGCACATGTCACATAACTGCAGGGGAGATTGGGAAATCTAGAGTGTACCCAGGATAAAAGAAATGGGTCCAGTGAATAACTATCCAATCTTTACTATAGACCCTTGTTCTCCTAGACATGGTCAAAGAAAAACAAAAAGAGGAAAGTGTACCTTTTCTTAGCTTTTCTAGATCTTCCAGAGTGTTCTCTAGCTCACATTACTTTCAAGTTCTTTTCCCACAATTGTCCTACTTGCTCTTGCCTGTGGAGTTATGTGACTCAGGAAATGCCTGTGTTACTTGTCCATATAAGGAGGAGGGAGTGTAAGGCAATATACAGCTTATGTTTTAGGTCTAGAGAATGGGGAAAAGCCAATGTGTGTCAGTCTCCGGAAGTATGTGCAGTGAGTGGTGAAGAGCTTCATCCACTTTTAATCTGAGAAGTCTTGAAACCCTCATATTGCTCCTGCAGAGCCACCAGATTTGTGGAAAGTATCTTTGTGTATACAAGAGAAGTACCTGTGTGTGCTTCATGTTTCTTGTCATTGTGGGAATGGATAGAAAGAGAGTGAGAATAAGACCCTAGAAAAAGAGGCAGTGGCAAAACACAGATAGCTCCCATTCTCCCTCTCTACTATCTTTCCAAGCTATGCCATGCAAACCTTAAGCATCCTGAAAAGCTATGGTTTGGACAGGTTTATCTGCCTAGAACCAAAGCCCCAGTGCAACTACTCCATGCCACCAGGGTCCTTCCAGGGTGCCAGCATCAGCATAAGATATCATTTGGTCAAGTGTGTGAAGGACCTCCCAGGGCCACTGAGATGAGGTTATAATTCTGGGCTGCCAGCCAATGAAGTAAACTGGTCCAGCCTGGAAGCAGTCTGAGCTGGGTATGCCATTCATCCCATTGTGAGAAATTCCTAGGAACACATTTCCCCTCCCAATTAATTCTCCTAGTAGAATTAAACTCAGTATTTTTTGTTCTCTAAAGGTACAAAGGAAGGCCAATTTTTACCCCAGCAATCTGGTGTAATAGTCTAAAATTTTTAATTTTTGCTGTAACTGGTGTGGCTTAGTTGGTTGGAGTGTCGTGCCATAGACTGAAAGGTCACTGATTCAATTTCCAGTCAGGGCATATACCCAGGTTGCAGGTTCTGTTACCAGAGAGACCAGAGTTCGATCCCCAGTTGGGGTGTGTATGAGAAGGCAACCTGTCTATGTTCCTCTCGCACTTAGATGTTTCTCTCTCTCTTTTTTTCTCTCTCTCTTCATCTCTCTCTAAAAAGAATGAAAAACAAAATGTTCTGAAGTCAGAATAAATTTTCAATTTGTTGTTTGCTGAAAACCGTAAAATTCCATTCCCATTTGTTGTTTTCCTCACAATCTTTTCAAAGTAATCCTTTTCCATAACCCTGGAGTGCTTTTGTCTTTAGGTTGTCAGTAAACGTGGGTTGGCCTCTTTGTTCCCTGACATATGAGTGCACTAAAATGTGTCCAGTGGGCCATTGCCAAATTTGCTGATTTCAATTTATGTCTGAGCCAGAAGAGTGCAAGAATTCCCTTCGTGTAGGTTGTGTAAGAGCCAGCAAACAAAGCTGAACTGGATAAGAAGAGTATAAAGAAAATAAGAGAAGCATAACCTGTGATAGAGGCCACAGATACTGCAGTATAAAGAGCAAGATTGTGACAAGGTGAAACGAGGCTGCAAGTTTATGAAGTGACTCAATCCTTCCTACGAGCTCTCTGCTCTCTCTCCTTTGCACAGGTATAGATTTTGCCTTCAGTTTTACGAAGATTGGAACAAGAAATAAGCTGATTTAATAACGGGGGGGGGGGGAAGCAGATTCAATACACTGGTTTGCAAGTATCTCCTATTATACCCTGTTATGATCAATACATCATCTTATTATCACATTGTGCCATGTATGTAGGAGGAGGTTAATAATGTCTGTTGCATTGAATTGTTCAGCTCTATCCTCTCTTCTCCTAATTAAACCAACACCTCATGCTGCTTGCTACATATTGAGCAATTAGTATTTTTGTGTTTCTGTACTTCTCCAACAAACTACTTTAAAGATGTACCATTTGGCCTTTAACCCTGTCATTTGTGGGGGCACTGCCTGAACTCATCCCCCAGATTTGCCAGGTGACCTTCATTCAGATCTACTAGAAGGCAATTCTTCTCCCTTTATACCTTCTCTCAGGTCCCAGTAAGAGTCCATGAAGAAAACAGGCACATTGAATCCTCACCATCTATTCTATTTTCTTTATTTAAAACACAAAGCAACATGTGTTTTTACATTCAGGAAAAAAAAAAAAAAAGGAAATCATGTGTTATCTCTGGGAGACCAGGGCTTTTGGTTTCAGACTAATCTATCTCTAGTTTACATTACATTTCTAGCTGTGAAGCTATGGGCAAGTTATTTAACCTTTCTGAGTGTTTCATCATTTGAAAAATAGTGATACCAACTTACAGGGCTGTTCAGGGAATATAATGAGAAAACACATGTGCAAATATGGTTGCAAATACATATAATCATGCCATAGTCAAATGCAGGTGAAAAGGTGTAGCTTCCTAGTGTTCTACAGCTACAGCTGGTCTAGTCTTTATAAACTCTCACTCCAGTTGATAGTGAAGCAATCGCGTGGTCTGATCCAGCATTTGAAAGTCATTTAGGTAATCCAGTCCATTTTAGATGCTGCTCAGACTTTCAGATTCCCTCCCCTTTCCTTTATGTTCCCTGAGATGTCACCAGGCCTGAGGAGGTTTACTCTGTCCTTGCAGAAGAGGGGATAGAAGGCTCCAATCATGCAGGGTCCCCTAATGCCGTCTATGCCCTGCTATGGACAGGTTGTTCTACCTCTCTGGATACTGGTGATTGCTGAGCTATGACTAGTTCTGCCTATTTTGGGGTGAGTGCAAGTTTAGCACCCATCCCTGTAGTCCATAGTTCCAGGCATTCATGTGTTCTCCAGTTCTATTCTCACTTTATTCATTCTTACTCCAAGCCTCTGAAAGTTTACGTACTCCTTTCTCAACACTTCCACATCCCCTCTGGGGATCACGGGAACTTTTGGATTTCTGTCATACCAAGTGCAGAAAATGAGGAGCCTGAACCTATATCTTGGGCTCATGCATCCTAACGTATCCTGCAGTCTCCCCTGTAAAACTGCTTTGGCGCTATATTGGACCTAACTTCTGCTGAAGTATGGATTGTCCCAGGGTCCTGCAATCTCCCCACAGTCTGACCTTGAAAATAAACTATTCTTTTGATATTTGCAGACTACCCCACACCTATATCTCTGGTCCTAGGTGGAGTAGTGGGAATAAGAACCTTTTGTTCTACTTGTATCTTTCTCTTTCTTCCATGATCTCTCATGGCAGGAAGAGGTAAGGTTGGTTTTTTTTTCATTGTTATTGAATTTGTTGTTTTTTGTCCTTTACGGGGTAAGTTTTCTGTTTTGTTTTGTTTTTTACTTTTCCCTCTTGTCTGAAGAGATCTTCATCCTTGTTTCTAACTTCCTTTAAGACTCCTGTCTCATGGTTCAGTCCAAATGGTGGGGTGGGGTTTAAGGAAATGAATCAGTCCATCCATATGAGAAATGAAGTGAAAAAATATCTCCAAAGTCTCATGATTGTCACAGATGGATAACACTTGGTGTAAAGCCTGAAATCTATTCATTCAGCATAGTTAAATGACCCGTACTATGTGGTCATTTCTGTGCACAACTCAACTATTACACTTTGACTTGATGAATCTAAAACATTTAAAAATTTTTTAATTTATTTATTTTTAGAGAGAAAGAGGGAGAGAGAGAAACATCAATTTATTGTTCCACTCATTAATACATTCATTGCCCTATTCATGTATGTGCCCTGACCACATATTAAACTCACAACTTCAGCACATTGGGATGACCTTCTAACCAACAGAGCTGCTTGGCCAGGGCCATTCAAGACATTTCAGGAGACCATTACTAGACTCATTTTGCCACTCCACCATCTCTAGGCAAAACGCTGCCAAACCTATCTTGAGTAAATAAAGATGTTTATAAAGGACTTTGGGATGATTGTATCACAAATCTCTCTAAGTAACTAATTCCAGTTTAACTAGCCGTTACTCTTAGGAAAATTCTCCAAAGTTAACTTCGATTCTAAATACCTAATGCAAAAAAGAAACCAACAACTTCAAAGTGTGTGCTTCTCTCTTCCTGTTTATTTATAAATGGTTTTTAATGATTAGGAAAAGAACCAAAACTGTAAATGCAGCTTGTCAAGTACAACAATGTGCCTTTTCAACTTCTGGCTGATCAAGACATGAAAAGGGAACAATCTGACTACTTTTTATATAAATATAAGTGCGTATTTTCACAGCTTTGCTTCAAGACTTAAGCTCCTCCAGCTGATTATTAATTGCCAGGAAATGTTTGCCCAGTCTATCACAGTGTCTTAATTAAGCAAATGCACAGAAATTATATGGGGGCAGAGGCCCATGGTATTCACCAGGTGTAATGAATTCTGAAGGAGTTACAGATTTCCTAAGGTGTGCTAAAAATACATAGGAGCTAGAGGACAACAGAATTAAGAACTCTTTTTTTTTCTCCTTTATACCAATCTCCTCCCTGTTTAAAAGATCCTAACTATTCCATCTTTAATCCTCAGTTAGGTGCCTCCTCTTTCCAGAGACTTCCTTGGTCTCCTTTTACCATCGTTCATGAGGCTGCACTGAGTGACTCTCCTCTACACCCCCGTCGGTAAACAGCACTACCATCATTCCATCGTCTAGCCACACTATGCTCTTGTTACGTTTTTGTCCCCCAATAAGTCTATGTCCTTGGCTTGTCCCTGCCTTATCCATTAAAATATAATAAGAAGTATATAAAATGTCCAGTTCACAATTATCTCTCAAAAACTTCACTGGTTAGACCCGGCCAGGCAGAAAAGTTTGTTAGAGCATTGTTCCAATATGCTACGGTTGCTGGTTTCATCCCGGTCATGCATGGCACATACAAGAAGCAACCAATGAATGCATAAGTAAGTGGAGCAACAATTGATGTTTCTCTCTCTATAGCCCTCTCCTCTCCTCTCTCTGTCTAAAATATATAATTAAAAAGAATTCACCATTTTGAGCTCTCCAAAGCACTTTAGAAATTAGAGGGGCAGAAGAGTTATTCTTTATTTTTATATATTATGCTTATAAACAGGGCCCACACTAAGTCAACCATCAGTTAATTCAATATCTATTTTTGGCAAGCTGGGGACAAAAAATTTGGACTGTATTCCCTATGGGCTCCTGTGTTTTCCATAATTCATTCCTCAGAGGGCTTTACCAGGGAGTTGGGGACGGAGAGGACCCCACTGGCAAACAGCAGATGCCAGCAGGCCAAAGGCATGTCTGACACATGGATGATGAAGGAGATGTAAAAAAGAGCAGCAGCTCCTGGGATGACATATTTAAGAGCCTGAGGAGGTGTATTGCTTTAAAATTACTGATCATAAGAAATGTTCCTGCAAATGGTATGCGGTGTGTGCCCTTCTGTCCACACCAATTCAGTTGGTAAACACAGAGAAACAGAATTCTCCTTGGGTACTTGAATCTCATAGAAATGTCAAGAGTAAAATGGATGGTACAGCTAGGATTCCTGTGCAATCTGAAGCGCTCCCTTGAAAATGAGAGGAAAAAGGAGCTAAGAGTGAACAGACAGAGCATCGGGCAGGAATAATATGTGACTCAATACTTGTCTGGAGTAAGGGAGATGAAATATTCACTGCTTTAGAAAAAGGCAAGGGCTGACCTTTCTGAAGTCACAGCCTTCCAAGAAGAGATATTTTAGCTGCAGTAGATGAGCACTTTCTCCATTAAGATGAGGGTTTGGCTTCCTTAATCCTGAAAAACATAAAAAAATAAAGTGTAGTGCCCTGATGTTCAAAGAGGGGAAAGAGAAGCCTAATGTTACTATATCAATGACTGCAGAGTTAATCCTTGTAATAAGGAACATGGGATTTGCATCTTAAGGAAGGGTACTGACTCAATTTTGGAAAGATCTGTTTGGTTAATAATGGTTGGGTTTCCATTTCCTTTGGAATTTCAGACAACAGAATCTATTAGTCATAACTTATAAGCAAGGTAGTAGAGAGTACACAAAGCAAGAAACGATGTTTGTCCCAAAGGACCTTAAGGGCTTGTTGATTAGACTGTAGGTAGACGAAAGTCACCAAACAATGGTATATGTGCTTAGCATAGAATAGGCAACAGATGAATATGTACATGGACATCTGCTTAGTGATTACGTTTGTGGTCTAATTACTAGAAGTTACTAGATATTAAGTACATGATATATCATCTAAACTCTGCTCAGCCCAGACGAATAGTGAGACCTGTGCTTGGCACCGTCCCTTCCTCAGGCCTTTGTACTGTGTCCCTGTGGTTCACTGTGCTGTCCTCTGTTCTCACAAGGCATTTTTCAGGCCCTGACTTCTCTGCCCAGATCTTCTTTTCTAGACTGGCACTCAATTTTTGCATTTCCAGCTTATCTTCTAGAAGAAACTAATCTGTATAATTGTGAAAGTATGTAGTTACATACACAAGTGGGATAACATGATAATTTTTGTATTTAGACAAGAGATTGATTAGCTCTAACAGAGAGAAGACACTGTACTTGAGGTCAGAGTGTAAACTGTGATCCAGGTCAGCCTCTTACGTGTGTGTGCTCTTGGTAACTCACTGGTCTACAGAGCCCAAATTTCCTCATCTTCGCAGAGTAAGGAATCCCAACTATAGGGTAGGCTTTGCTAGGCCAGCAGTGTGAGCACACCATTAGTGGACCATGTTGATTGTTAGACTAGACATACACAGGTTCCTGGAAGTCCTTCTTTTAGGGTAGGCAGTTAGACAGGCATGAGCAGAGGAGGAACGACAGGCCAGGTGCAGAATGTCACTAGGGTGGAAAGTCCTGGGTGCCTACAAGTGGGCAAAGCTGGGAAAATAAACATTCTAGGCTAGAACCTTACTCCCAGGGCAACCCTTCCTCCCCTGGTTTGTTGCTAGTCATGTGGTTTAGACCCCTTTAGAGGAGGAACAAGGGACAAGGGGGTGGGGTAGAGAATAGCCTCCTAAGACTATCATACAAGCCCTTGCACAATCACTTCCTTAAGCAGTAAGCCCTTAGGACAATGAGGTCTGACCCGCATCAAGCAATCTTGGGAACAGAGCCTCCGGTCTGTTGACCACAGAGACAGAGTTTTGGTCAAACTAAAAATAACGTCTAGGCCTCAGTTGTGTTTCAGCTCCAGGCCCAGAAAAGCAGCAAAATGAGATGAGGTGATGCCATGGCTGACGTCAGGATCGGATGCAATGACTAATGACCCCCTGACCCGGCGATGACCACTAAGTAGAGATCATGACACTGAAAGGACACAACTAGAAAGCTGATGAATAGTCTATTGAGATTCTGCCCTGAAACTTACTGTAAAATTTCTTCCTTTACAAAAACAGATGAAAACCCTTAAGACAAGGGACCCAGTGTGCTCTCTCTCTCGCTCTCTCTGGAACACAGCTGCACCTTATTTCTCAGGTTCATACTTTTGCTTTCTTTCTCCTAAGCTCCAAGGGTCCTTCTTCTACCTCTGTAACTTGTTTCCAGGGTCTACACGGCCCCGCTGGCTCATTTCTTCTACCTCTGTGACTTACTAAATAAACATCTTACGTTAGAGTTCCTGGCTCTCAAGTCTTTCTTAAATAAACTGGAGAACTGAGGTCTAATGCCAATCCACTGTTAACATTTCATTGGTGAGTTTTAGCAAAAGCACATGAAATGTGACTTATAGCCAGTTATTAGAACTTTTTTTGTGACAGTATCATCAAAACTTGGGAAATGCAGGTTACATATAAATGGAAAATATATCATTTTTCTCATAAGGTTATTATGAGGGTTAACCATCCAACCACAGTGTCCAGTAGAGTCTAATAGTATTGCCCAAATATTTCTCAAATCTGCTATTTGGCAACTAAAATTATTAAATTTATTCAGAGTAAAAATGGAAGGCTTAGTATAGAGGAGAGTATTGGGGTTTGTATTCTTTTTTTTATTATTATTGTTGTTCAGTTACAGTCATCTGCATTTTCTCCCCACCCCTCCCCCCAACCCCAGCCAAACCCACCTCCCTCCCTTGCTTCCACCCTCCCCCTTGGTTTTGTCCATGTGTCATTTGTAGTAGCTGCTGAAAACTCCTCTCCCCACTATCCCCACCCCACTTCCCTCTGGCTATAGTTAGATTGTTCTTAACTTCAATGTCTCTGGTAGTAATGGCCACACACTCTACATTGTCTCTGGGTATCACCCCAGCTGCCTCAAGGCATTGACTCTATCTTATCTCTTTGTCCTTCACAACAGCTAATGAAGTGGCTTATTGCATGACAAGTTCAATACAGATGTGCCAAATGAAAATGAATACAATTATAATTTGAAGTCCTTTACAGCAAGGAGCAGCAGTACCAGTGCAGGTGACACTGTGTTCAGACATATTGTTTAGGAGCACACAGTTTGGAGATGCTATGCTCCTGAGGTGCACCGTTAATCATGAACAGCCAAGTGCTGAGTTCAGGAGCAGGAGAAGATGATTATAGCTCTGTTATGGGTGAGGCAGCTCTTTCATGGACACGTGAGCCCTGCACAAAGCCTTGGAAATGCCCATTTTAATAAAAACAACCTTGGAGAATCATAGGAGACAGGAAAGCCTGTTCTTTATCCCTGAAAATTTGTCTTTCTCTTAAAAAGAGGTTTGCCCGCCTGATGCAAAATCCTGGTTGCAAGTTTTGTGGGGTTTTTTTTTTTTACATTTATTTGCAGGCCCCCCTCCAAGTGCTCTATAAAAGAGATCAGAGAGGATTTGTGGATATTAAATGCCACCAGGCCTCTTTTCATGCTGAGTATAATTAGATTTTAGTCTTAGGTTAAAGGGAAATGGGTGATTGGGGAAGATTTCAATCAAGTCAGGTACTTTCTCATATGATTTAGATTCATAACTCAAATGAGCTTGACCTCTTGAAGAATCCTGCCTCTGCAGTGTATCTCCTATCCCTCCTTGTGTCTCCCCAGGAACTAACAGCCCTCTACACTCTGCAGTCAGCTTTGGGATCTCTCAGTTGTGATTTATGTTCTCGATTGACCCACTTACTCTTTTCCCCCTAGATCTCTGACTAAGGATCCGTTTTAAGCAGTCTTTGAGATCCTTCGCACCTCTAAAAGAACATTCTCACTTAATAGTTCTTTGTGTATTGGCAAGAATTGGCCCCAGAGGGATAATTTTTCTGACTGGTATCAAGGGTTTAGTTGGAGATGAGCTGGGAAAGTGATGGCATTTTTGTTTAAAAACTGTGCATGGAGACTTTGATCAAAAAATTAAGATTCATCTATGTGTTGAAAACTGTCACAGAAGTGCGTTTGAGCTCTGAGGAGGGAAAAGAAGACATAACTTGAAACCCTCTTTGTCCATGTGATGACACCGAAGAATCTCAGGAGGTTTAGTATCTTTGTCAATGCTGTCTTCATTAGGGGCTAGGAGTGGGTGTGAGTGAGGATAGCCAGAGTCTAAATTAATTCAGTGATGCTTTGCAGCCTGGGACTCGAAGCCCACAAGGAGTTAAAACTATTCCAAGTACAGTGAATAGAGGCGGCTGGGTGTTCTAGCAAAACAGAGACCATGTATTGTGGGAAAGGCAGATTCCTGTGGATCAGGGATTTGGGACAAGAATAGCAGCACTGGAGTAAATGCCCTGAAATGACCAAAAAAGAGAATAAATAATGAATGTGATATGGCCTTTTTAGTTTTCTATTGCTGATTTATCAAATTGCTACAAATGTAGGGATTTAAAACAACATGGATTAAGTACGTTAGAATTCTGGAGTCCAGAAGTGCAAAATGCATCTCACTGGGCTGAAAGCAAGATACTGGCAGGGCTGCCTTCCTTTCTGGAGGATCGAGGGGAGAATCCATTTTCCTGCCTTTTCCAGCTTCTAGAGACGGCCCAAATTCCATGGCTCACGGCCCCCTTCCATCAAATCTTTCTCATCATGTCATTTATCTGGTTCTGCTTCTTTTGCCTCCTTTTCCCATTTTTTTTTTTGCCTTTTTAGTCTATTTTGAGTAGCTACCCATAATTTTATCTTCTAACCTTTCTATTGCATTTATCTTAGTTATTGTATTTTTTATTTCTTTTTTCATAATGCCCTAGTCCTATGGATATAACACCTTCTTTAATCCATTTGATATTGTTAGTAATAGTATTATTTTACCTTTTACTCTTCCTTCTTGTCCTCAGATGACCTCTTTTTCTTCTGTGTTCTGCATATTTAACCTTAAGTTTACCGGACATCTTGTCTTGCCTGGCCTCCAGAGCACTGACTGGCAGTCGGGAGACACACCTCTGAGTAAAAGTGGAGGGGTCCTCTCTAGGAAAACAGAAGAACCTCAGAAACTATGTCTACAGATTGTCAGTAAAAGAATCGTTGGTAAGAAAGCCAAACCTTTGGTCAACCTGCATGCTAAAACCTACTTGTTAGCAAACTCTACCAATACATCTTGAGTTGGGAGGGCCCTAAGAAACTATTTAGAAGCTCAGGGTCCATGGGTATGGCAAGCAGGCAGATGCTTACATAAAATCTGTTTTCATTACCTAACCCTCACAGAACCTGGTATCTAGGTCTATCACATGCTTATTAACTTCTTCCCAGAATCATCTTCCTAGAAAGCAAGAGAGAGGCATTATATAGCACCTGTCAATCAAAAGAATATCTTGAATACAGAATTGAAAGACAAAGTATCTGATCCAAAGAAGGTCGAAGTACAGTGATACTGATATATATATATTGAGACAGATAACAATACACATTGTTCTGATGGGAGTATAATGAGGAATTGATTAGAATACGGTAAGAGAAAACAAAATGTGATTTGTGGTGACACAGAAGAAGGAAATGTTGTCTTTGAGGAGAATTTCAGAAGGCTTTCAGTATGAGGAACTTTTGAAGGAGGAGTTTCTGAAAGAAGTGTTCAAGTGGAATTTCTAAGCAACAAGAGGCATTAAGAAAGGTATTAAGAAATCTTAAAATGACCTGCTGTTTATGCTGTTATTCATGGGATGTGATTAAAAGTTGTGGGAGATGGAATGGTGCCCCTCTCAGAATAAGGATCAGAAGCAGCTTTTCACCTGTATCATGACGATGCTTCAGAAATATACAGTTGCAAGTTTATTCCTTGAAATGTTTGGGGCTGATCATTTTCATGGGCTTTCTCACTGCCTGCCTGCCTATTAGTTCCTCGTTCCTTAACTACTGTGTTTCCTATGTCTTGCATTACTCAGTAATTCAGGAGAGATATGAGGCTTATTGAAGCAAAAAGAAGCAGAAAACATAATTCAAATACATGTGATAGGATGTGCAGTTTTAACCCATACTTACTGCTAGCAGAAATCTTGCGGGATTCCAGCTTTGGCTGTGAGTTTCATGAGAAGTCATTAAAGTGTAGATAGTTATAGCTAGAGGATATTTATGGACTAGACATAATGTTATAATGTTGCACAATGTTACATGGTTCTTAACCTCTGTGCTCCAAAAACAGATTTCTGGTATACCACATCAGTGTTCTTTCTATTTTGCTTCAACCCTGATTAAGTCTGCAGAATCAAGAATTAACAAGGTCAGTTTGTTCCCAATTTCAACGTCTCTGGTTGTATTTTGCTCACTTGTTTGTTCTGTTGATTAGGTTCCACTTATAGGTGAGATCATATGGTATTTGTCTCTCACCACCAGGCTTATTCTGGAGGGTAGGTGGGAGCGGATAAGTGGGGAAAGAGGGGGGAAAGGTTTTCAGGAACATGTATAGAAGACACATGGACGGAGCCAAGGAGGGGTGGGATTCAGCTTGGGAGACGGGGATGGCTGGGGTGGGAGTGGTGGGGGGGGGAGAAAACTGTACTTGAACAACAATAAAAAATAAACTTAAAAAAAAAGAATTAACAGGGTTTTCGTCCTTCAGTGGAAACAGGGTCACAAGCCACCAGGTGGCAGTGGTTGTTAAAAGTGGATACAGTCAATAATATCCTGTACTCTTTGTTTCTCTTTTCATTCTGACCATATACGAAGACTTACACATTTTCAAAATGTTCATCTAAAACACCCAGCCGGGTCTATCTTTTCTATGGAAATGTCATTCTCTCAATTTCCCCTTTTGAAAGGGAATTTTGAATTATATTTCACCCTTCTAATTCTATACTGTTAACATTCAATTAGTCTTTACTTCTTATAAAAAACACTGCTGCTATCATATGAATCTTCTCAAATGCTACCAGTGGCTCCTTCATACCCAGCAGGACTCAAGCACTTCAGGCTAATAACCAGAGCTCTAACACCCATGTTGATGCATCTTCATATAACCACAGAATCCTACGGTGCTGTCCTTTGAAGGTGCTTCATAAAATTTGTTCTTTGATTGATATTTGTATGAAATTATAAATATACAAGTTGATATAAATGAAAATATAGGGATATTTTCCTCCATCGATTTTTATTACTGCTGGATCTCTCTACAAATAATATGCTAGAAACAAGTAAGTCATTGAAAGTCTATAGGCCCTGAAGTGTAAAGATTGCCCAAGTTTTCAGTATCACCTCAGAATTTAATCATATACCTGTGGCATAAGACCATACATCCTCCTGTGACAAGAACCAGCTTTCTCTTCTATGGAATACACTAGTTTAGTTCATTTATACCTAGGAAGCAAACTCTCCAACTGATTGAAGGTTTCATGCTGACAGTAATAGCAATAATGATGTCATCTTGCATGCATAGAGTAAGTTAAAGTGTACCCCAACCCATGAGGTGGCAACTTCCCTGAGCACAGGGCCTGGGTTCAGACGCCAAGTAGCCAAATGGAGTGGCAGATGTATCTTACATCTTTGGTTCATATTTATCATTCTCAAACCTGGCTGCACAGGTAAGTCACCCAGGAACTTGGAGGACAAATATAATGACAAAATACCACAGAGACCAATTGAATCTGAAACCCTAGAAGTGGGGCCCTGGCATCCAGACACTGAGTTCTGTCTCTGCTGGGGATTCTAATACACAATGAGGGGAAAATCACCGCTGTGATGGCCTCTAAAATAGTTCCAGTCCTGCTATTTTAAGGATTTTATTACAACAAACCTAGTGCTCTTTCCACAACTTTTTGCACATTTTGCTTCTTAGGAAACCAAGTTTCTTACATTAAAATAAAGGGAAAAAAACAGGAATAATCATTCTAATTTTTGCCTTCCAGCCTGCCAAAGTTTTGCAAGAGAAAACCTTTCTCCTCTTTCTTAAGATAGAAAGAGCAGCCTTGTATTTCCCACTGCTGCATGCGTCCCTGGTGGCTGCCCAGGTATCCAGAATTGTCTGACATGAAACACATTCTCCCTACTGTGCAAAGTGAGGAATAAAAAGGAGGGAGGAAGAGAGTCTCTCTGGCTTATAACGGAAAAGCAGGACAGCTTTTCTGGAACATAGTATGGGCACTCCATAACAGTCCACTCCATTTAATAATTTAACCTATATCAAGTGTCAGAAACTATGAGAAGTATTGGAGAAACATAGATCCACACACAGTTTCTTGTTCCCTTGGTATTACATCCTAATGGGAGACATTTTTACAAATGCCTTGAAGGAAAAGATCTAAGCTATAACAGAGAACATCAGGCTGGAGGGGCCCGGGAAAGGTGTTGGATTATGGGCAAGGACCATCCCTGTGATGAAATGACTCCGATGTATTGTTCAATGAGTTCATGTGATCAGATCTAGAATGAAGCCCCCACTCTATCCCATGTTTTCTCTAAAGTCAAAGGCAATTTTTTTTCTCTGTTCAAAAAAAGGAGGTTAGGCAACCAGATGGGCATTTGCAGAAGTGGTTTGCTATTTATTCTTTGAAATGTACTGACAAATACTGAATCAACTACAGAAAGCAAAGCACATCATTTCACAAAACCAAAGTCTCTTGAGGAGATTTCTCAGGAAGTGCTGGGGGCCATCTTGAAAAATGTTTGGTTAATAGGATTAGATATGTGCTTTTCTAGTTAGCCTTATCAAATCATTTGTGGGACTGGGCACAGAATAAAGAAAGATTTTATCTGTAGTTAATCACCTTCTGCCTCACGAGGAAAACCTGCTGGACATGTTTATCCTCGAATTGGTCAAATTTCTCTCCTTCAATACATGGAAAATGAGATCTCAGGCACTATTTCTTGGTTTGGATTTTCAATTTGATGATGTCTATTGTGCAGGTGACTTCTGACTGAGATTTAGTTTGAGCTAACAACTTCAGTAGCTTTTCTAGACCAAATTAGAACAGTAAGAGTGAACTCATCAACACAGAATTAGCTACAATGCCATCGCTAAAAGACAAGCCTGAAGTAGAGATTACTAGATCACTTCCTACACAAACCCTTTGGGCAACCGCTGGGAAGGATTTCACTGGGTGTGGTATTGTTGTCAAGAGCTCTGGACTCACAGCAATTTGGTAGAAACTATGTGGGTTGTAAACTGAAGCTACTAGCTTAAATATAAGCTTTTTCAAGTACTAGCCTTGTGACCTTAAGCAATTCACTGTTGGAGGCCACATTGGCCTCATCTATAAAATGGAGACAATGATCCTTACCTACATTGTGAGTTAATGAAACATCATATGATCTGGTTTAAGGTTATTGTAGATTATAACACACTTTATAAAGTACAGCTACCTTCTTGAATAAAGCACTTGGCAGTAGAGTGTTAATTCAGGGGTCTGGTGGCAGTAGCTCTCAAGACTTACTCTATTAGAAAAATCTCAGCACTTTCAGCAGTCCCAAAGTCCAGGCTCCATGTCATACCAGTTAAATCCAAATTTCTAGGAGTAGAAACCAGACATCAGTATTCTTAAATGCTTTCCAGATTATTTCAAGGTGCAACATGGTTTGAGAACTAGCCTGGGCTGAAAGAGCAGCAAAAACGGAGACAGACTGTGGAGAAGGAGTTAGATGAGCTGTCAGGACTGGATTCAGGATCTCTGCACCTCACTGGCTTTGTTATTTTGATAAGTCCCAACGTGTCTCACAGACTAGTATTCATGACTTACAAAACCAAGTTATTTATAATTTCCCAGACTAGTCCTCAAATTCTGAGGAAGATCTAGGAGATCATCTTTTTGTGGCCTTGGAAACACTCTGTAGATTATAACATACAATTGGAATGCAAAGTGGTATTTATAGAATATCATATGGTAACAAGGCAGATTTTCAGAATCTCTAACCCCTCACTTCATTCAACCGACATTGGAAAACTTGTAAGCCACATGAAGTGTGGCTGGCACACTGTTCCCAAGTCCATTTTTGGCCACTTTATCCTCTCTTGGTTCTTCTGACTTGATTTCTAGTGTTTTTGTGATATTCACTAACTGTCCCTGGTAACCACCTTGCTCTGCTTTCAACATATTTAGGATGTTGAAAGGAATGAGGTGCCTTGGACAGCCAAAGCTACATTTTGAGCCAGGATTTGGAAAACTGAAAATTGTACCATGTTTATTGAGGATTTCGAAGACCCAAGTACTGTTCTTCTATCTGAAAATGCTGTAATTATCAATATGGTACTTTTTTTTTCTTTCTTTTTTCTTTTAACCTGACTGGAGCCTAAACTTTTATACCACCTTATCACCTCCTTTCTCTGTCTTAGATTCTTCTTCTTCTTCTTCTTCTTCTTCTTCTTCTTCTTCTTCTTCTTCTTCTTCTTCTTCTTTTGTGTGTGCATTTCTGGGAGAATTTTTTTCTTTTTTTAAGTATATTTTATTGATTATGCTCTTACAGCCATCCCATTTTTTTTGTCCCCTTTATCCCTCTCTGCCCTGCACCCTGCTCCTACCAGCAGTCTGCTCCCTCCTTAGTTCATGTCCATGTGTCGTATATATAAGTTCTTTGGCTTCTCCACTTCCCATACAATTCTTAACCTCCCCCTATCTATTCTGTACCTACCATTTATGCTTCTTATTCCCTGTACCTTTTCCCCCATTCTCCCCTCTCCCCTACCCTGTTGATAACCCTCCCTGTAATCTCCATTTCTGTGATTCTGTTCCTGTTCTAGTTTGCTTATTATTTGGGGGGGGTATAAACAACATGAGGGTTTATAAACTCTGTATCTGTTTGGAGATGGCTCATTCCCTGCATGCTCTCTCCTGTCTTTTACATATTTTCCTCTATTCACTTCCTAAATTATTTGTTTCTCCTCAACTCTTCTCCCAATATGAGATAAACTGAGAACACACATGAGCAATATTTACTGCCTTGGAAATAGTATAATAATATCCATGCTATCTAAACAAAAACTGAAATTAAATATACAATATTTAGTTATAACTTTAATGGAAACATCAAAATATTTGTAAAGAAAACTAGAAATATTTACTGAAGAGCCTAAACTAAATCTTGAAATAAATGGAGAAACATAGATTCTTAACTCTGTGACATAAGACAAAAACTGAAAGAAATATAAAATTCTACCAAACTTAATTTGTATATTTAATGTAATTTCAACAAAAATTATAAGTTAAGTTTGAATTGTTATAACTTAAATAGTCTAAATTTCACCTGAGTGAATAAACAAGTAATGATAGCCAATGCTATTTTTTTTTAAAAAAGAAGAGTAATAATGAGGAAGCAATTTTGCTTGATCATAAAAATGTAATGGTAAATAATTTAAGAGTGTTAGTGCACTATTCCACCAATAAATCAGACCAGAACAAAGTGAACACCCCATTGACAAATATTTGCCTATGGAGCATTTAGTATATGGAGACTGATAGCATGAATGAACAATAATGCTTGGTTAGACAAGGGGATGGCCAACAAAAAGAAAACCCACTTTATGCCCCCAAAACAAAACATTTTCAGGTGCATTAGGAGTTAAGGTAAATAATAAAATCCTATGAATACCAAGGGAAAAAAGAATATCAATAATTAACTGAGCTAAAAATTTAAAAAAATTCTAAGGTTAAAAACAATAAAAGAAATCACATCCAGAAGAACTATCAATAAACTTGACACAGAAATGAAAACTTCTGTGTCATATATCAATTTAAAGACAAAAGACACATTGGGAAAATATTTGAAACATTCATGATAAATTATAGGAGCTATTAATCTATAATTTGCTTATACAACATGATCAACTGAAAAAAATTAAACTCAATTAAAAATAGTCAAAATCACACAGCAATCAATTATTTTTTCATAATGTTTTATTGTTTATGTTGTTAGTATTGTCCCAATTTTTCCCCTTTGTCTGCCTCTGCCCAGTCCACCCTTTCACATCCATAGCCAGTCCCCACACCATTGTTCATGGGTCCTTCACATATGTTCTTTGACTAATCCCTTCACCTTCTTTCAAACAGTCCCTACCTCTCTACGGCCCTCCTACCACTGTCAGTCTGCTCCATGATTCTATGCCTCTGGTTCTCTTTTGCTCATGAGTTTATTTTTTCATTAGATTCCTTCTATAACTGAGATCATCAGTATTTGTCTTCCACTGACTGGTTTATTTCACTTAGCATGATAGGCTCCAGTTCCAGGAAAAGGTAACACTTGATCAGAGACTCAAATGATGAGAAGGAGGTGGCCATGGGAAGATCTGGAGAAAGGAAGTTCCCAGCATAGGGAATAGAGTATAGGAGGCCTAAGATAACAAAGAGCTTAATGAGATACCTAGTGTATTATAATTCTCCAGAGAAACAACAAATAGGTAAATGTACACACACACAAACACACACACACACACAACAAGAAATTGGCTCATATAATTTGAAGGTCAAGAAGTCCCAAGATGTGCAGTCAACAACAATTGGAGACACAGGAGAGTCAAATATTAATCTCATCCACAAACACCCTCACAGACATACTTAGAATAATAATATTTGACCAAATGTCAGGGCTCCCTGTGGCCCAGTCAGGCTGACACATGGAATTAACATTTCATCCTTCGAGTTTGGAGTGTGGTAAGCAAGGGGAAGAGTGGTGTGAGATGAGACTGGAAAAGAATGCTGTGATCAGATCATTCAGGTCTGTGTAAACAATAGCACAGAGTAGCACAGAATAATCATAAATAACATGGAATCTGTACATCCTATTGAAAGGCACTCAGAGAAGCAGAACTGAAACTGACTGATTGCTTAGAATAAGCAGGATTTGTGTGGCCAAAGAGGTGGGGGAGAGCATGGCTTCAACAAGAACAAGATCGTGATGTGAAACGGGTTTATCTTATGACTGTCTGATACAAAAGGCTTTACTTCTTCAGTTATTCCATTCATCTGATAGGTGGTGGGGCTGAGCTAACTTTTGCAAAAAACACTTTTATTTTAACTAACATTTTAGGGAAGTTCAGGCATAAACTCATGTTTAGAATACTAGTTTTTTCTTTATCATACTACCTTATGATATTGGTATGAGGAACTCAGAAACAGTTCCAGAAAATTGACACACCATATAAATCGTAAGTATCAAGTACTGTTCACACCTGGTACAGGTTATTAAAATTAACCATCAAAAGTTTAACCATGAAAGGCAAATGGAAAATACTGTCCAATCTAACTGGCCATGAGAAGCTAGTGATAAGTGCAACTATATTGATCATAAGAAGAATAAAATACTTATAGTGAAGAGTAAATAAAAATCTGAAGCCTCAGCCATACAGCATAAATAAACAAAAATTTCTGCTAGATATCAATGTTCGCTCGATTTAATTTTATTGCAGCAAAACTTCTCTTTTCCCTGTGAGCAGATTGCAACATAAATTGATATTTATGACATCTTATAACTATTCATAGTTCAGTGTTAAGGAAACATCTAAAAATGCTTTTCATTTATTTATTTTGAGATCAGTAAAGTTGAACAACCTGCAGAAGAAAGACACCAGGCTCTCTGTTGTGCCTTTCTTATGTTTTACTTTTTTGCTTTCTCTTAACTTCTCTTTATATGCTAAAGTTCAACTGACTGGGGGAAAAAAACTTTGCAAACTTTAAAATCAATTCTTTCCTGTTCAACACACATAGCATGACTCACCTTCAACCGTTCCAGCTCTTCCTACCTCCTTTTCTCCTTAACATCTGAACTGCCCAACTTCAGAAATCCAGCGCTGGACCAGCTCAGCTGCAGCTTTCTCTCTGTCTCTCCCAGTCTGCTACTGGAAGGTGCTCTGAGTGCTAGGAATTCAGTATCTCCAACCTCTGTTGGGCCCCTGATGCTATAAATAAGCTAGAACTTTCCTCATCAGCCTCTTGTCTCTCTCATTCCTTCACTATTTCCCTCAAGACTCTTGCTCTGCCTCACACACAGTAAACACTTCCAAAGCATCTCTGCCTTTGTCACAGAAAACAGTTTCCTCAACTTTTAATTTCCCTCTACTACCCTCTTCTTAACACTCACCAAATTAACCCTGAAGCCCCCTGTCTTTGTCACAACCCACACTTCAGGGTAAAAGGGGCTTCCTGTCTCATCTAAACTACTTTACCCACCTGGGCCCTAGTGCCTGTTACCTGCCTGCCTAGCTACTGGCTTAAACAGACACACTTCCCTGGTTATCTCCTTTCCTTCCCTGTCATTTTCAGCCACTTCCTTGAACACATTTAAATCCTTTATACCTTAAAAAAGAAAAAAGAAAAAGAAAAAAACCCTGAACAACAACAACCTAAATCAAAACATATACCTTCCTTATATTAACCAATAAAATCTCTCCTCTTCACAACCATGCTTCTTGGAAAAGACACCCACACTGAATTTTTCCACAGCCCCTGTTTCCAGCCCTCATGCTTACTCTATTTGCTGTTGTCTGGGACTTTCCCCACAATTGCACCAAAATTGCTCTTGCCAGGGTCATTAATGCTATCTCATTGAACAAGTCCTAAGCCTTACTTGTTAAAATCATTTTGCAGCCATGGATACTCTTGCCCCCTTTCCCTTGCTGGTACTTCTTTCCCCCTGAGTTGAGATAACAGTGCTCCGTGGCTTTCCTCCTACCACTCTAGAGATCCACCTCAACACCTTTATAGGCTCCTGTTCTTCCTTTAACTTTAAAATGTTCAAATGTCATGGATTTCTGCTGCTAGCCCCATCTCTTCACATTTTATGAAATCTTTGGATGACTATCTTCTGCCATGTAATTTGCCTGCTGCTTCCAAGTACTGTCTACAATGCTGGTTTCCATCTTCACCTCCAGAAACAACTAGGATGATCAAATAATTTCACGTCCTGATATGGACTCTTTTGAGAGGAAAAGGGGACACTACTTGTAACTTCATTGTGATAACAGGTATAGACTGGAATTCCCTTTGGCAAACCAAGGCATATGGTCACTCTACTTAAAATCAACTGACATTGTTAAAAAGTTACACATAGAGATATCCTATGACCCAACAGTGCCACTTGGGTATATATACCCAAGAGTATTGAAAACACATACCTACATAACAACTTGTACACAAGTAGTCATAGCAGCATTTTTCATAGTAGTCAAAAAGTGGAAACAGCCTAAATGTGCATCAGCTGATAAATGGATAAACAAAAATATGTTATATCCAGGCAATGGGATATTATTCAGCCATAAACACTAATGAAATACTGATATATGCTATAATATAGATAAAGTTCAAAAACACTATACTAATAAAAGGATCCAGAAACAAAGGCTACATAATATGATTCCATTTATATTAACTGTCCACAGTAATGAAATTCATAGAGACAGAAAGTGTATTAGTTGTTTTCTAGGGGCCCCGAGTAAGAAAGAATGGGGAATAACTCCTAATGGGTATGTGGTTCCCTGGTGGAACAAATAAAATGTTTGGAATTAGGTAGTGGTAATGCCTACACAATTTTGTGAATACACAAAAATCTACTGAATTATATGCCTCAAAAGAGTCCATTTTATTGTATGTGCACTCTATTTCAATTAAAAAAGAAAAAACTTTATAATAGTCCCCTCTACCTTAGTGTCTCATATCCAGTTACCAAATTCCCATTTCTTTTAAATTCCCATCATCATTTACTCCTTTCTCTTATCCCTGAATTCAGTCAAAGAACTCTTTTAATTTTACCTTCTTAGTCTCTTACATCTCTTCTTTCCATAGACATTGTCTCATTTTAGACCCATATCTTTCAGTTCCTTAAAACATTCATATTCATTAACTCAGCAAAATCCATCAAGTGCCTGTTATATGACAGACTGTTCTAGGCATATATGATACATAATAAAACAAAATGTACTCAGATCTTCTCTTGAGGAGCCTAAATTCTAGTAGGCAGAGCGTGATTCAAATATACAATATAATAAATAAGTATATTATTATGTGGTAAATTGAAAGGTGATAAATGCTACAGAATAAAACAGGGTAAGGGGAAATGTGAATGCTGATAGAGTAAAGGATAGCTATTTAAAGTAGGGTGCTCAAGGCAGGCCTTATTAAAAATAACCCCATTTGGGCTAAGACTTAAGTGAGGTGAAGGTGTATGCAGAGAAATACATGGGCATATCTACAGGGAGAAACATTCTTAGAAGAAACAATCAGTACAAAAATCCCTAAGAGGAAGTGTGTCTGGAGAATGTGAGAACTGACCAAGAAGGAGGCCAGAATGGCTGAAGCAGAGTGAGTTAAGGAGAGAAAGAAGATGAGGGCACAGAGGTGGTGGAGAGCACCGTTTAGGTAGTACCTTTTAGATACATTAAGTACCTTTACACTTACTCAGCGTTTCGAGCAGAGTTGTAAGTTTCAAGGGAATTGTTTTAGTGCTGAATACAGATATTTTAGAGAATAAGAGTTAAAGCAGAGATCTGTTGGGAGGCCTCTGAAGTAGACAATAGCTCTAAGTGGTAGGGAGTGAAAGTAGCTGGAAGTAACAGATTCTAGCCCCATCATAACAGTAGAGCTATAGAATATGCTTGTGGATTAGATGTGGGCTGTGAAAGACAGAGAGAAACCAGGTGGTCTGCAAGCATTTTGGCTTGAGTAACTGGAATGATGGAGATGCTATCACCTGAGATGGAGAAGACTGCCAATGGAGCAGATTTTGTGAGGTAAGATCAGGAGTTCAGCTTTGATCGTGTTAAGTTTGAGGTGTCTATTAGATGTCCTAGTGGAGGTCTTCAGACTGCCTTCCGAAGGCAGTTGTGTATGTGAGGCCTAAGAGTGGAGGAGTGGGCTGAGATTTATGCAGATGAGTGAGGTGATATGAGTATACAGAGAAAAGATAACAGGATCAAGGGTAGCTAGCACTCCAGGCCATGGTAATATAAAAAGTTGGGGAAAAGAGGTAGAATCAGAAAAAGGGATCATCATACACTTTGCCTCCTCGCACAACCAAAAGAAGGACAACAAATTGAAAAACAAACAATAACCAGAACTGCCAGAAAGTTGAACTGTATGGAAGTCTGACAGCCAAGGAGTTAAAGAAGAAACATTCAGGCAGACTGGCAGGAGGGGCAGAGATGGGCAGCCAGGGTGGAAAGGACTAGTGGTAAGGCAGTGGCTGACAGACCAGGTGAGATGGAGGCTGGCAGAGTGGACGGTCCCACATTTGCATTCAGATAAGCCAGGAAGAACAATGGGCTGGGGGAGGGGAGAGTTGGACAGACTGCACAACCCAGGGTTCCAGTGCAGAGAAATAAAGCCTCAAAACCTCTGACTGAAAAAACCTTCAGGGGTTGAGGTGGCAGGAGAAACTCCCAGCCTCACGGGAGAGTTTGTTGGAGAGATCCACAGGGTCCTAGAATGTACACAAACCCACACACATGGGAATCAGAACCAGAAGGGCCCAATTTGCTTGTGTGTACTGGAGGAAGTGACTAAAGCTAGTGGAGAGCTGAGCAAGCGACATTGTTCCCTCTCGGACCCCTCCCCCCCATACAGCACCACGACGTAGTGATGTGGGTTGCTCCACCCTGGTGAATACCTAAGGCTCTTCCCCTTACTAGTATCAAGTGTGCTGAGACAAAAAAAAAAAAAAAAAAAAAAAAAAAAAAAAAAAAAAATAGCCCAAACGAAAGAACAGATCAAAGCTCCAGAACAAAACACAACTAAGTGATAGATACCCAACCTATCAGGCACACAGTTCAAAACACTAGTAATCAAGATGCTCACAGAATTGGTTGAGGGTTGAGTATGGTCACAAAATAGAGGAAAAAGTGAAGGCTATGAAAAGTGAAATAAAGGAAAATGTACAGGGAACCAACAGTGAAGGGAAGGAAATAGGATTCAAATCAATGGTTTGAGCCAGAAGGTAGAAATAAACATTCAACCAGAACAGAATGAAGAAACAAGAATTCAAAAAAATGAGGAGAGCTTAGGAACCTCTGGGACAACTTTAAACGTTCCAACACCTGAATCATAGGGGTGCCAGAAGGAGAAGAGGAAGAGGAAGAAATTGAAAACTGTTTTGGAAAAATAATGAAGGAAAATTGGGAAAGGAAATAGACTTCCAGGAAGTCCAGGATGGTCAGAGAGTCCCAAAGAAGTTACACCCAAGGAAGCACACACTTAGGAACATTATAATTACATTACCCAAGATGGAAGAGAAGGAGAAAATCTTAAAAGCAGCAAGAGAAAAAGAGACAGTTACCTACAAATGAGTTCCCATAAGACTGTCAACTGATTTCTCAAAAGAAATCTTGCAGTCAAGAAGGGGTTGGCAAGAAGTATTCCAAGTCATGAAAGGCAAGGACCTACATCCAAGATTACTTTATCCAGAAAAGCTATCTTTTAGATGGAAGGGCATATAAAGTACTTCCCAGATAAGGTCAAGTTCAAGGCGTTCATCATCACCAGGCCCTTATATGAAATGCTAAAGGGACTTAACTAAGAAAAAGAAGAAGATTAAAAATACAAATAGTAAAATGACAACAAACTCATAACTATCCACAACCAAACCTACAAAAACAAACCAAGCAAACAACTAGACAAGAAGAGAGTCACAGAAATAGAGATAACATGGAGGGTTATCAGTGGGGAGCAGGGCAGGGGGAGAGTGGGGGGGAAAGTACAGGGGATAAGAAGCATAATTGGTAGGTACAAAATAGACAGGTGGAGGTTAAGAATAGTATGAGAAATGGAGAAGCCAGAGAACTTATATGTATGATCCATGGGAGAGAGAGAAGAGCTGTCTTGGGAGAGAGAGAAAAGCATTACTGTGAGTAGGAGAGAGGGAAACAGGATCTAGGAATGAGCGGGACTTGGAGTGCAGGGAGTTCATCCTGTCAGGTGGAGCATGTCAGAATGTGCAGATGCTGAAAGTGAGTGTATGTGGTGTTGATAGTCTGTGGACATTCTCTTCTGGCTGCTGCCATTTGCTCAGGGGAGTGGGAAGCAGGGTCAACAACTGAGTGTGAGGTTCTGGGAGGAAGTAGTGGTTCGAGGGAAGGAAAGTGATGGAATAGTATCTAGGGGACTGGAGCAGTGAATGAAAAGAGAGCATGATTGCTGGGGAGCACTAGGGCTCCTTTTGAGGTTTCTGGTTGTGAATATAAAATAAGATCTGTCAGTGAAATGTTGTGTCTCTCTCACCAGCTTGCTGGCTCCATGTTTGCCTTGTTCACAGAACCCCAATGGCTAAGACAGAGCCTGGCACACAGCAGGCCCTCATTCCACTGGGCCTCTGGTCCTGCCTCCCTCTAATTCACTCTCCACACAGCTGTCAGAGAGATTTTAAAAACAATGTGGTTCCTCTGCTTGATATTTTTAATCCTCACCTGAAGATATGTTCATTGATTTTAGAGAAAAGGGGAGAGGAAGAAAGAGAGGGGAGATAGACAGAGAGAAACATTGACGTGAGAAACACCTGTTGGTTGCCTCCCACACCAGACCTGACTGGGGATCAAAACTGCAACATTCTGTGTATGGAACGATGCTTCAACCAGCTGAGCCACCCATCCAGACCAGGTCCAAACTCTTTACCACAGTGTAGAAGCTGTTTATAATCTCACCTCTGGTTAGATTTCAACCTCACCTGTATGTTTACCCTCTCGCCCACATTGCCCGGCCAGACCAAGCAGCTTACAATTTCCCTGCTATCTCTTTGGGACTACCTTCACCTGAGTAACTCCTACCAATGTTTCAGAGACTCAGCTGAGAAATCACCTCCTTCAAGGAGCATTTGCTGACATCTGTCCTCTTAACACTGCCTCCTCCCAGTCTGCATTAAATACCCCTTTGGTGACCTCTATCACAGCATTTCCCGTGTCATATCATAATTGTTTTTTTCTCTTTGTTTTACAAAGTATTATATATGTAAATTCTAGGACAGCAATATGGTATTTATCTGTACCCAGTATACTACCATGGTGTCTGGCATATAATAGTTCTCAAAAACGTCTGTGGAGTGCAGAAAGGAAAAATTGGAGTCAATAATGGTTGTGTATTGTCTATTCACACAGGGACCGTAGAGTATTAATATATAATATGTAGCAGGAAGCATCAAGGCAGCCATACTTGACCTTTCTGGATTATTTGCTTAATTTTTTGGCCCTTCTCTACTCCTAAATGTACTTTATAGTATATCTTTGATTTTTACAAATAAAACAATTATAATTTATTTAAGATTTGGTTTTCAGATATACTGTCAGTAGGACATACTCTTTGAAGAGCTTTTCAGACCCTGGAATAAGGTGGCACCGAGGCTGGCTCACTCTAGAGGAGGAGACACACTCTCTGGAGTCCATTAGCTCCAAGCTGGATCTTCGTTGCTTCTCTTTACCTCTCTGCATTTCAGTTCCCTCTTTTACAATAAGAGTATCTAGAAAATACTATAAGGATAATATTTTGTAAATAAACAATAAATGCTGGTTAGCTATTATAATTGTGATGTAGGAGTTATTGTTTAGGTAGCTGCAATGGAACTAAAGAAAAACAATTGCTCCACTTGACAAACAACTTCTTCACTTATGCTCTGAATCCTGTTTGCTTCACTCTCTTTAGCTCTTACTTTAAATGTCCTCACCTTCTCTGGTTTCTTTATCTAAATGATCTCTCACTACACCTGCTTCCACTCCCACACTCCAGCTCCTCCTTTGTTATCACAACTCTCCACTTCCATCCTGATGTTGATCACCATTTGCAACTCTGGAGTACAAGTGTCATAGTTGTCTTCTTCTGAGTATTAGTTCCAGTGTCTCACCCAGAGTTCAGAACATAGTTATTAGGCTATCAATAATACCTGATGAATAGATAAATTTCACTGTATATTTTTACTATTTTTCCATGACCATTTATCCCACTTATACTCACTTCTATCTTCAACTCCCCCCCAATCACCACACTGTTGTCTGTGTCCCTGAGTCCTTTCTCTTTTTTGCTCAATATTTCCACCTCCCGACCCTACCCCCAGAGCTCTCAGCCTGCTCTTAATCTATGAGTCTGTCTCTATTTTGCTTGTTAATTCAGTATGTTCACTAGATTTCACATACGAGTAAAATCATATAGTATTTGTCTTTCTCTGACTGACTTAGTACACCTAGCCTAATGTTTTCCAGATCCATCCACACTGTCGCAAAGGGTAAAATTTTCTTTTTCTTTTTTCTTCCTTTCTTTTGTGTGTGTGTGTGTGTGTGCAGCCCAGTAGTATTCCATTGTGTAAATGTACTATAGAATCACATCGAGCATCTTTTCTGACCATAATGCTATGAAATTAGAAATCCATCATGAAGAAAAAACTGAAAAATACACAAAGACACAGAAGCTAAATAACATATTATTAAATAATGAATGGTCAACAGGGAGATCAAGGAAGAAATCAAAGATACCTTGAAACAAATGAAAATTAGAAAACAAGAACTCAAAATCTATGGAACACAGGGTAAGCAATCCTAAGAATGAAAATTCATAGCATTATAGGCCTATCTCAAAAAACAATAAAATCCCAAAGAAACTATCTAACTTTACACTTAAAGGAACTTGAAAAAAACAAAAAACAAAACCCAAAGTAAGTAGAAGAAATTATAAAGATAAGAGCAGAAATAAACAAAATAGAGTCTAAAAATTAATAAATCCAAGAGCTGATTCTTTAAAAAGATAAACAAGATTGACAAACCCTTAACCATACTTATCAAGAGAGGACCCAAATAAATAAAATCAGAAACAAAACAGGATAAATAACAATTGACACCAAAGAAATATAAAGGATTGTAAGAAAATATTATGAACAACTATATGCCAACAAATTGGACAACCTGAAAGAAATGGATAAATTCTTAAAAATATACAATCTTCCAAAACTAAATCAGGAAGAATCAGAGAATATGAATAGACAGATTATACCTAGTGAAACTGAAGCAATAATCAAAAAACTCCCACCAAGCAAAAGTCCTGGACCAGATGGCTTCACAGGTGAATTTTACCAAACATTCTGAGAAGAACTAACTCATTTCTTTCTCAAACTATTTCAAAAAATTCAAGGGAGAGATGACTCTCAAGCTCTTTTTACAAGGTCAGCATTATCCTAATTCCAAAACCAGATAAAGACACTACAAATATAACTATAGGCCAATATCTCTGATGAACATAGATACTAAAATCCTCAACAAAATATTAGCAAACTGAATACAGCAATCCATCAAAAAGATCATACACCATTATCAAGTGGGATTTATTCAGGGAATGCAAGGTTAGTACAACATTCACAGACCAGTAAATGTGATTCACCACATAAACAAAATGAAAGATAAAAACCACATAATCATATCAATAGATGCAGAAAAAGCACTTGATAAAATCTAATACCTATTTATGATAAAAACTCTCAGCAAAATGGGAATAGAGGGATCATGCACTATATTTTGATCATACTGGCCAACCAAATGAAGCTTTTGTCAAAAAAAGAAATATAATGAATATAAAATGTATTGCCCATGCCTGAGATGAGAATCACACCCCAGCTCCCCACATTTTGCCAAGAGCTGAGGAAGCACGACACAGTGTGTTAAAAGACCAATCATGCCCAGCGGGTGGAGATGTTGAGACTGACATCCTTGAAATCTAGTGAGAATACAAGTCGATATAAATTATGAGCTAAACTGTGCTTTACAGGGGAGTATGAAAATTATTTAACTTTAGAACAGAGTGCCAGAGGAGAAGGAAGATCATGCAGGCTAAAAGCTTGCCACAGGGGCTGGGCCTTGAGGAAAGTGTAGAAGTGTGAGGAGTAGGAAAGGCATGGCCTGGAAGTGGGGTCTGACCAAAGAGCAGCACCCTGGGCTGGCGGCAGGCTTGCCATTCACATGAGGAAGTACAGCAATGGTGGGAGCCGCGCGTGGGCGCAATGTCTGGCATTGTGTGTTGGATGGCCCACCTGCAAAAGCTGTGGCTTCCTAGATGCTTTCTGCTGCCTTCTACTTTCTGCAGAACAAAACAAAACAAAACTAACGCCACCACAAATACTGCAAAAAAATTTCTCTGCCCACAGGATTGGCAGCAGGTGGAGAATCCAGGCTCCTGCCAAAGGAACCTGTAAGGACAAGTGTTAATAAGAATGCATCTGGCTAAACAGTTGTTATTTCCCATAAAGAACAAAAGATTGAGAACAAATGACATCAGGGCACACAGCATGCCTCTCTGTGAGTGTGTATGTGCCATGTATGCATGTGTTCATATGTGGTGGGTGTACATGTATGTGCATATAAACAATGTATGTATGTATTGTATGAATGTGTGGTGTGTTGTAGTATGTCTACATGTGCAAATGCATGCAGTATGTATACTAGTGGTGTGTATACTTGTATATAAGTGTGGGGGGGACCCATGTTTCCCTCCCTCCCCTAGAACCTGTTTGAACTTCCTCATTCTTGCCTCTCTAATAGACAGAAGGAGGTTTGGGGCACTGTCCCCTTTACCTTTTCTGATTTTGGGTGTACCAAATGTCGCTGTTGTGCCCACTGCCCACCGCCCACCTATGGTTGGTTTTCTCCCCAGAGGCTAGAGAGGGTCTGTGTTCCCCCAGGAAGGCAGGAAGGCAGAGGAAGTGACTTTGATGGATTGCATTGCACTGGAGGCCCAGTGCTGGCAGAAGAGAGAGGCTGCCACTCTGGAGCATGAACCTCCATCCAGGATTTGTTCTGATGAGATAATTTTTCTAATTAACCTTGATAACTCTCAGCTGATATATGGATCTGTTGGAACTAATAGAACTTTTTATTCCCTTTCTGTCTTCTTTCTACAGTTTCCAGGCAGGAGAAGTTGTAGCCTCGTAGCAGCTTGTAGCTGCCCAGCTGCTGAGTAGTCAGTTTGCCAGCTTCTAGAGCCCTGGACCAAACTGGAGGGAGCAGCTCAACAGTCTCTCTCTTCAGCACACTGCATTTTCTTACACATAAAGCTCTTAACAATTATAGACCAAGTGTGGGAGGGAATGGGAGATTTAAAGGTTTAAGAAACCCATGAGGGTGCAAATGGTACTTATCTGCTCCCACTCCCATCTCACCACAATTATCTTGCAGTGAAACCCAGCTAGCTGCTTTGGCTCTTTATAATCTCCGCTTAAGGAGTGGTTCTCAAACTTTGTGAACTGATTGCTGCTGATGCTGCTGGTTCTGAGCCCAGCAACTCAATAGGAACATGATCTCAGAAAAACTCCAGGTTACTTCAAAATTATTGGAACTGGGAGAGGAATCATGGGCATTACTTGAATTACAGAGAACTTAAAGCTGTAAAAGATTTTATAAGCCATCTAGTCCACACATTCATTTATAAACAAAGAAAAAACAGGGATCCAATGAGGAAGAGTGGCATCATTTTACAAATAAATGACTCAACATTATACCAAGAGAGACATATAGTTGGTCATGATGCCAGCTGAGACCACACAAGTGGCTATTTCTCCTGCTAAAGGTATTAGAAAGGTGTAGCAATATACACAGTGGAAATAAGAAGTTAACACTTGTTCATCTAAAGATTCTGGCTCCTGAATTCAACCTGAGAAAAATTATGTTCCAGTTGTGCTCCATGAAATGATGTCTTCCTACTATGTGCCAGGCGCTCTGCCAGATCCTAGGGATGGAGCTCACATTCTAGTGGAGGAGACACATTTTTGACAGTACATTTAGAGCTGGGCAAAGAGAAGTTGTCAAAGAGCTTGGCTACCAGCTTTCTATGAGCACATCAGACCCGTGCATTGTGGTTGAGCAGCAGAAGCTGAAAAAACTGCAAAGAAATGAACTGCCCTTCAAATGTGTCCCAGTCTTTTGCAAACAGAGATGCATCTAAAGTCGATGTCAATGCAAATCATTCTGCTGTTGGCTAATGCTTTGAGAAAGCCTGGCAAATTCCAGCCAGAGCTAATTTCTTGTCTTCAGCTTTCTTCACATATCTTTCAACCTCTCTCAGCCTCAGTTTTTTTTCTAGCTAATGAGGTGAGGATTTAACAAAACGAGATAATGAGAGTAATATGCCTCACACACGGCATGGCATGTGGAAGACATGAAATAAAGTTGCAGCTTGTTCCGAAGTGAGAGGAAGACTTTAGACTAATTCCAGATATACTGTAATTTTTAGTGCTTTTCCTCTGTGCTAGGAGATTAATAACATTATTATCTCCATTCTGCTAATAAAAGATAAAAGCTCAGGATTGTGATGTGGATCATGAATTCAAACCCAAAGCTGCCTAAAAGTAAATTTGTTTTCCTAATGATGCGTTCTTAATGATATGTTAGCCTTGGAAAGGAAAAATACCTGAAAAAAGACTGTTACCTGATCCAAGGAATGACTATACTTGTAATACTTTTCTTTTGAAGTTGTGGTTCATTATCACTTCAACTTTCTTAACATTATTTCATTAGATAAGAGTTAACAACTAGATTTGTGGCAAATTGCTATAGTTCTCACCACCCCTTTTTATCTTACACTTAATCTGCTGTGTTCATTTATATTACCTGTCTCTTCCCTTTGGCATCTGAACTTTGGCTCTTGAGTATTCCTTTTACTTTTTTTTTTTTTTTTTTTTTGCAAAAGATCCCTGATATACCTACACAAAGTCTATACAGGTAAGTTCGTAGCAGCTTTACTCAAATAACAAAACAAAACAAAAAAACAAAAAAGTGGAAATAGCCCCAATGTCCATTAAAAAGTGACTAATTTTTTTCAATTGTGGTATATCCATAAAATGGAATTTAGTAGCACTAAAACGAAATTAGCTACCAATAGATGCAAGAATATGGATGAAAACATTACAATGAGTTAAGTAAACCAGACACAAAGAACACATGATGCATGATTCAATTTGCACAATAGTCAAGAACTGCAGTTTTGTAGCTAAACAAATCTATAGTGACAGAGAACAGATCAGTGGTTGCCTGGGGTCAGAAAGTGGGGCGGGTGGAGGAACTGACATTAAGGGACATGGGAGCTTTGGGGAGTAATGAAAATACTCTATATCTTGATCGTTGTGGTGGTCACACAAATGTATGTATTTGTCAAAACATATACTTAAAATGGGTACACTAAATTATGTGTAAATTATACCATAATTAAATTGATTTTTAAAACTGGCTGTTGCTTTTTTCCAACAGAAGGATTTATAACAGCACAAGACCTTTGTTAAAGGAAAATACCAAGTAATGAGATGAGGTTAAAAACTATGCCCACTTTGCAAGCGTGCTGAGGGCTGAATGGCAGCAAGCTTCCTGGTGTCTCTGAAAATATTTGTAAGGTATATTTGCCAAGGCCTGAACTTGAAGAATTCTAGTCCTAAAACTCTGGTTTGTTTCACTGGGAGAGTAAAAGAAAGCAATATAAGAAGCATAAAATGCTCATGCCTTCGTGGAAAACATATTTAAAGTAACGACTTTCCAACTTAAGCCAATGGTGGTAAAGGACTGAGTAAAGAAATGACAGAAAAACATGAAAAAATGAATTGAAAAGGCTGCTGGTATAAAAAAAAGAAAATCATATTACTCTTGACTTTAAATAAAGACAAAAATTCCCCCATTCCTTGTATTTCTAAAGAAAGACATGAGACTTGGTTAAGGAATCTAGTCTTCCAAACAAGCCAGACAATATGTGGCCCAAATACCACACACACAGAAAATCCAAAATTGAAAACCATTCCACATCGGAGCTTTTATTTGTGATGTTTGATCTGGAAATTGACATCTTGTCAAGTTGTGAACAAGAGGGGAAATTTATAGATTAGCTCATGGAAATCTAGACAGTTTCTGTGTACTGCCTGAAACTCACCCACAATACTTTATTTTATTGATAATTCACATAAATCCTCCAGTGCAGTAACTGGCACAGAATGGGAGATAAGTAAGACTTTGTTAGAAGAAAGAGGAAAAAAGATAGAAAAGTTTTAGCTGAATCTGAGATCTGTCCAGAAAGAATCCAGTCATGCACTATGAAAAATGGAGACATTTATTGAAGAAGATACAAGATACGAGAAACATTGTATATAGGACAATGACTCCTCAGTCCCCTTCAAAGTAAGCACCTTGGGACACCACACAGTTCCCCCAGTGTCTCTTCCACTGTTCAAAACACTCTGCAAAATCCTTTGTTAGAATTGCCACCAGCTTCCCATCATATTTTCCTGAATCTCATTGACAGTCTGAAATCTCTTGCCTTTCAAAAGTTATTTTAGTTTTTGGAAAACTCAGACTTTGCATGGTGCTAAATCTGGGCTGCAGGGGGGGTGGGGTGAATCAGCTGGATGATTCGCTGTTCACCAAAAACTCTGCACAAGACGTGATGCATGAGTGGGTGTATTGTCATGATAAAGCTGCCAATCACCAGTTGCCCATAGCTGTGGCCATTTTCATCGTATTGCATCTCTCAACTGTTGAAGAACATTGAGGTAGTATCTTTATTAATTGTTTGGCCTGGAGTGGCACACTCATGATGGACAATGTCTTCCCAATCAAAAACACAATTAGTATGGTCTTGATATCGCTGTGACTTTGGAGTGCCTTATTTGGGCATGCAGAACCAGGTGACTTCCACTGGGACAACTGGGCCTTCATTTCTGGATCACAGCCATAGACCCATCATTCATCTTTGGTTATGGCCTTCTTGAGGACATTTGGTGCATTGGTAGCAGTTTGAACCAAGTCATTAGTAACTGCAGCGCGATGTTCCTTCTGCTCTGGTAGCAGAAGCCATGGAACAAATTTTGCCACAACACTTTTCATGCCAAGATCCTGCATTACAATCTCAGGCACAGGACTTTGAAATCCCCAGATCAGCTTCTCAGTTCTTGCGCTGTCAGTCACTTGATCTTTGTTGACTGCAGCTGGTACATGTTCAACGTTCTCAGGTGTTCTGCTTCTTGCGGGCCTTCCAGAATGTGGACCACTTTCAGCAGGTTCTCAACCATCTTTGAGACATTTGTATCACACTTTTATTTGCACTGCACTCATTTCATTGATACTGAAAGCCTTCTGAATCATCCAAATAGTTTCTGTGGGGCAATGTTCAAGCTTAACATAGAATTTGATGCAGATTCATTGCTCTGCTCGCTCAGTCATTTTGAATGCGACAGCCACACAGTACAAATGCTCATTCAATGGTGCCGGCCGCCCCCACTGACTAGTACAGTGAAGTTGTCATTGTTCACACATGCGCATTCCAGTGTACTCTCCTTGGCTGCCAGGTTACATGGATGTTGTGCAAACATTCTCGTTATATTAACAATGGCTGGACTTTTTCTGGACAGACTTCATATACCTAAAGTCCAAAAAAAAAAGTATTTTATAAAAATGTTTACTAAGTAAAATACATTAACCTATTTTCATTTCCTTCATACCCTCTAACCCCACAAAATAATCTATTGATTAGTGAGTTAAAACATATGTATTTAATTTCAGAAATCCATAATTATGAAATATATAAATTGGGATGGATGCTGAGAATGGATTTCTATTTTGGCATTTCCCCCTCAGCAAACTTTGGGCAAGGAAGGAAGAAACTGCATAAATTGCTCAGTGGGTGTCATGCCCTTGTCTAAGAATGTGGCTTCAGGAATAGGAAACGGGCCGCGATTATTGAGTAGCCATGGCAGTTCAACTGAAGGATGATCAATGGACTTCAACTCAGATACACCGTTTGATTGACAGAAGGTAATTCTCATTCAAGCTAGTAGTACGAGTTGAATTGGATTCATGATGTTATTGATAAAAAGTGAAAAAGAGTAAGTCTTCCTAAACAAGAAAGAATAATCTCTTTGGTGAGTCTGTCCTTTTAGCTTGTGTTCTTTTGGTAGTTGATAATATAGAAGTTTGCTTTTAGAAATATTTTTCAGTTTAGATTCTTATCAATGTTCTTTGTTGGTATTACTTAGTATGTTTTCTCAAAAGAAGGCTAGAAATTGCCTTCCTTCCTCTAGGAGAAAGTAACTGAACATTATAAATGTTTTCTGTCAAAAGCATAGAGCCTCAGATAAGTAATTTCATCCTTCACCTATGATAAATAAGCTATTAAAAATCAAAAAAAATAGGTAACAGTTAGAATGTGTGAAATGCACAAATGTTGTGAAAACATCATTTGTGAGGCCACCAGTTTTCCCCATTGTTTAGCCACAATGCTGAAGTCCTCTCTGTTTATATTTTTGTTTGGGGATTTTTCTCTACCACAGGCTGAAGTGCTTTGTGCGCGAGACTGAAAAGCTGCCAGGATGAGTCCATCTGGCTGGCCAAATAGACTGTGCTCTCTGGAGCATTGCCAGATGTATGTCAGTAGAAAGTTTCATTTCTGGACAGTTTAAGCGCTCAGTTCCTTTCTCAGTTCAGTAGAAAACACATTTCTCTTTTGCAGAAATGCTTGCAATTTGCCTGAGTGTCATCAGCTAGTCTTGCCTTCTATAATCTTGGTCCCAGTCTCCGGAGATCACCCAGCTCAAGAGTGCAGCCTCTCCTTTCTATCAAATCCCAAGCAGAGAAATGAGTTTGATGAAATCGTTTATTCCAAGTGAAAAATCACTGTTACATTTGATTACATTTATCTGACCTTAAACAATCTTTGGAGCCAGAGTAGTTATTTCAGTTAAGTAATTTATTTTAAATTGCTTAATGAAGAAATAAAATTTCATGGAATTCCCGAGATTAATTTGCACTTATACTTAAGAGCATCAACATTTATAATCAATTTAAACAGGAAATAGGCCTAGAATATTTTATAGTTTGCAGTGAAACATAATTGGTTTCATTTGGGCTGAAACAGGAACTATAGAGAGATCTGATATATTTTTAATTTCCCACATCTTAAGGACAGTAATGGACATTTAATCTTTGTGAGGCATTAAGTTACACACTCGAAATTGCAGAAAGTGTGAATTTCAAAGGTAAACTGGCTGATTTCCCCCTGTTCTTACCTTTTGGGAAAGGCATTAGGCAGAGCTAGACTGAAGTAGAAACTCACAGGTGGGGTTGGCCTACAGGTCAAGAGTAGGCGATTGGTGCCAGGACCAAAGTGTCTGCTCTTGCCGGCTTCCGTACTTGCTATCTACCCAGGCCTTGCACTCCCCTCTTTCTCTTGAAGAATGCTTTATATTAGAGTGTCAGGATCAGATTTGAATATTTAAGGGGACTCTGTCTGAGGTACAGGAAAGGGATTTAATGGGAAATAGACAGGGAGACAAAGGGGACATTCTTGAGCTCATATGCCTATCACTGTCAGTGATCCTGAGATTCTTAATTAAGACAGAAGAATTGAAATGGAGGAGCAAAGACATTCTAGAGGTGATGCAAAAGGACTTGGTGATCAATTGGGCAAAGATGGAGGGAACAGAGAATGAGGGAGTGGGAGAAAGCAAGGATAACTGACCGGCTTCTGCCTGGGGTGACAGCTGGTCGCCCACACATCCAAGTTTTTCTGAAGCTGTACTGGCTAATGCCTGCAGTGCCATCCTTTTATTCTCTAGCGTGTCCCAGTTTGATGGGAACATATATATGGTCATCCTAGGAGAAAAATGGATGCAATTCTAGGGAGGAGATGGGTTGAAGGGAGATTTTGATATATTTGAGATGCCTGTGATACAATTGGACTTATTCACTCACCTCTTTCAAACCCCCTTGACCATCTAATCTAATCCTTTAACCTTCCCCCTTAACTCATTTCTGACCCCCCTTATAACCCTCTTTAAGATTTTTGTTTAATCTTAGCACTTAACACCTTCTATCATACTGTATAATTAACTCATTTATTATGTTTGTTGACCATTTTCGGTTATGTGCTATGATGGAAGCACCTAGCAGATAAGCATCTTGGTTGCTTCTGTTCATTGATATGTTCCAAGCACCTAAGATAGTGCCTGTTATTTAGTACATGATCAATGAGTATTTTTGAATGAATGAATGAGTGAATTGAGTAAACTCAACAAATATGTATTGAATGCCTACTGGTTTTTTGAGCTCATATGCCTATCCTAGTCAGAAATATTCAATAGACTCCAAGATGTTCAAATAAAGTGAGTATATGTGATTCTGAGGCTCAAAAGAAGGTCTGGACTAGAGTCACAAAAGTGTGTGTAGTTGTAAGAAGATTGAGTTTGAGCTATGACATGATTAATACCACATAGTGAAATCACTTTAAGTTAGATAAGAGGAAGACTCAGGACTGAGCCTCGAGATTAACAACAATTAGGGGAAAATGTGGAAAGAAAGTTAGACAAAAAAATGGAGTAGAAGTGGCCAGTGAAATAAACAAAATCAAAAAGGAAAGTTTTATGAAAACTTAGGGGAAATAAAATGAATTTTTATAAGAAGGAGCTTGTCAAAAATATGAAATAAACCATATTATTCAAGTAAAACCAGAACTGCCATCAAATTTATTAGAAAAAGTGGTTGCTATGGAATGAATTGTGTGCCCCTAAAATTCATATGTTGAAGCCCTAACCCCTAATGCGACTGTGTTGGGAGACAGGGCCTTGAAAAAGGTAACCGAGGTTAAGGAAGTTCATCAGGTGGGGGGTGCGGGGAGTAGGACTGGTGTCCTCATAGGAAGACACCAGGGTTGCGCACACACAGAGGAAAGGCCATGCGAGGACACAGAAAAGGCGGCCCCCTGTAAGCCAAGGAGAGCAGTTTCAGGAGAAACCAACTCTGTCAACACTTTGATCTTGGGCTTCTAATCTCCAGAACTGTGAGAAGAAAAATTTCTGTTGTGTTGAGGCGCGGCAGGCTGTGGTAATTTGTTATGGAAACCTTACCAGACTAATGCTACGGTTATTAACATTGGAACAGTAACATTTTCAGAAGGAGTAAAAGCTGATAACATAGAGCAGCAGAGTAGGGAGTGAAATTGAAGGTGAGTATAATCCCTTTCATATAAAATTGTAGCTAAACAGGAAGAAAAACAATCCAGGAACAAGAGAGGCTGTGGTGAAACCCCAGGAGAGCCACTATTAAAATGCGGTTACCATAAATTTCCAAGAGACAGGCTGATGATCTTCACACTATAATATGCATAATTATGCATACTGATTACAGCATATTTCTTTGTTCTGTGACTGAAAGAAATCTTGGGAGAGTTTTTAATTTGAACCAGACAGGAGAATCTTACAAGGACATTAGCAATAAAGTTGCAACTCTTCGGGTGGAATTTTAGGGTCACTAAATTAGCTAGACCTCCCACTACAAATCTATCGTGCTGATGCTGTGTCCCAAGCTGTATGGTTAGAGTTGTGGGAATTCATCTCTCAAAAACTTTTAATATGCTGCTATGCTTTTTTTCCTAGAGTTTATCACTGACAAAAAGTCAGAACTGAGTTTTTCCTTCTAGATGGCATAGCTTGCTCCTGTTAATAGAATTTCTCTGAATTAGCAGTTTATACTTTTAAAGTGAGTTTGCATTCATTGTGTCTTAATTCCTCTCTCCCTCTCAGGGAATTTGCTCCTGCAGTTAGCTACTCCCCATCTTCCCTGCATCATCGATCTCCCATCATAATACAAATGCATTTTTGGTCTCCAACACTAAAAAAAGTAGTAATAAAACATGCCTTTTACCCACATTTCCCAAGAGTTCATTCCTTTGTCCTTTTATCTTCTCTACAAAACTCAGTTCTCTACAAAACTTTACAAAACTCAGTCTTAGATAGTCTCATCATGATTTCTTAGATATACATATCATCTCGAAGGCGATGACTCCTCAGCCTTTCCCCTGGGCCTCAGTCTGGTAAACCCAGACATTAAAAATTAACATATGAACAAAAAGCAAGCCATTAACTTCCTACCTCTAACCCAACTTTTACTATTAAAATTCTACCCAGCAATAAACAGTTTAATTCACCCAGGTGCTCATGCCAAAACTTTCTTTTTCCCAATCCATCACCAAAGTTGTGTTGCATCAACCTTAAAATGAGATACCAATTAAAAAATAAACAAACAAAAAAGACAAAACACACACACACAAAATTCACAGTGCTCAGAAAGACCTGCAGGGTGGCCAGAGATTAAGATTGCTGCCAGAAGCTTCTGAAGGGTTCTCTCACTCCGCGTGTCCCCACTGTCCCTGTGCAGCTCCCCCACGCTCCTATGTGAAGTGTAAGTGGATTCAAAGAAAGATTCAAGCTTTGACTGCAGATTCCTTCCAGTCTTTGTCTCCAATTCCCCTCCCTCTCCAAACGTCCCAAGCTGGCCCCACAGCTGGTATACGCTCACCACTTGTCTGCATTGAGGCTTCTCTGCTGGCCCATTAAAAACGTCCAGAGGGATGAAATGTCTTCAATATAAATAAGAAGAGCGAGCCAGGCCTCTCAGTTCCCCTAGGGCTACCCACCGGCGGCTAGGCTGGGTCAGGCAGAGCTGCCTCCTGCCCACTTCTTAGCCATACCACAGAGTCCCAAGCGTGTTTCTTCTGCCAAGATCTCAGCAGCACCAGCAGCTCACTCCAGCTGCCGCCAAGCACACTAGGTGTGTCCCCAAACTTTGAGAGGGGCCAAAGTCTTCCCTGCACATAGCAAGGGCCCAGCTGGACCAGGAGAGTTCCCCAAGCACAAGCCCTCCCAGAGAATTCCTGAACCTGGAGGTGCCCTGCCTGCCTGGGTATTAGACTGTGCAGCTGATCTGCAAGCAGTTCTGGACTGGGCTCGGGGGCAGGGGATCATGGACCTCCTGAGTCTGTTGCCCTTGCTTTGGTTGCACTTGACCCTACTGGCCAGTGAGTAGGAGGAACACGCAGGCATCATAAGCACCACTGGCCATGGAGGAAGACTTGAGGTGGCTCTTGATGGTGGCAGGCTGCAGGAGACTGTGAGGTGTACCGTGGTGGGGGGGAGGGTACGGAAGATCGCTCAGTGAGCTTAACACTCATTTGGGCATCCAGGTCCTCTGCATGCTGTGCAAAGGACTCTATGATGCAAAAGATTTGATGATATAAAAGGACTGGCACAACAACCAGACCTTGGAAGGTCACATAGTTCTCCACACGGACACGTCCGCTCTGCAATGACTTGCTGCTTGAAGACCAGGTGCAGCCAGGTCCCAGTTAGGGTCCCAGGGACCTCCCTGCCCCCTCCTTTCCTGCCCATGCATGCTCGGGCATCTCCTTGATCCACCAGTCCATGCAATGGAAGGACCAGCCATTGGTAATGTCATACAACAGGAGTCACTGTCGTCCACCAGCAGGAACTTGAGCAGGTAGTTGTAGCCCTCAGCCCAGCTGTCCTGAGTCCTCATGTCCATTCATGTGCACACAAGTCACACCACATGCCGAGGCACAGGCCACATGGGACCATAGTGGTGAAGGAGGCTGCATGCCACCTAAGCAGAGCCCTCTGAGACTGACCCCACCACAAGGCGGCCCACAGAGGACTCATCCGCTCCCCTGTGCTGCCCGCCTCACTTCAGCCTGAGAGTCCACCTTCTGCTAACTACCTCCATACCACTAGTATGCTTTGCATGGGTAACTGAAATAACCTCTGAACCAATATCCTTGCTTCTGCTCTTTGCTCCCTAATATATTCTCTGCATAATGTGGAAGATGATATCTTACAAATATAAATAATATCAAAACAGTTCTGTCATAGATTTAGTGCTACCCACTGACCACACTGACTCCTGTCCCTCTGAATAAATGGTAGGATTGCCTTCCTGTGGGTGGGCGGGGTTACGTGGTGTGTTCTGGCCAATAAGTGTGAGCAAAATGACAACTGATTACCGAGTTGGACACTTAGTTCCTGATTCTAGACCCTCCAGAATACGCTCTTTCCCCACTGCTACAGAGACTGCCATATTCCAGACAGTGGTGACTTCATCAGCTGGGGTCCTAGAATGAGGAAAACGATGGTTACTGCTGAGAGCAGAATCCTTAACAAACCCGCGATGGGCACACAGTGCACTTGTGAACGAAGTCTGTATTGCTTTAAGACTCTGGGATTTTCTTGTGTTACTACTGCATAACCCACCTATCTTGATCGATCTTTTCTCCTGCTTGAAATAATGTCCGGTGTGGATGGAGTTCTAACTTATTTTGAATAAAATGTAAATTACTTACTATGGCCTGTACAAGTCTATGCAGTTTGTCCCCATTTTACTTCTTTATTCTGATTCTCTAGACACACTGTCCTGTTGTTTCTCCTACTTGTCAGGCCTACTTAAGACTTTTTCTACTCTGTGCCTGGGACATTCTCTCCTCAGATCTTCTCGCAGGTTTTCTTTTTAATGTCACCCACTTGGACAGACTCACTTTCTTTGAAGTCTGTCCTCCACCTCCTCACTCATATCTCTTGATATTTTAAATTTCTGTATTAGAAAGAGACCAAGTTATGCTAAAGTAACGAAAAAAACCCAAACCCTCAGGAATTTAACAGAACAGAAAATTAATTTTTTTCTTCTCACTTTATGTCTAACTGTGGTTAGCAGTGGATCTCTGCTCATTGCCTTAAACAAGGACCCAGGCTAGTGGACACTTTATTTTATTACAAGCTTTCCAGATCCCTATGGCATAAAGACAAGAGCCATGCTGTATATGCCACAACTAATTAAATATGCTGCTTCAGAAGTGACACATGCTACTTCAACTAATCATTGGTCAAAGGGCCCCAACCACAGAGAGTGAGGATGTTGTCCCAGAGGGGAGAAGACTCTTCAATGTCATCCTGGAGGAGACAGGAATGAGATTATCAGGAAAGCCACATTAGTCTGCATAGTCCCAGATGCTGTATTGATTTTCTACTGCTGCATAACAATTTGCTACCAACTAAGCTACTTAAAACAACTTTCTTTTATTAGCTCACAGTTCTGTAGGGCAGAAGTTTGGGTGAGCTTAGTTTCGTTCTGTGCTCAGGATATCATAAAATCAAAGTCAGGACTGAGCTGGGCTCTTGTCTGCAGGGCTGGGGGAAAAGAGCCACTTCTAAGCTTATTCAGGTCCTGGATAGAATTCAGTTCTTTGCATTTGTAGGACTGAGATCCCTGTTCCTTGCTTGCGACTGTCATTCTAGAGACTGTGCATTCCTCTCACATCTTCAGACCAGTAACACATGTCAAGTCCTTCTCATGACTCTCCTAGCTCAATCATCCTTCTGCTTTTCCACAGGACGCCTTTTCACCCTATTGTGCTCTTTTTGCCTCTCTCATTCTTCTCTGCCTTGTTTAATCCTTCCTCTCGTTCCAACGCCTGCCATCTCTTCCTAATGCCAATCTAACTCCTTCCCTCTCACACCAAACAAATCCAGCTTTTGGTCTATATGAAATTTTTAAGTATCTGACCTCCTGGAACTTTTATGATACATTTGAATAAGTGGTAAGTCTCCACCTTATCCTCACTCACTGGGTGTTGCTTTGGCTCATGGTGAGAGATATGCTCATGATGTGTTTCTTTTCCATGCCTGATGTGTTTCTTTTGGAACATCCTCTTTGTGCCACCTTTCCTTACCAAAAATACAGGCATTCTCATCTCTCTGATGCTCTTTCTAGGAGTCACAGAAAACGTAATAGTTTACTCCTTTTATTAGCCCTGCCTGTTCTTCGTCTGTCTCTCCATCATCACCTAAATTTAATCTCTCATATACACACATGCCTTACACAGACACAGATACACACACAGTGCTACTATTTTTACTGTTTCTGAGAAACTTCCAAATTAATTTTTGTCGTTCTCAATGGAGTAGTGTATGGTATCTCACCCAAGGACTCTCTTAGGTCAAATGCCTTCTTTTGCCTATAGTCGCTCTACCCATGCAGGGCCTAATCCATGAGGAAGGGTCTTGTGTGGGTAAAAATGGTGGATAAATTTGCATATGCCATAAGAGAATGTTACTTTGCCAAGTACTCACATTATTTGTAAAACTTCAAGAAAGCCAGAATCAGGGCTCTAGAATACTCACCCTTCAGTCACTGAAGAAAATATAATCTTTATGTGAGACACAGTTCTCCTTTAAGAAACTTAATTGTACAAGGTGATATTTAGAGATGGTCATATTAAAAATGTGTACTCTATACTCTCTGCTAAGTTATGGACCCTCATGCTCCTATTTTCCTACAGCCTTTAATGTAAGCCTTGACCACAGAGGCCTACTTACACTTCTCCCTCTCTCAGTGGACACTACAGTGTGAGGCCCCCCTGACATGTGCTGTGTCATCTAAATAGAGCTTGTAAATTACACTTTGGCATCATGCTTTTGACTTTTTATCAAAAGTCTCTGTAAGGACTTCCCTATGATTTTTATTCTGCATTTGCTGTGAAATATGGGCTGAGAATATTTTCTTTTAGGTTCTGTATGCCTCCTTATCAAACTAAGAAATCTCTCTCTAAGTTCAATATGGAGAAAAACTTTGTTTCCTTGAGAGACAAGATACTAAGACCCCAACATATTTTTCTCTGCAAATTGGCTGCTGAGAAACTATGTGGTTTTATATACAATTCCAAACCTACATTGATCCCTATTGGAATATTGCCTTTATCCTCTTAACTCAAACCTCTCCAGGCCACAATACATTCAAACAGGGTAAACTTCATCCTCACATCCAATGTGTATGTGTGACCATGTGAAACAGGAAAAAGGAGAAAGGGCATGTGTTGGGGTAGGGGAAACTTGATGCAGGAGCACCAGAAGCCAATGAGACCACTAGTATCAGACAGATTGTGGCTTACATCTCACATCTGCCATTTGATTGTCACAATTTACATATTCTCTGTAAGCTTAGGTTTCCTCATCTGTAATTGGTAAGGAAAATACTCATAGCGTTATTGGGATGACCTACATAATTAGTACACTGCCTGGTTCTTAATTAAAACTCAATAAATGGAAGCTCTGATTGTTCATATTATTGTTATTGAAGAAGAAAGATGGGGAGGGATGAGGTAAATCCCAGCAAAAATGTCAAAAGCCTCAAAATAGAACTACTAGTGAGTTGTCTTTAATCTGCAGATCGTCAGACATCCAGAAAAACTGACATCAAAATGTTTTTCCTCTAAGAACTCTACATTTTTCTTTATCTTTCTTTTCCTTCTTTCAGGATTTATGTCTAATTATGGTCACAGCTTTGTTCAATTTTGTTCACTCATTCATTCCTTTATTTATTAAACATTCATTCACTACAAACAATACTTAACTGTGAATCTGCTTTGTGCCAGATACTGAGCTAGGTGCTGAGACTATAATCATTAAACAGGCACAGCCCTAACTTTACAGAAAGCAGTCTAGAGAAGGAGACAGAATAAAGGCTGTTATAAATGGTAATTTATGTGACTCCTCTTGTCACAAGTAACAGTGACCCCATGAGCTAGTTCACACAAAGGTCTTAATGACTCCCTCTAGAATTCTGTATGGCTAATGAAATGCTACTAAAGAGGTGAAAGATTAACCCAAATAGACGAATCTCTAATGACAGACGTTCTGTTAATGTGGCACCAAAGGTAAAACAGATATTTAAATCAAAGCCTCTGCATAGAACCCCCTAAATTCCCATAGTTAACTCCTATTCTGCTGGAAACTAAGACTCTGATATTCTCTGCCCATGGTGACTATTACACAGGAAGGGATTCTCAACTCCATGCCCCAAAGTGACACTCTTTCTTCTCATACGTAAGTTCAAGACAACCAGAATTGGCTTTATATTTTAAAGATGAAAAGGCCTGCATGACTAAATGAACAAAGAAGGATCCACGACTGGAAGAACAAGAGGCTTTTTCACTCTAGGGTGGGACATTTAAACATGGAAATAGGGAATGTAATTAAATTACAAACAGAATGTGATAATTTAAGTTGAATGGAATTAAGTTAACAGCAATCCTTAAAACTTGCTGCACATTAGAATCAATCATCTGGGGACCTCTGTAAAAATTCCAGTGTCCGTGTTTCATCTTAGACCAATTAAATAAGCATACTTGGGATCTGATCATTAATTTTTTCTTTCATTTGGGTCTTCCATGAGATTTTATTATACAGTCAGGGTTGAAACCACTGGAGCAGAGGGGAGGAGTTGTATGGATTGAAGATGCACCCTGAAGGTGTGGCCAGATTTTGATAGAGGGAGAGGAGTAAAAATGGCAAGAAACTAGTGGGAGAACAAATAGTTAGACTTGAGAATGGGGCTGAGGGCACCCTTCAGCCTCCAACCAGTAAGATGCCAGGACCCTCAGCCCTACAACCACAAGGAAATTAATTCTGCCAACAATCTGAATGAGTTTGGAAGTAAATGATTTCCCAGCCAAGCCTTCAGGTGAGAATTCAATCTGGCTTTCTCTTTGATTGCAGCCTTATGAGACCTGAAGCAAAGGACCCAGATAAAATGTGCCCCATATCCTGAGCAATGAAACTGTGAGATAAATGTGTGGCATTTTAAGCTCCTAGATTTGTGATAATTTTTTGCACAGTAACAGAAAACCATTACATCTACCTAGAAGTACAAATCTAAATGGTGCTAAAAATGAGTCAAGTAGGGACCAGGTATAAATAGTAACACTCATTCTTATCTGTAGCATTTGTTCTGTGGTTGGGGCTTCTGGCTTTCAATAATTCATTTTTGGAAGGTTAAGTGTATTGAGTTAACACTTTGATTCATAAAAGCCCCTTAAAGCTGAAAAACAAGTGGGATTGAGGCAATCTGAGGACACCTTTAAATGTTTAACAGTTCACTTCATTAAAGAAAAACAAGTCAATGCAGTCTACCATTTGTTCACCAGTGTGAGAGAGAGAGTAGTTTTACCCTGTGGATGTTGGTTATTGTGGCTGCTGTCATTAATATCAGAGGGAATGAAAATTTCAGTGTTTGAGCCAGAGCAGTTCATGTCTTCTGACAGGAATTTTAGAATATATTAATCATCCAAAAACAAGTGAAAATGCTAGCTAGTCAACTCAAAATAGTATCTATCTATCTATCTTGATTAACCTTATCTGAACCTTATTCTGTTACTCACCTTGTAAATAAAGGATCAAGAGAGTCCTTGTATATGCACACATTTTAAAAATGACACTGAGTCCAGTTGTGTGAATTTCCTTTGTAGGAAGGAAGTGGCAGCCCTGGATGACAAATGGAATTACCTAATACAAACCAAATATGGGGTGTAAAAAGGAGAACTCTGAAAACTCTCCAAATGAAAGATGGTATGATTCCTTTCACCCAGTATTCTCTATGTAGAGAATTTTAGGAACATTAACTTTGTTTCAATTACTATTTTCTAGGGCAGTCCAGAGTTGAACATAATTTATAGCCAAGGGAAACCGGAGACATTGTTATTTAGAATTATGCATTGTTAGGAAAATAATGATTCTTTATATTGGTCCTCCTTTCCTGAGTGGAAGTTTTGAATCTTTGAACACTGTAATTGATTCTTTGAGGAAGAAACCAGAGCCCCAAAAGGTTGCATGTCTTGTCCAATAAGAGTAGGAGTTGACCAATATTCCTTCAGGTCTTACTCTGTTCCAGCCACTTTGAACACACCATCTTTAATGCTTCCAAGAAGTTTTACGTATGTGAGGAAATCGAGACTCAGAATTTAAGGTATTTTCCCATAGCTGGAGCTGGACAAATAATATGTGTAACATGAAGTATTAAATCCACCTCTCTTTAATTCTAAAGTCCATGCTTTTCCCATTAAAACAGGCCACTCCTTGAGAAACTAGGTCCCTTTATTGCCAGCTATAGCAACTTTCTTATCAATGAGACTGAGCCTAGAGTTCTGCATCAGAAATTGGTCTTTAAAAAAGCAAAATTGGTCTTTATCTTATGAGGATTTATCCAGAGACATTTCTCTTCCACAAATATGCATGTGCGTATACATGTACGCTCTCACATGCAAACACATGGCCCTGAGATAAACAGGTGCTACAAAAGTTGGATGCTCTCTCTGATGTTTCTGCGTAGTTTTATTTTTTGGGTTTTTATCTGAAGTGTAGATTTTCATTGTTTCTATATGCAGGCTTTCCTCAGCAAATATTAAAGGTGCCTGTTGGAAAATCCACAGTGCCTGGACCACAGTGAGCCATTTCAATACGGCTAGACTATGCTTCCTAAGGACATCCGTCTGGTGTCATGAAGCCTGAGCATCCTTGCTGTTTCCTCTCAGGAAAGGTAGCAGAAGTTCATAGGCACAGAAGGATCATATTAAAGACATCAGACTTTGGGTGGGGTCAAAGGTACGATGTGGCACAGTGAGTATTTACATGAAAAATTGAAGGCTTTTCCTGGAATTTTAAGAACAGAAGGTTCAGACAGGCACAACAGTCTCTCAGACATGCTTTAATGAGCCAGGACCCTTGGCTAGTTGCTCAGTAACAGGACATGTGCAGTGAGAATACAAGCAAAGGAGGCTTTGCTTGGCCAGGTGTCTCCACAGGGCAGGAAACATGACTCATGAGCTAAGTTGACACTGCTGCCATCCCCCTTGGAAAGCAATTTGTGGGCAGAGATCTTGGTTGTTTATAAAAATGACATGAGCAGCAGATTCAACTGTAGGAGGTTTCACAGGGATAGATAAAGAGGAGGATTATGAAAGCTAAAGCTTTTGTTTAAAGAGAGATTACAAAGCATTTAGTTCGGATCAAGTTGGCCTGAAGCTTAACTGCTAACATGTGCCCCTTTTCTCTGTTCTATGATGAATTTTACTGTTAAACTTAGTGCTTAAATGTGAAATAAAGATGAGATTTTATTTAGAATAACTGCAGAAGAGGTTGTTGTTTTTTTTCCCTTCTGTTAATATGAATTCAGGAAACACGAGGATTAGAAGAGATTCTCATCAACTGCCCAGCATTAGTTTTTTTCAGTAACAAGGACAAATACGCTTTCTCAGTACTTGAACGTGGAAAAGAAATCATGCAGCAGAAGTAGATGCAACAAGGTTAATGCCTACAGAGATTTTCATAAAGTTAATGGCTTCTGTCTGGAACTTGTCCAAAGTATAGACTGACCGTGTTGAGAGAGTTAAAAATGTAGGTTTAAAAACATTCAATCTATTTCACCCTTCTGAGACTGCACTGGATTGACGGCAGGCTGATCCAGTGGCTGCAAAAACCTACACATTCAGAAGATGACTTTAAAAATGGATTGACCAAAACTCAGCCAATTTGTCAACTATTTGTAGAATTGGCCTTTGTTTTGCTAGGTATCATTTCTGATCTTCTCTATGTCAGAGAGATTTTTTGCTTCAATGAATCTTTCCCTTTCTTTGGGACTAAACCTAAAGAAAATGATATAATTCTAAAGGAACCACATACATAATTAGATGCATGTTACATTAATTCAGTTATTAATACAATAGTGATTCATGGAATATCTACTAGGTATCTGGCTCTATTCTGAGCACTGGAAATCCAGTGGCAAACAAAAATTTTCTGCACTTAAGTTACAGTAAGGGAAACAGAAACTAAGCAGTAAAAAGTATATACAAGAATATACTTTCAGACTGTGGTGTTACCAAGAAAATAAAGGAGATGGATCATAGGGAATGGAAAGGCTATTTGAGAAAGGATGTCAGGGTAAGCTTTTCTGAAGAGATGACATCTGAGCCCAGACCTGAAGATTTGTAGAAATGAGAATTGTGAAGATCTAACAAAACAGTGTCAAACGGAGAGGGAATGGCATGGGAAAGGAATAGCAGGTGTAAAGTTCTCAAACAGAAACCAGCTTGGAGTATTTGTAGAAACATCTAAGAAGACAGTGTGGCTGAGACAGAGAGGGCAGGGAGGAGCAAAGCAGGATTGCAGAGGCTAAGTTATGTAGGCCAAGGGAGTCCATGGTAAGGAAGTGGGCTATTATTCTAATGTGATGAGAGGCAGTGGAAGAGTATTGCAGGGAAGTGACATAACCTGATGTGTGGTTTTAAAGAGCTCTCTGGTGACTGTGTAAAGAATAAACCACAGTGCAGCAAGGGTAGAAGCAAATAGACTAGTTGTGAATCAATTTGATTCAATTCACAACTAGTGAAGACAATGGTATCTCTGAAGCATATGATATTTGAAGAAGTAAACAGAAGTAAAGGAACTTGGTTATATAGGGAGCAAACCCAGCAGACCTTTATGATGGATTACATATGGGGGAAGCTGAAGTGAGAACAGGATTTGAAATAATGGAAAGAAAGGAGCAATTTAGAATTTTGCAGCGCACAACAGTCATCTGTGCACAGTCCCTGACTGAGCTTTAGCAAGTGGATGAATGTTGGTGGCTTCAACAAGGAAGAGAATGAAGGAGCAAACTTGTGTATCTTGTGTGTATTTGTATGTCAGGAGGTCAGGGATCAAGGCAGGAATAAAGAGTTTTGATTTGAACATGTTTTGTCTTAGATACCTCTGAACTACTACTATTACTACTAACTGGTCAGTTAGGAATGAGTCTGGAGTCAGAGAGATGTCTGGATAGGAAATACAAATTAGGCATTATCAGCATGTAAATGCTACAAGACATCATGGTAATGGAAGATTCCTGAGAGAGGGAAAACAGGACCACAGATCAAAAATGAGCAGGACAGGGAGGATATCTAAGATGACAGAGGAGTAAGTGGAAGCTGCACAGACCTCCTCCCAGGACCAAACCAGAATTACAACTAAACTGTAGAGAAATCATCCTGAATAACCAACTAAATACTAGCTGGAGAGAAACCCTATTACCAAGGACAGAAAAAGGAAACCACTTCACCACAACATGACTGGTAGGGAGTGCAGAGGAAGTGTGAGAGGGCTGGGTAGATTCCCACTGGCAGCAGCTGAAGTTTCAGAGGGATATTACAGCAGCCGGGGGTGGGGGTTCCCCTTAGGAAGTGTGGGGTCTAAATCCCAAGTTGGGCTCCCCAGCTTACAGTACCAGAGCTGGAAAGGAACTCAGATAACACCCAGCTCTGAAAAGCAACAGGGTTTCTGTCTGCCAGGGGGAGATGGCTGGTGACACAGAGAGCCTCTTAAAGGGCCAAGCACAAAATTCCAAATGCAGCCACTTATCCTAGACTCTGCCAGAGGGAGGGCAGAATAGACTAGAGATGCATTAGGAAAGTCTGGGGCTGGTGGCTCTGGGGAGAGAACTGAAAGAAAAACCACCAGGATCCCTGTGCTGAGTCATTCCCCATACTAGAGAGGCCATCTTTCTTGGACAGGGAACTACCCTCCAAATAGCATCAGCCTGAGAGGAAGAAATAGCCCCACCCACAGTAATTACTCTGACCCACCTTGAAAAGTTTCAGCTATACTACTGAGGAGTACAGCTAGAAGTTATCACAGAGAATAAGTTTAACAATAAAAACAGAACTCTGGGAGCTCTGAGACCTCAGCTGACCTTCAACCAGGCCCAGTGCTAGTAAAAGCAGGCCTTGATGTGCAGCCTAGCTCTTTCTGCACACAAACAGGCCCAGCAGAGGGAGCCACAAGCTGTGATTTGCTGATAGTTCCAAACAGGCTGCCCAGGGCCAGTCACAAGCAGCATCTGATATAGGTCTGCCCAGAGGCTTGGAGACCTAATACATAAATAAAAAGAAAAAAAAAAAACAAAAAAAACCCACAACCCACAAGAAGCAGCCAAAATGGTCAGACAAATAAACATGCCCCAAAAGAGTTTAGAGTAATGATTATAAGGATGCTCAACACCATGAAAGAAGACATAGAAACAATAAAAAAAGAACAGTCAGAAATAAAGAATGTAAATCTGAAACAAATACACTGGAAGGAATAAAAAATATGTTAGATGAAGCAGAGGATAAAATCAGCAATTTGGAAAACAAGGTAGAAAAAATGCTCAAGCCGAAGAGCAAAAAGAAAAAAGAATGTAAAAAACTGAGAAGAACTTAAGAAACCTTTGGAACAACATGTAGCATGGTAACATCCATGGCATAGGGATACCAGACGGACAAGAGAATGAGCAAGGGATCAAAACCTATCTGAAAAAATAATGACTGAAAAGTTCCTGAGTCTGGAGAAAGAAAAATACACACAAATTTAGAAAGTGCAGAGAGTCTCCAAAAAGATGGACCCAAAGGGGCCTACACCAAGACACATCATAATTAAAATGGCAAAGCTTAAAGACAAGGAAAGACTCCTAAAAGCCACAAGAGAAAAGTAGGTAGTTAGCTACAAGGGAGCTCTAATTAGACTGTCATCTGATTTCTCCACAGAAACATTTCAGGCCAGAAAGGATTGGCATGCAATATTCAAGGTCATAAAAGCAAGGATCTACAACCAAGGCTACTTTACATAGCAAGGTTATCATTTAAAATAGAAAGAACAATAAAGAGCTTCACCAACAGAAAAATCTAAAGGACTTGTTAATACCAAACCAGTACTAAAGCAAAAAAGGGCTTGCTTAAAGAAGGAGAAGGAGGAGGATGAAAAAGAGGAGGAGAAGGTGAAGAAGAAGAAGCAGCGAGGAAAACATTTTAAAAATAAAATAGCAATAAATACATACCTATCAATTATCACCTTAAATGTAAATGGCTTGAATACTACCACCAAAAGACAGAGGGTAGCTGAATGGACAAGAAAACAAGACCCATGTATATACTGCCTCCAAGAAACCCACCTCAGATGAAAAATACACACAGACTAAATGTAAAGAAATGAAATATAATTTTTCATTCCTTTACATTTTCATTACATGAAAAACATCTGGCACATGAACTAGCACATTGCAAACTCTAATAAAAATAATGGTTTGAGTGAAATAAGAATGATTATTAAATAGCTCTTTCTCTGTGCCAGATGTTTTTCATGTTATGTTACCTCAATTAATCCCACACCAGCTCCACTTGCAGATAAGGAACTTGGATCTCCAAGAGCTTTAAGTATTTTTCATGGCCATAGAGCTGGTAAGTGGCTTGCGTAACTGTAGTTTGAAACCAGGGCTTTCTTGTTCAAATATCATTTTATTTATTCCTTCCAATCTATCACAATGGCTTCAGATTAGAGAGTGTGTTTCATTGTATTTATTCTGTACCCACTTACTGCACATGACAGCAGAGAATGCTATTCTCTACATTGTTCATATTTCTCTCTTTTTCCTCTGAGAACACAGCTAAACTATCTTTTCCCTTGAGGGTAAGTTAGGTCTGTACTTGAGTTATGGCAATGGGATGTGATACAATGTTGTATATGCCACTTTCAGGTATCACCCATAAAAATTTCCTACACAGAGTCCTTCTACTTACTGATTCTCTGGCAATATGAGGAGTCCACAGTTTGAAGACTGGGGCACCATAAGATATAAGGAAACTGGTTCTTTGCATGACTGTGTGGAACAGAAACACTTCCCCTCCTTCATCACATTGGTCTATAATGAGTAAACTTTAAGCTCTCAGTGTGATAAACCACATAGATTTCAGGGTGTGCTCTAGCAGTCTGGCCTTCTTCAAGGCCTTCTTCTTCTTCTGCATTACCAATACCTAGCAGTCTCCCTCTAGGTATTGGTAATGCAGAGATAAAATAGCTGTTAGACTTTGGAAACTTCAGTTTGATAGACAAGAAATTCTAACACATGACAAAGGATACAATAAAAGTACAGATCAAGTTCTATGGCAAATGATGGAGACAGATCTATTCTGCCTTGTAAACTTAAAGAATGTCTCACTGAGGGGATAATATGTGTTTTTACCTGGGTTCTTGGAAGATCAGATGAAAGTAATGATGAGTGTTTCACATTGTAAGCAGTATGAAGAAATGTGTGGAAAGCTTAAAAAGATGCCATGCTCCTTCCTGGGGATTTGTAAAGTTATGTGTGGCTACAATACAGCTTGCGTAAAGAGAATAATAAGTGAGAAATCTAATAAAATAGATTGGTAGCCAAAATTAAAGCATGCAGTATGCCATGAAAAGTAAGTAATACTTAGTTTTATGATCAATGGAGAGCCACCTATTATGAACTGAAGGGAGAAGAAACTGGAGCAGAAAAATCATTTGGAAGTATTGAAATTATCCAGATGAAAAATAACAAGGATCATATCGAAGACATCATTAATGGGTTTCAAGAGGAGGTAGAGTCTTAAGATTAATACTGATTTGGAGGCAAAAAGAATGACATGTAGACTATTTCTTTTGTTAAATGTCAACTATTAGAAAAGTATTATATAAATGAAGTCCAAATGAATCTTTCATATTTTCAGGTCTCATTTTAAAGTTCATGTTACTTGTTAAAATGTCAATTGTTGATTTCTTTCTTGAAGTTCTCAGAACTTCTGGAAGCCTTGTTCTACTAAAAATGTGCTCATCAATAACATTCTATCAATGAAAAAAACAAGTTAGGATTCTGTAACTGTTAATTTCTTACATGCCCTTTCCCAATTTATCAGCCTCTTTGTTTTCTGTTTTAGATGGAAGACAAGCTAATTGAATGCCACAAAGAGTTATTAAGCTTTTATTATGCTCCCAGTCTAGCAATGGGCACTAATGATAAAGAGTACAAACCTCAATCTCAGCCTTTAAAGAACTCTTGGTCCAGTGTGGGCAGGGAGACAGCAAATCAAGAAGGGCGAGAAAACCCCAAGTGGCTATGATACTGACAAAAGTAACTGCCAAAATGACTGTTAAGAGGGTCTGAGGTGCTAAGAGGGTTCAAAGGAGTGAAGTTAAGGATTAGGCAGTGTAGGTATGATTCTGCAGACTGCACACAATATGGTTTAGCTTTTAATGATAAAGATGGTGATGATGATGATGATGATGGAGGGCAAGTTCCTTTTAGCATCTACAATTATATTAGTTACTGCTGCCATATCTATGGACACATGGACACAGGAAGACTATTTATTCACATGCATGTCCGGCCTCCTGTATTAATAATTCAAATCATTAACTATCTAATAATAATAATGATAACTGTTAGCCAAAGAGGTAGTTTTCATGGTTTGTTTTGCTTCTTCAGGGGAATAAAGGCAGTTTTGGAAAAACCTCTCTTGAATTTAGAGAATAAAGAAAACACACTGGAGGAAAAATATCACCAAGGATTAAGGAAGCTCATGTGCCAGATCAGAGTAGGAAACACCAACAGGTTTAGTTAAGTGAATGAAAGAGCAGTATTTTTCTTCTTTTTTGCACCTGAAATTATACTATTTGAAAACCTAATCACAAGTGGAGGAGTAAAAATGTAAGCCATTGTATGATGAAGAGAGGTAGAAAAAAGAGCAAGTAGGATTTTAGATTGGTTTTTAGAGGATTAAATAAGGCTTGATGCCAGGAACACGATGAAATATATTTCCCTAAGGCATACAATTTTGGCTGAAAATCAGAATCATATATTTAGAAATGAGCATTATTCTTTAACTGTAATAACAAACTCTAACTTTTTCAGCCTAGAAATGAATTTTGGGAAGAGTGTAACAGATGTATCCATTCATTCATTTACACTCCAAACGTATATTGAATGACTATTATAGACCAGACACTGTGCTAGGTAGGCATTGCATAAGCTGTATGAGGAAATGCCGAGATAATGAGGTATCACTCAAGAAGTTTATGTGGCTGATTCACAAGGAAACAAAAATAGCCAATAAACATGGCAGTGTGTATTGTGAACCCATGTTTGGGCTGCTAAGGAAGGGTGGAGAAAAGAATTCTTTATCTGGCTGAGACAGTCTAAAAAGGTTTCCCAGAGGAGAACCCACCTTGAGCTGAGAAGTGCAGGAGGAACAGAAATTGGCCAAGAGGAAATAGTGGAGATAGATAATTAAAACAAGGGATAAAAATGAGAAATGTTATCAGTAAGAGTGTTTCAGGTAAGATTCACTCTTGTATGCTAAAATTAATGGGTAAATGCTTTAGAACAAAATAGATTTACATAGTCTCAGAGTATTTCCCACAAGATATGTATCAACAATAAAGGCAAAGGTGGCAATTTTATAGTAGAAAAATGCAACAGAAATCACCTTCCAATAGGTAGAGGTTAACATCACTAGTGTTAAGGCAAATCAAAATTATGAACTCCACGATGTGATTCACTGAGAACACAATGTGTCTGTGGTATTCTTGCCAAAAATGCATAACTTCAGTTCAATAATGCAGAGGCATTAGACAAACCAAAACTGAGGGACATTCCACAAAATAACTGGTACTCTTCAGAAGTGTCAAGGTCAAGAAAAGACTAAGGAAGAGTTACAGACTATTAATGACTAAGGATAAATAACAACTAAAGCCAAGATAGGACCCTGTATATTACATTGGACAAGAAAAAAGTTAGTAAAAAACTGGTTATATTTGAGTTAAGGTCACTAGTTTAGTTAACAATATGATCCCATTGCAAATTTCTTTTATTTGATAAATGAACTGATATTACATGCAAATGTTAGGTAGAGCGAGAAGTATATGGAAAGTCTCTGCACTATTTTTTCAGCTTTTCTGTAAGTCTCTGGTTCAAAATTTAAAAGTTAAATAAAAGACATGTAGATTTGAGATAACAGAATGTGCATATGGAAGGATAAATACTTTGATAGAGTCTTAGTGTCAGATGTTTGTGGGAGATGAGGTAAGCCCAGTCCTTCCCAAGGAGTTTGGGTTTAATCACATAGGTGATAACAGGTCATTGAGGAGGTTAAACAGAAGAGCATCATAACCGGATTTGTGTGCAATGAACATCCTCCTGATGACAGCAAGGACAGGAAGGCAGGGACACTGGAATTGGAAGCACTGTTAAAGTAGCTACATGCCCAAGAAAGGGTGGTAAAGACATGCACAAGCACACGTGCACAAGTGATGGAAAAGACGTATAAAGTTGCATAGTCTGTAAGTCTTTTAAGATATTCATTTTTTGTTAAAATCATATAAGAATGTGTCTCAGGCCTATTTTCTAAACCCATTACCCACATACCTGTATGTATAGACTGCACTGTTGTCCATTTTATCCTGTTTAGGAATTCATTCATCCTCACATGTGCATCTGCTTCCCGATTTCTAGCCCCAAGTTTGGTGTCACTACCTGGATATTAGCAGTCCCTATACACAACAGATCAAATTTCTTTCATTGTATTATCCAACCTGACAGTGGGGTTTTTCATCCCCAGAATACTCTACGTGTAGCCAACAAAAACAAAGATAAGGGACTTTCACTTCTTTCTTGTGCTAAAGTTGCCAGTTCATCTAGCTGATAAGACCACTGGGCATAGGATCAAACAAGGTCTTAGCCAAGAGGAGCATTACTCCTTTGGAAGGAAAGAAGGAAGGAAGGAAGGAAGGAAGGAAGGAAGGAAGGAAGGAAGGAAGGAAGGAAGGAAGGAAGGAAGGAAGAAAAAAGAGAGAAGACAAGAAATAGAGAGGAAGAGAAAGAGAGAGAGAGAGGAAGAAAGGGAAGAAAAAAAAAAGGAAATGAGATTGTCAAAGAAATGTTTCTTAAATCTCAAAACAAAACACTGCAATCCACCTTCCTTCTTTGGATCTTGTCACTACTTTATAGTGTTTGCCACTCCCTTCAAAATTCTGCTACCTCTGCTTCTACTGGAGGCTATTTGGACCTCTGTTGTAATTTACTCTGGAGATTCTATTTTAAAAGACCCAAAAATGGGAAAAATAGGATAAGAAAGCTGTCAACTATATTCTTCAAGACCTCTATTCCAACCTGCACTATCTACTAGTTACTTGAATGCTTCCTTGCAAATGCAGCTCAAGTGACCATCAGGTAGCTTCATAATAAAGCAGATTTGATTTGCTAAGTAGAGGAAATAAGACGTTGCCTTCCCTAATGATCTTCCATCTGTATTGCTCCACTAGGGATTTATGTCTTTTTAATGAAGCACAGCTACAGTTCTTCCTAAATCTCTTTTTGACAAATCAAAGACTCTAGAAAGGATGGCTACATTAGGCCACATTGCGTTTAGTGTGTTCAAATGTTATTAGATCTCTGTCCTCATTGAGAAAATCAGGTAAAAAACCCAAATATGCTGGACACTATAAGGGGAACAGTAGCATAGGGTCCAAAATTTAAAAAGATATAGCAGAGACCCTGGCATTTCAGCGATACCAAACCTCTCGATATTAGCAGAATACCTAATGTATTACCACTTCTGTCTCATTGCTTTACATTATGCATAAGGTTGCCTTAACCATTAGTTTAAATATAGAGCTACCCATTGCCATGAATGTTGGAGTAGATAAGGAATAATCTTGTTCGTAGGTGAAAGAGAGTAGGAAGGAATTCCTGAGAAAGACCTTGAAGGGAAGAGGGAGGAGACTACTACACCCACAAGAATAACTGAAAATTTTGTTTTCAAAGTATTAAGACACTAAAAATCAGTGAAATGTCCAAGTTGAGATGGAAAATAAAAAAAAAAAAAAGAGGAGTCAGAATTTGTAACCAGGACAGCGCAGAGTCTGGTGGCAGGGAAAGATGAATGGAGAGAATATAAAAACAAATCAGTTTTTGCCTGAATTCCTTGGGCCTAGCAACCTGGGATGTAGCTGTTCTCCCATAAACTGACGTAAAAGAACATGATCAATGTAGTGAAGTCAACAAGTTTGGTATAAAAGTTACTGAAATCCTTGGCCTATTTTTTGGCCCTGTTATAGGGAGGAGGAAGCCACTGTGGATGAGAAGTTCAATAACAAAACAATCCCGGGAAGAAAGAGTGGGTGTTTATTTGTTTTAGAGCAGTTATTGTCCAAATATTATGAGAGACTGCCAACTTCTTGTCAGGCTCCAAAATAATTGGTCCTTTTTATAAGACATTAAGGAGAATTCAGAAAGTATAAAAGAAAGTTTAGATAGAAATGTTTTCAGCAAAGTCCTTTTATTTTCTCCTGAAAGTAACATTAATAATCAAATATTATCTACATTGATTTCTCAGCTTGGTGTGAATGAGTTCCTTTGCCTTTAATTTTTCAGGTGTCAGAATATAGACTCAAGATCTTTTCAGGAGGAAGAAACAAAGAATTTTATGCAGTCCAACTTGTGCCTTGTCTTGAGGGAACGTCCTGTTACCCAAGACCATTAACAGGTACAATAACCCATTACATCATTCCCCTTCCCATCTGAATGTTAAGTGGTAGGCTGTTTCTTTTCTGCTACCCAGGTGTTACAAAGTAACAAGCAGGCAAAGTTCTCTGGACGTGTAAATATAAAGCCCAAAGAAAATGAGGAGTTCACCTTCCTGTTCCCTGGTTGGGAATCGTGCACTGCAGTGTGCCATGCTGTCCTAATGACGGTGTGAGCAGTTCCTTACACTCACAGATGACAGAAGCACTATCACATAAAAAGTGGTTAAGCAGAATTGATCACGGCACATGTGATACAAATTCTCCATTTTATACTCTTGTGCTTAGTGAGCCCTGAGTTCACAGTAGTCCTAACAGCAATGTGGGAGTGGCCTTTGTCCATCACAATTCCACTGTTGGGGGCCGTAGAATAATAGAGCCAACATCACTCCATGCATCGACTTTCCCAGTGATATGAGTGGCTGTTATTGGGATGCAGGGATTGTTTATGAGGATTGGTGGGATTTTTAACAATTACCAAGAACTGAATTTCATTCAGCTTCCATTAACAATGTGTTATATATTTAAAATATTACTTACTAGGGATAATTTATTTGTGACCTTTGGAATATGAGGAATTATCTTGTCATGTATTATCTTACTAAATCCTCTTTCTTCATTATCTAATAGCAAACAGTTTCAATAGGCCTCTGAGGATCTATTTAAAATATTCAACCTAAAACAGAATGTGCAGATAAAGTGAGTTCCTTCTCTTTTTGCCTTGAAGATCCTGGCTTTAGACAGATACACTACTGGGGGATGTAAAACGTTGAAAGCTATTGACGTATTTGCCATTCAATCCCTTCACTCTGAGGTAGAGAGATAAAGCTAAGAGGTTAGTTTATTGTCCTAAGTTCAGAGGCAAATCAGAGGCAAAGCTCAGATGCACACTGAGTTTTCTGCATTCTCCGGCCTTGCACATTGACGGAGAGCAGGGCTTAGAAGCAAATGCTGTCCAGTGAGCCAAAATAGGGAAACCCACACAAGGGTGAGGAGGAAACTCGTAACATGTGTAGTGAATCATGTTGTCATCTGATGCTGTGCTTCTAGAAAATGAAGTATTTGGTTCTGTGGAGAATAAAAGAGGTCTTCCTGGAGTCTAACATAGGGCAACTTACATGTGCACCAGTCAGGAGGCATTTTTTTTCTTTAAACAAATACTTTTTAAATACCTACAACATGCCTACCACCTACAGAAATGGTGGTAGTTGTTTTCTATGGATCTTAAGGGTTGGGGTGGGAATCTCCATTTCCGGGACTCAGGTTTCTATTGGAAGAGACTTTACCTGGTGTCTCTGCACCCCACACATCTTCCTGGGCTGGGGAATGGAGGGAGCAGTGATCTACTTCATTGGAACATTTCAAAGAGGACCTTGGTATAACTCAGCTTCTTTTGCTCTTCCTTCTCTTTGGAATTTCTGTGGTCAGCTCTTGCTCATGTGTTAAGCTTAACAACAAAAGTTTTGTTCTAACAGGAACCAGTCTGTTGTTTGCCCTTGATGCTTCTGACCTAAACTGTCAGTCTCTAACATAAAGGCTCAGAATGATGAAACCCAATTTGCCTCATACCCATGTGAAGTTTTCTATCAGGTTTATTAGTAGTAAAGGTAGCTGACATCAAGCAAAGGAGGGTTAGGTCTACAAACAGCGTGTGGACCACCACAGTGCAGGGCCAGGTTCGTGGGGGTACGACCAGCGTAGTTACACGGAGAACTGCTACTTGATGGTCCCTGCACTAGGTTTAATGCTTTGTTGTTTTCATCTTGAAATTCTTAATAATTTTTGAACAAAGAATCCCCTTTGCCATTTTGTATCAGCCCACAAATTATGCAGCCAGTCCTGCTAAGGTCCTTTGCCCAACAGTGGAAACTTAGGTTGTGGCTGCACAACTTAATCTCCAGCTACTCAAACTGAGCATGGTCAGGCGTTGAAAGATCACTTTAGGCATTAGTGGGTAGAATATTTACCGCGTCTAAGCCTTAACATGTCTGAGGTCTACATACAGAGCACTGATAAGATTTTAGTAATAAAATGCTAAGTTGCACTGGATTTGTTACCCCAAATTCCATTTCATATTTAGGAATATGGAAGGAACTCTGCATTTCTGTGGCTCATCAAAAGATTCTCTGCAGAAGAATTTCTTTTTGTTTCCTTCTTCTTAAACAAAACAGATCTTGAATCTATACTCTGAAGGTTTGTTTTTTTTTTTAAGAAATATGGACTTGAATGAAGATTAATTCCCTTTGGTATAAGTGAGGTGTGTGAAAACATCCAAACACAACTAAGGAGGAGGCAAGAATTGAGACAGTCAACCCACCCTTTTCCACAAGGCCCAAAGAAAGAGCAGGTCTGTTTCTCTGCCTTTGTGGCTACACTGTGGGAGGTACTTGTGGGAGGTGCACTGTGGAGCCCGACTGTGAGAGGTACTTAACAACCACAGGTCTTACGTATTCATGTTATGAAACTCTAACACTCATTCACCAAACTCTGCCTCCCAACCTCACTGTAAAATGCTCAAGTTTTCCAGTCCTAGCTCATAGTCAACTTCTCTCTGACCCAGGTTTCTGTTGTAGAAAAGATAATGCTGTCTGTCCACTTGCCTCACAGGCTCCTATGTCTACCCCCACCCACACTCCACCCCCACCACACAAATTGACTTCAAAGCTGTATTAGTTAACTACTAAGCTCTTTCTGTGTTTTACTGTATTTGAAGAACACTTGTCAGAGATTTTTGTCCTCCCAGGGCCCCAAGCACAAGTTTCAGAAGCTTCAGTTCTAGGGCGTTGGTCCCACAGAAACCCAGGTGGGAAAAGGGAGAAACTTTCTCTAGTAGGCAGCTCTCATAGGCCTAAGCAATTTCATGGCAAGGGGCTTTGTTAACATTGAAGCAAGAATGCCTGTCAGCATGAGTCTGTAAACATATGCTTTTTAGAAAGAGCCATACTCAACAGAGGTTGGCCAGGGACACAGAAATCCAAAGAGAAATGGAAATTAGGAAAGTTTAAATATACTAAATGGGAAAGAATGATGCCTCAAAATAGACTTTGTGATTTGATTGCTGCCATTGCAAATTTCTAAACCCCAGAAAACATGATATATCAGATGGCACTTTCTGGGATGGGAGAACCCTTAAGTAGATATCTTTCTCAGATATGATCAAAGTACAGTGCCCAAATTAACTTTGGTTGAAACAAATCTCCCAATCAAGTTTAAATGTACAGGTGATGGTTATCTTGAATGGGCATGGTCTAGAGATCCTTAGAAGCTGAAATAAAAAATTTCCCCATATACCCACTTCTTTCAAAAATCATCAAATCTTTGCTTTATTCTTTGGAAGCCCTAAGTTTTAGGCTTCTTTGACTAAAATGAAAGCTTGGGGACTGGGAATTTCCTTTTTTTTCTTTTTTTCTATGTAGCTAGGTTTGCAGCAGGACTAGTATAATCTTCTAAATTCTAATATGTCTTTGAACTCTTTAGAAAGTGAGGTACATACCAGAGTTAGAGTAGAACTAGTTCAACTCCTCTGGTCCAAAGGAACTGTCTGCATTATAGTGATGGACGGCATAGGCTGTGCTTCCAAAAGGACCTAACGCTGTTCCGGCACTGAGAAAACATCTTCAACTAAGACAGAGCAGAATACGAGAAGAACTTTATTTTCATACCCACGTACAAGAACATTTGATTTTGGACTTTAATTACTTTGAATTTTGATATATTTAAACTTGAATTTTTAAGGAAGTCTACTCTATGGGACTTTATTTTCTCCTAAGGAATTTAATCCTGCAAGAGAGCTTATATTTAGGTATTAGGTATTTTATTATTGGGTTAATTTCGTTTCCTGGCAATATACTTAAACAGAATGCAGGGAAAATAGTTAGACAAATTTAAGTTGGCTACAGTGGCCCTAGAATTAGTTTAATTAATGACACATTTCAGTCAGGAAACATCTACACTGTCATCAGCAGCCTTGGAGGGTTGTCAATGGAGAAGTGATTGGTATGGGGGGATTTTTATGAAGGTAAAATTTGATCACCCTAGTGGACTGCCAATCTCCTCCCCCCAAGGATAAAACCATATCATTTTGATCATATATTTAAGGTTAAACCAAATGGGTTAAGAGAACCAGCATCTTGAGAATAGTGATTGGAAAACATCCTTTATCCTGGTTTATGTTTCCAAGGGAAATTACATCAATCAGTGTAACCTCTTGTCCTCCAAGGCAGTTGGACTGAGTGATCAAATGATGAGACAGAACTAGGATGCTCAATCCCTTCTTGATATCTTGATAAGGTTGGGGTCTGTATCTTTAGGAGTTAGTTCATAGGATTTTTATAAAAACATGCTGTTCATCTACAAGCTACACATTAGAGCTAGCACTTATAGAAATGATGTCAAAAGAATGGGGTAGGTTAAAATTTACTGTTAGAATTTTCCACTGTTCCACTCCCAGCATTTGACTTAGTTCAGCATATATACAGAGTTGGTCAAATATGATCGTACAATATGGTATCTGAGAGAGGTTTTCTCTGATACTATGTCCACTCCGCTCTACAACTCCCCACTTCTTTCATCTGGCTCCCCTTTAACATGATTTATTTCCTCTCACCACCTGACATCATAGATTTATGTGCTTGGTGTCTGCTTGTTTTTGTTTATTCTCTGTCCCCCCAATTTGAATATAGGCTTGAAGAGAGCAGAGACTTTGTTTCATTTGCTGTTGTGCCCTGATCAGTAGTAGGGAACAGGGATGGACAGGAACTGCATGATGTGTGTGATGAATGAGCAATGAAGCGTGAGACTGAGTGTAGTCCATTCTGTAACTGAGAGACTCAGTGATTACGATGATCATTTTAAGTATTCTCTAATATTACCCCTTCTTGACTGGAATATACCACGAAACTCTCCTCTCTCAGTTTTCAGGATCAGCTTCCCTGCCCTTTTACCTAATCTTGTAAAGGAGACACTGCAGCCCCACCCAGTGTCCCCAGGGAATATGACCACAGGTATGAGTCATGCCCTCCTCAGAGGCTCTCTGGAGCCTCCATGGGCAGCTGTCTGGTGTCTCAGTGGACCCCACTGCATGCATGACTGGCTTCAATGCAGAGGATGACCAGCTCATCTCCAAATGTGCTATTTTTGAGGACTGTACCAAATACTGCCCTCCAGAATTCAAGTTGCCCCACACTGGCTTCGTTCAGCTATGTCAATGTGCCCAAAAGCTACTGCAGGTTTCCCTAAATTACAGAGCAAATGTCAGACTTCTTTTGCATTATCTCATATCTCACACGGCCTCTTTATTGGGTTTTTATATCTTGAGGGGGTCTTAACAGGATGAAAGGGAGGTTTGCTAGGTGCAAATGAGGGCCATTCAACTATTTAAAGGCACATTTAATTAAACTGGATTCATTGCTTGCATGGGGAAAGTTAAATGAAAACTAAATAGATGGAGTATGATTACATATTTTTAAGAAGAGAGACAGCTCTGGAGACCAAATTCTTTCAACACAACATTAAGCTGAGCTCATTTTGTATGCATAGTTTAGCACTGGCCTATGAGGAGAACATGTTTTGAGAAAATCAGCAGAATGGTTATGAGCTCTAAACAGCTTTTAATAAAATGTAACGTTTCAGGAAGGAGTAGCTTCTAAGCTTCACTTAAATATGCTAATTAAAGAAAATGAAGTTTCCCACTGATTCCAGGTTCTCTTTGTTTTCAGTCTATTTTTTATGTTCATTTCACCCAGGCTACTTTCCACCTTATTTTATAAACTCCTAGAAATGCTCCAGATTCCTTATTTAAAAGGTGTCAGGACTTGCTGAAAGTTGGAAGGAAAAAAAAAAATCCCTGAGTTTGTCAAGATAACGATTTTAGCAGAATTGGCCGTTTGGGTGCAATCAGTCCATAGACTGAAATGATGCTAAGCTTCTAGCTGGTGTCAACACCACTCTGACCAAACGGACTCCCCAAGCCTGGCAATAAAATAATAAACATAGTTGTTATCTGTTGAGTCTGTATAAAGGGTAGGTGCTTTGTATACATCATCTAATTTGGTGACCACCAGCACCCTAGAAGATAAATATCCTAGGTTTGATATCCTCATTCCACAGAAATGGAAGGAACAAAGCAAATAGTCAATGGTGTTGCTGGGATTCAAACTCAAATCTGACTGACTCTAAAATTCCTTCTGTCTCACTGGCAACACCTTCTCTGACCCCATCCAGAGAATTATAGCTCTGGGGGAAGGGGAGATATTTGAAAAGCATGTAAAATAGTCAATATAATTAAAAAAAACACCTCTCAATGACTTTCAAAGAACGAACCTCTTTAAAGAAACTTCTACATAAACCTCTTGGCTGGTGGTCCACAGGTTAAAGAAAAATGTTAAGAAACACTGATTTGATTTACCCAGCCCTAAATTACAATCTTTGACTTTGCCTTATGACTCCTCATTCTTCTGATAGCAACACATTGGTGTAATCTCCTGGAATTAGCTCTCCTCCACTTTCAGTGCACGGGGCCTGAGCTGTGTTTAGCCTCCCCTTTAGTTCAATGAGTTTTCATGTGTTTTTGGCCTGGTCCACAGAGTCCCAAATTGGTTCATGAAACCCATAAGAAAGGAGTGTCAGCCCTCAGACTTTTGGCTGGAACTATTGAGAAAGAGATACTCTCTAAGATTGCTAAACTCATAGAATATATGCCTGGCATTGCTGGCTGTTCCCTTGTTGTCATGAAGGAGAGCTTGCCTGAAATAAAGCCAAACGCAGAGAGGGAAAAATTCAGAATTCTGTTGATATCGTTTGAGAACCCACATCTAGAAATACAGAAAGTCGGATGCCTACAAATGAACCTTACAAGTTCACAAACCAATTGATTCCATTATATTATTAAACCAATCTGAGTTATGTTTCTATCGCTAGCATCTGAAAAAGCATGCCCTCTTCATCCTCACCAATTAGTAGTTGTAGTTCTAGCTCAGAGAGGGGGGATGATTTTCTCAAAATGTTGAGTCCCAGTTAGAGGCATATTTAGGCCCAGAATCTAGGGCTCCTTCCTCCCAAGCTAGTTTTGTCTCCCTGTATTATTCATCATCTGACCAGTAGTATTAGCATCACTTGGAATTGTCAAAAGTTCAAATTCTCCAGCTCCACTTCAGATCTACTGAATCAGAAACTCTAGGGGCCAGAACTAGCAGTTTGTGTTGAAAAGTCCTTCAGTGACTCAGATGCCTCCCCAAGTTTGAGAATTACTGTTTTACATTAATGTTTTCCAAATTTTTGAAGTGGAACCCACATTTTCATTAAACAAAATATTGCATAGGCACTCATCATAAATACCAGTTAAGTGCAAGTTATTTTTCTTGAAATGGAACAAGGAACTAGAGACCTGCTTGTTCCTGAAGACACCTGGTAGCACCTGAGAACATTTTCAAGAAAGTTCTAGGACTCCATGAAACACAATTCTGATAAAGATTGGTGAGATGGTGTATTAATGAACACTCACCCCAATTCTCATTTATGCTCCAATTTTTTTTTTTAGAATTCCTGAAGTGCTATGTTAGGATGAGTTATTCACAAATCTCTACAAAATAGGCTTTTTGAATATTTACAGAATCAGAAGGGGAAACTGGGGTCGAGGATTGTACCGTAACAGAGATCTACTTTGAAGAGTCCTAGATCCTGTCATAGCTCAACTCCAAATCCAAATGTGGATGAAAGAATCAAAGAGGCAGCAGCTCTTTTAAAAGAACTCAAGACCCAAACCTTTGGTCTGGGGGAAATGGTATAAGAAACTATTTATATTCCCCTCAAACATGGATTGCTCTAAATCTTACAAATTCAATAGGGCTAATCCTTGACAAATTCATGACAAACAGAATTGTGGAACGTGGCACGTTCCTTGCTGTATGCTCACCCAGCCTTGCCTGCAGGAACTTCACCTCTTCCATAGACTCTGTGTGATAACCCATGCATGCCACGTTCTCAGTCACTTGGTATTCTGCCTTCCCAGGCATGTTTGCAGGGGATGGAATGGTGCTTAACAGAAAAGAAAGCATTTGCTGGGAAAATATTTGGGGACAAGGAGGTTTTACAGACCTCCTAGGAACACTAGTAACTGCTCCTGTGTCTTTGCACTGGTTAGTCATTTTCGTGAAATGCTCTGTGACCTTCAACTCAGCCGATTTCCAAAATTTCTTAATATTATTTTAAGTTCAACTATAACTAAATTCAACTACCACCTCCGCTATCTCTCCTGTCATTGCTTTTTTTATGTTCCCGTTGATTCTTGAGCATGGTTCTGTTATAACATTTATCATACTATTTTAATACTAACAATAATATTTTGTAATAATAGATGACATATTTTATAATTTTTGTTGTCATTTTTGGGATATATCTCTCCACCATGTGTTGAGAGTAGAGCCTATATTTTTTCTGTGAATCTCAGGAGCGATGAACAGCAGCTCAAAAATATTTTTTCTGTTAAAAATAAATAAATTCCTTGCTAAGCCTATTCTCCCAGAGTCAACTATGAAGTTTGCCATCTTGAGAACTTAATAACATCTGCAATGAATCTAATGCCTAGTGTCAGCCAGGCCCAGTGCCGGGTGAGTTTCAGATGAGGAAACTGAAGCTTAGAAACATTGTGAGCACACAGCTGATAGAGCAGGAACTTAATCCCAGTCTTGCTTGATTCCAAAACCATTGCTTTTGTCATTAGACCTATCTCTCCCTCTGGTTTATTCATTGATCCCACACTTAAGGAAACCTCTTGTGCTTCAATAGCACTCTGGGCACCTGGACATTCTAAGGGGCTGTCCTCATGGGTTTCTAACTTCCCTAGGCTTACGGAATGGTGGAAAGCAAGTCTCTGAAACTACAACAAGTAAATAGGTAAATACAATCCTGTATAATAAAGGCTCTTGTCTTGGATTTACATAGTACCTTCTTCCTAAAGAATACAAAACTCTGAGTATATAAACAGTGAGATCATGGAGATTGTCCTTGTTTCACTAGTTTTCCCTTACAGAAACAAAGCCTGTTCTTTTACAACATCCTCAAGCTTGGAGGAAGATCAAATTAAGCAGATCACCTTGGTGCTGTTCATTATCCCAGGCCTGCTCACCTGTCCTCTGCTCTAATTGCTACTTTCCTGAGGAGAAATATCTCCAAGCTGCACGCTATGCACTTTCTCCTCCTTTCCCATCAGATTAAAAATAGATACAACTGCACCAGAATTGCTGGAAATATTATAGAAGCCCAGTATGTGATATTTTCATACTTATGAAAATAATTTACCTTCTGCTATGACAATAACAAATGTTTACAAACTTGGCAGTTTGTTCACTTTGTCTGAAGAGAGATCCAAGAGTATAGTAGCAATTTAAGAAGAATTTTGGTGAGATGGCAGTTACAAAGTGATTTTATTTTTATTAAAGTTATTATTCCATAAATTTTTTTGGGGGGAGGCATAATTTCTCATACTGGGGATAAGCTCCTTACCATTATAAGGATGGACATTATTTGAATCCTCCTCAAAATGTGCCTGGTAGAAATGATCACTTAGCCCACTATACTAGTATATTGTGAAACTCCAGTGAGCTAACTTAGAAGACAAATTCCCTTAGTTACATAGGAGGGAGGGTCAAAGCCTTTAAGTAAACTAGGACCCAAGTAGATTCATAAGAGGTAATAGCTATCATGAGATAACAATAACGAGAAGTTAGGCAAGATAGAAGAGACTGAACTTAGGCCAAATTGTCCCCAGTTTGTGATTAACTTGGGTGAAGGAACTTCTACTGGACTTTGACAGTAGTAGCTATATAAAATGTTCTATTTTCTCAGCACCGAATATTTTAATACGAACATTCAAGTCTGGCTAGCTCTAAACTGCTCTTCTACTTGTCTGAAGTAAGTACTGATTTCCTAGAACCTCCTTAGCTCAAATATTTCTGAAAATCCCCAAGTAGAAGTAGGGGCATGGTAATGAGTTGACTAACATAGTGCATCAGTCTTATATATTTTAAAGAACAGTTTGTTTAGCTGGAAATCAGATATCCCTTTCCTTAAGACTGATTTTCATATAGATATTCCCAAGAAACTAACAGCTGGATAATGGTGTCCATTATAGGTCCTTGGGAAGATCTCTACCATGTCTAGTATTGACTGTTGCAGTATTGGGGAATGCTGTCTGTTACCCCTGCACTTTAGATTTAGGGGTTCTCATTATTTCTCTTTTATAGTGAAAAAGAGAAACTGTATTTGAGTAAAGCAGAAGAATGATGCATCATTTATATTATTCAGAGCCTAGGTCCTCAGTAAGTTAACCCAAGCTCCCAAGGGTTGCAGCTCTTCCATTCTTACCAGACTGGATGTTGGTGATAAAGTTCTAGTGTCAACTAACATACTTTTCCAAACACACTAATAGCCTTCAACAATTTAAGCCTTGGTGTTTGGTCTCATGAAGATGTCCAGACTCACTACCCTCAAATAATCCTGTTTTCTTTTTTTTTAATCTGATCTTCAAACACAATTCCTGTACTTAGAAAATCTATTATATCTCTGCATAGATACACAGAGCTCTGACAGTCAGAATTCCCTTTCATTTTGCTTGTCTGTTTCAACCTTTATGCAAAAAGAGGTTACAAATAAACATAGAAAAGTGAAATGCCACTGTTCACCCACCAATAGCAGCCAAACTCCAAACATGGCCCAGCCATAATTTCCCATTATATCAGGCTCCTACACCTGAATTTTGGAACTGCTGCTGTTTATATCTTCATTTGAAATCATTCACCATCCTATTTTTTGTGAGTTCCTTGGAAATATGTATGTAAATTGTGCTTAAAACAAAGAGAAAAATGATCTTTATAGTGACAAAATGAAGTACAATGATCAATGAGTAAGGTCTCACTAGGGAGGTGTACTTACTTTTCCTCTAAATGTTATCTTCTGGAAGTCTTATCTGTTGGGACCCTAAAGGGACTTGGAACATCTAAGGATAATAAGCTGGGTCTTCATGCTTGACCTAAGTATAGGGGAAAGAGTGTGAGTTTTGGGACCAGAGAGATCTACTTTAGAATCTTAATCCTAGTTTTGCTTTCTCAAAGAGGTTGCTTAACTTTTGATCATTTGCATCATTATTAAGTTGAAGAAAATACCACCTATCTCAAAGCATTGAATGGAAGATTAAACAAGAATTGAAAGTTTTAAGCTTCATCATAATAAGAACTCATTACCTTATAACTAGGTATAAACTTTAATAATTTACAGATTGACTATTAATGGTGTCTTTAACTCAGCATCTTTGTTATTGGTCCTATGCCTTTGGCTTGTATTATCATCTTGGGATTTTCAAGCCTACCATAAAGTTTATTCTCTGACAAGTTACTTGGTGTGTGATGAAGATGTAGATAAAGATACTTCCATTTTCAGAAATCTCTTTTTAAGTAAATATACAAAATTTATATTCTTTCTTTTTATTTGTCTTTAAAAATAAACCAAGATAGATAGACATTTCTGGCATACTTATATGCTAGTTTGAGATCCCTCAACTCATTTGCATGGATGACCTCTAGTTGAACTCATTTCTTTGGAAATAAAAGTTTAGTGCACTACTAATTCAACGTAGAAAGTAATTGGAAGACTTCAGCAAATGAGGAAAACTCTAATTTTATAGGGACTGGGGACTTAATTCAAATGAAAAAACCTTCATTGATGTCATGAGTTAATTGTGCAGTTAACATGAAATAACCTTACTTAGCATTACAAAGACTCTAAAAGCATAATTTGCAGGTATCAATGATTAAAAGATTCTTTAACAGGAAATGGCATTTCTTGAATTTTCTTCATGTTGTATATTAAAGGACTCAGCCAATGGTCACTAGGGAATCTAATACTTTCATAATATCATATACTAGAACCCTACTATAACCTCAAAATCTAGGCATAAAGGTGCAGCTTCTTCAGATTCCAAGATATCAAACTCTCTCTTTTTGCAATTTTTTTTCCTTCTTTCTCTAACTGCTGGAAATCTCAGGCCTCAGTCCTAGACTCTATAATCTAATTACATACCTGCTTGGAGATTTCACCCATTCCTCTGGCTATGAATACCATTCATATGCTACTGATGCCCAAATTCTCCATCTCTCCAAGGCTGAGTCATATATCAACCTGCCTACTTAACATCACCACTTGGGCGCCTCATAGGCATGTCGAAAGTAACATGTTCAAAATTAAATTCTCAGGTTGTTTTCCCTAGAAGCAGAGCTTCAGGGATTCTCAAGTGATTTATTATATTGATATTGATTTAGTGATAGTCAAGTGATTTATTTGGTGAGTGCTCTCAGGAAAAGGGGAGGCACACAGGATAGGGCTAGAAAAAAGAGCTAAGTGAGATGAGCTTCAAGGTGGTCCCATGGGAAGCTCTAGAGTGCTAATTGTACACTAAATTGGCCTCACTTTTGGCAAGGAGGCTGTTTTATAACCACATGTCAAGTTTCAGGCTCCCCAAGGCTGGGAGGTTGGAGGACATAACTTCCTAAGATCTGCACTGTTTTAGTGAGGAAAATTCTCCAGAGAAGGTGGCAGCTGTGAGCAATTAACATCTGATATTCATGGCATCTGAGGAATGGGTATATCTTTCCACAGAAAGGGAAGAACAGGGCACCAATAGTGCTCACTATAGATTCTTAATTGACCCCTCAATATGTAGTCCAAATTCTACCTACAATTTATATCTCAAACCCACCCACATCTCCCCAAATCCACTTCTAATACCTAGGCCAAGCTACCACCGTCTCTTATGTAGACTAGTAAAATGCTTCTAACAGGTGCCCCTATGCCCACCCTTTCTCAGCAAAATGCATTGTCCTCATGGAAGCCACATATTTCCTTTTTATTTTTTTTTAAACACAAATCAATCACCTTCAAATTCTTGTATGGCTTCTTTGTCTTCTCAATTATTTTCTAATTCAAGACCACAATCTAAAAGGCACTGAAGGATCAGGACTCTAACCCTAATGTCAACTAAATGAGAGGCCTCTCTCCCTCTGATTTTTGTGATGCTGGCATTTGGGCTATTCATAGATCATTACAAGCTTCTGCTTTGTGGCCTTTCCTCCTTCTCCAGATCTCTTTGTTTGTTTGACTCCTCATTATTCAAGTCTCAGGTTCAAGGACACTTTCCTGAGAAAGACCTCTCCTGACCTGTTTAGCTCATTCACAGCAGTCATCACAATCTGCAAGGTTATTTGTTCTCTACAAATCTGACTAATGAATGAACCAGATTTGGTGTATATAAAATAGAAAACACCCTTCTATTAACCTTTATCTACTGATTCATTACCCTCCACAACAATAATCCCATAGCTTTCTCTGTTCCTCTCAGGTAGTAAAACTCTAATCTGGTGAAACATCTACACTTTAATTCTTTTACTTGCACTATTTAAAGCTTTTTAGCTTCCCCCAATGGGCCTTTCTCAGCTGGAAAGACTACATTATACCAAGTGGGTATGATCAGCTTCTTCACTATTTTCCTTAGCTTCCACTCCCCTCATACCCCCACCCAACTGTGTAGGCTCCCTTTGTCTTCTTGGGGATTAGATCAAGGGCACATATGAGTGAAGCATAAAAGGACTTACTTCACCTCTAACTGTAACCTGGCATCAGAGCCTTCTATGGGTTGCAGGTCTATCTGCTTATTTTTTCTCAAGTTAATGAGAGACCCCCTGCAGTTTTCTGACACTTTATTCAACTACTGGCTTTTCATGGGCTATTCCCCAAAACAACTATGTTGGGGTCACCTCACTCCTTTGAGTAATTCTCTATCGAGATAACCCAAGTACAGGTCCCTTTTGCAGAGACAATATCTGAAGCAGGAGAATAATTTAGTCTTGCAATGCCAACCCCACGTTGTGAAAGTCTGTCTCATTTCATTAAGGCTGCTATAACAAAAATAATGTAAAGTGGGTGGTTAAAACCACAAACATTTATTTCTCCATTTTGGCAGCAGGGAAGTGGGACGTCCAAGATGATGGTGCCAGCAGTTGGGTGTCTGGTGAGATTGGTGGCCATCTTCTCACTGTGAACTCACGTGGTGGAAGAAGAGAGGGCTCTCTCTGGGGTCTCTTTTATAAGGGCACTAATCCCATTCATAAGATCTCCCCGCTCATGACCTAATCACCTCCTTTATAAAGGCTCCACCTCCAAACACCATCACAATGAGGATTAGGTTTCAACATATAAATTTGGGGGGTATACATTCAGGCCATAACAAGTATTTTCCAGTAACACCTGCTACTGAAGGTTATATGAGGTCATCTGGAGGCTTTCAGCCATGAGTATTAAGGTATCAGAATTTAAGTCTCCTAGACTTCAGCTTTTTGAAGATTAAAGTTTCTCAGGATGAAACAATCTGCTCCCCTGCACCATGGGCTGCTAACTGACATCACTCTGTCCATCACTCCTTGCTCTCAGGCTTCTCTTGTTCCTTGTTCTTTATAGCCAGGAGGTGAATGTCGGCAATATATGGCAGAATATATCCTCTGTCCAGTCCACTTGCATGGCCAGCATAGAAGATCTAACACTTTGATTTGGGGTACATTATTTTTACTGTTCTCAGATTTAGAGCCTCAGTGAAAACTCTAAGATGGGGAAAGTCCCATTTATTACCCTGTCATTTCTTCCCATTGGTCTATAACTCTGACTAGAATGTACACCATGAAAGCTGGTATCTTATCCATCTAGTTCTCTGGTTGATCCTCAGCACCTAGCACAGTTCCCAGCACATGCTGTGTGCCCAGTAAATTTTTGTTGAGTAAGATAATGGTGCTGTGTACATAACCTTTTTTTGTTTTTTTTGCTTAGTCCCTTTATCTATAAAATGTGTTTAAAACTTAACTCCCAGGATGAGACAGACAGAAGGAAAAATTATGCAACATACAGAGAAAATAGTAAGAAACTGATGTTTAGATTATAACCTTTAGGATTTGAAGATTCTCAGAAACCAGTCAGTACCAGGGATTTACAACACCCCCACTGATTCCCCCATGGTTTTTGTTTAAAATGTAGACTGTTCAGTGCTTTTTTACTTCCCTAGTTCTTGGTAAGTTTTTTCCAAGTCATTCATCTCCACACCTGCTCTCCCTGGAAGAATTGTTCAACATAAAGTGGTTCATGTAATTCTGCAAAATAAGAGCCCCCCTTTTTTTCAACCAGGCAAGTATTAATCTCACCGATGATGTCCCACTACAGCTACTCCCGCCTCCTTCCCATGAATTCAGAGAACCACAATAATAGCTGTCTTTACTACTGAGGCACAAAAAAAGAGTGTTACCTGGAAGAATTTCTCTATTATTAGGTGTTCAACAGATTATAATTATTACAATAATTATCATCATCATCATCATTATTATGCTATGTTAGCAAACCATCCTGTCAGAGTCTTTTGTGTGGTAAAAATAATGAATCTCCTTTCATCACCGCTTTCCTTTGTCAATACATATTGTTTCTTCAACTACAAAAGCAAACTAATGTGTATTTTCATGGTCAGAGTCACAATAAATTTTGCACAAATGGTTCAAAAGAAATGGGAGCCTCTCTCAAGAAGAGCTGAGGATTCTACCCTGGAAGCTTGGCCATCTGAGGAGAAGGCATCTTGCCTCCCTGAGGGGCTCCTTACATGTCAGGTAATGATTTTGCCAGGGTCAGTGCAAGTAACAATGCTGTGACTGAATGCTTGAAAAAAAGGTCGAAAGGAAAATGTGGAAAATCTAATAAAAACAAACAAGCAAACAAGCAAACAAACAAGTATCGGAAAAGCACAAGGACAAAGCACTCTTCTGAATCCCCACCTCTGACTTAAATTTCTCTAAAACTAGTGGAAAGAAGAGGAACAAGGGGACAATCATTTCAAAGGACATCTATGAGAACCATCAAGTTTATTATAAACATGAGTGAGTATTGGGCCTTTTTGGAGACTGTTAAGATCTGAAAGAAGAGTAGGAAGTCAATGCTTTTCCCTAACAAATGGGAATACCCAGGCTATAAAAATGAAGTCCTGTAAGTTCTGGTAAAATAGCTAGAAACCAAGGAGCACCTAGAGGTCTGGATTACGTACAGTGGTAGTCTGTTCTTCCCGGAGAAACATGTGACAATGATACCTCGTTTCTAGGGACTGTAGTGAGGGTTGGATTCCCATAGGTGATGTGTTTTCCTTGGTTTCCATAACTTTTTCATTTCCTGCCTCTTGTAACTATACCAACATAGCTAATCATGTGATCACCAATGTACTTTTGTGTGATCATCGGCCCAACATAAGTTCAGTCTTAAGAGACTGAAAAAGTTGCTGTTTACTCTTTATGTATGATATCTTATTTTGTTCTCATAATAAACTTTAAGTGGCACATCCTTCTATCATACTTCTAGCATCTCTCTGGAGGCTAATTGCCCAAATCTGTACCCTGGTTTCCCAATGCCTCTAATGGCTACCTATATGGGAAATGTGTGCTGATGTGAAATAAGCATACTTTTCTCAAAATTCTTTACCCCATCTGTCAAAAAGTGTCATAATACACTGATTTTGTTAAAATACAACACTCTATTGCCACCTTCCAGAAAATTAGCCTATTTAATAAACAATTCTACCTTGATTATAATGAGAATGGTGAAGACTTAGATGAGACAACTTTTGTGCTATACAATATGCAAAACCAACTTAGTTCTGTTACTTTTTAGCTATATGAGCTTGTATTATTTAACCCCTCTCTGCTTCTATAAATGAATCCCCAAAGAGGAACACACCAGGACACATCATAATTAAATTACCCAAGATTAAAAATAAGGAGAGCATCCTAAAAGCAGCAAGAGAAAAGGAGAATTACCTACACAGGAGTTCCCATAAGACTGATTTCTCAAGAGAAAGCTTATGGGCAAGAATGGGCTGGAAAGAAGTATTCAAAATCGTGAAAAGCAAGGAGCTGCATCCAAGATTACTCTATCCAGCAAAGCTATCATTTCGAATGGAAGGGCTGATCAAGTGCTTCCCACGTAAGGTCAAGTTAAAGGAGTTCATCATCACCAAGCCCTCATTATATGAAATGTTAAAAGGACTTATCTAAGAAAAAGAAGAAGATCAAAACTATGGACAGTAAAATGACAACAAACTCACAACTATCAACAATTGAACCTAAACAAAAACAAAATCAAACTAAGCAAACAATTAAAACAGGAACAGAATCCCAGAAATGAATATCACATGGAGGGTTATCAGTGAGGAAGGGGAGGGTAGAGAACGGTGGGAAAGGTATTAGAAATAAGAAGCATAAATGGTAGGTATAAAATAGACAGAGGGAGGTTAAGAATGGTATAGGAAATGGAGAAGCCAAAGAACTTATATGTACAACCCATGAACAAGAATTAAGTGGCGGGGGGATGCTGGAGGGAAGGGGGTGCGAGGTGGAGGGGGATAAATGGGAGAAAAAAATGGAACAACTGTAATAGCATAATCAAAAAATATACTGAAAAATTAAAAAATGAAGCCAGTAATAGTGTTCTGGAAATTACATTAGTTAATACAGTTATTAAGTACATAGAGACTTGGCAAATAGGAAACATTTAGTAAATATAAGTTATAATAATCATTCCTAATGAAGAAATAGACTTTGATTTAAGTAGGTTTTCCAAGAATATCCAAATGCTAACAGGAGCTGCGGTATGAACTGGGTCAGGTTTCTCTCACGCAATGTTCAATTTCTTGCCCCCACTTTGTGCCAGCTCCTGTGTCAGAGATGTGGTCTGTGGTCAAACATCAAAATCTTTCCTTTGTCAACACTGAGTTTTAACTGAATGTGAAGTAGCTGTGTGGTAATCTATTACTAAGAGGGATGGTATAGATACACTTCTATTTGCATTTACATTTTTAAACAATGAGCAGTTCCCTCCAGAAAATCACGTGGTTCTGCTCGATCTGCAGTTCCTCTTTGTTATCTAACTTCTTGTAAAATGACTGTCCCATATTTACTATCCAACTTGGGGCCCACGGTAAGCAGCCTTTGTCATATGATCTTTTACAACTATGCTTAATAGCCCTTTTGAGAATTTATGGGTTCTTGAAATCGGAGCCTCAGGAACCCTGGCAATGGATGGGAAACTGATGCGCATGTTCCAGACTAGGCCTCTCATCCACTGGGCCACTTAGAGGCGGAGGATGCGGGGCCTCTGGGACCTGAAGCAGCGTCAGAGCCCTGGAGGCTTTTCTCCTCCCACTGTTCTTTCTCACTATCCCAAGTTCCTGCCACTCCCCCAAGAAAAGTCTCCTAACTCACCCCAACCTGTTAAGAGTAAGCTTGGCTATACTTCATATCTGGAAGGTCTCCACATTGCATCTTTAGATCTTCTCGGGCAATTAACTTCTGACAGCTACAGATGAACCCAGTCCCATCGTGTGTGCCTGTTTATGGAGCTGTTTGCCCTCACATTTATTTCTCTGCCTTCTCCCTGCTCTGTCCTTTACCATAAAGGGTGAGGAGACAACTAAGGGGGAAGTTATCTAACCCCTGTAGTCTGTTTTCCTGGATCCTATGATAGATACACAGGCACATGCTTATGGTTGGGTTTGGCCAAGGAAGGCACTAATGGAAGATTGGAGCTCAGTGGGAAGAAGATGGAAGTTACCATGTCTTTGCCTGTGGACAGATTTCCTACAGCAGCTGCTTCCCCTCTCTGTAATGACCTACCTTGCTTATACCATGTGACCTCCTCCCCAGGACTCCAGTGACAATACTCTCTCTTATCCTTTCAAACTTGGGATCATAGTGGCCTCCTGCTGTTGATCATCTCTGGGTTGGTTTTCTTTGTAATGGGTGGCTTCACAACATCCTCCCTTTACACTACATAACTTTCAAACAAATTCTCTGTGTTAAATACTCAGAGTGTTTCTGTTTTCCTGGCTGGACCCTGACTGATGGAGGCTGGTTTAATAAAGGTGCTTGTGGTGGAGTGGAGATGAGCAGAAACTCATAAACATGGTGTGTAGAAGAAAGAGTATACTGTGAAAGTGATTCCAATTAAAAATAAGATATTGTTGACTCCTACATGCTGCATGGCAGGAAGGAAGGAGGTTAGTACGCACCAGCCTAAAACTGGGCAACCACCACACCCAGAGCATTACATCAAAACCAAGGTGTTCTTTCATAAAAGGATGCAATACTGGGCTCCCCTTCTGAGAACTGCTTTGTGCTGAGCAGGGAAACGATGGGCTCCTGCCACTGAGGTAACAGATGAGAGTCTGTGATACTCAGGATGGTGATGAGGGGTGAAAACTTCAAATAGTTACTTCGAAGGCGTATTTCTAACACGTATTTTACAGGGCCACAGTGTTTGCCCAGTAAAATATTAAGAATAACTGTTTTGTTCAGTCATTCTATAACTACTATATATATTAGTGAGTTCCTACTATGTTCCATTGTATTTAGGGAATAGAATAGTGAACAAGTAAAAAGTACTATGTTTTCATAAGTTTATAATAGAGCATTGGGGGATGGAGGAGACAGACCATAAACAGAATATATAAGTAAAAAAATAATGCAGGGAATTGAATAGTAAATTGAATAGTATTGGAATTAGAGGGTTGCAATTCTAAAAATGAAAGTCAAGGAAGACCTCACTTATACTGGGATTTTGCTTGAGGTTAGGTTTGGGGAAATTAGGAGCTTAGTATTTAGATATCTTAAATTTGGAAATCTTATTACACATTTAAGAACCAATGCCACATAGGTAGTTGCTTCTATAGATCTAAAACCCAGAGACAGAGAGAGAGAGATATCTTGGAGTTGTCAGCATATCAAGAGTACTTTAATAAATTAAATTTAAAGTACCAAGAGAATGAGAGTGAGAAAAAAAATAGGAAAATAAAAGGCCAAAGATTTAGTCCTTGGCACTCCAAAATTAAGAGGTTGGGAAGATAAGAAGAAACTCAGAAAGAAAAAAAAAAGCTTTATTTAGTCAGCGTTCTTTAGAGAAATATAACCAATAGGATTTATATAGAGATAGAGAGCTACACAAACAAAGCTTCAGTATGAAGAACTGCCTCACACAGTTCTGGAGGCCAAGAAGTCCCGCAAACTGCCATCTGCAAGCCAGAGACCCAGGAAAGCCAGTGGTGTAGTGCCAGTCCACGCCCAGAGGCCTGAGAACCAGATCATACTGTTTCACTGTTATGTGGAATCTGAAAAACAAAATAAATGAACAAGCAGACCAGCAATGACTTATAGATACAAAGAACATTTTGATGGTTTGCAGATGGGAAGGGCGTGGGGGTGGGTGCAAAAGGAAAAGGGATTAAGAAGTACAAATTGGTAGTCACAGAATAGTCACGGGCATGTAAAATACAGCATAGGAAATATAGTCAATAATATTCTAATAACTATGTATGGTGCCTTGCGGGTACTGAGTTTTTCAGGGTGATCACTTTGCAAGTTACATAAATGTTTCATTACTATGTTGTAAAAACAGTTCATACTATACTATTTCACTTTTATGAAATTGAAGACAAAGAAAATTGATCTCTAGTGAAAGAAAGCTTATCAGTATGTTTGGGATGGTGGGAAATGTTTAGGAGGAGGGAGAAGTGGGGTTGATCGAAAAGGAACTCTAGGAATCTTTTGGGGGTGATGGATATGTTCATTATCTTAACTGTGGTGATAGTTACATATATGTATACATACATCAAAACTTATCAAATTGAACATTTCAAATATGTGCAGTTTGTTGTATGTCAATTATATCGTAGTAAATACAGGGTCCAGCAGAAATAGGGCCTGCTTGAGTGTGGTTGGTAGGGTAATAATATGGGTGTAATACTTTATAGTTTTAATTTGAACATTTTACCTAAATTATCATATGGTGTGGTTGAGTGTGATATTGTTATGTTACAGAATTACATGCTTATTATTTTATAATAAAATATTTTGCAATAAAAAGGAGCATTATTTGTGCTGGACCCCATATATTTAAAATGAAAGAGAATGAAATGACATGAAAATGAATGACAATGAGTGTAGAAACACTTCCAAGGGAAGTTTTTGTAAAGGGAAAGACAAATGGTAGCTCAAGGAAGAAGTAGAATTCGTTAAACAGAAATATTTTTAGGTAGAAAAATAGTAAGTTATTATGTTGATAAGTTATTTTGTAGAGAAAAGAAAATCATGGTTGAGGGAAGAGGGGATAATTGCTGCTGCAACGTTTGAGCACACCGCAGCAGTCGGCACCTAGTGTACAAGCAGAGGTGAACGTGTTGGTCCCAGCATGGACCGTGAGTGCATCCACAGTATCAAGAGAGAAGGCAGAGTGTGTGGGGGCAGATGCTGGTATGTGAGCAGTTGTGATGGCAGTTGGCAGAAGTTCTCTTCTAGCTGCTTTTATTTTCTCAGTAAAATGTGAAGCTGAAGAGGAGGAGGAACCAAGTCATCAACTAAGAAAGGAGGATGATGAAGAGATATTGGAGATTGAAATAGTCTACTTTGCAGGGTGGGAGAGAAATGGATATGGAAATATAATTTCCAGTTAGCATTAAGAGCCCACTTGAGATTAGTGGTCATGTATTTAAAGTGAGGTCATTTATCATGGTTTTAGTCATGTTTGGTTGCACAGTTGCAGGCATGGCATAGACAGAGAGTTTGATTTAATTTGGGCTGTGTTTTCTCCTATCAAGAAGTGAGAGAGGGACAAAGAAGTCATGGGTACATGCCAGTAAGGGACTATAGTTTTTGGTCACAGAATTAAGGATGGATAAGAAGGGGAGTAAATCCAAGATGAGTCAGAAAAAAAGTTAATATTGATATCATTGGTAGATTGCAGGTCCTGATGGGGCCAAATGGAGGTTGGAGAGAGAATACTGGAAGGAATGTGCTGGAAAGATAGTAGGTGGTGGTCAGAGAGTGTGATGCTGGAGATAGAGGACTAGAGGATATATAGTTCAGATAATGATAAGGGCTACGGTATAATCATGGAAGCAAATGACTCAGGAGCATAAACAAGAGGATCATGGGAAGAGACGAGCTCAGGAACTGAGAAGCCCGGGTATTGTAAAGATCATATTAGATTAGGACATTGATATCACTGAGAAGCAGAAGTGATACAAAAGAAAGTGACAATAAGCCAGGATCAAAAATCTTCAAATATTAAAAACTGGCCCAAGGGTGAGTTGATAACTATAACAGGGAGGACTGGTATGTGGAATAGCCTGATATTCAAAGCAGAGCATTTCCATGGAGAAAGAAGAGAAAATGGGAAGAAAGGGGCAATGAGGAGGTAAGAGGACACCCATCCCTCCTGCCAGGCCAGTGTATGAGAGTGCAGAAGAGCTAAAAGCTATCGTCTGAAAGGGCTATGGGAGAAGTGGTATCCTCAAGAGAGAGTCAGGGTCCAGAACATAAGGTGTCTAATTATAATGAACCAGGAATTTTATTAGCCACAGTAGAAGAGTTTCAGGAATTGGATACAGTTAGAAGATGTGATCAGAAAAGGAGTTCATGGGTGTATTGAATAGAGAAAGAAGGATAGCCCGGAAAGCAGGGCTTCTTGGGTGGCTTTCTTTAGTTGAAACTTTCACTTTCTTTTAACTACCGACTTAGAGCTTTGATGAATTGTGGGGGGACTGTAACGGGACAAGTTGCATGAGCATAAATACATATGTACTGGCTTGTGTTTAAGAGATAATCTCCCCTGAGTTGTGATGCACTATTTCTAAGAGATAATAATGTATGGAAATTATGTGGAAAGCAGAGTTTGGCTCAGGGTGGTGAGATTTCTACAGATTAAGAGAAATTTGCAGGGAAGTGAGAAGAAGGGTTATTAGAGTGTAAAATATCAAATCTGAAATCAAGCCTGTTTTACTGTTATGGCCATGATCCTTCCACCATCACACCAAAAACAGTATGTCACATCCTGATACTGGAAATATAGGTTTCAAAGGTGGGAAAAGAAGAAACTGATTATGTAGATTTTGAGCCTGTACATGGGTAATAGATAATATTTTGGAAGTCATAAGAGCAAAATTTTAATTTTTTTCACAAATTTGACTTATTTTCTGTTGCTTTCAACTTCATTTCTACCTAATGATAGAAAACATAGTACACTCATTTTAAGGTAACTTTAGACAGGTAAAGCTCAAAGTCAGAAACTTTTTCTCCACCCATCCTTATTCTAATCTGAACATTGCCAGTTGGGGGTAGCAGGAGATCCCGCTTCATTCTGAGGGATGAATATCAAATACACATTTGACCTGTACAGCACCAGTGATGTGAACAAACCTGGTGCTAAGGTCTCCATCAGCAGGGAAATGAGGTCACTGGCATCCACTGTGCTCTCTCTGGCTTCCAGTCCCCCTGCCCAGGCAGCCCTCTGTGGTTGCACATCCTCATCATAATATGAGATCTGTTGAGGTCCAGTGGCCATGTCCCCACCCGTGCCCACACATTGGGGGTATAGCAGGTAGAGGGGTTAGGGATCTGGGGAGCACTTGCTCATGATACTTGTAAGCCTTTGGCCACACATCCTGGAGTGTGGTGTCCTCTGCTGCCCTCTTGACCCAGGCTTAGCCATGCTGTGCTGGAAGTGACCATTTTACTCTGCAGTAGCTGCCTGTGAGGGTACAAAGGTTTCTCCATGAGGTTTGCGGTCTCACTGGGCTTGAACCAGGATGAAAGACCCAGAAACGCTGTACTATCAGATCTCAAATTTAACATGGATTTTTTTTGTGTTACCTCACATATTTGATGTAAAGTTGGGCATAGTTTCTCTCCCAACCCCCAAATTAATAAGAATTCTCTCTGATGTCTAACATTCTCATTTTTCTCCAATAGCCAGACTCCCTATTCTGCCATGTTTAGCTCGTGAAGACATGGGGACTTGGTCAGCACCAGAGGAAAAATCATTACTTACTGAAGTTCCATGCTTTATCTGTGGAGTAAGACACTTGATGCCCCTGTTCTTTGGTTTCCATAAAGAAAAACCTTCGGGATATCATTGGATAAGACCCATGGTAGGTTTCTACTTTCTCCTGAATTATCTATTTTTACCTAGTGAAAAGTTTGGGTTGATAAATGAACTAATATATGTGGCCATTGTCAAGATCTTTGAAAGAAAGATGCCATTGGAATGGAAATAATTGTTTAAAATTCTTGAGAATGAGAAAGAGAGAGTGAGTAGAGGGCTCTTCATGCTTTTGTTGGCTTTCAGGCTGGTTCCAAATGGCAAATTACCTGGGCAAATACTTACCATCAAAATGACCCTACTCCACTTGTTCAGGATATGTCAGTACTCTGTTGACTGTGCAAGACATGCTCTCCATTATAAAAGGGCATAAAACTTGCTACCAAACCCCTGCAATTTATTGGAGCTCTAGGATGCAGTTTGAAAAGAAAGCAAGTGAAGAAACAGATATCCCTCACCAAAGGGCAGAGATACCACGGGAAGAAAGAGTCTCAGCAGACTGTGGAGTTTGAGCTAAGGTGGCAGACTTTTATCTAGGTGTGGACAAACTCTACATGCTCTATTATTGTAGAGACCAGATCAATAATAGGGGGGAGCACAGAGGCTATATTGTAGCACAGCCTGTAATTAGGTCGTCCCAAGTCTGAATTTCCACTGTACCATATAATAACTGTTTGATTTTGGTCAAATCTTAGCCAGGCTTAGTTTCCACATCTTGCTGAAGTATCAGTTTTTCTCCCCACGAAGTGGAAATATTAAAACCCACTTGCTAATATTCAGGAATGAATATATATTATATTGCTTAGCATTGTATCTGAAACAGATTTAGGATTTCTCATGTAGTTTCTTCCGGGAAATTTTCTATGCAAAGGATTGAACTGATATTGCCTGAACTATTTAATTTTTCTTTCAAAGATGTTAGGGAATACATTCAATGAAAGAACCCATTTGTTCTGCTTTTTTTTTCACTTAATGATTGAAGGCCCAGTGTCCTGTTCTAAGAAGGCTAGAGGGACCTAGACGTTAGAGTTTCCCTTAAATAGAAAGCAGATTTATTCCTTCTGGCTATGCTTTGGTTGCTCCCCACCCATCTAAGCAATTGGTACCTTCTGGTTATGATTTTGTATTTATCACTGTTAGAAGTTATGCTAGTATAAATTAATCCACTGCACAGCAAGCTAGTGGTCATTCCTGAAATAGGAATCTATTTTTCTCCTCATGTTGGGACTTGCCCCCAGAAAAGGGCTTTGCATTGGGTATGGGGGGGTAGGGGTCTCTAAAGAAAGCAAAATACAAAACAAACAAACAAAAAACAGTGGAATTCCTAAAAATCCAGCTCAAATATGTCCTGTTCATGAAATCTGTTTCTTTAATTCTCTAGTAAGAATTAATTGCTTTATACATCTTCGGGTAGTTTTTCATATGCAGCATAATTTTACATTTCTGTCTTATTTCCTCTGTGTATTTTTATATATTCTTACTTTATACCTACTTGACATTCTTTCTTAGCAGTTAGCACCTCTGAAAGCGAAGCCAAGTCTTCTCCCTCACTGCCGGCTTTCCCATTCTGCCAGCACCTGGTCTTGTACAGAAGTGTCCAAACAAAGTCAGCCCCATCAATCATTCCCTCTCTGCAGAACCCCAAGACTTGAGACTCTTGGTCACTGTGATTGTGTCCATGAAAATGCATGTCCTTAATGTGGGAATTGGGGCAATTTTAAGTATAATCATCTAAAACCCCATTTTGAAGTAAACAAGAAAGATCAAAGTTTGTGGAACCAGGTGCTATGTAATGCAGAAAGCACTGGTGGAGCTGACTGACATCCAGCTCCTTGGCTGAGAAATGTTGCAGACTGGTGAAGCTCACCTCCAAGCAAAGACACATCTATTTACACAGCTGTGGTTGTTACTGTTTCAAATTAACATTTGCTTCTCCATTGCTCCTCTCTCTTCTCAGGGATGTTTTCTCACTGTTCCATGTAAATTCTTTTTTTCAAATTATTGATCTAAATGGGGTGAAAGTGGGGGTTTTTGCAAGAAAGGGAAAATCACTTGGCATATGTAGTTGCCTTGCATGACTGACTTTTGAGTTTAGTTGTTACCCTCCTAAAAATTAAATAATGTCTTTTTTAAGGCACAAAACTGTGACTGTTACAAACTCCATAGGTATCTGGGCCAGATCTAAACATATTGTTCTTGGTGGGAAATGATTGTGTCTTACAGTTCCCTTTAGTACTATTGTGCACAAGCCAGCAGACCTTTTGTTGTTTTGATTGGAAATTTAAATCATACCTAAGAATTGTTCCAAAAGCGTCTTGAGCTAAATCCTTGGACACAAAGTTGCAACTCACTGCAGATTCTGATAGTTGAGTTACAACTTACTGAAAACCACGAGTTTAAAATAGAAGCGCTGACAAACCTTCAAGTCAGGGCAGCACAAATGGCGCCTTGGTAATTTATAGTCTACAGACAGCTCTTGGGTTTATTATCACAATGACAAATGCACTGTCATTGTTAATAGGATATTTCCCAGCAAGGACTTCTTGTTATGCAAGCCAGGTTCGGTATGTCATGCAGCATGATAGCAATAAAGTCTACAAGAATTTGTAATGAACTTCAATTACTAATAGATTATGGTTAATGGGAAATATGTGCAGTAAAGATATGGGTTTTTATATGTGCATTCTGGTATTCTACAAGGCAGTGATTTATGCTACAATTTATGTTAACATTTTCTACTATGAAAAGGCCCAATTTGGTAGAAAGTCACTTCATCCATAACAAATATTTAAGATAATTTTGCACATAAAATAAATGAAGGTATAAAATTATATATTAATCTATTTAATTTTACCATTTTTGTTTTTATTGAAAAGGGAGACTTTTTTCTCTCGAGTAGTCCCATTAAAAATTCTTGCTGTAAAACAAAAGCATGAGATGTAGTGATGTCTTTGAATTAAAGGCAACATTTGTATGTGAATGCCTTTGTTTAGCTTCCTGCTGTCACTGAGGACCCAGTTAAGGTTTGCTATATACTGGTGTCTTGCCTATGGAAGTATTATTTTACATTAAGAAAACACATAATTTTTCCTGTTAAAGTAACATGAATTTATAATCCACATCATGATTTCTTTCACTATTAGAGGCTAACAGCTGTGATATCACATGTGATATACACGTGATATCCATATTTAAATGATTTATATTTGTGTGTCTTTGTCTCTTTGTGGATCACACACAAATATGGTCCATATACATATATACACATTGACAAAAACTGACAAAATTTAAAAATGCTAACTACAGCTTAGCCAAGTATACACCAAAAAATAAAAATCATTCATCCCTTTTTGCAGCATATCCACGTGGTACCTGCTTCAGCCTGTCAGTCACTTCCTAGCCCTCCAGGATATCAGATCACCTGCGGCTGCATCACAGTGCTTGTATTAGGTGACTCTTATTTTATTATTATAATTGTTCTGTTTTATTGCCATTTATTGTTCATCTCTTCCTGTGCCTACTTTATGAATTACATTTTACCATACGTGTCTGTGTTGAGGAAAAAGAACAAAGCACCTGTGGGATTTAGTACCATCCATGGACTTAGGTGTCCACTGTGGGTTTTAGAACCCCATGGACAAGCCCCATGGATAAGGGGGGAGCTATGGTAGTTGACTTCGTGCAGATTAAACATTGGAGACACACGTGCTTGATACCAGGTACACTTCTCATGTTGATGTTTTGGCTTTATTGGGGAAAACAAATATTTTCCTCAAAAATAGTCACCCACTATCCTAGGCCCACTATAACCTGTGTTGTATTTTCAAAGTTTTTCTCTTATTTTTTCAATGTTCCTTTTGTCTTGCTTTATAAATTAGAAAGAGGATTTTCAAAAAGATGGGAAAGACTCGGGTCAGATTAATTTACTATGGTAGTTAGGGCATGGGTTCAGCCACTGGTACTGCAAGTTAGCATTGTACATAGAAGGCGGACTGTCATTTTCCTCTCGTGGGCAGTCTGAGGGTAGGCAGCGCATCCCCGATGTGGCAACTGCTCCGTCAGGTCTGGGAACCCTGCTCCTTCTACCTGGGACCTTGCATTTCCTAGGGCATTGCTGCTCTTCTCTGTGTGGTCTGAGATAGCTCTCTATCACGTCTGCATCCCAGTCATCCAGAAGGAAGAAGAACAGAAAGAGAGCACACACCTTCCTTTGTCTGCACATCCCACAAATTGCTACTTCTCACATCCCATTGGGTAGAATTTAGTCATAGAACTACATATAACTCAAGGGGAGTATGAGAAATACAGTCATCTGGGTAGCCATGGACCTAATTTAAAAGAAAACAAAACACACTACGTTACCACAGAAGGGGAGAATTGCTATTAGGAAATAGTTTCTGTCACATTACCTTCAACTATCTAGCCAGCTAAAGCTACACAGGCCTTATTATTTGCCATTACAAAGTCTCTTATGTTACAGATTCAATAACAGATTGTATTTACATGAGGACAAAATAATAGATCAATTCACTGGGGTTGTCCTGCCCTACCCGAGGGCAAGCCATGGTCATATAGGAGCTGCTTTTTGAAAATAATACATGATTGGTCCAAGGTGATTAAGTCAAACAGATGCTCTCTTTGTACCAGAGTCACCAGGTGAGATCAGTCCCCAGGAAGTAGAATGAAAATTCAGAAGTTGGGAGATAATTCCTAAAATTAAGCTTGGAAAGCTAGGAAACAAAGAAACAGAAAATTCACATGCATCTACATCAGGAACAGCTAGGATACGGTGGTTATGAAGATGGTCTCCGGGGTTCGTCTGCGTGGGCTGGGATTCTGGTTCCTGTGTGGGCTAGAAAGCTCTGAGGGTGTGGGGGAAGGTATAGAAGCAACTTAGACCTCAGTTCCATTGGTTGTGAAACTGGAATAAAGAAAGTAACTAACTCATAAGCTTATGACAAGAATTAGATTAAATAATGTAACAGTGCCGAATAATATCATAAGCTCTCAATAAATATTAACTATTATTAATGTGGAGGCCTTAAAATTCTTAAAGGTTTATTTAATCTAGCAAAGAATCTTCTTCCATGGTCAACTCTTTTAAATCTATAAATTAAAGAGATGAAATATATGGAAATAAACAAGTGCTGGCAGGGTTGTGGAAAAAAGGAACTCTAGTGCACTGTTGGTGGGACTGTAAACTAGCACAGCCACTGTGGAAAACAGTATGGAATTTCCTCAGAAAACTAAAGATGGAACTGCCTTTTGACCCAGTGATTTCTCTCCTGGGAATATACCCTAAGGATCCTGAATCACCAATTCAAAAGAACCTATGTACCCCAACATTCATAGCAGCACAATTTACAATAGCCAAGTGTTAGAAGCAACCTAAGTGCCCATCAGTAAATGAATGGATCAAAAAACTATGGTACATTTACACAATGGAATACTATGCAGCAGAAATAAAGGAGGATTTCCTACCTTTCGTGACAACATGGATGGAACTGAAGAACATTATGCTAAGTGAAATAAGCCAGTCAGTGAAAGACAAATACCATATGACCTCACCTATAAGAGGAATCTAATGAACAAAATAGACTAGTGAACAAAATAGAACAGAGGTTTGGAAACATGGAACAGACTGACAGTGACCAGAGGGGACAGGCAAGGAGATAATAGTGGGAAGAAGGGGAAGGGACTAGTCAAAGAACATGTAGGAATGACCCATGGACATGGACAATGGTGTGGGAATTGACTGTGGGAGTGAGGTGTGGGCTGAGTGAAGGAGGGCAAAGGGAGAGAAATTGGGACAACTATAATATAACAACAATAAAAAATTTAAAAAAAATATATGGAAGCAGGTAAGCCTGGGAGCCAATGTTTACTTCACTATTCCTAAGACATACAGATGGGGACACTCGTGGATTCCAGCCTCATCCAAGCAAATCCATCCCATGAGGTTTTGTCTGAAGCAGTAATACCTGGCTAATTTCTTTGTCCTGTTTTCTAGATATCTTTTATACAATGAGAAAGAAGTCCAAACTCTTGTTTCTGTCTGTCCTGGAGAAATAAAAATCCTAATAAAATAATAACCAAAACATACTGCCATTTGCAACAACATGAATGAACCTTGAAAATATTAGGTTAAGCAAAATAAGTCAGTCATAAAAACTAAGAACCATATGATTTCACTCATATGTGGAGTATAAAACTGAAAGTCATAGACACAGAAACAAACAACATGGTGGTTAAAAGAGGGAAGGATGTGGGTGTAGGGAGGGTAAAGGAGGCTGAATATTTGGTGACGGAAGATAATTTGACTTTGGATGGCAGACACACAAAGCAACATACAGAGCGTGTGTCACAGAAATGTACACTTGAAACCTATATGATCCTACTAACCAATGTTGACCCTAATACATTTAATAAAAACTAAAATAAAACAAAATGTAAAGACTGTAAAGCACTTCTCACTAAAAGCTGTTGTGAGGTAGATTAAACCTCTTGGAAAACATGCAGAACAGTCACAATATCTTGATAAATAAGCCAAGGCTGCAATGTGCTTGTGCTGATAATAAGTAGCATGGAACAACTTCCTCCTCTGCAGAACCCTGGGATTTATGTCCAGTCTGCGTTGGAAACTCGAGAATTAACTCATGAAACTCATTCATCAACACATGGAGAAAAAGGGACTACAGTATAGAAATGAAATTAGCATGGAATTAGTTAGCTGTAGGACATAAAGCGAGGTACTGACATTTTCCTGCATCTTCTGTATCAAATATCTTCAGAGAACTCATCCAGTTTGGACTGTAGTTGATGGCCCCTGTGATTTATTTCAGCATTTTCTACCCAAGGCAGTTGTTCACAAAGTCCTTCAAGTATCATTAGGATGAGTCAGGAAACACAGATAATTCTTCACGAGAATGTGATCATGGGAAGACACTGCTTATACAGAATATTCACAATGTGTCATTGCAGCCTCCAGAACAGTGCATCGCTGTATTTATTAATCCATTGCTACAGAGATTGTGGCAATCTGACATGGATCCCTAATGAATTTTTGGCACATTTGGAAATTGTGACTGTCATTGCCCAGGGAGCCTCTTAAATCAACCCCCATTTTACAGCAGTCGCCTTTTCACAGTGTATATCACACTGAGAAATGGATTACACAATCCGTAGCTTTAACTCCCCTGTATTAGTTGATCTCATACTATGGATGTGTGTTGCACAGCATGTGAATCATGGCACAGCTAGGATATGGTGACAGATAATTTAAACATGAAATTGATGATGCCTGGGACCCAGTAGGAATAAAAGAGAAATAAAGGCAAAAAATAAGGCAAATGGATGGGAGAATCCAGGTATCTGTGGTTAGATTAAAACAAACTCATTCGTGAACCTCAGTGTTTAGAAAGAGTTCTATGTCACCATTGAAGGAGATGATTTTTTTATACTACACTTTCATTTTCCAATTCCTTCTTCCCTTTGTCATCAGATTCCCTTCAGTTTGCATATGGACATTTGGGGACAAAGGTAATTTAGTTCCAAGAAGTCTTACTCTTTAAGAAAAGCTGCATCTGAGATAAAAAGAGAATCATAAACTTAATTTGCCTAAAGTGTAGACACAGTATGAAGGCAGATGGTACAGGGTACAGCTTATCTCCTGTTACAAACTTGATGTGAGAGCTGGCCTAAGCCATCTAACTTACCAGTATTTCAGTTTCCTCGCCATCAAAAATGGGATAATAATAACCAACCTTTTAAACTCATTAACAATGAGATGAGACATTATATACTGCTCTAACTAGGATACTTGGGAAGCAAGAGGCAGACTTCAGAGAAAAGGGTGATTTCAGGATAGATAAGAATTGAAAATTATGAGGAGCTTAACTTGAGATGAACTTTCCAAGCTCATCACCTGTTTAAAGGCCATGTGGTCTTATTCTCTCAAATTGGCTCCATTCCTCTTTATAACTGGCATTCTAGTGAGCTCCTCCCACATATGGGCCAGAGTGGCAACTCTGAACTGGAATTTATCTCACGACCTGTCAGTTTAGCTACTATATAAAGCCACACAGCTTTCTGACTGTTTTTCATGTATGTCAAGCTCATTCCCAAATCAGGGCCTTTGTACTACACTTCATTCTTCCTGAAATGCTCCCTCCCCAACTCTTTGCCTGGCTTGCTCCTTCATTTCATTTAAGCTTCTGTTCAAATCTCACCGTTTTAAAAAGGCCTTCCCTGACCACTCTGACTAATATACCATCTGGTATTCTTTTCTCTCTGTCTACTTTTGTTTTTCTTAATAGTGACTATCATATCTGCCTTTTTTTTTTTTTTTTACTGCAGTACTGGCCTTGCCTAGAACAAATGTCTCACATAGTAAATAGTGGTTAAGTGACATATTTTATGAACAAATGAAACAATCAATACCCGGCTTCTACAGAATTATAATTCCAGATTTCTAAGAGAAGAATTAGAGTGATCCACTTCCTACTTTTCAAAAGCAACCACTCCAATCAAATGATAATCAGCCAGTTAGTTGACATTGGTCTACTCAGGGACAGAGTGGGGATGGGATCACTTCACATAGTATAGAGTGCAGGTACTTACAGTGTGAAGCAGGCAGGTTCCCTCAGTGAGGCTTAAGTATCCTGACCCTGAAGGCACCTTGAGTTTTGTGAAGCACCAGCTCAGCCTCTAATAGACAGAGAGGCCATATATCTTTGACTTGAAATGTCAAGGTCAGGAACTAGTTTGGCTCCTCTAGTAACTAGCTCTCTGGCCACAGTCATAATAGTCCTTAATTTTATTTTTTGTCTGCTCTGAATTTTATATGGAATTTTTATGAGCAACTAATAATAATCACATTTAATATTTTTCAAATATCCTATGAGCCTGTTACTACGTTATGAGAATACTTATGTAGTTAACTCCTAAAATCCTACAATTATCCTCTGAGGTAGGTTACTATGATTATCTTCATTATGAAGACAAAGAAATGTAGAAATAGAGAGAAAATAAGGTTCCTGAGATCTCTTAGTGAGTTAACAGAACCAAGATTCAAACCCAGGAAGTCTGGTTCAACATCTTCATCTAACAGGACTATTTCATACATTCTTTCCCCTGTGAGGCTTAGCAGGAAGTCCTTGTTTTCTTAGAAATAATATTCTGAGGGGGTAAATACATGCAAATACGCTCTTAAAATGTCAAAATTTTCCCGAGCGTATATTTTACTTGTCAAAAATATACCCTCTGGTCTGTACAGTTTTACAGACTTAAGATCTAGTATTCTCTATGACCCTTGCATCTGTTTTTATGTAAGCACACCAGAAACTTAAAATATTGTGCCCAAATTGACAGGGTTTTCAATGAAGACATTTGCTAATTTCTATAAGCAAATACCAAGGTCCTAAAACATTGTGCTCCACTTTAAATAAGTTAAGGTTTATACTAATATTAAGGGCAACAGTTTTGTTGGGTTTCTTGAGCTGTTACAATAAGACTATAAATACATAGGTATAAAAGAGATTCTTGAGAAGTATAGAATTCACTGAATACCCATTATTTAGTATCTTCCATATGTGCAGCACCATTTTAAACACTGGGAGATGTACAATGATGTATATATACAACAGTGTTCCAAACTCATTTTGCAGGCTTTTTTTCCCTGAATCTCAAGAACAATCTTGAAAAGTCAGTATGTGACTACCCCAATCCTTTGTATGATCTAATGCAGTGTAGGCAGAAACCAAGTTTCATCCCTTGTAACTTTCCACCACCAACTACTGGTAGGTATTCACGGAGATTTTCTTGTAAAAAAAGCTTGAGTGTTCCCATTACATTAAATTGAAGCAAGTGAGAATTTATTTATCCTTGTATTTTATAGTAAGAGCTCTATAGGGATGAGAAAAAGGCTGTATATATGTATATGTATATGTATATATATATATGAATATCCATCTATGGGCCGCTGTTCTTTTCTATTTTTAGTAGCATGTTAGTTCTATTGTTGCTTTGTTTTGCACATTTGCTTTTTTAAAAAGGCCATGATTTGCTCTGTAGAGTCTTGATTTCCATCCTCTTGGCAAAGTTGTTCAAGGTCATCTTGGTCCATATTCATCAATCATGTGTGTCTCATGGATTTCCTCTGTCAGTAGTACATATCAGTATGATTAATGGTTCAGGGTTCACATTTAGGAATCTGACTGGATAACTGTCATGTCATTTGTTGGAACTTATAATTCAAAAAACATTAATGAAGTTGTCCAAGAAAAGAGAGCAATGCAAGCCAGTTTCACTTATGACGAACAACAAAGTGTAGTCATTTATTAATGCAAAAAGGTTCTGTACTCCAATGTAATTCTGGGTCTCTCTTTAAAGTGGCTATACTGCAGCATTAAGTAGTAGCTCTGTAATGTGGAAGAGTGACTGTGATACTGTGTCTAAGGCTTCATTACTTAGAGAATGAGAGTTCTGGAGTGCTTTAGCAAACCCTTACTTTTGTGTTGTTTCTAACATGAAATAAAAGTTTTTTACTTAAAAAGTATATTTATTTAGAGGCTTCTGGCCAAGATGGAGGCATAGGTAGACATGCTTTTCTTTCTCGCATAACCAAAAGAATGATAACAACCAATTTAAAAACAAAAAACAATCAGAACTGCCAGAAAATCAAACTGTATGGAAGTCCAACAACCAAGAAGTTAAAGACATTCATCCAGACTGATAGGTAGGGTGGAGATGGGAAGCTGGGGTGGCGAGAATGCGCAACAAGGTGGCTGGAGGACTGGGATATCCCATATTCATGTATGGATAAACCAGGAGGAATAACTGGGGAGCAAGACAGACCACATGCAACCCAGGGTTCCAGTGCAGGAAACTAAAGCCTCAAAACCTCTGACTATAAAAACCTGCATGGGTTTTGGCAGCGGGAAAAACACCTAGTCTCAAAGGAAAGTCCAGTGGAGGGGGCCCACAGGATCCTAGAATGTACACAAAAGCACCCACCTGGGAATCAGCACCTGAAAGGGCACAATCCTCTTGTAGAAACTGAGGGAAGTGATTGAAAGCAGGGTTAGAGCTGAACAAGCAGCATTGTTCCCTCTCTGAACCCTCCCCCACATACAGAACCACAAAGCAGGGAAGTGAGTTGCCCCGCCCTGGCAAATACCTAAGGCGCCATCCCTTACAATGTAACATGTACGCTTAGACAAAGAAATATGGCCCACATGAAGGAACAAATCAAAGCTCCAGAAAAAGAACTAACTGATGAGGAGATAGCCAACTTATCAAATGCAGAGTTCAAAACACTGATAATCAGGATGTTCACAGAAATGATTGAGTTTAATCTCAAAATGAAGGAAGAAATGAAGGCTATACAAAGTGAAATAAAGAAAAATATACAGGGAACCAACAGTGAAGGGAAGGTAACTGGAACTCAAATCAAAGATCAAAGAAAAATAAACATTCAACCAGAACAGAATTAAGAAACAAGAATTCAAAAAAAAAATGAAGAAAGGCTTAGAAACTTCTGGGAAAACTTTAAACATTCCAACATCTGAATCATAGGGGCACCATAAGGAGAACAAGAGCAAGAAATTGAAAACTTATTTGAAAAAATAATGAAGGAAAGATTCCCCATTCTGGTGAAGGAATGAGACATGCAAGTCTAGGAAGCTCAGAGAGTCCCAAAGAAGTTGGACCCAAGCAGAAACACACCAAGGCACATCACAGTTACATTAGCCAAGGTTAAAGAGAAGGAGAGAATCTTAAAAGTGGAAAGAGGAAAGGAGACAGTTACCTACAAAGGAGTTCCCATAAGACTATCAGCTGATTTCTCCAAAGAAACCTTACAGGTAAGAAGGGGCTGGAAAGTAGTCCAAGTCATGAAAAGTAGGATCTACATCCACGATTACTCTATCCAGCAAAGCTATCATTTAGAATAGAAGGGCAAGTGCTTCCCAGCTAAGGTCAGGTTAAAGGAATTCATCATCACCAAGCCCTCATTGCATGAAATGTTGAAGGGAATTACCTATGAAAAATAAGATCAAAACTATGAGCAGTAAAATGACAAAAAAACTCACAACTATCAACAACTAAATCTAAAACAAAAACAAAAGCAAACTAAGCAAACACTAAAACAGGAACAGAATCACAGAAATGGAGATCACATGGAGGGTTACCAGTGGTGAGGGGGAGGGGAGAGAATGGGGGTAAAAGGTACAGGGAATAAGAAGCATAATTGGTAGGCACAAAATAGGCAGGGAGAGGTTAAGAATAGTATAGGAAATGGAAAAGCCAAAGAACTTATTGGTTGTCCATGTAGACCTATGGACATGAACTAAGGCGGGGGGAATGCTGGAGGGAGGTGGGGTGCAGGGCAGAGGGGGATAAACAGGAGAAAAAATGTGACATTGTAATAGCATAATCAATAAAATATACTTAAAATATACATTTATTTATCAATTATAAAATTATTTAGTTATTTACTTATATAAAGAGATGTACTATTTTTAAAAGAATCATAGATGTTTATTATCAAAAATAAAATAAGGCACATTAAATAAGTTTTTAAAAATTCCCTGAAATCTTACTTTCCAAAAATGACTCTTGTTCTTTGAGGAAATATTAGACAGAGAGACATAAAGGGGTATAGAGTATGAAAAAAGATTTAATGTCTTCTAGAAATTTAATAAACAATAAGACATATTTTTTAAATTAGTGGATTTTAAGTTAATTGTGTTGATATAGCTGGCTTATCTTTTTAGGAAAAGCAGCTTGTTCTCAGTTTCACTCTTTTACACTTGTTTTAGTTTCAAACATATCAAAGATATGTGGTTTTAAATGTAAAACTATAAAATTATTATTATAAAATGTTAATATTTCAAAATGGTTTTAGAAGGCCTTTTAGAATGTGTCAAGAACCCATACATTAAAAAAGAAAAAAAACAGAAAAACTTCAGTATATTAAAAAAGAAACAAAACACTATAAAAATATTAGATGAGACCAAAAAAGGAAACAAGCTGAGAAGAAATGGCAACACATGGCAGAGTTAATTTTACAGTATCCTAAAAGTGCTTACTTTTAGTAATCAATACAAATGAGGTAGCAACTACAAGAGAGGAATGCGCAAAGACAAATACTTCTTCACAAAAGGGGAAAATCAATAAATACATACTTTCTTAGTGTTCAAAGTATCGATAAGCATATACTTTACTAGTATTTAAAGAATACATAGTACATACTTTATTAGTGTTCTAGGAAATCCCTGTGCAATTGACAAATGGAAAGAATTTTATTGTTAATAAGCCAGTGAAACTTAGTTGTCTCATTTTCCCAGCCTGCAGAAGGGATGGGATAAGATCAGCAATATCATATATACCTGTACATGGAAGTCCAAGAATGTCTTATAATTTTCTAGATGTTATATATAAGAGAAAATGTTCTATTTATATTTACATTATGAGCTTTATTTGTAATTTGAATACAGAAATCAATGATCAACATTGTTTAAGATATAATTTTTAATATATTTTCATGATTGATATTTATGCCTCAACCACTATGAAACTCAGATTATTATTAAAGAGAACCTTTCCATCTTTCTTAACACTGAATTCAGGCTCTTGTAGCGCTTTTGTAATTTCTGCTTTGAGATCAGGTGGTGCTGTTGTATTAAAGTTGCAGGTTTCTGTCAAAAAATCCCAAAGCAGGGCTCCATTTTCATTATCATCAATAAAACAGTCAGATATGTCCATGGTGGACGGAAGGTCGTGACACTCATACTTAATTCCCAATGCGTCCAGCATCTGGGTTAGATCAGTCGCCGTGATGTACTGGCAGAGGTCATCCCTGGGTAAGCGGGATCCGTACTTTTTCCATAGCTTGTCCCAGCCACTGGTTCCTGGGAGACAGAACAAAGTTCATGCTTTCATTTATTCTTTCTTTCATTTACCCACCCTGCGAGGCTGTGCATTAGATACTCAGGGTAGAGAAGTCAATTTTAAAAAAAAAGAAAAAGAAAACATATTCTTGCCCTTGTGTAGCTAAATTCAAGGAGTGAAGAGTTTGGAAGTAGGGGGAAAGTTAAATAAACAAATAAATAAATAATCGTATATCAGATGGTGTTTAATGCTAATGAAAAAACAAATCAGAGCAAAGAATAGTAGGGTCAAAGAGTTGGGTGGATTGCTGTTTTATATACAGTGGTCATAGAAAGTCTATCTTATTACATGACATTTGAGTACAGACATGACAAGCCATGTAGAGATTACAGAGAGAAGATTACTCCAGGAAGAGAGAAGAGCAACTGCAAAGGACTTGAGGTGGGAGCATACTTAGCATGTTTAAGAACTAGCTGGGAAGCCAGTGAAATTGGAATTGAGTGAACAAGGGGGAGAGTGGCAGGACATGAGAAGCCACTGAGGTGCTATCTAGTAGAACTTTCTGGACTGATGGACTCAAAATGATTTATTCAAACTAAAGACCGGGTAGCTTCTCATGTCTATCCGCTTACTACATTCTGCCTTGGACTGCCAATAACTAGGTGGATTTCTATAAACTTTGTCCGCAACTTGAGAATATGTTTTAGTAATGTCTGTTTTATTTAACTGAAGACCCAGCCCCGTGTAGAAGCTAAGATATGCAGCAGCTGAGGGAAGAGAGAGACATAGGTTAGACTGTTCTTCTAACACTTCAAAATTGAGATGAGGTTTGTTGTTTACTCTTTCAGAATGTTTTATCATCTATAAGATGGGGATAACTGTACTGACTTCAAATCCAACTGACAGTTTTAAATGAGATACTTTAAGTGAATCACTGCACAATGCTAACCACATAGCAGATGCATAATAAATACTGAAAAAATATGAACATTACATGAAACAAGTTTGATAATATATTTCTACTGGTTATAATCTTGAGACTGTGAAAAAGCAAACTGCTGATCAAAATAGCCAAGTGCTGGAAACAGCCTAAGTGATCATCAGTAAATGAGTGGATCAAAAAACTGTGGTACATTTACACAATGGAATACTATGCAGCAGAAAGAAAGAACTCCCACCTTTTGAGACAGCATGAATGAAACTGGAGAATATTATGCTAAGTGAAATAAGCCAGTCAGTGAAAAACAAATACCATATGACCTTCACCTATAAAAGGAATCTAATGAACAAAATAAATGAATAAGCAAAACAGAAACAGAGGTTTGGAAACAAGGAACAGTCTGACAGTGACCAGAGGGGAGTGGGGAGTGGGGAGAGGGATAATAGTGGAAACAAGGGGAAGGCACTAGTCAAAGAACATGTATGAATGAGCCATGGACATGGACAATGGTGTGGGGATTGACTGTGGGACCAGGGTGTGGGCTAGGCAGAGGAGGGCAAAGGGAGAGAAATTGGGACAACTCTAATATAATGACAATAAAAAATTTAAAAAGAATTCTGTAATTAAAAAAAATCAAAACAAATGCATATTGATTTGCAGACCTCCTACTACATGCATGTAATATTGGGCTGTTACCTCCACAGTCAGTGCAGTGCACTAAGAGCAGTCATTAAAGCCTGGCTGCTTGAGAGTGAAGCCTGGCTTTTCCTCTGACTAGCTGTTTGAACCTGTGCCTCAGTTTTATCAAGTGTAAAACAGGAATAATAATAGAATGTGTTCACATAAATCCTGCAAGAATTAACTAAGTTAAAAAGGTAAGGCACTTAGTACCATGACTAGCACATAGTAAACATTTTTGAAGTATTAGATAATTAAGTTGGATTTGGCCAAAACAACATAAAAAAGAACCTATATTTTCTATGAACTTCCAGGATTAAACGTAAAGATTTCATTTACACAATGGAATACTATCTCGCTGTAAAAAAGAAGGAACTCTTACCCTTTGTGACAGCATGGATGGATCTGGAGAATATTTTACTAAGTGAAATAAGGCAGTCAGAGAAAGACAAATACCATATGATCTCTCTTACCTGTGGGATCTAATGAACAAAATAAACTGACAAACAAAATAAAACTATAGGCATGGATACATGGAACAGACTGAGAGATCTCAGAGGGCAGGGGGTTGGGGGTCTGGAAGAGATTAACCAAGGGACATATAAGGTCTGTTCAGGAAGTATCCAGCCATGTAGAAAGAAAAAGAGACATTTATTGAAGAAGATACAAGAAACATTGTACATAGGTCAATGATGCCTCAGTCCCCTTCAAAGTAGGCACCATGGGACCTCACACAGTTCTCCCAATTGCCATCAGGTTGACTGACTGTTGCATTTTCCTGAATCTCATCAACGGTCTGAAATATCTTTCCTTTCAAAGGTGATTTTAGTTTTGGAAAAACAGAAGTAACAGGGCACCAAATATGGGGTGTAGGGGGGCTGAGTAACCTGGGTGATTTGATGTTTCGCCAAAAAACTCTACATGAGCCTTGATGCATGAGTAGGCACATTGTGATGAAGCTGCCAATCACCAGTTGCCCATAGCTGTGGCTGTCTGAGTCATCCAAATATATTCCTCAGAGAAGTTTTCAAGCTTAATGCAAAATTTCATGCAGATTCCTTGCTTTACTCTCTTATATTGAATGCGATGGCCACATAGTACACACACTCACTCAACAGTGTTTACTGCCCCCACTGACAAGCACAGTGAAGTCACTATTATTCACACATGTGCATTCCAGTCCACTCTCCTTGGCTGCCAGGTTGCACTGATGTCATGGAAACCATTCTCATTTTATGAACAATGGTTCTACTTTTCCTGGACAGACCTTGGACCTTGTATATGCATATATGGATAGCCCATGGACCCAGACAACACTATGATGAAGGCCAGGGTGGGGCATTCGGTAAAGGGGGGGGAAAGGACAGAAATTTGGGGGCCATCTGTAATAGTGTCAACAATAAAACAAATGAAGATTTCTTGAATTTTTTTGGTTCCCAAACCTCTTTTATGATCTAATGAAAGTAACTGACTCTCCAGAAAAGTACACAAATAAGACACACCCACATCAGTATGCATATAATTACAGGATGCTCAAAGATCCTCATCCATTGACTAGGCTACAGTCACCCGATTTAACTCAACAAAAGAGGCTACCCAAGGCAGAAAATAGTAAATAATAAATAGCCTAAATAATTGATGTTCCATTTATATTTCAGAAGAGAGAAGGATAATTATAGAATATGCTCTAGGAATTGGAATGAAGCAGAAAAAACTAAAACCTTAGTTCAATGAAAAATAATGAGGGTCATGAGTATATTAAAAGATATTTCATTCCAAGTACAGTGAGTATCTTCCCAAATAAGAATTTACTTACAAACAAGACTTTATAAGATAACTATTTCAGTGGTTGAGGAGAGCCTCTGCCATCATTATTTTTTTAAACTGGCCGAGAAAAATTAACAAAACACTAATGGCAGAAAATTTGCTGGTGTCAGATTTCTGCAATTGGGTGCCAATTCTGAGCTGAGCAATTATACACTTTCTGACTGATTCATTTTCATAATGGCTCTCAGTGGGCACAACATCTGGTGTTATGTTTGTTTTCAACATGATCTAAACCAAATTCTTTTTTCCCACTGTATTAAAAAGAACACACCATGATTTGCCTCTTTCCTTAGGTAAGGAGAGGGAAGGACAGAAAACTTTACTGACCTCCTTCTGGCTAATCTCTCTTAACCAGATAGATTGCGTTTCAATTAGCAACTCATTCAACTAATACTTCGCTACTACATTTGCAGAAAAACATGTCACTTGACACATTTCAGGGTGTGATACATCTCTTTTGTTCTTATTTCTTTTCTTTTTATTTCCAAATCAAAACTTTTATCTTCATCATCAGGAACTTCTGCTTGTTATAATTAAGTGACTATTAACTGAAGCTGGTCTAGGTCTGTAATGGATATTAGGAACACAGATGGAAGCCTCTCTTCCCTCAAGCAGCAAGTATTCCAATAGGCTGACCAGAAATGCTGTGATTTAATTCTGATTTCAATTTCTCTTTCTTTTCCTAATTAGTTCCACTTGCCCACCCCTCATTGCTTATATCCACCTATTTCAGTGTGCACTTTGTGTGTGTGGATATGTGTCTTTGGTCTAGGTTTTATTTATGTTTTTATTTTTAGAGGGAGGGAAAGGAAATGAGAAAGAGAAGGAGAGAAACATCGAGGTGCAAGAAAAAAAAATCAGTCAATTGCCTCTTGCATGCCTCCAACCAGGGACCTTGTCCACAACCCAGGCATGTGCCCTGACAGGGAATTGAACAGGCAAACTTTTGATTTGTGGGATGATGCCCAACTCACTGAGCCACACTAGTCAGGGCTACATGTGACTTTTTATTGAGTCTTTTATTTCTGTTTATTAAACCCATCTTCAAATCTCTAGAAGTTTCTGTCATCTGATTCCATGTCCATCATGTAGTAAGTTTTAGCTAAAACATGTTTGTTGGGGTTTTTTTTGAAGAACATTCGCAACTAGTTGTACTTTGGGTATCATAAAGTATATCATAAAGTCCGTATTTTTCGGACTATAAGATGCACTTCCCCCCCCCAAATTTGGGAGGAAAATAGGGGTGCATCTTATAGTCCAAATGTAGCTTACCTGGTTCGCTACAGGATTTCTGCTTTAAAGGATGTTATTAAATATTTTACCACATTTTTTCTTCAAAATTTTTTTCTCCTATTTTCCTCCCCTAAAACCTAGGTGCATCTTATGGTCAAAAAAATACGGTAATAAGCAATTATTCAGTTCAATTCAAACACATTTACTGGGAGTCTTCTAGATGCCAAAGGCTTTGCAAAGATCTGGGACCAGAGATGAATCTGAGCCTCCTGCTCTCTCAAGGAGCTCTCCCTAAACTCCCACACACCTCTGGTAAGAAACTTGGCACACTGCTGAAAGTATTTACATGTCTGAATCCTACATTAAATTAGTAGTCTTTCAAAGGCAAAGGCAAAGTTATCTTTGCAACCTTCGGAGCCTAGCAGTGACTGACCATAGGAGCTCAATAAAAGCTGGATGAACCAAATCTACGCAGCTGTCCTGTGCAGCTAACCTGGAACTGAGTACAGTCTGTGTTTTGAATAAAGCCAAACACACATGGCTCCTGAGCCAAGCAAGGTGCTCTGCATAATTAAACCTAGAAACTGACTCCTATTTTCATTATCTTGTAATCTAATAAATTGCAAAAATCAGTCCTCAAATAACTGAGTGATTCAATCTAGTCAGAGAAATCACTCGTCAATTCAGTAATAGGTTAGTGTCTGAGATGGACAGGCAAAAGCCTTAGCTGTGTGGCATATTTAAGATGACCACACAGAGCAAGATGTTAATGCAGATATTTCTGCCTGCCTGGATAAGACATGGGCTACATGAGTGCTCTTAGAAATTTAATGTAATGACAACATTTAACTTAGGCTGTTCAAATCTGTCTACAATGAGCACTCAGTTTTATGCCTTGCAGTGTAGCTGTGAATGACAATATTTTCCTGAAAGAAAGGAAATATACAAACAGGTTCCTTCACATCTAGGTAATTATAAAGCAGATTCCTTTCAGAAAGTGACCACAAGAAACCTGATAAACACAGGGCCTAATGCGAACCATTTTAGCACAGGTGTTCCAAGTTTGGGGCAATATTTAAGTTTAAGGAATGTTTTCATTGGGCAAGTATGGAGAATAGGGTTTTCAAGAATTACAGATTGGGCTGAATTCTGTAATTTAGGGCCATTTAGGGCAATGGTTTTTATACAGGGGAGTGGAGGAGAGTTGGTTGGGCACCTCAGATGACCCAGAGAGCTTTCTCTAACTTGTTTACTATCCACAGAATGGTCTGGCAGATAGGGATTTGAAGTGAAAATGAAAAAATGCTTCATAAAAATGTGGACCAACACTATAAATGTTGATTGACAATAATATAAGATAAATCTGATTGCACATTTCTTGTGATTAAATTTGTACTGTTGGAAACTGATCATGACCACTTTTCTAAAAGATGATCCATATATTTATACTGGCTTTATTAATA